>NC_045621.1:77138715-77742352 GCF_009829155.1 Mustela erminea
GAATATAGTCCTGTATATGTAAATAGATACTCTGGGTTTTAGCTTTATTTCGAGTAATGTACAAACATCCCTTACAGTATAATCATCTCCTGACATTGTAAGGACCTCAAGGAAGAAGACTCAACCGTCAATATCTTTCCCTACAATGTCCACACGTGGTGCCTCTCAAAAAATCCTATCACAAAATAAAGGCCAGATATTCTCTTTTGCTTTTATCTTTGGTTGTTATAGCAGTTTGGAGAGTTTTCCAAAAATGTTAAGGCATAAAGATAAGTCTCTTTTCACCAAATTGCTTTGCTCTCCCATGAAACTTTCATGTTCATTAAAAAAAAAAAAAAAAGAACATTTTGGAATGCCCTTGTTTCAGAATTTTAAAGAAATATGAAATTTAAGTAACTAAGTTATCCTGGTGGATCACCGATTCAAAATTATTACAGTCTGTTTCTCAGTTTATTGGTCTCCCTAAAGACCATTAAGTACTATGCACAAACAACCACAATAGCTTCATCTTTAAATGCCCAGAAGTGTAGCCCAGAAATTAAGATGGGAGTTTAGTTTATTTCTTTTCCATTCAGCTTTCATTCTTTTTTCTAGTGCTTTGTAAGCTGGTTTATTTTTAATTGTGATTATTCTAAGAAAAGAATTTTAAAGAAAAAAGAACAAGGATCTTTGCCACTAACTTTGTTTTCATGCTCTTCCTTTTTCATGGTCCATGTCCTGTATTGCCTGTCAAACTCTGCCTTTAACGTGGGGGAGAGGGACCAGGAAGGGGAGTACCACCCTACCCAAACTTTTGGTGACTGCTTCCTCCTCTAAACTCCCGTAGCACAGATCGTGTTAAACATTTACTTTGTTCTTAACATATGTATTATACTTACTATTACTACATAACAATAAAAAAAACCCCAAAACTTAGAAGCTTAAAACAACCACTTCATTATGGACTAGGACTATGAAAGTCAAGAATTCAGAGACCACACAGTGGCAGTGGCTTATCTCTGTTCTACAACATCAGCATTTCAGCAGGGGTTTCTTAATGGCTGGGGGTTACAGTCATAACTAAGAGACCATTACTGAGACAGGGTGGAAAGAGAAGAGGTCACAGGAAAAGAGGTTAGCCCAGCAATTCAATGGGATACTTGTGCCCTATGAAGAAAGTTGACTAATTGAAAGAAGATACAGAAGTTAAACAATATTCCATAGGTTGTTTAGAAATTGGCTTAATAATCTTCTTCCTGTCTCTTTGCACTTGAGTATTCCCTTTCCACACTGATTCTGGGCTTGGTCATGTGTGTTGCTTTGGTCAATGGCAAACCTGACACAAGCAGAAATTTGAAAAGTGCTTGTTTATTAAAGGCTTATCTCTTGTTACTCTTCAGAATTCTGTTGCTGCTCTCATGTTAAAAGCCCAGGCTAGTCTGCTGGATGATAAAAGATGCCTGGTCTAATCATCCCCGTTACCATAGCCAAGAGCCAACATCAACTGCCCAATAGATGGGAAAGGCCATTCTAGAACACCCAACCCACACATGGTTGTAGAACTACATGGCCAACCCACAGACTCAGGAGCAATCATAAAATAATGTTACCTTAAAGTTTTGAGGTGATTTGTCATGGAGGAAAATCTAACAGGTAAAAATATCTACAATCTTATTTTAAATGGTATGCTGTCCTGTGATAGGAACTCTTTTTTGTCCTATATATGCCATAAAAATGTTCTAGAGACCATGTTGATGATGATTTGGAAGCAGAATAAAATTGGGCAATGGTGGTAATTGAGAGATGGAATAATTGGACAACATGGTATAGGAAAAGAATTAATAGAGGCAGAAGACAAATAGTATAATAGACAAAGAGGATAAAATAACATCTAGAACTCTAGCCAGTAGTAACTCATTTCATAAAACTGAAGTCATGAAAAAGAACACTGGATTAGAAGTTGGAGCCAATTTCATCAAGAAATTGGTAAAGAATATAAGATAACCCAAAAGCCCTATTGAGCATCCAGGATGTTGACATGGTGTTATACTAAAAAGAAAAAGCGAGAGAGAGAGAGAGATTGACAGAGAACATGACGGGGAAGCTAAAATAAACTCTGTCTACTCGTCTTTGATATTAATTTGAAAGGCAGCTTGGACGGGACTTAAGATTAACCACATCCATAGCTGTAAGCTGAGAGCTGAAGCTTCTCTTCTTGCTTCTAGAAGTTCTTTTATCTTTCCTGTCAGTATTTGTTTAAGAATTTATGATTGAGTTGGCTGATATTCATTCCATGAAAATTTATTAGCTATGACCACACTGGTAACTAGATAAAGGTAGAATAAGAGGGGTGAGTTGAAGTTTGTGAACAGTTACAGGTAAGGTACTCAAGTAAAATGCAGACTGCAAGAGTATCAAAATATAAGCTTAATTTTTTCTGTATTAAGCAAGTCGTTGAAGGTTTATTTTGTTCAACAAGATGCAGCCTTCAGCTAAATCCATTTTTAAAGACAAAACTCAGATTAACAGAAAACATTATCCAAAAATGTAAATTCTATACCAAGAAAGAGACAGAACATTAATATTTTAAATTGCAATAATTTAGAGGCACCTGGGTGGCTCAATTGGTTAAGCATCTGCCTTTGGCTCAGGTCAAGATCTCCAGGTCTTGGAATTAAGCCCCACAGGGGACTCCTTGCTCAGGGCGGGTGTCTACTTCTCCCTCTGCTCCTCTCCCTGCTCCCATGTGATCGCTCTCTCTGTCTCTCTCAAGTAAATAAATAAAATCTCTTTAAAAAATAAAAAATAAATTTAAAAAATCGGGGCGCCGGGTGGCTCAGTTGTTAAAAAGCATCTGCCTTTGGCTCAGGTCATGATCCCAGGATCCAGGGATCAAGCTGTGCATCAGGCTTCCTGCTCAGCAGGAAGCCTGCTTCTCCTTCTCCCACTCCCCTTGCTTGTGTTCCCTCTCTTGCTGTGTCTCTCTTTGTCAAATAAATAAGTAAAATCTTTTTTAAAAAATAATTATTAATTAAAAAGTAAAACTGCAGAAATTTAAATCTCTATAATTTTATAGAGTGATATCTACATCCCCATGTCATTCCGAAATATTTGAAAACACTAATATTCATTGAGTTGAAAGTAAACCAGTTTTCCCTTTCCATGTTACCCAGGGAAGGGTCCATAAGGTGTTGTTTCGCATTTCCATTGTAATTTAAAGGAAAACTTTCACAATGTCTGGAGCCCCGTATGTCCTGTAAATGAAGGAAGAAGATGTCCTCTGATTCCTTGCAGCAGGAACCCACTTAGGTGGCACCAACCTTGACTTCCAAATTGAACAGTACATCTACAAAAGGAAGAGTGATGGCATCTACATCATAAATCTGAAGAGAACCAGGAGAAGCTTCCGCTGGCAGCTTGTACCATTGTTGCCATTGAAAACCCAGCTAATGTCAGTGTCATATCATCCAAGAATACGAGCCAGCAAGCTGTGCTGAAGTTTGCTGCTGCTACTGCAACAACTTGATTGCCAGCCACTTCACTCTTGGAAACTTCACTAACCAGATCCAGGCAGCCGTCTGAACGCTGAGACTTTGGTGGTTACTGATCCCAGGGCTGACCACCAGGCTCTTACAGAGCCATCTTATATTAAGCTGCCTACCATGGCTCTGTGTAATGCAGACTCTGCTCTGCACTATGTGGACATTGCCATCCCTCGCAACAAGAAGGGAGCTCAGTCAGTAGGCCTGATGTGGTGGATGCTGGCCAGGGAATTTCTGCCCACATGTGGCACCATTTCCTGTGATCACCCATGGGAGGTCATCCCTGATCTCTAGTTCTACAGAGATCCTAAAGAGATTGAAAAGAAAGGGCAGGCCTCTGATGAAAAGGCTGTGACCAAGGAGGAATTTCAGGGTGAACTGACTGAGTTCAATTCTACTCCTGAGTTCACTGCTACTCCACCTGAAGTTGCAGACTAGTCTGAAGGTGCGCAGACGCCCTCTGTGCCTACTCAGCAGTTCCGTACTGAGGAAGGGAAGTGGAGGGCCCAACCGGCCACTGAAGACGGGTCTGCAGCTCCCGCTGCTCAGCCCACTGAATGGGTAAGAATAACCACTGAGCAGTCTTATGCTGCTCTTCCACAAATGCAAACAAAATGGAAATAAGGTTGATGGAAAATAAACAGTTTCTAAAAAAAAAAAAAAAAAAGGGATAAAGAAGGGTAAACCAGTTTTATAAATAGTTTTATAAATTTTATTTTCTAAAATAAATTTACATATTATTCTTAAAAATACGGTTTTCATAAATAAAGTATTTTATACATTTTTCCTAATGAATACTTGACCAGAACTACACATAAAGTGCCTATAAATTCTGGAGGAGAACTTATAAGAATACTACAGAATAAAAATTTAAAATTCATATTTGAATATTATTATGAAATATAAGCAAATTTTATCTTAATTTTTAAATTCGGAATACTTTTGGTTAACCTCTGGTGCCAATGCATTAAAATAGGTATCTCACATGTAGCGATGTTTGGATAACTAGTCTCATTATTTCAGTGTTATCAGCTTTTCAAGCCATTACTAAACTAGCAATAGCAAATTTGAGATATTACCCAAGAAATTTCAAGAGGAAATTTGCTAATTCCTGAAAATTTCCCAGAATACTAACTGAATGATTTTTATTTTAAACATGCTGTCAATTATTATAATTATCAAAGAAGACAGTTATATTCAGAGAAAAGAAAAAAAAGCATTTCTTATGAAGAACCACTTAAAATGACAGTAGTAATCATTTGCTCAACTCAAGAATATGGAGAACACAGGGGGACGTTAAGGAAAAAAGAATCAATGGGAGAAATTGTAGGTTTTCAAAAACCAAGTTTTTTTTAACTTTTTTTAGAGCAGTTTTATATTCACAGCAGACTTGCGGGGAAGATACAGAAATTTCCTATATAGCACTTGCTCCCACACATGGATAGCCTTCCCTTTTATCTACAACCCCTACCAGAGTGGTATGTTTGTTACATTTGATCTACACTGAATATCATTATCACCGAGAGCCCCTAATTTACATTAGGATTTGCTCATAGTGCTGTACATTCTGTAGATTTGACAAATGTATAACGACATACATCCAACATTAGAGAATCATACTATTTTCACTGTCCTAGAAATCCTCCGTGCTCTACCTTTTCATCCCTTCCACTCGCTCAACACCTGGCAACCACTGATCTTTTTATTATCTCCACAGTTTTGCTTTTTCTAGACTATTATATAGTTGCATTCATATAGCATGCAAACTTTTCAGACTGGTTTCCTGCACGTAGTAACGTGCATGTAAGGTTGTTGTGTTCCATGTGTTTTCATGGCGTTATAGCTCAGTTTTTGGAGAACTGAACAAAATCCCAGTGTCTGTACGTATCATAGTTACTCAACCAATTCACTTACTGCAGGACATCTTAGCTGCTTCCAAGTTTTAGCAATTATGAATAAAGTTGTTATAAACATCCATGTATAGTTTTTGTGTGAACATAATTTTTCAACACCCTTGGATAAGTACCAAAGAGTGGGATTGCTGGATCATATGGTAAAAGTATGTTTAATTTTGTAAGAAACCACCAAACTGTCTTCCAAAGTATCTGTACCATTTTGCCTTCTCAAAAGCAATATATGAGAGCTCCTGTTTTTCCACATCGTCAGCAGAGTTTATTGTTGTCAGTGTTCTGGATTCTGGACATTCTAATAGGTGTGTAATGGTGTGTCATTTTAATTCGCATTTTCTGATGATATATGATGTGGGTCAGGCATATAACTTTTATCTGTTTCAATTAGATCCCTGGCCATGACCTTTTCTTGTTCTGTCTTTTGAAATGAATTCCTCCATCTTGGCTTTTTGTCTGTCTCTTCTTCTGTGTGTTAGGAAAGTGGGTTATGTTCCCTGCTCCTGAGAGTAATAGCTATATGAGGTAAATGTCATATACCCTCAGGGCTTCAGGAAATATCTCTGGTGTATGCTGCATATACTCTACTGTGTTTTGGCTGCTCTATCCCTCAGGTCAGTCCTCTGCAGAGTTTCTCCTTGCCTGCAGTGGGGGATGTTTGGGCCTTGGCCAGAGTTAGGTGTGCTCTGGCCTACATGTTAAAAGAGACGCGATGCTGTTTCCACTAGAGCTGAAACTTTGCAGAACTTTATGGTCAGTAGATGTGGTGCAAGTGGAGCTTTACACTGATCTTTTGTGAGGAGGGCCTGCGGCTCTGGTTCTCAGGCACACTTGTTCAAGAAAAGCAATACCAGCAGAGTGCAGGGTGGCAGGGCTTGGTATAAGCAGTTTAGGCCACCAGTGGTGGCACTTGCTCTTTACTGAAGTTAGTTGATGCTGAGGGCCAGGGGAGGGAAATTGGACCAGTCCTCCCCTTCATCCCCAGAGAAGGGAGTTTATCCTGGCTGCTGTCAGGGAAACCCTCCCAGAAGAGCGAACAGTTCCCCTCATCCCAGGCATCCTTTAGATCACTGCCTTCACACAGTGTCCAGGTTGCTTGCCTGCCTGGAACAAAGCAGTGCACTTTGGGCTCTATACCAGTCAGGTTGGCTGAGTCTTAAAACTCCAAATTTTAGTGACCTTGTGGGACAGGGACCTGTGCCTGTCTTCTGGGAGAGATACTTTTGGCACTGTGATTGATGCAGGCTTGACCCAGAAGGGCAGTTGCACCAAACTGGACGCATGGTGTAAAGCACAGTAACGAGCCAGTGTCCAGCTTAGGAACCGTCAGCAGGTGTCTATATGCCCATACTGAGGGCTAGAGGAGGGAATGGCACCCATCCACTCCTTTGTCCCCTGAGAGGCAATGCCACCTCTCTCAGATGTGCTTCTAGAAGGTAAAAGGTCTCTCTAATGCATCCCAGGAGATCCTCAGATCATGCCTTCTTCCCCTGGGCTGTCTGCCTGTCTTCTGTACAGGAATTTTCCTGTGAACTTCAAACCACTTTTAAAAATTGTCCTCATGTTAAAAAATGTTAAGACAAAACCAACAGCTCAAAAATTCAATATTGTAAGATAAAACTAAATTATAAGAAAGTCATAAAATTCTTACTTAAAAAAAGAGGAAAAAGAAATTAAAAAGTGAAAGTAAAACGAAGTATCTTAAAAACAAGATGATAGAAGCCAAACTTACACTCTTATTTAACAGTCTAAGCTATTAATACTACAAACACTAAGAGAATAAAATATATAAAACTTGTTTTAAAGTATTTTAGATATAAGAGGTAAGGAAAGAAAATGCAAGCTCAATGCAGATAATGTCAAGAGTTTTGGTTTTTTGACCCCTTACTCGTCATCTGAAGATATAAATCTCTTTGCAAAGATTTCCAAGTAAAGTCTCTTGACTAGAAACAAAAAGGTGAGATTATCAGAGCCTTTAGAGATGATCTTTGCTGCTTCTGCCCCTCTTTTCCTCACTCTTCCATCCAGGGCACATATAACATTTAAGCAGTAAATGTGGCTCTACCCTTATAATGCCCAGTTTCCTTTGTCTTTCCCTGGACCTCCAATTTCCTGACCTCTGTTTTTGAAGTGCACAAGTAAATGAGTCAGCCCACTGCCAATTTCATGTACTGCCATTTTGAGGTGCTATATAACACAGAATTGCCCAACACCTAAGCTACTCAGAATTCCAAACTATTCACCACTTACAATGCGGGTGTGGGGGAGAGAGTTGAGAAGTGGGCAGAAACTAGGAAAAATAAGCTTCAAAATAGCACTGGATTGAAGTGACATCAAAGAGAAGAAACACCTTCCCCCCCAAAATGTGTCTCAAATATGTATGCCAAAAGAAAGATTTGACATAAAGAAAGTAATCCCAAGGCACAGTATTCCTTTGTTATACTTTTCATCAGTCTAGTCTTTTCAACCAGTACCAATAGTCAGCAAACTTAAATTTCGATTCATTTTCCATTTTGCTTGAAATAGCAGTGGACTCCAGAACCATAAAGCTTGTAGACTCTGAAAATTATGTAATTTTATTCCCTGGCCTTAAACTACAGCCTTGGTCAATAAAAGATCAAGTATTACCAGTTATTGAGATATTTTGAATGTATAAACATGCCATAGGTTCAAGTTCTAATTTCAACACTTCAGAAATTACTGAAGTCTGAGTGTTCCAGCCTGGTGTGATGAGACAATTCCCAGGGCACCATAGGATAGTTTACCTTTTCAAGGGAGACATAATGATACTTGACATCTTTTCAACAGAGTGCAAACTACTAGCTCAAGCTAGCTTACATTATCAACACTGGATCATGCTACGTTTCTTTCAATGATGTCGTATCTTTGCAAAGCTGGGTTTTCAGCAATTGGTGTAATAAAAAGCAAGTATCACTTGAAAGTCAACGTAAAACAGGAAATGAAAGTGGTAATGGGCAATCTGTGCAGTTTGGAAAGTTGTTCAGGGCCCATCAGGCACACACATCCTGCTAGTATTTATGGGTATTTAAGAATGAAGTAAAAATATTAATCTTGGTTTTGATTTATGTATATTTTATTTTCACATGGGAACTAAGCTGTTAGAACCTAAGTTTGGACCAACAACTTAATAAAGGAAACTTTTAGGTGTGTCTTTTGGCAGAGTAATGTCATGAAAACTTACTAAGACACAAAGCATACTGTAAACTGAAAAAGTTTAGGAACCTCTGACTTCATTCGTCTGAGGTGTATTTTCTTTATCTGTAAAATGAATATAAAGCCAATTTCATTTGTGAAAGAGTACATAATTTATGTAAAACTATCTAAAGGAACAACCCTAGAAACTACAAATATTCATTCTCCAATTTCCTGAATGATTAACTGAATTTTTCATTTTTGCAATATTATTATGTGAAAACTTTATGAAAATACTACTTTAATATATAATATTTAAAATAATCTAGTTTATCTATGCAGTTATACCTGAGGAGATGGTATTCTGATTCTAGACCATAGCAATAAACTGTTTCATGAATTAGCAAACATAAAGTATACTATGTCCTGTAGAGTTTTAATATTGAGGGGGTTTTTGAAATAGATAAATCCTATATGGTATGTATAGAAAGGCTTGGTTAACCAGAACATTTGATTAACTAGAATACTCTATTTTCCTGAAAAATTTACTTGTAATTGAGTTCAGATTCATGTCATTTTCACTATTTCCTATAATGAGGTGGCTGTAACAAAAAATTTGAAGCTGTGTGAAATTTTTAAATTTCTTTTTCCATTTCCGTAGACGTAAGGTCCAATGAAAGCCTCCTGAAGAAAAGCCAATAGACTGAGGTTCTACTCCCTTTTTAATGATTAACTTCAAATCATTTGACATCCCTAGGTATCAATTCTGTTCCCTCTAAAATGACAGGATCAATTCCCCTTGTGCTCCAACAGCAGTAAGAGATGCAAAAAAGTATGAGCCAGTAGCATTATTAATGAAAAGCCACGAACACATTATTTAACTTTAATAAGTTCTAATTTATCAGCCATCAAATGAAAATTATAATGTCACTTGTTTTACAGGGATGTTATAAAAATTAAATGAGTTCATTTATGTGTTAAGTTATGTGTTAAACTAAACAATTTGGCACTGTGGCTAGGATAAGGTTTTCATCATTTAATCCTAGGACAACTTACAGGGTACCTACTATTATCTCCTTTTTATCGGTGAGGTAGCTGGGACTCAAAAGATTACTAACCTGCCCAAAAGATGAGAGGCAGCAGCCAGAGTATTAGGTAAATTCATTCTGATTGCACAGCACAAAGACAAGTTACCTCTGATGATAGGTGTCCACTCCAAGGATAAGTTACATACAAGAAATGAACTTAGCAGTAGTAGAGTAAGTCCTCATGAGAACTGGCCTGTCTCTCTGGGTACCTCAGCAATTCCAGTTGAAAACCATTCTCTTGACTCAGCTTCTCTACTTATGCTTCTTCTCCCGAAGCTGCATCTTTGTGTACATCCACTGCCAGTTATGCTAGAAAGCATCATGCTTGTGAGTATCTTTTATAGGCAGAATTCTTTCAGTTATTTCATATAGTGGTTCCCATAAATTAGAATTACCAGGAGAACTTCAAAAACATAGCAATCCTGGATCTGGCCCAGACAAAGTGAATCAGAATCTCTGGGGCCGGGGGATGTAGACTGAAGTCAGCAATATTAAGTGCCCCTAAGCAAGCCCAATGTGCAGCCAAGGCTGAAATCCGCTGGACCTCAATGAATGCTTTTGAGTCAGGAGCTGACCCCTGGTCCATTGAGTGATATCTGATATACGACATCTTCTGAAGGAAATATGGCTGGAATTTCAGATTTTTCTGATGTGCAGTAAAGTATTAACCTTGCCTCATGCGGTGCCAGGGTGGCTCAGTCAGTTAAGCTGCTGACTCGTGGTTTCAGCTCAGGTCAAGATCTCAGGGTCATGAAATCGAGCCCCACGTCCAGCTCCCTGCCCAGCATGCAGAGTCGGCTTGTCCCTCTCCCTTTCCCTCTGCCCTTAGCCCACACACCCAGGCACACATGCACACTCTCTCTCACTCTCTCTCAAACAAATATATAAAATCTTTAAAAAATAATAAAACAAAATAAAGTATTAACCTTGCCCAAAGAGAAATTGGCCTTTGCCCTCAGGTCCTGACAGCTAACTTCTCAGGTCATGCCCTTGGAATGGTTGCTTAATAAGAGTATTTCTGTGTTTTCTTGGGAACAATGGACCATGTCAGAGAGTTTGTGCTTGTCACTTACGGTTGAGGAGCCTTGAGGGTGTCAGTTTGACCTCTGGAGGAGCTAGAGACGGAGATCAGCCGTTTGGGTGATCAAACCTATTTATGTGACCAAGCTCCAGTAAAAACTCTGGGCACCAAATTAACTTTCCTTCTTGACAATACTCTGTAAGTGTTGTCACACATTATTGCTGGGAAAAGTTAGTGCTGTCCCTAAAATTCCCATGGGAAGGGAATATCTGGGAGCGTCTGCCTAGAACCCTTCTGGATCCTCCCCTCTGCACGTCTCCCCTTGTTTCATTTTCACCTATAACCTGTGCTGTAATGAACTATCACTATGAGTATTTCATTTGTGAAAGAGTACATAATTTATGTAAAACTATCTAAAGGAATGGTTTTGCTGAGTTCTGTGAGTCCTCCTAGTGACTTATGGAACCTGAGGATAGTCTTGGGGACTCTCAAAGTTGCAGTTGACATCAGAAAAGAGAGTAGTTTTGGGTATTTCCTATACTCAGTGTGTGGCCTATCCAGTTTACCCAGCTTAGATGATCTCTGTGGAGACCCCAACAACCCATACTGTGTAATTCTCCCTTTGAGTGGCAGCAGCATCCTTTCATATTTCATACCTTTTAAAAAAAATATTTTTTAATTTATTTATTTGACAAAAGAGAGAGATATCACAAATGGGCAGAGAAGCAGGCAGAGGGGGAGGGGGAAGCAGGCCCCTCACTGAGCAGAGAGCCTGAGGCAAGGCTGGATCCCAGGACCCTGGGATCATGACCCGAGCCAAAGGCAGAAGCTTTACCCACTGAGCCACCCACCCACTCCCATTTCATACCTTTTGTCAGCTTTTCCCTTTGTGAGAATGGTTTTATTCATCTTCATCACCTATTTACTCCTCTTCATTTGTCATAAATTGTCTCAAGGGTCACTTGCTTCCAGAAACTTCCACAACCATCTGGATTACATGTTACCCCTTCATGTTCTCATAGGACCTTGTACTCACACCTAGCATACACTTATCAAATTTTAATACACATAGCTGAAGTTTGGCATTTTTCTTTTCTACCAGGTTTATATATCCTTGATAGAACCTTGACCAAGCTCCAATTTTAACATCAGAGGAACTTCAGTATTTCCTATCCATCTTACCCAATTTCTCATTTCTTTGGTGCTCTCCGCTCAATGTCTTAAAGTCATGGATATTGTGTTATTATACTTAACCTTTTTATTTGTGAGACATTCTGGAAAAACAAAAACAAGTGTAACCAAGAGAAGGAATTAGAAAAGAAAAAAAATGAAGAGTGAAATATCTTACTAGTTCCAAATGAAAGTAGAGGTGGTGAAAAAGTTTGATGAATAAGGAAAATAATACAATGGTAGTCAAAAAGTGATGGGGCCAAAGAATTTACGGTAATAACCATAATAAAATGATCATTTATTTTAAAAATGAGTAGATGTAAATGAGAATTTAATAAAGATAGAAAGAATTGAAAGCTTTTTCAATTCAATTGAATTGAAAGCTAAACCTATTGGCAATAGGTTTACTACTTTAAAAGATGGTATGTATTATATTTCTCTTTCATGTATTTTCAGTAAACATGGCTATTGCCAGGAACGTGACTCATTAACAGGATGTAACTAAAAAAATATCTACTAACAGACTGTGAGTTTCAGTAGGAGGGACTTTTCTCTCTATGTCTCTGGCACAAAGCACAGGCCTGGACTGTGTTTGTTAAATAAATGAATGCCCTACAAAGAGAAGATAAACCTTAGAGAAAGAAAACCCCTGTTCTGACACCATGTTAAAATTATGGGTGCCACTGAAATTATCCATAACAAGGGGGAATTATTTAGGGCAACGACTCCCACATTCCTCCATGCCTTGGTCCAGCACCAGTCAGTGATTAAGTTGCCATCGATTTCTCTGGGGGAAAAAAAGATACTATAATAGGTTTAACCTAAAGCTAAACTAATTTCCACATTCATAATTTCTGCCATTGTGTTTTCCCTATTTGCCTTCTAAAAACATTTTTATCCACTATAATAAAAATGGGTAGTAATTGGTTCACTTTATTAACATAATTACTTGGCCAAGTAGAAAAATCACAGCACTCTGATAATTCTCAAAAATTGAGGGGAAATACTGCTGATATGTGAAGTTCAAAAGTCTCAGCATGTTCAGAAAGTATTATAGATGCTTCAGAAAATGAGAATAAATAAGCTCTGAGAAGGGACACCTGGGTGGCTCGGTTGATTAAGCTTCTGCCTTCTGCTGAGGTTGTGATCCCACCTAGTCCCACATCCGGCTCCTTGCTCACCCTGGAGTCTGCTGCTCCCTCTGCCTGCCACTCCCCCTGCTTGTGTGCGCTCACTCTCTCTTCCTCTCTCTCTCTCTCTGTCAAATAAATAAATAGAAGCTTTAAAAAAAAAAAAAGAAGAAGAAGAAGAAGAAGCTCTGAGAGGACACTGTGTGACCCAAACAAGCAGAGAAATGTGGAGCTAGTTATACTCCCCAGTGACCAGAAAGGCAGAGTCATGAGCAAACCATAGCAACAGAGGGAAATGCTGCAGACTTTGTCAGAGCCACACACCGAGTGGCTACGGGATCGTGCATGAAAAAAAATCTTCAGAGAAGATTTTGACATTGGGAAATATCTTTTGTGGAACACTGATATTATGATTTTACATCACTATAAATAAACTTGTGAGAAATACTTTTGCTCCTTTTATCAAATTTTCATTCAGAATGTATTAGAGTTATCACACATGAGGAGAGTTTCATGCCGCTGAGCCCTCAGAGAAGATTTGTTAGTATTTTGAGTAGCAATTAAGACAAGTGCAGGGTCCCATAAAATGTAATTTTTTAATGTATTTCTTTATTCAATCCTAATAATAATTAAGTGAGTCTATTTGAATCTCTGGAAATACAACTATTAATGCATTTTTGTATTAACATTAATTTTAATTATTTTATTTTTATGATTTTTCAAATAGTTATTCAGTCCTTGTTTATTGCTTTAAAATTCTAATTGAAATCAATTTTTTCACAACATTTTTTTATTTTGATCACAGCATCCATAAATTTATTAAGCTATACGTTGGGGATTACTCTGTCAAGAATATTGTAAGATTGTACCCTTCTCTTGTGGCAAAGTTATCTTCCATTGTTATCCCCTATACCAGAATACATAGACCAAGGATTTAAAAATGAATGTAAATTCATTTTTAATAATTAAAATTAAAAGAATGTAAACGGTAATAAACACTCACCTTTTTCACATTCCTGAAAAATTCAATTTCACAGACATACATACAAAACTATAACTTTCTTTACTTGCCTGAAACTCAATTTCTATTTTGAACATCTATCTCATCAGGATGAGAAATGTTAATCCTAGCTAATTTGAGCACCCAGTATTTATTTTCCTGGGGCTCTAAATCCTGAGTGTTTACACATTGCCTGAGCTTAGGGTAGAACATATTTGGACCTCAACTGATAGGATTCTGTAGAAGTTTCCTAGGACATCCATCATCTCATCCAATCATCAGCCCATACATGACACCCTTAGGCAATCTTCATTCCTGCTTGGGTACAGGTACAGCAGTTCTCTCCACTGCTTCCATATTAACCTTAGTGGTTTTGTACTTCAGGGCTGCTATAACAAAAATATCCTAGACTGGGTGGCTTATAAAGTACAGAAAGTTATTTCTCACAGTTCTGGAACCTGAAAGTCTGAGATCAGAGTTCCAGGATGGTCAAGTTCTGTAAAGATCCCCTTCCGGATTGTAGGTTGCTGACCTTCCACTGGGTCCCCAGAGGGTGGAGGGGACCACATACAGGGGGTATCTCTGGGGCTCTTTTATGAAGGCACTAGCCCCATTCATAAGGGCTCCACCCTTATGATTTAAGTAGTGCTCAAAGGCCCCACCTTCCCATCTCGTTTTGTGGATTAAGTCTCAACAGTGAATTGAGAAGAGGCAGAGTAGAAACATTCAGTCTGTAGCACTTAGGGGCCAGGAATCATCTCTACCAAGGCTCGCTCTGTTCTTTCCGCCTGGATGCATCAAGCAGTCATTCCCTCTCTGAAGTTTTGCCACATCCCAAAACTCTTAGGTCTGAAAATTAATTGAAGATTCTGTCTCAGGAGCAGGGGTATAAATCCCCCTCTCTGTGACCCAAAACCACCAGCTTCTTCAGGCCTGGGAAAACATTTGGCTCTCTCCACTGGAAACTTCCACCCTTAATCTTGTTTTGAGACTAAAAGAACCATCTCTCTTTATCAGATGTTTTTGCTTCAGAGAGCACCTAATGTAATCTCCCCAGTGTACTCTTTTGGAAACACAAAAGCCACAGACTCCAATCTTTTTTTTTTTTTACTTCCCAACCTAACAAACACGTACTCCAAAGGGGAAATATCAGGAGGAAACATCCATTTGTTTTTTTAAAATGATAATGTTATTTTGGGGACACATGGGTGGCTCACTCAGTTAAGTGTCTGCCTTCAGCTCAGGTCATCAACTCAGGGTCTTGAGGTCAAGTCCCACATCAGTCTCCTTGCTCTGCAGGGAAATTCTCCCTTTGCCGGCCGCTCTTCCCTGCTTATGCTCTCTCTTTCTTATAAATAAATAAAAATCTTTTTTAAAAATAAATAAAATAAAATTATATTGTAATTTTCTAAACCCATCAAGTATTTCCAACCATTTAAGATAATTTTTCTTTCAATTGTTGCTTATCATTTTACAGATAATCCATTGTTGGGTGCCTGGGTGGCTCAGCCAGTTAAGCAGCTGCCTTTGGCTCAGGTCGCGATCTCAGGTCCTGGGATTGAGCCCTGTGTTGTTCTTGCTGCTCAGCAGGGAGCCTGCTTCTCCTTCCTATTTATGTTTTCATTCTCTCTATATCAAATAAATAAGTAAAATCTTTCCAAAAAAGATAATCCATTGTTTTTCCCTCCCTTTCAGTATGTTCTGGTGCTTTTAGATCTCCAATAAGAATTTTAAAATTTTGATTTAATGTAAATACAACAAAAATATTTGTAGTTTCTTCCAATATTTGTAATATTCTACAGGATTTGAAAGTATTTAATTCTACCTAAATAAGTTCAAGATGGTAGACAAGAAAAGTATAGCAGTACATTCTGAAGAAAAATGAGGTTTGTGATTTAGTCTGAAATTTACAAGATGTGAATTACAGTTCATGCATGTTCTTTTGGTTTGCTAATTTGTAATGCATGCACTGAATAATGGAAATAGCCTCAGGAAAGAATTGTATATTTTCAAGACTTTGGAGGATGAGGTTTGAAAATCTAGTGGTTCAATTTATAAACTATTAAATATGATAGAATGGTTAACCCATTCCCAGATATGTAAAAGTTCTATCTTAGACAAGAATTGAGGGGTGAGTATGTTTTAAATACTTTTTTTAAAAAGAGAATTGATGAAGGGTGGGAAAGAAAATACTCAGTATGAGATAGAACTGCTCTTTAAAATTAGAAAGCAAGTGATTGTATTGAAATCTTCTTCTACTCGTCTTGTTTTTCCCAATCCTAACTGTATATTAGAAACACCTTAGAAAGAATTTTATTTTATTTTTTTATAAACATAAAATGTATTATTAGCCCCAGGGGTACAGGTCTGTGAATCGCCAGGTGTACACACTTCACAGCATAGAGAGATTTTTTTTAAAACGCCTGTGTTTTAGGTTCATCTGTAGTGATTCTGATTTAATTGATCTCAAATGAGGCATTGAAAAAAAAATTCAAGGGGCGCCTGGGTGGCTTAGTGGATTAAAGCCTCTGCCTTCGGCTCAGGTCATGATCCCAGGGTCCTGGGACTGAGCCCCGCATCAGGCTCTCTGCTCAGCAGGGAGCCTGCCTCCCTTCCTCTCTTTCTGCCTGCTTGTGATCTCTCTCTCTCTCTCTGTCAAATAAATAAATAAAATCTTTAAAAAAAAATTTTTTTTCAAGATGATTTAAAACATGTAGCCAAGACTGAGTACCACTGTTCTATCTCATAAGGTCAGAGAGCAGCTAAACACAAGAAGGAAAAGTATACAGAGATAGTTTCCCAAATGAATAAAATTAAACTATCCTGTATCTAGTTCTTACAAGACTAGCAGTAATCCACAACATAAGAATAAATAAATGTTCTTTATATAGGGACTACACAGAAATGATAGGAATAACTAGATATTATTTTTAGAAATCAATTCATACTATCATACATCCAAGCCACCCATTTTCCATGCCCTGATGAGTAGAAAGCAAAGTCATTGATCGACCTGGAGGGGTGGGGTAGGGATCTTAAAAGACTGAGCTAGATTTCACAGAAGCAAGGCTAGCCCAGAAATTAAGAACTCTGGCAGCCTAGATGTAAGGATAGGTCCAAAATGAGAAGAAAACTTGGACCAGAAACAATAGGGGATAGACAAATCCAAGGATATATTCAGAAATGGACTCCCAAACAGCAAGTCAGTGGAAGAAAGTATTTTAGGAACAACAGAGAGTCTGTGGGTGTAGAGCACAGTTAGAACAATGACCACCAGAAAGGATGTGACTTAATTTATATGGAATGGTACTCAACAAAATCATTATTATTATACCAAGATGTTCTTGAATCCACACTGACCTGCTGTTTGCAGATATTGGACTACAACTCTGGTATTATCTATGAATTGCCATCCATCAAAATTTCTGGGGTCTGGGAAGGAGGTGAAGATATGAATATGTAGGCATGTGCATGCCCTGAGCAGGGAATCTAGTAAGAGAAAGAATTAAAGATGGAAGTCACAGCAGAGTGACCATCTTTCTGCCTGACCTAATGGACTGGTATAGACATCATATGGAAAGACAAGTTTGGGAGTAGACAAACCTAGTGAACTTCTCTAGGAAAGCCGATGTGGGAATCCAAGCACAAGAAATCTCAAGGAGTCTTGTTTCAGGCCTAGGAGACAGATATAAAACAATACCAAATTAAATCAAGAACTGCATTTTACCTGTTCTTCCACGAACTAGAGTTAAGCCCTGGGGCTCAGGGTTGTTGCTAGCAACCTGACTTCTAGGGCATAGAAAAAATATTAGTGACAGAACACAGGGGTCCCTGAACACCTGTGAGATATCTTCAGAAGGTAAGTTAATACATATGAAGAGTCTTGGGGGTTAAGGGTGGGTCTTGCCTGAGCAGGCTAAAAAGCCCTCTATTTGGATGTTAAAAGCAAACAACTTCATTTATGCTTACAGGCTTCAGCCAGGGTTATTTGAATTACATGATTACTTAATAAAATATTGTTGCAAACTCCTTCTATCAAGTCATCTCACTTGAACTTTACAGAAACCCAATAGATGAAAAGACAAGTTGTATTCCCATTTAACATTGAAATTCAAAAGATAAATATCTGCTAAATATCACCCACAGAGCAATGCCACAGGGCACGCTCAAGGCATAAGTAAGGCCTTTGTTCAGAGCTATAGCTCTTTATTGAAAAAGTCTGTATTCAAAAGAAGAAACAGAAACCACAGAATTTGTTACCTAATAATGAGATGCTCACATACCAATGCATTGGGAAATGTCTGTCAATAACACTAAATGCTAAGAGGAATTTATGAGATGAGTCCTCATATTGGTATCATGGATACCAATGAATATTATTTTCAATAATACTTGAAAGATGATGAAACCTTTCTTTTATAACTAGCTCTCATACCAACTACTCATGAAAACTGAGAGAATAATATGAAATTATGCTCCTGGCAATTATGCATAATATAATTTTTTTATGCTGTCTTGACCAGTTTTAAGGCCCTATCTAGATGCTGGTCAGTTCCCTTTCTTCAGCAGCTGATTGAGTCCATATGCACAGCTACTTCCCTCATCAGACTCTCACACTCTGGGCCACTGTGCATTAGCCGTAATTGCATCAGGGCTGGGTACCAAATGTCTACGGGAAGACTCCATGTTCCAGAGCCTGCAAATTATTCATATTAGTCAATCCATAGGGAGTCTACAAAACCTAGCTCATCTCACCCCTCTTGTCATCTTAAGTTGCTTCCTACAGTTCCAGCTTACTGTTACCCTGTCCTTGAATACAGCCCTGTGTGCGTCCCTGAGTGACAACTTTATCTCATTTGGGGCAGTAAGTAACAAAGGGCCGTAACTTTCACCTACCGTATCTATCCAGTGTCAGCATGTTCTGTTCGGAAGTTAAAAAAACAAAAAAACCAAAACCCTTTAAGTCTTATAGACTGAATGTTTAAGTTTCCCCAAAATTCATATGTTGAAGCACTAACCCTCAATGTGATGGTATTAGGAGATGGAGTCTCTGGGAGGTAATTAGCTTTACATGAGGTCCTGAGGGTAGATCCTCCATGATGGGATTAGTGCACTTAAAGAGACAAGGTATCAGAGCTCCCTCTCTCCACCGCAGAAGGCACCTGTCAGCTAGACAAGAAGAGGGTCCTACCCAGAACCCAATCATACGGGTACCCTGATCTCAGATTTCCAGCCTCCAGAACTGTGAAAAATAAACTTTTGTTGTTTAAGCCATTCAGACTATGGTATTATTGCAACTGGAGCTAAGACAAAGCCTTAGAAATACTATGGAATGAAAGCAAGTTGAAGTAGGTCTTTGGGGGTACATGTTCTGGTGTTCTGACTTGATACAAGTACAGAGATTGGGGAATTAGGTAGCTAGCTTGACTCTCTTCTACTATATCTTCCAAATATCTGTTATCTCCTTCTGGACTTTTAATGGGTGAGATTGCATTTGAGGCACCTGCCTAAATGCGGGACCACAACCATAAAAAGAGATCTCTTTGTTTTAGGAAGAATTTAGATTTAGGGAGAATTTAGATGTCCCCAATTTACGCTGGTTTGTATAATAGTTGGCTGGCTAGCTGGATACAGGGCCATGTCACCAGTTCTTGGAGAGTCTAAGCCTTGCAGTTTTCATGTGGGAACACTGAATAACAGAAAAACATGAAAATGTAAAACCAGTTTACATTGCTTTTAACTTGTTAATACCACATATCATACCACCATATCATAAACCCAGAATATATTTTTGAAGGGCCCAGGGCTAGAAAGTCAAGCCATCATGTACTTCTCGCACTAAAGAAACCCAAGCATTTATTTTACTAATAAACACATCCTTCCTCATGTATAGTCACATGTGCTGTAGCGTTGGCATCTAATGTGACTTACGAGTGAGAAAAACAAAAGGGAAGACTGGGAATTAGGAAGACTTACGAGGATAAAATTCAAGCAATGACTGAGATCAGAGATAAAGGCAGAAAGAAAGAAAAGTTACCTCTTACCATGGCAGGTGGTAATACAGATAAAGCAGGAATAGGGGAGCTCATCCTGCTCACCTCCTGCTCACCATTGCCTTTGAAATCTGTAGGGTATCTGCATATGGGAGATATGTAAGGTGTCTGAAAATTAGACTCCAGCTTGAAGCTGTATTTGATATGCTGTCACTGATTTTGGAAGCAAAAAGGGAACTTCAACAACAGATAGCTTCAGGTCACTATGAAAAAGGAAATGTAAATAAATTCCTTGCATTCTAGCTAAAGCACTTTATTGATGAAAACTAGAAAAGAACTATGAAATCCAACTTCAGAAGAAGGTTAAAGAAAGCTTTGAGATCTACAAAATATTTAATGGAAGCAAAGGACACTTGAAGTTTTTTAAAGCCTAAGAATATAAATATAATACTCTGTAATTTTTTTTTAAAGGTAGCAATTTAGGCTGTTCCTTTTGAAAATTCTAATCATTTCAAAGACTTCTTAAATATATTAAACTAATTTTAGAGCTTGTTATGTTAATCCTTGTACTGATATGGAAAAAGCAAGAGAGAAGTCATTTTGGAGGAAGCTATAGATATCAGGTACAAATTTAGCAGCAACCTGTAGATCCCATAAGAAAAATGTTTTCTAATATACAGGAGACTTGGAATAAAGAAATGGCTGAAGAGCAAATTGGCTTCATTGTAAAAATTATAATCTCTTTCTGGCAAATCAAGGTACTCTCAGTGTATTTGAAATTGCTTTAAGAGATAGTTCATTTAAGTTACTTTTCAAGTTTGATTAGCATTCATTTTATCTAAGGAAAAACATTGTTCATACACAATACTATAATTACATCAATTTGCCATGCTGAGATAAAAGATTTTCCAGACATCTGCAGTTGATGATTAAAAATTAATTCAATTTTTTTCTTATACTATTTTCACCTTAACAGTACTTCTTCCTACAAAAAAAAAAAAAAAGAAAGAAAGAAAGAAAAGAAAAGAAAGAATAATATAGAGAGTTTGCAATAGTTGCCTAGAAATAGAATCCTAGTGGCCTAGAATCATTGAATGACTTCAGAGGAATTTGCACTTACACAGTATCTTACTGATCCTTGCCTGGCCTAAATCTAATTATTCAATTATTCCTAATTTACATTTCAAGAAAATAGAAGGATGTGAGACAAGCAGTGTGGCTATCGACAAGCAAAGTCAAAGGTAATCCATTGAGCTCTAAGGGCCTCCAGCATGAAGCTAAAGAGAGCTTTCCCAAGGACAAAATGCCTCCAAGGAATTTTCATCAAACCTAAGATAGTCAAATCTTTTAAATTGGCATACATCTCCTAATTGATGGTGCTAGGAAAGCCTAGTTTAACTAGCATTCTATTTTCTTTCATTGTGGAACACAAAATAGTGGGCTGCTGACAATTGAGGGCATATTAGAATGGATGAAACATGGAGGAAAACAACCGGGCACATTCTTCATGAAGAACCCAAAGAAGTAACATGGTACCACATATCATATTAATGTTCTGTGAAGAACCCAAGGGAATGCATAATACTAATGATCTGAGACATGGCAGTCATTATCTTTTTTTAATGTCTTTATTTTTCAAAATTATTTAATACACATGTATAATTTTATATGGCATATTAATAGTTTCTGTTTTCTATTAGCTTTTGGTCTTTTTAAAATACTATTTCTTTTCATTGTTTGGCTCTAATTTTGACCCCCTCTGGTGATCCCTGTCCTTGTATTCATCTCCTGCCCTTGGGTGTGGGTGGGAACCTTTTTCCTAATCAACAGAGTATAGAAAATGTGATGGGATGGGAAGTCACTCTTCTAGTTACATTCCTTTTTGTAAGACTCCACTTAGCTGATTTATCAAAAGACTATCCTGCTGAAACAAGCAGCCATGTTGTGAACAACCTATGGAAAGAGACATGTGACAAGAAATTGCAGGTGGGCTCTAGGACATTAGAGTGGCCTGGAGCCAACAACCTGTGAGAAGATCAGGCCCTCAGCCGTAGAGTTGCAAGGAAGTGAATACCACCAACAGTAGCAGTGTGAGCTTGGAAATGCATCACGAGCTTCAAAAGGGAATACCATCCTATTAACGCCTTAATAGCACCTTACTAGATGTTTAGCAGAGGTTTCAGCTGAGCAGGTCTGACTCCTACACCATTAAAAACTATGAGAAAATAGGTGTATTATTGTTTTAAGCTTCTAAATTTTTGTTCACTTGTTACACAACAACGAAAAAACTAATATAATACCTTTCTTTTTTTTTTTTTTCCTTCTGGCTACCCACAGCATCACTGCCACCATCACCACCTAGGTAACCCAGGTGAGAGACTCTTAGATTATAAAATTGTAACTATTCATAAAATACATGTATATTTATAGTGTGGGGAATCTTACTTATATTTCAAAACTTGGATATTGTGCAACATCATCAGCACCTTGCTTTTCTCACTCAACAATACCTCATGGAAGGCCTTCCAAGTTTCCTAGTATGGTTCTATACAGTCTTTTTAATGGCTACAAACTAGTCCATGGTATAAATGTGCTATCATGGGCATTCACTTTGTTTCCAGTTCTTTGCCACTATGAATAATGTTACAACCAATATTCTGTATACAATCTTCATGGGTGCTATTATTTCTACTGGCTAGATTCCTAAAAGAGAGACTGCTAGATCAAAGTCAACTATGCATTTGTTTCTTTTAACAGACAGTACTACATTGCTTTCCAAAAAGGATGCAATTTCCATTTTTGTTAGTAAAATCTGAAAATACACTCATCTCCCCATTCCTGGGCAGATAGTGGTGTTTTCTTTCTTTTTAATTTTGGCTAGTCTAAGGGATACCCAGGTGTAAATTTAATTTACTTTTGTCTGCCTATGAGGGGTTCAAATCTGTTATTTGGTCTTCTATATTTGCCTAGTTTTAGCTTTTGCATATTCTCTTGGATTAGCTTATCATACATTTGTAAGAACTCTTCGTGTACTATAGATATTAGTCTTCTATGTACTGCATGCTAATATATTTTCCAAATATACTGTTTTTGCTATTCAATTTTTTAAAAATAAAAGCTCTCTCCTCCTCCCCACCCCAGTTTATATCCATGTTCTTCTAGAGTTTCTTATTATGTTTTTGTCAAATTTAATTTCTAATCCATCCAAAATTTGTCTAGTTGACCATGTTAAAATTTGTTTATATGGTGTGAGGTACTGGTACAATCTTATTTATTTCGTGATGGGTAACCAGTTGCAGTAGCACCATATGGTGCAAAACCCATAATTTTCCCAATAAGTTAAAATACCACCTCAGCCATATGTTAAATTATCCTCCTCACCAGGATTTATTTTCACATTTTTTATTCTTTTCCACTGGTCTGTTCTGATGCCAATGCCATATTGATATAAATACAGTGAATTACAGCATGTTCTCATCTAGTAAGGCAAGTTCTCCTTCTCTAGTCCTCTTTTTGAAAATATCTTACCTTATCTTAGGCATTTATTCCTTCAGAAAAAGTTTAAAACACTTCATCAGATTAAAAAAATTGTTGGGAATTCTAATTTAAAAAATGACTTTCATTTTTATATTAACATTTAGAAGGTTCACATTTTAATGTTATTAGTTCTTTTCATCCAAAAATGTATTCCAGCCCTTTATTCATGTTATGTTCTACCATACAAATCTGTAGTTTTCTACATGAGGATGAGTCCAGCACCAGTTCTCTCCTTTTGACTCTCTCAGGATCCAGGGACTCGCTAGAACATAGATGTCATAAGCTCAGAAAATTTTGTTTTTGTAGGTAACAAATACCTACAAATTATAGGTAGGTAAATAAATAAATCTTTAAAAAGACATAGAATGCAAGGGAAATGACAGTAATTGCCATTTGCTTTTGTAATTCCCATAAGCAGGACACATTATCTGTCAAATCAGTGGAATCATATACACTGATACTAAATTATAGTTGTTGCTTTCTTTTTTTCTTTTTATGCTAACTGTAAACAACTTTCAGAGGGTTGTATTCCTTGCCAGACTGTGGTATATAAATTGTGAGAGAGGGTTAGTTTGGGTTGTGAAGAGATGAATGTAAAAGGAAGAAAGCCTTTGAGATAATAACACATAAATGCATGGACACACACACACACACACACACACACACAAAATCAGGTATATTTTTTCCCAGACAAATATTTCATCAGATTTAAAGTCAAACAAAAACACGGTAAGCTTTCTTTAATTCTACCACCACTGAAAATAAAATTTTAAATTGCCAATATATTTTAACAAGACCACTTTTATCCTAGAAGCCAAATAGACAAAATCTGAGATTTTTACTATCAACTTTGTAAGATTTATCATTCGCCTGAGTAAATAGAAGAATAACTGCGTGCTTAAAGCTTCCATCTTAAATATTTGACACTAAATTAAAGATCAATGTAATTATATTTCCCTTATTTATAATTGGGCCCCTGTTGCTCTAGTGGCCTTCTTTCTTCCTCTAGTAATAGGATAGCTCTGTTAGACACCACAAGAAGCAATATTCTTTTACCTTGAATGATTATGCCTTCTTTCTTTCATAGCTCCTTTGCCCAACTTGGTTGTAGACTGATAAGTAATTTCCCATTTTGCAAGGTTAAGAGATAACTTTTCAAGTATCTCTATAACTGAAAGCAAATGTAATACAAAAAAGAAGCGTTTACAGCAATTCGAATTTCATTTTAAAAGATTATTGCTCTGGGTGCCTGGGAGGCTCAGGTGGGTAAGCAACTGCCTTCAGCTCAGGTCATGATCCCAGGGTCCTGGGATGAAGCCCCACATCAGGCCTCCTGCTCAGTGGGGAGCCTGTTTTTCCCTCTCCCTCTGCCGTGCTCTCTCACTCTCTCTGTCGAATAAATAAATAAAATTTCTTAATTAAGAGTATTACTCCTAGAAACACACAGGTTTACATAGGTCCCATAAATTTTAAGTGAAAGGATCATTTTTATAATATAGGACTGTCTCAAATGATGACTACTGTATGGCACCTATACTGCTTTGTTGCTCTCAGAATTTCTTACTTCATTAAATAAAAGGCATATTTTTCCCATAAACTGAAGAAGAAGGAAAAGGATTTGTGACATCATGGTAAAATCAAACCCTGTAACTTGGTAGTGTTCCAGTTATACTGTATCCATTTAAGTCTCACAGACTTACTTTCCAATCATGCTAGGTAGTTACAAATGAAGATGAATGTCATGTTGGCTCCATTTGCTATAACCAAAACGAATTAAAATAAAATGGCATGATGAATAACTCATACATAGTTAGACTGAAATGTCCATGTGATAGCAGGTCAGCATGAAATGGGTAGATATTACAGCATGAATGAGATATTAGTTGCTCACGTCAACAATATGCAATTGATTAAGACAGTTTTGAAAATAATAGCATAATCCATGTAGTCAAAGAGATTTTCTTTGCTCTAATACTGGATTAAGAAGGTACACTCTATCCGACCCTGTTCCAGCCTGGTGTTTGTGCTTTTCTTCCTGTTTCTTACCCACATTATCTTCCAGGACCCCACCACTGTCAGTCATTTATACAAAGCCTAAAACTTCATTCATAGTAAAATAAAAACACCTGGTGCTGTGTCAAGTACTTTCATTTGGAATATCCTTAATATTAACATGAAAGTCTTTGTCCCTTATTAAAGAAAACCATGGAGGAAAGAGGAGAGGTGTGAACTTGTGACTTGAGTCATGGATTTCCGCCAGAGGAAATGCGAAGAACATGACTTCTACACCCACAGTTTTCTTATTTTGCTCCCACTCCTATGCCATACTGCCCCTTATTGCATATATCTCTTAAATCTTTCTAATAAGTTTGCCTGAATCTTAACAAGACATTGATTCCAAAAACACAGTTTTACATATTTCAACAAAGTTAGGCCCAGATTGGAAGGATTAAAAAGACAACCATTCAAGTTCAAGTCCAGTGGAAATCTTACCTGTCATATCAACATTTGTAATTGGTCAATTAATCAAAACCAGTTGGTGTTAAGAGTGTATCATCAAAAAGCATTATGTACATACTATAAACATTTTGCCTGAATTTAAAATATATATACATTCATTTTCCAGCTTTATCATGTAGAGCCCAAACTTCTGTAACTCTAAATCCACCACCTGGCACTCCAATGACTGGAGTTTTGTGTGATGTCCTGCATGAATCATACTCCAAATGCAGTCTAGGATTTCCAATTTCCATTTTTTGACATGAAGAGAAATCTCAGAAATTCAGAATAATCTGAATATGAAATCATTTTATATTATTTTCTAATGTTTTTACTCCTGTCTTGACAGTACTTAACCTGACAAGATTTTTTTTTTTTAAAGATTTTTTTATTTATTTATCAGAGAGAGAGGGGGAGACAGCGAGCACAGGCAGACAGAATGGCAGGCAGAGGCAGAGGGAGAAGCAGGCTCCCTGCCAAGCAAGGAGCCCGATGTGGGACTCGATCCCAGGACGCTGGGATCATGACCTGAGCCAAAGGCAGCTGCTTAACCAACTGAGCCACCCAGGTATCCCCCTGACAAGATTTTTAACTGACCTTTGTAACTAAGTCTTTCCAACGTGTATTCAGTTTAGTTATCATGGAGACATCACTTTCTTTTCACTCCTGTCAACTTAGGAATAATTAATTAAAATTATGTTCTTGTGATTATCCCAATCACATAAATAAATAAATAAAGTATGGGGACATAAATAAAGTATGGGGACAAACTCCCTGAATTAATATAAGTATTCGACTGTCCAAGAAGGAGCAGAACATGACAATCTTCAGCTATCCACATTCAGCTTGCTCTGGGCATTGTTATATTTTGTAGAAGGAATGTAGAGTACCATTTTAACTGGCAAGTTAGATAAATGGAAGAAAAATTAAGGTACAGAGCTTTTACTTGGGTATAGTTTGATGTTATAGACCAACATAACTCCAATAAAGCTTGAGCCAGACATAGAAAAATCCAGTTATCCCAGAGAGTTCTCTCAGGAGAATTTCTCTGCAGAAGAGATCAAAAACAGAGGTTGCACTATGACCATCTCCAGTATGTTCATAATACTAAGATAATAAGTATTGGAGAAAATGAAAATGATTCTGAAAAACAGGGTAGACTGAGGAGCACAAACAACTGAAATAAATCAAGTGGTAACAGAAGAGTCCTGCTTTGCTGAAAGAGGTTTTTAACTGTCATTTTTGTAGCTAAGAAACTGATCTGTTACCATTTTCTGTGATACTAAAGATTGCAGGTGTGACTATTATCATGCAAAAACCTCATCTCACATGGATAATGTCTTGTGGTATTTAGAGGAAAAAAACCTTTCTAATATGAGGACTAGAAGAAAATAAAAGTCTACAAAATACTTGATGAAATGAGAATGAATTGTTTTTAACAGCAGTGGCATATTAGAGTGATCAGAATTCATGCAGCATATATGGATGATGATTCATCTTTAGTAGACCCTTAATTACCACATTCATCTTAATGATTTGAACCTGTTCCAGAAATATTTAAAACAGGTGCAGAATAAAAGATAGTATAAAATGTCACTCCATGTGAAAATAAACTGCAGTTACAATTATTATAAGTAACACCATGCAACTTAAAGGATGTCAATAACATAATCTGAATTTTAAAATTCAGAAGAATAAATCAATTAGATACACTTCATTTTGAAAACATGTTCTCAACTCTGATTGTGGGAGGAAAGAATGGGATATATAGCTACATTTTGAATGAAAAAAAGACAGACCTTTTTATTTCATCAATAATAAATTCCTTTTTTTTTTTTAAGAATTGTTTATCTTACATACCATGACCAAGTGGAATTTATCCCAGGTCTGCAAGGCATGTGAACATTCAAAAATCAACTTATGAGGGATGCCTGGGTGGCTCAGTGGGTTAAGCCGCTTCCTTTGGCTCAGGTCATGATCTCAGGGTCCTGGGATGGAGCCCTGCATCGGGCTCTCTGCTCAGCGGGGAGCCTGCTTCCCACCCCCCGCCTGCCTCTCTGCCTACTTGTGATCTGTCTGTCAAATAAATAAATAAAACCTTTAAAAAAATCAATTAATGAACATATTGTATCAATCAGAATAAAAATCGTACGACCATATTAATAGATGAACAAAATCATTTTACAACATCCAACACCCATTCATGGTTAACACACAAATACACACACACACACAAACCTCAGCAAACTAGAAATACAGTGGGAACTACAGTGGAACTTCATTAACTTGATAAAGAACATCTACAAAAAACTTTAAACTAACATTATACTTAATTATGAGAAACTAGAAGTTTCCCCCCTAAGGTCAGAAACAAGCCATGGATGTCCTCTCTCACTACTCCTGCTCAACATTGTACTGGAATTCCTAGCTAATGGAATAAGACAAGAAAAGGAAGTAAAATGTATACAATAGGAAGGAAGGAAGGGAGGAACCAACAAAACCAACTAAACAATCCTCCTTTTGTATCAACCTTTCATTGAAAATTCACAGCACGTGTATTTCTAGACAACTAAATATTTGCTCATTGATTCTTAGCTCCAGTTGAGACTTTGTGCCATCCTAGCTCCATTCTTGGTACTTTCCATGGTTTGGCCAAAGAGGCTGCTTTCAGCTTAGGTGTAAAAGAGCTAAGAAAGAATGGTTTAGTATGGGAAATAGGGTTGAGGGTTGAGATGACAGAGATAAGTTTTCACAAGAGATGAAGCTATGGTCTTTGATTTTGCTTTCTACTTTAGTGAAAAATTTGCCATTTCTGAATGATTTCAGATTGAATAAAACCATGGGGATAAAATGATATGTTTATAAAAAAATAAATAAATAAATAAATAAAATAAAAAAAAGACAATGAGAGAATTTCTCTCTTACTTGAATTTAATAGGAAAAAATATGCTAATGTGAAATGAAAAGACTTGTCAAACTTGAAATAAATATTTCTTCACTAAAAAAAAAAATAACAAAACAAAACAAAACAAAACAAAAAAAACCATGCTGTGGATTTTTTAAAAAGAATTTTATATCAATGTTGCTTTTTAATTGACTTTTAAATATATGGTAGATAATTCACATGATCAAAAATTACAAAGTTTAAAAAGATATTCAGTGAAGATTATCTCCATCTTCCCAGGTCCCAACTGTTTCCTTCCCAGTAACAACTGTTTTATATAATGATTTTATATATTCATATTCTCAATTTACATAAATGGCAACATATTATAATTTCCTGTACCTTACTTTTTCATTTGACACTATGTCTTTAAAAATTTTCTAAGTCAGGGGCGCCTGGGTGGCTCAGTGGGTTAAAGCCTCTGCCTTCGGCTCAGGTCATGATCCCAGGGTCCTGGGATTGAGCCCCGCATCAGGCTGTCCGCTCGGCGGAGAGCCTGCTTCCTCCTCTCTCCCTTTCTACCTGCCTTTCTGCCTACTTGTGATCTCTGTCTGTCAAATAAATAAATAAAATCTTTAAAAAAAAATTTTTTTTTCTAAGTCAGTATATAGAGCACTTTCTTGTTTTTAACAAATGAAAAATATTCCATTGTATTAATGCACCACAAGTTACTTAATCAATATACCCTGTATAGATTTGTACATCTATCATTTCACAGGTGTAAGAATTTATCTATGAGAAATAAAGTTACTGGTTCAAAAGTGAAATGTACATTTGTAATTTTGATAAATGTCAAATTGCCCTTCATGTGAAGTTACCTTTATTTACATCCCTATGAGCAATGAATAAGAGTGCTTATTTCCTGTTGCTAACAGATTACATTATAAAACACAAAACTTTGCCAGTATGGCAGAAGAAATGACACCAGTGTAGTTTTCACATACATGTCTCTAATATTCAGAGGTTACTACTTTTTTATGTTTTTAAACTATTTGTATTTTGTTAATTATGAGCTATCTTCATATTTTTTGCCTTCTTGTATTTTGGATTATCAGTCTTTTGTTGAGCTCTAGGAGTTTTCTGTATAATAGTGAAATTAACCCTTTGCTTGTGATATGGACAGCAGAATTTTTCCAAGTTTGCAGTTTGTCTCTTGATTTACCATGTGGGGTTTTGTCATGAAGAATTTTTTTTTTCTTTTTGTATTTCCAAATTTACTCTTCTTTTTATTGTAAATTCTGAATTTTGATTCCTACTTAGAAAAGACTTCCCATTGAAAAAAGAATTTTCATCTGGAATTTGAAGGCTTTTTTTATGTGTAAACTCTTGATGCATTTAAAATTTATCATAGTATATAATGTACAAATAGATCCAATTTTATTTTTCCAGAAAGCAACCTGTTGTTCTAGGACCATTTGTTAAGTAATCCATTTTTACTCTCCTGTTTAGATAGAGATAGCCCTTTGTAATAACTAGATTTTAGTATCATTTATGTCTAGTTGTTTGGTTAGTGATAAGCACATTCTTTGTTGAGTTGTTGAGACATAAAGTGTTTTTCTACCAGGAAATATAGCCCCTACCAGTATTGCTCCTTTTGTCAGTTTTTCTCAATATTCCTGTTTGTATATTTTTTCTACATAAACATTAAAATCAGTTTTTCTAGTTTAAAAACACTTGGTAATCTTGTTGGGTCACTTTATTTTTTTATTAAAGATTTTATTTCTTTATTTGACAGAGAGAGAAGGATCACAAGTAGGCAGAGAGGCAGGCAGAGAGAGAGAGAGAGAGAGGAAAGGAGGCTCCCTGCTGAGCAGAGAAGGATGCAGGGCTCAATCCCAGGACCCTGAGATCATGACCTGAGCTGAAGGCAGAGGCTTAACCCACTGAGCCACCCAGGTGACTCTTATTGGATCACTTTAAATTTATATCATGAAGATTTGAAGAAATTTACATTGGATTACTTTATAATTTATGAAGAATTGATAACTTTTTGATTTTTTAATTTTTCTGTCAAAACCTTGGTATGTCTTCCCATTACTTCAGTTCTTTTATATCCTTCAGGTGTATTCTGAAGTTTTCTAAATCTAGGTTTTATATTTCTTGACGTGTTATTCTTAGGTATTAAAATAATACCTGGAATCATTTGTTCTATTATTTCATAATTGTTTCTTATATAATAAAAATTGCTGCTTTCTCTATATTAATTCTATTTTCCACTACTTTACTGAATGTTCTTTTATGTGATAGGCTTTCAATTGATAGTATTTTTTATACAATCATATTATCTTCAAACGATGTTTTTATGCATTCACTAATAGTTACCTGGAGGAGAGTAGATAGAAAAATATTCTCTGAATTCTTTCATGTTCAAAACAGTTCATTCTAGCCTTTAATCTTAAAGAACAGTTTGGCTAGTTAGAAAATTATTGGGTCACACATTATTTGAGGATCTTGTAAGGTTTGTTCCACTATCTTCTAAAGTTAAATTTACTTGAGAAATATATATATATATATATATATATATAAAAACTTAACCATTTTGATTAGATGTCTGAAGGATTCATTCTTTATCAGTAAGTCCCATACTTTCATAAAATGATTATTTCAGTATTGACCATTCTAGGTTAATTTCCTCTGGGACATGGTGTTTCCTTTCATTATATAGATTCAAATATTTTACTTCACCAAGATTTTCTTGAGTCATACCTTTATCCTTCAGGGACTCTAATTTTTTTCTGCCTCATTTCAACATTTACCATCTTCTCTAATCCTTTAGATCACTTTTGTTATTTCTAACTTTTATGTCCCTAAACCATATGTCTGTTTTCCCTTGTTCTTGTTCTTTACATTTCTGTGATGGTTTTGTTTTTTATTTCTACTTTTTCCTAAGTTCTTGTAGCCACAACTTCAAAACTAACTTTACCTTTGTACCTTCCTAACTTTGTTTCTGCTTTTTGGTTTTCCTTTAAAGAAGTGGTTACCTTACTTACTAAGCTTTTGTTTTCAAATTCATTGCAGAATGTTTTTCCTCACTTTTCATCTGATCTGCATTGTTTTATTTATTTTTTTAAGATTTTATCTATTTATGTGAGAGAGAGAGCAAGAACATGAGAGGGGAGGTCAGAGGGAGAAGCAGACTCCCTGCTGAGCAGAGAGCCTGATGGGAGACTCTGTCCTGGTGATGAAGTCCCAGAACCTAAGTCAGGTTCGGTGGGGTGAGGAGGTTCGGAGCCGACGACTAAAGAAAGAATTCTTAAGACGTCGTTGGTGCAAAATGGTGGTTTATTAAAGCACGGGGACAGGACCCGTGGGCAGGAAGAGCTGCTGCCCCGGGTTGTGAGGGTGGGCATGTTATATACCCCATGGTTGGGGGGGGAGGTGGTGAAGGAATGGGAGATTTCGACAGAGTTCTCACATGCTAGGGAGGGCCTACAAGGTGCCGGGGGGAGTCTTTGCCCTTATGGCTTGATCAATGTCATCCTTAGGTCAGGCATTAACATCAAGATAATTGGGAGATTCTTGGTGGGGCATTATGATCCGGCTATCATTTACATTCCCTTCTACCCCAGTCTCCTCCAGTTTATGGTGGGAGGGGGACATTAGGGCTTCAGGAACCAAGAGTTATTTGCCTCTGGAAATTTGTGCTATTGATAAGGTAACCTCCCTGTTTAGGTCTCTAGGACATCTTGTAGGGCAAGGGAGATTCCTGTTCTGCAGGATTGTGATCCCTGCAAGTTAACTATTTATCGTTTTATGGCAGTCAGGGGTGCCTGAGGAATGCTACACATATGGAGGGGAGCGGGTGGAGAGGGGGTGCAAGGCGCCAGCTTTTGCTTTGTCCTCAGCCAGCCTCCTGCTCCCTCATCACTGGGACTCCAGGATCATGACCTGAGCCAAAAGCAGCTGCCAAACCCACTGAGCCAGGCACCCTGCATTAACGTTTTCTACAGAGTTTTGTGTGTCAATAAGTTTTAGTGACCTTTCTTCCTATAGTCATTTAAATTGACATGGTGCCAGTTCATTTTCTTTCCAACTTAATGAAGATATGATTGACATAAAACATTGTATAAATTTAAGATGTATAGTGTGATGATTTGATATACATATGTATTGTAAAATGATCACCACAATAAGGTTAGTTAATACATCTTTCACTTCACATAATTGCCATTTTATTGCTATTGTTGTTGCTAACTGTTACAGTGAGACATTTAAGAGCTAGTCTCTTAGCAACTTTAAAGTATACAATACAATATTGTTAATCATAGTCTTATAGTTAGCTATGCTAACTATAGTCTCACCATACTGTGTGTTAAATCCCTGCAAATTATTCATCTTATAACTAGAAGCTTGTATCCTTTGACCAAAATCTCATCATTTTCCAACCCTAGCCTCTGGCAACAACCATTCTCCTCTTTGTTTCTATGAGTGCAGTTTTTTAGATTCCACATGTAAGTAAGATCATGCCATATTTGCCTTACTCTGACTTATTTCACTTAGCTTTGTACCTTTTAGGATTATCCATGTTGTTTCAAATGGCCAAATCTTATTTTTTTTTTTGTGGCTAAGGAATATTTCATTGTATATGTGCGCCACAACATCTTCTTTGTCCACTTATCTATAGAGAGATGCTTAAGTTGTTTCCATATCTTGGCTTTTGTAAACAATGCTGCTGTAAACATTGGGTGAATACATTTTTTTGAATTAATTTTTATTTTCTTTGGGTAAATACTCAGTACTGTGGCTACTGGGTCATGAGATAATTCTTATTTCAATTTTTTTAGTAACCTCCATACTATTTTCCACAGCGGCTGCACCAGTTTGCATTCTCACCAACAGTGCACAAGGGTTCCTTTTCCTCCTCATCTTCACCAACACTTGTTGTTTTTTTTAAATTATTATTATCTTTTTTATTCTAGCTATTCTGACAGGTGTAAGGTGATACCTCATTGTGATTTTTATTTGCTTTTCCCTGACAGTTAGTGATTTTGAGCATCTTGTCATGTGTCCATTGGCCATCTGTAGTGTTTTCTTTCGAGCAGTGCCTATTCTGGTCCTCTACCCAATTTTAATCAGATTATTCATTCTTTTAGTTTTGAGTAGCATAGGTTCTTAATATATTTTGGATATTAATCCTTTATCAGATATATCATTTGAAATCATCTTATCCCATTCAGTAGGTTGCCTTTTCATTTTGTTGATGGCTTCCTTTGCTATGAAAAAAACTTTTTATTTTGGTGTAGTCCTAATAGTTTATTTTTGCTTTTGTTTTACTTGCCTAAAGAGATACAGTGCTGCTAAGACCAAGGTCAAAGAAATTATTGCCTATGTTCACTTCTAGGGGTTTTACAGTTTCAGATCTCACATTTAGGTCTTTAACCCATTTCAAGTTTATTTCTGTATTTATTTCTGTATTTATATTCTGTAAAAAAAAAAAAAAAAGTGGTCCAGTTTCATTCTTTACTAGCTGACCAGTTTTTCCAGCACCATTTGTTGAATAGACTATTTTTTCCTCCATCATATGTTCTTGCTTTCTTTGTCACAGATTAATTTAACATATAAGAATGGATTTATTTCTGGGCTCCCTATGCTGTTTCATTGATACTATGTGTCTGTTTTTGTGCCAATACCATACCACTTTGATTATCACAGCTTTGTAGTATAGCTTGAAATCTGGGATTGTGATACCTCCAACTTTGCCATACTTTCTCAAGATTGTTGTGGCTTTTGGGGGTCTTTTGTGGTTCCATACAAATTTTAGTATTGTTTGTTCTAGTTCTATTAAAAGTGCTGTAGGTATTTTGATAGAGTGCAATAAATCTGTAGATTGCTTTGGAAAGTATGGACATTTTAATAATATTGTTTCTTCTCTTGCTTATTTTTTAGTTAAATTATTTTATTTTTTGTTATTAAGTTGAATGAATTGCTTACATATTTTGTATATTAACTCCTTATCAGAGAGATGGTTTGCAAACATTACAGGTTTGCCTCTCCTTTTTATTGATTGTTTCCTTTGTTGTGTAGAGACTAGTTTGATATAATCCCACTTCTTGATATTTGCTTTTGTTGTTTGTATTTTTGGTGTTACATTAAAAAAAAAAAATCATTGCTAAGCAGTGCCAAGGAGTTTTTTCTCCTATGTTTTCTCCACAGAGTTCATTGATTTAAGTCTTATGTTTAAGTCCTTAATCTATGTCATGTCAATTTTTGTGTGTGATATAAGATAGGGGTTCAATTTCATACTCTTATATGTGAATATCCAGTTTCCCAACACAATTATTTCCCCAATTATTATTTCCCCATAGTAAATTATTGGCTCCCTTCTCAAATATTAGTTCAATATATATGTGTAAGTTTGTTCCTGGACTCTCAGTTCTAACCCATTTGTCTGTCTATATGTCTGTTTTTATGCCAGTACCACACTGTTTTGATCACTGTAGCTTTGTGATATAGTTTGAAACCTTGAAGTGTGATACCCCTGGCTTTGTTCATTTTCAGGATTGCTCTGGCTATTTGGAGTCTTTTGTACTTCCATACAACTTTAGGATTTCTTTTTATTATTGTGAAAATGCAATTTCAATTCTGGTAGGGATTGTATTGAATTTGTAGATCACTTTGGGTAATATGGACAGTTTAACGTATTAATTTTTCTGATCTAGGAACATAGAACATTTTATATCTTCTTCAGTTTTTTCATCAATTTCTTTTCTGGGTTTAGATCTTTTGTTCCCTGGTTACACTTATTCCTAAGTAGTTTTGTTTTGTTTTTAATGCCGTTGTAAAAGTGATTGTTTTCTTTATTTTAGATAGTGCACTGTTAGTGTATAGAAACACAACTGATTTGCATATGTCACTTTTGTATCTTAAAACTTCACAGAATTTGTTAGTTCTAATAATTTTTTGGTGGAGTTGTTAGACCTTTCTATATATAATATTATGTCATTTGCAAATAAAATTTTACTTCTTTCCCATGTTGATGCTTCTTATTTCTTTTTTATTTCCCTTTTGATTTCTTCTTTGTTCCATTGATCAGATGTGAGTTATTCAGTTTCCACATATTGGTGAATAGCTCCAGTTTCCTCCTATAATTGACTTCTAGTTTCATATCATTGTGGTCAGAAAAGGTAAATGGTGTGGATTTCAAGCATATTGTCTATCCTGGAGGATGTCCTATGTACACTTAAGAAAAATGCGTATTCTGTTTCTGTTGGATAGGATATTCTGTATATGTCTGTTGGGTCCATTTGATCCAAAGTATAGTTCAAGTTCAATGTGTGCTTATTGGTTTTCTGTCTGGATCACCCATCCACAGTTGTAAGTGGGGCATTGAAGTTCCCCATTATAATTGCATTGCTGTCTATTTCTCCCTTCAGACCTTTTAGTATATGCTTAATATATTGCTTAAAATATTTAGATGTATGTTGGGTATATATGTATATATATATATATATATATATATATATATATATATATATATATATATATATACAGTTGTTATCACTTCTTAATAAATTGGTGCTTTTTCATGGTATAGTGTCCTCCTTTTTCTCTCCTTACAGTTTTTGATTTAAAATGTAATTTTTTTGAGGCGCCTGAGTGGCTCAGTGGGTTAAAGTCTCTGCCTTCGGCTCAGGTCATGATCCCAGGGTCCTGGGATCAAGGCCCACATCAGGCTCTCTGTTCAGCAGGAAGCCTGATTCCTCCTCTCTCTCTGCCTGCCTCTCTGCCTGCTTATGATATGTCAAATAAATAAAATCTTTTAAAAAAAAAGATAAAATGTATTTTGTTTGACATGAGTATAGCTAACCCTGTTCACTTCTGGTTTCCATTTGCATGGGATGTCTTTTTCCATCCCTTCACTTTGAGCCCATGTGTGCCCTTCAAATTGAAGTGAGTCTCTTGTAGGGAGCATATAATTGGGTCTTGTTTTTTGTTTGTTTCAGTTTTTATCTGTTTAGCTACTCTGTGCCCTTTCATCTTAAAAAATAATTAATTAATTAATTTTTAATAGACATATAACATATTTTTATCCCCAGGGGTACAGGTCTGTGAATCGCCAGGTTTACACTTCACAGCACTCATCATAGCACATACCCTCCCCAATGTCCATAACCCCACCACCCTCCCCCGTCCCCCTTCCCCCCAGCAACCCTCAGCCTATTTTTTGAGATTGATTCTTTTATGGTTTGTCTCCCTCCCAATCCCATCTTCTTTCATTTTTGCTTTTCCTACCCCCCAACCCCCCACATTGCATCTCCACTTCCTCATATCAGGGAGATCATATGATAGTTGTCTTTCTCTGACTGACTTATTTTGCTAAGCATAATACCCTCTAGTTCCATCCACGTCCTCCCAAATGGCAAGATTTTATTTCTTTTGATAGTTGCATAGTATTCCATTGTATATATATACCACATATTCTTTATCGATTCATCTGTTGATGGACATTTAGGTTCTTTCCATAGTTTGGCTATTGTGGACATTGCTGCTATAAACATTCGGGTGCACATGCCGCCTTCAGAGCACCACATTTGTATCTTTAGGATATATACCCAATAGTGCAATTGCAGGGTCATAGGGTAGCTCTATTTTCAGTTTTTTGAGGAACCTCCACACTGTTTTCCAGAGTGGTTGCACCAGCTTTCATTCCCACCAACAGTGTAGGAGGGTTCCCCTCTCTCCGCATCCTCACCAGCATCTGTCATTTCTTGACTTGTTAATTTAGCCATTCTTACTGGTGTGAGGTGGTATCTCATTGTTGTTTTGATTTGTATTTCCCTGATGCCAAGTGATGTGGAGCATTTTTTCATGTGTCTGTTGGCCATCTGGATGTCTTCTTTGCAGAAATGTCTGTTCATGTCCTCTGCCCATTTCTTGATTGGATTATTTGTTCTTTGGGTGTTGAGTTTGCTAATCTCTTTATAGATTTTGGATACTAGCCCTTTATCTGATATGTCGTTTGCAAATATCTTCTCCCATTCTGTCAGTTGTCTTTTGTTTTGTTCACTGTTTCCTTTGCTGTGCAAAAGCTTTTGATCTTGATGAAATCCCAATAGTTCATTTTTGCCCTTGCTTCTGTTGTCTTTGGCGATGTTCCTAGGAAGAAGTTGCTGCAGTTGAGGTGAAAGAGGTTACTGTCTGTGTTCTCTTCAAGGATATTAATGGATTCCTTTCTCACATTGAGGTCCTTCACCCATTTTGAGTCTATTTTTGTGTGTGGTGTAAGGAAATAGTCCAATTTCATTTTTCTGCATGTGGCTGTCCAATTTTCCCAGCACCATTTGTTGAAGAGACTGTCTTTTTTCCATTGGACATTCCTTCCTGCTTTGTCGAAGATTAGTTGACCATAGAGTTGAGGGTCTATTTCTGGGCTCTCTACTCTGTTCCATTGATCTATGTGTCTGTTTTTGTGCCAGTACCATACTGTCTTGATGATGACAGCTTTGTAATAGAGCTTGAAGTCTGTAATTGTGATGCCACCAACTTTGGCTTCCTTTTTCAATATTCCTTTGGCTATTCGAGGTCTTTTCTGGTTCCATATAAATTTTAGGATTGTTTGTTCTATTTCTTTGAAAAAAAAAATGGATGGGATTTTGATAGGGATTGCATTAAAGGTGTAGATTTCTTTAGCTAGCATAGACATTTTCACAATATTTGTTCTTCCAATCCATGAGCATGGAACATTTTTCCATTTCTTCATGTCTTCCTCAATTTCTTTCATGAGTACTTTATAGTTTTCTGAGTATAGATTCTTTGCCTGTTTGGTTAGGTTTTTCCTAGGTGTCTTATGGTTTTGGGTGTAGTTGTAAATGGGATTGACTCCTTAATTTCTCTTTCTTCTGTCTTGTTGTTGGTATGTATAGAAATGAAGCTGATTTCTGTGCATTGATTTTATATCCTGACACTTGACTGAATTCCTGTACAAGTTCTAGCAGATTTGGAGTGGAGTCTCTTGGATTTTCCACGGAAAGTATCATATCATCTGCAAAGAGTGAGAGTTTGACTTCTTCTTTACTGATTTGGATGTCTTTAATTTCTTTTTGTTGTCTGATTGCTGAGGCTAGGGCTTCTAGTACTATGTTGAACAGCAGTGGTGATAAAGGACATCCTTGCCGTGTTCCTGACCTTAGCAGAAAAGCTTTCAGTTTTTCTCCATTGAGAATGATATTTGCAGTGGGTTTTTCATAGATGGCTTTGATAATATTGAGGTATGTGCCCTCTCTCCCTACACCTTGAAGAGTTTTAATCAGGAAGGGATGCTGCACTTTTTCAAATGCTTTTTCAGCATCTATTGGGAGTATCATATGGTTCTTGTTTTTCTTTTATTAATGTATTGTATCACATTGATTGATTTGCGGATGTTGAACCAACCTTGCAGCCCTGGAATAAATCCCACTTGGTCGTGGTGAATAATCCTTTTATTGTTCTGTTGGATCCTATTGGCCAGTATTTTGGTGAGAATTTTTGCATCTGTGTTCATAAAGGATATTGGTCTGTAATTCTCTTTTTTGATGGGATCCTTTTCTGGTTTTGGGATCAAGGTGATGCTGGCCTCATAAAATGAGTTTTCCTTCCATTTCTATTTTTTGGAACAGTTTCAGGAGAATAGGAATTAATTCTTCTTTAAATGTTTGGTAGAATTCCCCTGGGAAGCTGTCTGGCCCTGGACTTTTGTTTGTTTGGAGATTTTTGATGACTGTTTGAATCTCCTTACTGGTTATGGGTCTGTTCAGGTTTTTTATTTCTTCCTGCTTCAGTTGTGGCAGTTTATATGTCTCTAGAAATGTATCCATTTCTTCCAGATTGTCGAATTTGTTGGTGTAGAGTTGCTCATAGTATGTTCTTATAATTGTTTGTATTTCTTTGGTGTTGGTTGTGATCTCTCTCCTTTCATTCATGATTTTATTTATTTGGGTCCTTTCTCTTTTCTTTTTGATAAGTCTGTCCAGGGGTTTGTCAATCTTATTAATTCTTTCAAAGAACCAGCTCCTAGTTTCGTTGATTTGTTCTATTGTTTTTTTAGTTTCTATTTCATTGATTTCTGCTCTGATCTTTATGATTTCTCTTCTCCTGTTGGGTTTAGGCTTTCTTTGTTGTTCTTTCTCCAGCTCCTTTAGGTGTAGGGTTAGGTTGTGTATTTGAGATCTTTCTTGTTTCTTGAGAAAGGTTTATACTGCTATATATTTTCCTCTCAGGACTGCCTTTGTTGTGTCCCACAAATTTGGAACCATTGTGTTTTCATTATCATTTGTTTCCATGAATTTTTTCAATTCTTCTTTAATTTCCTGGTTGACCCATTCATTTCTTAGAAGGATGCTGTTTAGTCTCCATGTATTTGGGTTCTTTCCAAATTTCCTCTTGTGATTGAGTTCTAGCTTCAGAGCACTGTGGTCTGAAAATATGCAGGGAATGATACCAATCTTTTGATACCGGTTGAGACCTGATTTATGACCCAGGATGTGGTCTATTCTGGAGAATGTTCCATGTGCACTAGAGAAGAATGTGTATTCTGTTGCTTTGGGATGGAATGTTCTGAATATATCTGTGATATCCATCTGGTCCAGTGTGTCATTTAAGGCCTTTATTTCCTTGTTGATCTTTTGCTTGGATGATCTGTCCATTTCAGTGAGGGGAGTGTTAAAGTCCCCTACTATCATTGTATTATTGTCAATGTATTTCTCTGATTTTGTTATTAATAGGTTTATATAGTTGGCTGCTCCCATGTTAGGGGCATAGATATTTAAAATTGTTAGGTCTTCTTTTTGGACAGACCCTTTGAGTATGATATAGTGTCCTTCCTCATCTCTTATTATAGTCTTTGGCTTAAAATCTAATTGATCTGATATAAGAATTGCCACCCCAGCTTTCTTTTGTTGTCCATTTGCATGGTAAATTGTTTTCCACCCCCTCACTTTAAATCTGCAGGTGTATTCGGGTCTAAAATGGGTTTCTTGTAGGCAGTATATTGATGGGTTTTGTTTTTTTATCCATTCTGATACCCTGTTCCTTTGATTGGGGCATTTAGCCCATTAACATTCAGGGTAACTATTGAGAGATATGAATTCAATGCCATTGTATTGCTTGTAAGGAGACTGTTACTGTATATTGTCTCTGTTTCTTTCTGATCTACTACTTTTAGGGTCTCTCTTTGCTTAGAGGACCCCTTTCAATATTTCCTGTAGAACTGGTTTGGTGTTTGCAAATTCTTTCAGTTTTTGTTTGTCCTGAGGGCTTTTTATCTCTCCTTCTATTTTCAGTGATAGCCTAGCTGGATATAGTATTCTTGGTTGCATGTTTTTCTCGTTTAGTGCTCTGAATATATCGTGCCAGTTCTTTCTGGCCTGCCAGTTCTCTGTGGATAAGTCCGCTGCCAATCTAATGTTTTTACCCTTGTATGCTACAGACTTCTTTTCCTGGGCTGCTTTCAGGATTTTCTCTTTGTTGCTAAGACTTGTAAATTTTACTATCAGGTGACGAGGCATGGACCTATTTTTATTGATTTTGAGGGGCCTTCTTAGCATCTCCTGGATTTTGATGTTTGTTCCCTTTGCCATAGTAGGGAAATTCTCTCCAATAATTCTGTCCAATATACCTTCTGCTCCCTTCTCTCTTTCTTCTTCTTCTGGAAGCCCAATTATTCTAATGTTGTGTCGTCTTATGGTGTCACTTTTTTTCGAATTCTCTCCTCATGGTCCAGTATTTGTTTGTCTCTCTTTTGCTCAACTTCTTTATTCTCTGTCATTTGGTCTTCTATGTCACTAATTCTTTCTTCTGCCTCATTTATCCTACCAGTAAGAGCTTCCATTTTTTATTGCACCTCATTAATAGCTTTTTTTATTTCAACTTGGTTAGATTTTAGTTCTTTTATTTCTCCAGAAAGGGCTTTTATCTCTCCGGAGAGCATTTCTCTAATATCTTCTGTGCATTTTTCAAGCCCGGCTAGAACCTTGAGAATCATCATTCTGAACTCTAGATCTGTCATATTACCAATGTCTGTATAGATTAGGTCCCCTGCCTTCAGTACTGCCTCTTGCTCTTTTTTTTGTGGTGAGTTTTTCCACCTTGTCATTTTGTCCAGATAAGATTTGCTTTCTCCTCCTCTGGAATTCCACTGTTTTCCTTGGTGAGTGAAGTTGGTCTTGGCTGGGTTTCTTGTTGATATTCTGGGGGAGGGGCCTGTTGTAGTGATTCTCAAGTGTCTTTGCCCCAAGTGGAATTGCACCACCCTTACCAGGGGCCAGGATAAGTAATCCGTTCGGGTTTGCTTTCCGGAGCTTTTGTTCCCTGAGTACTTTCCATAGACCTCTGGAGGATGGGAATGAAGATGGCGGCCTCCAAATCTCCGGCCCAAAGGAGCCGAGAGCTTGGGATCCCGCTCCTCAGTGTGCCCTCAGAGAAAAGCACCCAACTGTTCCTGTCTCCCTGGCCTCTGGCTGCGCTTGGGGGAAAGTGCTCAATTGCTCACACTTGGAGAAAAGTGCCCCGTCACTTCTGTCTCCGTGGCCTCCGGCCACGCTCTGAGATCACCCAGCCTGCCACCAGTTCAAGGTAACCTCAAGCTGAGAGCTCACTCCTCAGCTTTGTCGCTGTTGCTGGCTTCCCTGCTCTAATACCTGCGAGCTCTGCGACACTCAGACACTCCCGAACCTTTTCTGTGACCCCACGGGACCATGGGGTTATGCTGCCCCTGCGTGGGCTTCCCCCTGGTTTAGCCTCTGGAGTGATGTCCCTCCATGGAGCAGACTTTTAAAAGTCCTGATTTTGTTCTCCATTGCTCCACCACTTGCCGGGAGCAGGCCCCTCCCCCCATGGTCTATCTTCCTGCCACTTTGGATTCACTTCTCCACAGGTCCTACTTTTCAGAAAGTGATCGATTTTGTTTCTAGAATTGTTGCTTTTCTTCTCTTCTATTTCCCATTGGATTTGTAGGTATTCGCAATGGTTAGATAAGCTGTCTAGTTGATCTCCTGCTACCTGATGTTGTCTCAGCCTGCTACTTCTCCGCCATCTTGACTCATACCACTTTGATTCAAAAATTTAAACCATTTTCATTTAAAGGAATTACTGATAGATCAGGACTTTTTAATGACATACTGTAATTATTTTCTAGCTATTTTCCTTTTCCTTTGTTGTTTTATTACTCTCTTGCTGTCTTCCTTATGATTTAATGGTTTTCTATAGTTGTGTGCTTTGATTCCTTTCTCTATATCTTGTGTGAATCTATTTGAGGTTTTTGTTCTGTAGTTACCCTGATGTTACATAAAAACTTTATAAAAGTCTGTTTGAAGTTGATAACATCTTAACTTTGATTGCATACAAAAATTCTACTCTTTTATTTCTCCCTGCCACCACCTTTTGTTTTTGATGTCACAATTTATATCTCTTTATATTGTACATCCACTAACAGATTATTGTAGCCATTGCTATTATAATACTTTTGTTCCTTAACCTTTATACTAGAGTTGGGTGTTTAACATAAACATACTATAATGTTGGAGACTTCTGAATCTGACTATATGCTTACCTTTTCCAGGCTTTTATATTTTCATGTTTTCATATTACTAATTAGTGTTCTTTTATTTCTTCTAGAACTCCTTTTAGCATTTCTTCTATGGCAAACAGTGATGAACTCCCTTCTATATGTGGGAAAGTCCTTATCCCTCTTTCACTTATCAAGGTCAAATTTCTGGATAAAGTATTTTTAGTTGGCAGGGGTGTTTTATATTTTTCCTTTAACCAATTTTAATATATCATCTCCACTTTCTCCTGGCTTATAAAGTTTTTGCTGAGAAATCTGTTAAGAGCCTTATGGGAGTTCCCTTGAAAGTGATAAAGCTTTTCTCTCTCTTGTCTTAAGATTCTCTTTTGTCCTTAATTCTTGAAGCTTTATTATAATGTGTCTAGGAAAAGATCTTTTTGAGGTGAATCTGTTTGGGGACCTATGAGCTTTATGAACATGGATGTCCAAATCTCTCCCTTGTGGCTAGTTCAAGTATAGTGGTATTTAAAATTAATTGACCACAGCCAGTTACAGTTTAATTTTTTGTTCAATCTGTACTCCCATTGCTTTACCTGACTAGCCTTTAAAAAAAATAAAGAAAAAATTTTAAAAAATTAAAAAAATCTCTCAACTATAATTTTTTAAAAATATCTTTCTTCCCTTTTCTCTCTTCTCCATTTGGGATTCAACAATATGCAGATTGATTTTCTTAAGGGTATCCTAAAAGTCCCATAAAATTTCTTCATTCTTTTTTATTCTTTTTTTCTTTTTGCTCCACTGACTAAATAATTTCAAATTATCTGTGTTCAAGTTCACATTCTTTCTTCTGCTTGGTCAAGTCTCCTATTGACATTCTCTGTTGAATTCTTCAGTTTAGTCATTATATTCTTCAGGTCCTAAATTTCCATATGGTTCTTTTTATGTTTTCTATTTTTTTGTTGAAGTTGTCATTTTGTTCTTATATTGTTTTCCTGAAGTCGTTAAATTTTTTTTTTTATCTGTGTTTCCTTATAGTTCTTTGAGCATCTTTAGAACAACTATTTTGAATTCTTCATTCAGCTCAGGTCATGACCCTTGAGTCCCAGGATCAAGCCCCATATCAGGATCCTTATTCAGTGGGGAGTTCTTCTTTTCCCTCTGCCTTTTGTGCTCTCTCTCATTCTCTCCCTCTCTCTCAAATAACTAAACAAAATCTTTTAGAAAAAGCTCATAAAATGGAAACTTGAAGAACCAATTTGATCAAGAAAAAGACATCCCCATAGCAGTGGCTAATATATTAAAATGCCAAATACAAAAAGTGGAATTTTAGTGTAAGAGTCTGAATTTTCTTACCAAAGATACATAACCTCACTCTAGTCATAAGTAAACATTGGACAAATAAAACTGAGAGCATTCTACAGAATAATTGGTATTCTTCCTAAATGTCAACATTATAAAAGAAAAGAAAGGATCAAATAACTGACCAGAGGAAATGCAGGAGAAATAAAAACTAAATGTAATGTAGAATGCTGGATAAAATTTTGGAAGAAAGAAGGAAATGAATTAAATACCAAATCAGACTGGAAATAATGAATACATTCAACTGTAAAACTGAGGATAAGGATGAGGATGAGGGTAAGAGTGGCCAATCAGAATGTAAATATTATATGCTTTGAAAATGTACAAATGATAAGCTAATAAGAACAGGGATAGCATAAAAGAAAAAGGTAGAGAGTAAATAAATTTGTTGATCATCTTGTTTGTAATAGCTGGGAGTCAAAAACATTATTTGAAGCTGACAAATCGATTAATAGAAATATGTGCATTTTCAACAGTGTGAAGGTAAATACTAAGACATTTTTTTATTCACTAATATCAGATCATGGAAAAAAGAAAAGGCAATAGGAAGGAAGAGAAAACATGCTTATCTCATCATTTTTCTTAGTAGGATTCCTACGGTAGAGCTAATGGTATAATATAGAATTATATCCATAAAGATAGTCATTAGGGGGCAAAAACCTTTTTAATTATCCAGAAGACCTTTTTAAAAAGCAAAAATAAGAGACAACATAGTAAAGGTTTTCACACATGTGTCATAAAAGGGGGAACATTAAGATTCCATATATACTTGTTGTCTTGTATATGCATAAAGAAACTCTGGAAGGATATATAAGAAACTAAGAGAGATGGTTATCTATGTAGGGGGAGGAGTGGGAGGAAAAATATAGGGTAGATATTGGGTATATGGGGCAACAGGATGATATGGATTTTCCACTGTATTTTTAGAAATGTAATTAATTTAATTTAGAAAATTAGTTAATTTAAAGTTTACCTAATCAAAAATGAAATAAAATGTGGTGTAAAAAATATATTCAGTCATTTAAAATGAGGCCTATTTTGTCTCTGTTGTATCATAGTTAAGCTATTCCCAATATTTTATAAACAATATAAATTTAAAAAATTATTTATTAAATATTTCCCCAAACTTTGGGTATTTCAAAATGTCATTAGCCCTGTTTTTTTGCTTACTTGACTTTGGTTTTGCTTGTTTCTGCTTTGCTTTAAATCAGACAGGATTTTTCTGTGTGGCAGCAAAATCAGGCTACAAGTATCCTGAAAACCATATGGATTATAGAGTCAGAAACCTGGAGGGTTCTGAATTACCCAGCTAGAGTTATGTGGCCAGCCCCATGGCAACCACTGAGGTCAGGGATATGCAGCTCTCTGATTGGTTAGGCCTGACCTGGCCCTTAGACAAAGGGGAATTGGGCAACATATAACCTGGCCAGGCCTAACCTAATCTTTATGAAATGGGAGAAGATATGGCTACCTAGAAGAGAGTGCTGAAGGCTATAGTTTGCCTCAGTAAGTCAATGCTCTTCAAAAGGCTACTGGTCATATTTAATTTATGTTAAGTCATAGATACCTTCTCTCTAATCAGTGGCTACACACAAAAAAATCTTGTAATAAGCTTCTGAACCTGAGGACTCACCAACCACCAAATAACCATACTTAAATTTGGGCCTTTCCTTCTAATTTTTGAAAGAGTGATAAGGATAATGTATGTCATTATACATATACCCTTACATATATCCTTATTGACCTGTCTTTAAATATCTCCTATTATGTCACCTTAAATCTCTCTCTCTCTGAAACCTGAAGTTGTTTTTAGACCCAAACCATGGAGTTTGGGTGGCGGTTTCCAGAACTAATGGACCAAAAACTATTTGAGTAATGGATTGGGGGTAAACCTAAATCACAATTAAATAAGGAGCTGGACTCTGTGTAAAGCTGCATGTGTAAGTATAAGAAATTCATACCACTGGTTGACAATGGGCCATATAATATACAAACAGGGCATGGTTCAAAGGAAAGGAAATAGGCTTCACACTTACCATTAAGCAAGTTACTTAAATTCATTGAGGCTGTTTCCTTATTTGTAACATGAAGATAACAACATTATTTACTACAATGGGATGTTGTGAAGGTTCAACAATATAATCCACAGAAAGCACTGGGCACATCCATTGATGTGCTCAGTTAAAAACAAAACAAAACAAAACAAAAAAACAAGAAATTGAGTTCAAACATTCATCTGACTTGGAATCAAATGCAGTGCCTTTTTTTACGGTAAAAGACTCCAACAAAACTCTACAATATTAAGGAATAATTATAACTCTTACAAATGCATGTTGTTTTATAACTTACAAAGTATACCACATAGTGTGGAATGAGTAACTGAATCAAAAGATTGGGGTTCGAATGCGAATTTTGCTGGAGTTACTATGTCTGTGATCTTCAGCACGAGTTAATCTCTCTGAATCTCATTTTCAAGTCTCTGAGTGGGAAGGATGTAACCCGCTTCAGAGGACTGTAGTGATGACTAACTTCAACAAGGTGGGGAGCATAAGTGGCAGAATAACTAGTACCTGGTTTCCTCTTCCTATTAAGACATAAGCAAGGCCATGGGGCACCTGGGTGGCTCAGTGGGTTAAGCCTCTGCTTTCGGCTCAGGTCATGATCTCAGGGTCCTGGGATCAAGCCCTGCATTGGGCTTTCTGCTCAGCAGGGAGCCTGCTTCCCTCTCTCTCTCTCTGTCTGCCTCTCTGCCTACTTGTGATCTCTGTCTGTCAAATAAAAAAATAAAATCTTAAAAAAAAAGACATAAGCAAGATCAGTGAAACTCATTGAAATGTTTGAATATAAGTGGATACTAAAATGAGAAAAATTTTGTAGTGGACATCTGGCTGTCTCAGTCCGTTAAGCGTCTGGCTTTGGCTTAGGTCATGATCCTGGGATCTCCCTCTCACACTCTCTCTGTCTCTCCCCTTGGCTCATGTTCTCTCACTCTCTCAAGTAAATAAATAAAATATTTAAAAGAAAAAAAAACTATATGAACACATAAATTTGAAAGATAAATAATAGTATTAAATTATTTCAAATTTCAGAAGCATAGTAATTTTGAAATAGCGTAAGTAATTTCCTACATCTCCAGGCATGCCCACATCTGCTACATTTTTGCAAATACTTGCTGTTATGTATTGTTGTTTTAATGTAAATATTCATTTTGCCTTATGAAATATTATTTCTTTGGGGTATGCTTTCTAATAAAATTGTCACTTATCATAAAGTCATCACTGCCAATTTATTTCTTTTCACATTTTCTGCATCTTTATAAAGCCACATTAACATGGTTGGCATTTCTTGTTCAAAGCACATCAATAATGTTGAAGGCCAGGGTACATTTATTTTTTTTTCTGTCAAACTAAAGTCAACTGTTGTGTTATTTGGAATATAAATGGAGAGCCTGTCAGATATTCAAATAGTAATGGAAGGATGCTTTTCAAAATCATTATGCTCAGGCAAAAACCATGGATATCTAAAGTAAAACATGAAAATTTTTTGAGCCTGCCCTATTTAAGTCTTTAATTCTTAATGAAAAGAAAAAAATTACTATGTGGCCAGTACTGAACAAAATATGCTAAATCCAAATACAATGTAATCAGAACTGGTAATGTGACAGAGTAGAACAGTTGACATTATGTTAGCTTCTTGTTCCATAATTAAGAGAAATCCATATTTCAAATATCATTCTCCTAACAAGGTAAATTATTGTTCATCATAGTGTTACCCAGAAGTAAAAGCATTTGCCTAAAATGAATTTTCTCTCTCTTTAAATATGCCAAATTAGTGATTCATATATTCCCTATTTGGAGAATAGAATGTCATATTTCAGTTGAAAATAACTTCTGAAAGGCTACTTAAGGATATAAAAGATACATAAATGGAAGAAGATAGTGTAAAAAAAAAACCTTCAGCCGACTCCTCTGTGTAATTAGTTTGATAAGAATATAGGTCAGATTGGTTACGAATAATTACAATAATATTCAAACAAAGTAACCTAAAAAAGTATAATTCTCAAGTTATTGAAACATAAGCATAACCCAGTTAAAAGTTGTGATATAGCTGAAGAAAGTATGTATTAATCAGAAAGCAAGATTGATTGACTACAAAATCATAGGACAGTCTTTTTCAAATTTTGCAGTACGTATCCAGGTTGTATCAAGAAAAAAATAGGAAATTTAGCCATCAATTTTCCTGGTAATAAACTTCATTTCCATGTAGTTTAACATGGAGAAAAATCAGATTCTGGCCATGTTGACAGGAGGAGTCCAGTTTTTATCACAGATATAACGGCAAAGTAATAAATTATCACTCTAGTTTTTGTTTTTGTTTTTTAAAGATTTTTATTTATTTATTTGACAGACAGAGATCACAAGCAGGCAGAGAGGCAGGCAGAGAGAGAGAGAGGAGGAAGCAGGCTCCCTGTTGGCAGAGAGTCCAATGCGGGGCTCGATCCCAGGACCCTGAGATCATGACCTGAGCCGAAGGCAGAGGCTTTAACCCACTGAGCCACCCAGGCGCCCCATCACTCTAGTTTTAAACTTTATATTTAAGAGTTTGCCTTTCTTAAATTGAACCACTCTGGAACTGACTGAATTAGGATTTTAAACCTATCCAGCTAAGGACCACAGCAAATCCTTCAAAGTACCTCCACCCCAGGAGGCCTTTTCTCTGGGATAGAGTACCTATTAGATTTCATTCTTGGGCTTGTGACTTTCCATGTGCTTTGCTGGAGTTATGTGAGAACATGACTATACAGAATCATTAATTGGTGTCTTAGCAGTTTTCAAGATGAGTATTTACTTCCAATCTCTTTTCAATGGCATATGGTTACATTAGATTGCATGCCTTTCCAGAATAACTTATTTCTTGACATAAATAACCATTCCATAACTTGTCTTTTTTCTTGTGGGATATTTATATGTACATTTATATTTTTATTTATATGTATATGTATTTATAGTGTGTTTATTTATTATGTAGGTATAGTGTGCTGAGGGCCTTCTAGAATTTAACTTAAGAGTCATTGAGATAATCTGGATACTTCTGCAGGAATAGAATAGGGTCACTTAGGAAAAGACGTGTCACCTTCTGAAAAGTTCAGAAAAGGATTTAAGGTCCAACACTTTCCAAATCTTTCATTAACCTGTATCCTTCAGAAATACTACGGCACAGATTATCTTGAGTGGGTATAATTTCAGAACCATTTCCTCCAATTCAGTTCAGAACAAGGAGCATCTGTAGATCAAATGGCTTTCCAAATCCAAATTACTCAGTGGGCTGATAAACTATCAGAACGAAATCTGTCATTGACAGGAGGAGGTTGGCAGTGGAGGAGGACACAAAGAAAGAAGGATGCTCCATTCATATACCGAGAAAAAGATGTAGAAAAGGAAATGAGCTTCAACAGGCTAATTTTACGCTATTCTAAGAGACCGTGCTCTAAGAAGTTGATTTTCAAATTTGCTTGATGATGAGAACTGTCTACAACCCTTTTTAAAAAACTCTCAGACCTCAGCCCAGGCCTGCTAAACCACGGCGTGCCCCAGGGGTAAAACCTGGTACTCTGGTAATCTGTGCCTGTAACAAGGGGTGATTATTCTCAGGTAAATTTGCGATGCACTGTTTGAAGAGAGAATGTCAGCTTGTTTACTGAAAAGAGACCTGTGTGTGCTTATTGTGGTATTCTGAGCCTGGGGAATAGTGAGGCTCATTCCTAATAAAATGATAATCCACTTCTCAGAGTCAGAACAGAAGCTCAAATTCAAATTCAAAATCTCAAAGCCTTGCAATGTGGGATGAGAGCTTAAGCAGACTCAGTCATAACAAGAAGTCCGGGCAAGGCAGTTCAAGCATATTACCAGTTGCAGTTACTTCAAACAAACAAATAAAAAGCACACGGGTATCTGCAGTATGAAGACATGGTGCAAATCCTGACTTTTTCAGCCACATTTCTGCTATCTATACACAAGAAATGATGATATCTGATTTATAAATGCTTATTATCAAAGCTGATATAAGTAAGTTATGTGTTTGAAAGTGCTACATAAATGAATTATGACTCCATAAATGAATTATGAGGGTAGCTGCTGGTGTCAGGAGAATCCAACAAGGTGTGGGAAACTACAGTGGGAATATATAGAATGTGGCTGAAGGGCAGCGGAAAACATAGCCCCCTCTGGTGGCCTGTAACGGCCATCTGCAGACCTGGAAAGGAAAACAGGATTCAAGTTACTTGGGGAGGAACTGGGTAGCTGGAAAGTTACCAAGGTACAATTCAGCTGTGTGGAAGAAAACGCAGTGCCCACTTCCTGGAAATGGAGTATATGTTGGGAGCTTTGTAGAACACAACTTATTAGCATTGAAAGCAAAATCAGAACGGAAAAAGCAGCAGTGAACTATTCCAAAGACTTCAATTCCCCTTGGTCAAGTCTGGCAAAGTTGAGCCAACAAATGGAAATAAAATCCTAACTGTAAAGAATGGGGAGATTCAGGAAAACTGAAGGGTTTTGTACAGGAGAGCCAATAAACCACATTAATGAGACAATGATTATTTGACCACAAAATGGAGTTCGAGAGAGACATCTGCTGCCAGCAAAAAATCCCGGATGTACGCAGAGGTTTCAAACGCATGTAGCTTTTTATGCAGCAGACAGGTGAGATACACAGAAGGGGAATGTGAGCATTGTTAGAATTTAGAATGCAATAGGTTAAACGCATCCCAATTCAGATTTTCTAAAACCTACTGACAAAAAGAAATCATCTCTCAGCTAAATCAAACACCAACTGACCAGGTTCTTACTATTATGTAGCCATGAGGAACCAGGAAAGAAGGCACAGATACAGATAATGTGATATATTGATTAATATTATAAATTTTCTTAATCTTTGGATTCAGACTGGAGGAACACTCAGTTAACACCTACTGTAATCCAGGCACCAGATAAGTCTTCCCATATATATTTAATGGACATGTAAATGGGAGGAAATCAAAGTATTATGATGATCGCACTCCCAGCAAATATCTCAAACTCTGCCTAAAGGATTTTAAGGGTAATAGTAATAATAATAATGTTGCTAACAATAACAATCAAGTGAAGAAATAAAGTAAAACATAATTAAGCAATGCAGAGAAAAAAATTAGACCTATACATCTTAGAACATTTAACCTTATAAATGTATCTATGTTCTCTTGAGAACCTAATTACCAACTCAGGCATTAAAGAACATAAACCAGGGGCGCCTGGGTGGCTCAGGGGGTTAAAGCCTCTGCCTTCAGCTCAGGTCATGATCTCAGGGTCCTGGGATCGAGCCCTGCATTAGGCTCTCTGCTCAGCCGGCGGACTGCTTCCTTCTCTCTCTCTGCCTGCTTCTCTGCCTCCCTGTGATCTCTGTCTGTCAAATAAATAAATAAAAACTTAAAAAAAAAAAGGACATAAACCACCCCAAAAGTCCATTAATCCATACTTATTTCAAGATCTTGCATAAGAACTCTAACCTTAAATGCTGCGTTTAAAAGAATTTCACCACCTCTTGAAAAACAACAGGAGTAGAGTGCCCTCTAGAGTCTAACTTGTATTTTTAATGTCAAATTGAGGGGATAATCTCTTTTTAATCATTTCTGTCTATGCTCATTAAAATTTAGAAATATGGTAAATTTGTCTATTGCTGCTACAAAAATGTATTTATCTTTAAAATTTAGTATGATTTTTTTTCTCCCAAGAGAAATATCTTAGGACATTAGTTATCTACACAGAACCAAAAAAAAAAAAAAAAAAAGAAAGAAAGAAAACAAAACAAAAACCCTAGATTTTATTTAATATGTATTATATTTTATTTTATTATATTTCTGTGATCTAAATGTACAAATATATTTGAAGCAAATCTAATGCTAGTAGGGCTACTTTCATCTTTTATGTGTACATGTTATTTGTTTATATTTTGCATTCATTTCAGTCTATAATTTCCAAAAGGAGAAACAATATTTGTTCATCAAACATGTGAGTCTCCTACCTCAAACTGAGACCATACATGAGGGTGACTAATAAATGCTTTTACAAATAGATAAATGAACATACAGTGATTAAAATAGAGGCATAACTAGATATGTACTTGCCATATTGGAGACACATAGATCAGGCCAAGGCTGTAACAATACACATAATAGGAACAGATTTATATAGAATATGTGAAGCCTGAAGCTCCACCCTCAAATCAGAAACTAAAATTCAAAGTCCAGAAAGATGAACAGTTACTTCCTACAGTTTAATAAAAGATAGGCTTTGCTTTAACATCCAACAATCAGTTCTTTACCAATAAAGTCAAGGACCCAATTTCCTTAATTGTAGAGCAGGAATAATCTTGACAAATGACCTTATCATTTTTTTTATCTATGTTACATGGAAATGTATAGAAGGGCTTTATAAAAAAGTGTATGTCCTTGTGTGTGTGTATGTGTGTGGTCTTATTTCCGTATTATGTATAAAATTGAGAGGATTAGTTACGTTTGGCTAAATGAGGTCATCCTTAAATAAAAACATTAGTATTCTGGTATTACCCCTGACCACTCTTCAAGTTATTTTTTTACCAGTTTTCCCCCTTTGCACATATATTAACCGTTCCTCACATGTAGATATTTTATATATTCTTTGTGACTTTTCTCCATGACCTTTCTCTTTTTCCCTTGGGAAATTCTTTCTAGGGAATCTCTTTCCCTCCAATGTCTTCAAATACTTCCTATAGCCTGGAAACACTCAAATTTACCGCTACAGATCTAATTCCTAACATCTAGATCTATATTCCAGCTGCCTATTTTATACTTCCTGCATCTACAATGCCAGAGAAGCCCAAGGCTGAAATCAAAGACATACATGTTTGAGATAAGATGCTATCAGTGCAAAATACATCAAAACATGCTTAGAACTGTCCTCCTCAGCCACAGCTGGACTCAGAGAAATGATGAAGAGGATGTGAGGCCACCAGAGAGACCTTGGCACTGTCCACCCCGGTACGATTCACCGGTACGATTCACCTGTGCTCTACATTAAATACAATCTATTACTGACTGTTCAAAGCTTATGTATTAAGCTTCAAAAAGCTTAATACATAAGGATTAGAGGCACAAACTACAGATGCTACAACTGACACCCAAACCAAAATTCATGTTCATCATCTCACTTGTCTGCTGTTCTTTATTTATTTTCTTCTCCCTTCTTCTGCCAGGTTGACCAGTCCCTCCTTCACTCATTTAAGTTGCTTGCCTAGTGGAGTGACACAGCTCTTCAGCCTGAGAGTCTGAGTTTTACTTGCTTTGTTCTTATTATGCTATCCTCACTGCAATTGCTGGTTCATCATTATTACCAGCATAGAAACACTTGTGCCTATTCTGAGTTCCATTATTTAGTAGCAGTCGTAGGTCTTCATGATCTTGAGGCTCATTTCCCCCATGAATATAATAATTCCTTTCTTACCTGCTGGCCCACTGCTATGAGGAGCCTGTAATAAAACAGGAGTCACTTTTCACTCTTGAAGTAGTCAAACCTCAGATTCAGTGGACACATTGTATTCCTGAGTGAAAGTGTTTCCCTAATCTAGCAGAGCTGGAATTATCAAGAAGGGGAACTATAAATTCAACAGGTGGACCTCACGGTGTGATGCTGAGAAAGACCAGTTCGATTTCTATGTCCTAGTTCCTGGACCTGTGCATTTTAGCCATGCAACACCTCATTCTACATCAGCTAATGATTCAAGGAAGTCTTGAAGGACATTGGCTGAACCACTCTGTAATTTTAATCAACTAAGTGTTTTTAGGTGACGTGGTATGTGGTGGGACCAGAGGACCTGTTGGCTGTGCACCAAGTTTTACACCTCTTTCTCTATGAAATGAGTCCCTCGATCTGAGAAAATGTTATATGGTACTGCCTTAGTAAATCACGCATTGTGTGAGTGCTTCTGGTGTTGCAGAAGAACTGCTAGCAGGTAAGAAAAACCATATTTCAAGAAGATACCAATTCAAGTAAAGAAGAATCACTGTCATCTTCAGGGTGGAAAGGGGTTGGTATAATCAACTTGCCATCAAATAAGTGGTTGATCTCCTTATGGGATGATGACAAAGTAGGAGCTTATCACTGAAATCTCTAGCAGGTCCACGATTGAGTAGCAGCAGTTGCTGGATCAGCATGGCAAGGACTCCATGCAGTTGAGCCCACGTTTAGACTCCATCACTGCCACCAACTCTACTCTGTTTATGAGCCCGTTGTGCAAATGTTGAGGTAATTCAATGTAGAAGCTGACCAATATCCACCAAAAGGGTCATCCTGTCCACCTAACTAGTTGGTCTTTCTTGTGTGTTGAATGTGTTCCAGTGGATAGTATCATTAGAGAGAAGACATACACACACTCCTTTGTCCAGCTCAAGCCTCTAACTCAGACATTTTGTCCTTAATCTTCTAATCTTGGGATGCCTGCATGGCTCAGTCAGTTGACCATCTGTCTTCGACTCAGGTCATGATCTCAGGGTTCTGGGATTGAGTCCCACATCGGTCTCCTTGCTCAGCAGCAAGCCTAATTCTCCCTCTGCCTGCTGCTCCCCCTGCTTTTCTCTCTCTCTCTCTCCCTCTCTGAAAAATAAATAAATATAATATTTTTTAAAAAATCTAATCTGCCCATTCCATTCCCCTGCCCAAGCCAAGTCATTCACTACCTTCTTGGGAGATCTATCTTTACCTCAGTCTTCTTGTCCTTTCATACAAAGTAAACAACTATATCTAATGCTCACATGTCTGCTCACTGGGAATATTTCCTTCTTCCCAACTGTCCTTTAGGGTCACTCTTGAGTAGTACTAGAGTGGCATAGAAGCTCATATTTTGTTCCATACATGGAGTCAACCTATCTGAGAACTAGTCCTTATATGTGAGGTAAGGGAGATAAACTCTGTTAGTATAACTGAGTCAGGTAAAACAGAATTTAGGTCACCCATTAACATAATTTATTTGTCCTCATGACCTACTTGGGCCTGATCCCAAAAGTACAGTTTCCATTTATCTTAGTCCAGTTGGAGTCTATAACAAAAATACCATAAACTGAGTGGTTTATAAGCAACAGATATTTATTTCCTGAAAATGGCTGGGAAGTCCAAAATGGCTGGGAAGTCCAAGATCATGGTGCCGACAGATCTAGTGTCTGGCAAGAATCTGTTTCCTCATAGATGGCTATCTTTCTGACTATAACCTTACATGGCAGAAGGGGCAAGGGAGCTTTTTCAGGCCACTTTTAAAAGGGCACTAATTCTATTCATGAAAGCTCTGCCCTCATCACCAATCACCTCCCAAAGACTCCACCTCCTAGTACTCTCACCTTGGGAGTTATATTTCAACATATAAATGGGGGGACACAAACATTCAGATCATAGCACCATTTTATAATGAATTGCCACCATGCTTATCCAAACTTTTCAACTCAGTGATCTACCTGGGGTGTGGTAAGCAGCTAGCTAATGGGCAGGTATTCAGTCTCTACTAGTGCTGGTAATTCTCTCCTATGGAAGACAAACTTGTGTTAAAACCCTAAATGCTGCAATCTTCTTGTTTGGGCTTCCAGACACTGCATATGGAGTCCTTATCTGGTTCTTGCATAGCTGAGATACAGGGCAACTTGCCCTACAGCCTAGACCTGCTGCACAGCCTTCTTTTTGCTATGGGCTCAACTTGAAACTGGCAACAAAGTCACCCCATGAATGAGTCAAAGTAGTATTTTTTTTCTTTCTTTATTTTATTTTATTCTATATTTATCAGAGAATGAGATAGAGAGAGAGTACAAGCAGGGGAAGTGTCAGGCAGAGGGAGAAGCATGCTCCTTGCCAAGCAAGGACCCCGATGCAGGACTCAATCCCAGGACCCTGAAATTATGACCCGAGCTGAAGGCAGACGCTTAACTGATTGAGCCACCCAAGCATCCCTCAAGGTCCTTTTCCAAAAGAACCAAGGCTTCCCTTCAATCAGTGGGCTCTGCATCTGTAAACTAGGTCTGATCGCTCTGATAACTAGCTCAGATCCAGTATCTATTTTCCAATTTTCCCTCTAATATCAGCCTTCTCTTCACAATTCACTTTTCCATATTTTGAAGCTAACAAGATACATGCTGATGGGCTTTCCGTCTCTCTTCTTCTGAGCAGCATGATGTGTGAGCCCTTGGCACATATCCCAGTGGGCCAAGGCTTCCTGGTTGCCACACTGGCCTTGTTGCCCATTATAGTAATTATGTCCAAAACGCAACCATTTGGCGTCGGATATTACAGAACCTGTCACTCCCATTTTCTCTAGGCAACCACAGATGGCAATCTCCAATTGTGCTGTAGCCTACAGAGAACAGCTACTACAGAACTTCTCAAAGATGCTAATATCTTCTTCAATAATGCATTTCTTATTGCTTTAGTGATAGTCTCACATAATAAATCCATTCTAAAATGCCCACCCTGAGCTTCTCACTCCATTCCTCAATATTCTATCAAGGAAGTTCTGGTTTCTCCTCCTACCTTCAAAGAGGTATAATTAGGTCAACAGCGTATTGAAATGGGCTCCAGGTGTCCTCTCTAGCACATTAAATTCTGGGTCATGGGCATATAAACACAAGTCTATAAACTCTCCACTTTGCAGCCTTGCTTTCTACACAAGCCCCAGGCCAATGTGCTCAAGATGTTCTCCCACCATTCCCAAGTTCCAGCTGGTACACCTTATTCAGCTCCTGCATTTCTTTGAAAAGTAAGCAGTCCTACCCCTTCCCCCCCACACAAGCTTTCCCTCTCAAGCTATTCTGCTTCGACTCTTATTTCTGCTTTATAGGTAATGAAGGAAGGAAGAAAGGAGGATGTCTTAAGCAAGTCAACACCATTTTACAAGGCATTTGGCCCTGTGGAGGTCTCTCATGCAAAGTATTTCATCCGCAGGCAAGGAGAGGCTGCTCTTCTCTAACATGTAGGGGAAGGTCACCTCTGCCACCCAGGAGAATTGAGAGTTCAAACTTCTGTGGCGTATCCACCCAATTTCCTCATCCTATTTATCGAGTTTCCACTATAAAGGCCCTGATATGAACTTAGAACCCCTGTCATGGCCACTCCTTTCATCTCCTTTGCTTCTTGACCACCTTCACAATTCAGTTCCAGTCCCAGTCCAGTCCCTGATTGCAAGATGTAAGAGAGACTTTAAACACAGCCTTCCGGCTGTCATTGTATTCTGAGTTGACACTTGACTGATCTGAGCCTATGGTTCTTCTTCAAGGCTTCCAAAGCAGGCCAGACAATATACACTCCTTACTTTCCCACATCATTCAACTAGTAGCACTATCCATCATCTCACCTTAGCTATTGCATCTCATATCCACTACAGGTAAGGTTCTTAGCCATCACGACACCACAGTACCCCAGGAGTTATCATTCTACTTAACCACATTACTTTTCTTCTAAACAAATAAATAAGCAAGCAAACAAACAAGAAACCTCTGAGACTCATTAAGTGCAAAGTTAGAAATGATATTTACTTAGCAAAACAACATTCAGTATAATCAAAACCTCTGAAAAACTATTTTCATATAATCCAAATAATCTCAAATAATTTTACTTTCTCTTACTTTTGTCGGGCAAGCCAACTTGCGGCTTATTTACAATACACATTCTTTTTTTTTTTTTTTTTAAGATTTTATTTATTTATTTGTCAGAGAGAGAGAGAGAGCACAGGCAGAGTGGCAGGCAGAGTCAGAGGGAGAGGCAGGCTCCCTGCGGGGCAAGGAGCCCGATGTGGGACTCGATCCCAGGACGCTGGGATCATGACCTGAGCCGAAGGCAGCTGCTTAACCAACTGAGCCACCCAGGTGTCGCACACAATACACATTCTTGACAATTTCACTTTGAAACTATTCTAATGGAACTGAGCTGGGAAAAACACAATAAAATCATTATTTATCCATTCTGGGTACAGTCTTTATCAAGGCTATAAATTTACAGCAAATTAAGTGAGTCATGCTTTTCTCTTCTCTGTGTCCTAGGCTGAGATTTTAACTTCTGTGCAAAATGAAAATGAATCTTTAAATTGTCCATTTACTTGGTCTATTAGTAGAAATTCAAATAATCTTTTGACTGTATTAGGCATCCCAAAAAATCTTCATCTATTCCTAAATTAAATAATCTTATTCTATTAAAAAATTTGCAAGCAGTTCAAAAACATACATTAGAATCAACCCATGTAATTTTAAAAATATTTACACAATTATGTCCTGGAAATATATACCATCCTAAGTCTATATATAAATATATAGAAATATATAGATAGATATACATATATAGAAATATAGACTTAGGATGGTATATATTTCCAGGACATAATTGTATAAATATTTTAAAAATATAAGTCTATATAGAAATATAGACTTAAGATGGTATGATTATGGCTCATTGTCATTATCTTCTTTCCTCCTGCATGTTTTTTAATTTTCTCACAACAAAAATGTATTCCATGTAGTAAAAAAAAGTTATATTACATGAAAATTTTGCAATTAGATTTAGGATGTCAAACCGTTGCTTGAGAGGTAATGTGTCATATGCATTCTGCTATCCTATTATGGCCAAATATTCCCACTTAGCCCTCATATTTCACACTCTTACAAATATAAATCTCTAGTGAAAACAGTGTCATCCCTAACAGAAAAACGAAGGACAAAAAATATATAAGAAAATTTGCCAAAACTCTGCAAACTCCTGAAGTGAACAGATGTATTTATGCTGCTCTTCTGTTTCCTCCTTCTGTGCTCTTTTCACTATGCCACTCTCATCTTTATCACCAGCCAAACAATATTCTTTTTTTTATTTGACCATAAAACTTTTCTTAATTACTTTTTTTAATTACTTATTTTTTAAGTTATGAATTCCAGTTAGTTAATATGCACTGTTATATTAGTTTCAGGTGTACAATATAGTGATGCTACAACTCCATACATCACTTAGTACTCATCACAACAAGTGCACTGGTTAACCCCCATCATCTACTTCACCCATCCCTCCACCCCCTCCCCTCGAGTAACCACCAGTTTGTTTTCTATAATTAAGGGTCTTTTACCCGGTTTCTCTCTCTCTCTTCCTCCCTCCTTTTGTTCACTTGTCTTGTTTCTTAAATTGCACATGAGTGAAATCATATGGTATTTGTGTTTCTCTGACTGACTTATTTCACTTAGCATTATATGCTCTAACTCCACCCTTGTCTTTGAAAATAATAAGATTTCATTCTTTTTATGGATAACTAATATTCCATTATGTGAGATAGATATATATATCTTCTTTATCCATTCATCAATCAGTGGATGCCTGGGCTATTTCCACATCTTGGCTATTATAAATAATGCTGCTATAAACATAAGGGTGCATGTATCTCTTTCAACTACTGTTTTTGTGTTTTGGGGTAAACACCCAGCAGTGTGATTGCTGATCATAGGGTAGTTCTATTTTTAACTTTTTGAGGAAACTCCATACCGTTTTTCCACAGTGGCTTCATCAGTTTGCACCCCACCAACAGTGCACAAGAATTTCTTTTTCTCCACATCCTTGCCAACACCCTTCATTCTTGTTTTTTGTTTGTTTGTTTTAGCCATTCTGACAGGTGTACAGTGATATCTTCTAGTTTCAATTTGCATTTCTCTGATGATGAGTATTGTTGAACATCTTTTCATTTGTCTGTTGGCCATCTGGATGTCTTCTTTGGAGAAATGTCTGTTTGTGTCTTCTGCCCATTTTTATTTAGATTGTTTGTTTTGGGGATGTTGAGGTTGATAAATTCTTTATATATTTGAGATGTCAACCCTTTATCAGATATGTCATTGACAAATATTTTCTCCCATTCTGAAGGTTGCCTTAAGTTTTGTTTGTTTTTCCTTCACTGCACAGAAACTTTTTATTTTGACATAATTCCAATAGTTGAGATTTGCTTTAGTTTCCCTTGCCTCAGGAGACATATCTAGGAAAAAAGTTTCTATGGCTGATGTCATAGAAGGTACTGCTTGTGTTCTCTTCTAGGATTTTTATGGTTTAATGTCCCACATTGGGTCCTTAATCCATTCTTTTTTTTTTTTAAAGATTTTATTTATTTATTTGAGAGAGAATGAGTGAGAGAGAACATGAGAGAGGAGAAGGTCAGAGGGAGAAGCAGACTCCCCAAGGAGCTGGGAGCCTGATGCGGGACTCGATCCTGGAAGTCCAGGATCATGACCTGAGCCAAAGGCAGCTGCTCAACCAACTGAGCCACCCAGGCGCCCTCCTTAATCCATTCTGAGTTTCTTTTTGTGTATGGTGTAAGAAAGTGGTCTGGTTTCATTTTTCTGCATGTTGCTGTCCAGTATTCTCAACACCATTTGTTGAAGAGACTGTCTTTTTTCCATTGAATATTCTTTCCTGCTTTTTTAAATACTAATTGACCATATAGTTGTGGATTCATTTCTGGTTTTTCTATTCTGTTCGATTGATATATGCATCTATTTTTTGTGCCAGCACTGTACTGTTTTGACTATTACCACTTTGTAATGTAAGTTGAAGTCCAGAATAGTGATGCCTCCAGCTTTGTTTTTCTTTTTCAAGATTTCTTTGACTATTGAAGGCCATTTGTGGTTCCATACAAATTTTAAGACTGTTTGCTCTTGTTCTGTGAAAAGTGCTGCTGGTATTTTGATAGAGATTGCAGTAAATCTGTGGATTGATTTGGGTAGCATGGGGATTTTAACAATATTTGTTCTTCCAATCCATGAGCATGGAATATCTGTCCAGTTTCTTTGTGTTGTCTTCAATTTCTTTCATCAGTGTTTTATGTTTTTCAGAATACAGGTCCTTCACCTCTTTGGTTAGGTTGATTCCTAGGTATCTAATTATTTTTGGTATAATTATAAATAAGATTATTTTCTTAATTTCTTTTTCTGTTTCTTCATTACTGGTGTAAAGAAATACAACAGACTTCTGTATATGGCTTTTGTATCCTGTGACTTCATTGAATTCATTTATCAGTTCTAGCAGTGTTTTAGTGGCGTCTTTAGGGTTTTCTATATAGAGTATTATGTCACCTGCAAATAGTGAAAATTTTACTTCTTCCTTACCAGTTCGTGATGTCTTTTATTTCTTTTTGTTGTCTGATTGCTATAGGTAGGACTTCCAATACTATATTGAATAAAAAGTGATGAGAGTGGCCAATTATCTTGTTCTTGACCTTTGGGAAAGGCTCTCAGTTTTTCCCAATTGAGAAGGATATTTGTTTTCTGTGCGGTTTTCATATATGGTTTTTATTATGTTGAGGTATATTCCTTCTATACCTACTTTCTTGAGGGCTTTTATCATGAATGAATGTTGTACTTTCTCAAATGCTTTTTCTGCATCTATTGAAATGATCTTATAGTTTTTCTCCTTTCTCTTATTGATGTGATGTATCACATCAATTGATTTGTGAATATTGAACTACCCTTGCAACTGAGGAGTAAATCCCACTTGATTGTGGAGAATGATTTTTCAAAATGTGTTATTCGATTCAGTTTGCTAGTATTTTGTTGAGAATTTTTGCATCTATGTTCCTCAGAGAACCAGACTGCTGCTGGTATCTTTATCTGGTTTTGGTATCAGGGTAATACTGGTCTCACGAAAGGCATTTGGAAATTTTTCTTCCTTTTCTATTTTTTTGAAATAGTTGGAGAATAGATATTAACTCTTCTTTGAAAGTTTGGTAGACTTTGCCTGTGAAACCATCTGATTTTTGTTTGTTGAGAGTTTTTTGATTACTGTTTCAATTTCTTTGCTGGTTATCAGTCTGTTCAAATTTTCTATTTCTTTCTGTTTCAATTTCAATAGTTTATATGCTTCTAGGAATTTATCCATTTCTTCTAGGCTGTCCAATTTGTTGGCATATAATTTTTCATAATATTCTCTTATAATTATCTGTATTTTGTGGTGTTGGTTGTCATTTCTCCTCTTTCATTTCTGATTTTGGGTAGTTGGGTCCTTTTTTTTTTTGATAAGTCTGGATAAAGGTTTATCAATCATATTGATTTTTTTCAAAGGATCATTTCCTAGTTTCAGTGATCTGTTCTTTTTTTTTTTTTAGTTTCTATATCATTTATTTCCACTCTAATCTTTATTATTACCTTCCTCCTGCTGTTTTAGGTTTTGTTTGTTGTTATTTTTCTAGGTCCTACAGGTGAAAGTTTAGGTTGTTTATTAGAGATTTTTCTCTCTTCTTGAGGAAGGCCTATATTGCTATAAACTTCCCTCATACACTGCTTTTGTTGCATCCCAAAGGTTTTGGCCATTGTGTTTTCATTTTCATTTGTTTACTGTACTTTTTATTTATTCTTTTATTTCCTTGTTGACACATTCTTTGTCTAGTAGCATGTTATTTAAACCTCAATGTATTTGTGTTCTTTCCAGATTTCTTTCTTGTGGTCAACTTCTAGTTTCATACCTTTGTGGTCAGAAAAGTTGCACAGTATGACATCAATCTTTTTGTATTTGTTGAGGTCTATTTTATGACCTAATATGTGATCTAATTCTGGATAATTTTCTGTATGCACTTGAAAATAATGTGTTTTCTGCTGTTTTAGGATGGAATATTCTGAATATATGTCTTAAATATATCTGTTCCAGTGTGTCATTCAAAGCTGTTGTGTCTTTGTTTATGTTTGTTTTGATCATCTGCCCATTGATGTGTGTGAGCTATTAAAATCCCCTACTATAATTGTATTATTATCAATTAGTTCTTTTATGTTTGTTATTAACTGTTTTATGTATTTGGGTGCTCTTATGTTGGGTGCATATCTTTACAATTATTATTATTATTATAGTGTCTTCCCTTGTTATTATATAGTGTCTTCCCTTGTCTCTTATTACAGTCTGTTTTAAAATCTAGTTTGTCAATATAAACATTGCTACTTTGGTTTTCTTTTGACATCCATTTGCATGATAGCTGTTTCCTCCATCCCCTTACTTCCAATCTGCAGGTATCTTTTTGTCTGAAATGAGTCCTTTGTAGGCAGAATACAGAATGAGTCTTGTTTTTATATCCATTCTGTCACCCTAAGTCCTGTTTGATGCATTTACATTCAAAGTAATTATTGATAGACATGTATTTATTCCTATTTATTACTTTTTTGTGGTTGTTTTGAAGATTTTCTCTGATGCTTCTCTTTTTTGTGATATTGCTGATTTTCTTTAGTGATAGATTTGGGTTTCTTTCTTTCTTTTTATTTTTTGCATTTTAGTGATTTTTGATTTGTGGTCACCATTGGGTTTATATATAGCTTCTTCAGCATATAGTAGTCTATATTAAGTTGATGATCATTTAAGTTTGAACTCATTCTTTACTCCCCTACTACCCATGTTTTAGGTGTATGTTGTTATATTTTATATGTTTTTATTTTGTGAGTTTTTTGAGTGATTTTTTTACAGAAATATTCATTTTTATTGCTTGTGTGTTTCCTACATTTATACTGTCATTTTTTGGTCTCTCCTTTCCACTCAAAGCATCCTTTTTAATATTTGTTACAGGGATGGTTTAGTGGTCATGAACTGCTTTAGTTTTTGTTTGTCTGCAAAACTCTTTATCTCTCCTATTCTCAAAGATAGTTTTGCTGGATAGATTATTCTTGGTTGCAGATTTTTCCCTTTCAGCACTTTGAATCTATCATGCTATTCCTTTCTGGCCTGGAAAGTTTCTGCTGAGAAATTCCCTGCTAGGCTTATGGGTTTGCCTTGTAAGTTACTATCTCTTGCTGCTTTTACTATGCCTTGCTGCTTTTAAGATTTTTTCCTATATCTTGCCATTTTAATTATAATACGTCTTGCTGTGGATCTGCTTTTGTTGATTTTAGGAGCTTCTCTGTGCCTCTTGGGTCTGGATATCTGTTTCCTTCCTCAGGTTAGGGAAGTTTTCAGCTATTATTTCTTCAAATAAGTGTTCTGTCCCCCTTTCTCTCTCTCCTTCTGGGACTCCTATAATATGAATGTTACTGTGTTTGATGGAGTCATTGAGTTCCCTAACTCTATTCTAATTTTGCATTATTCTTTTTTCTCTCTTTTGTTCAGCTTGATTATATTTGTCTTCTAGGACACTAATTTATTCCCCTGCTGCTTCCAGCCTGCTGTTAATTCCATCAGGTATATCTCATTTCATTTATAGAGCCCTTTATATCTGTTATGTTATTCCTTATCTCTGTGTTAAGGATACTTAAGTCTTGTCACTCTTTTAGCAAGTCCATGCAGTATCCTTATGATCATCACTTTAAATTCTCTATCAGGCATGTTACTTATAGCTGGTTTTGCTCAGATCTCTGGCCATGGCCTCGTCCTGCTCTTTCATTTGAGATAAATTTCTCTCTTCTTATTTTGTCTAAGCCTTTATGCCTATTTCTGTGTGTTAGAAAAGTCAGCTACATCTCCTGTTCTTGCAGGTAATGGCCTAAAGAAAGAGAAGTGCCCTGGTGTGTAGCATCCCCTATTCCCCCCTATTCCCTACGGCCTGGCCCTTCTGGAGCATCTCCAATGTATCCTGTGTGTGCTGTGCTGTTGTGTTCCAGCTGCTTTATTCTTCAGGCAAGTCATCTTCAGAGGTTCTCTTTGCACTTGTGGGCAATGTTTGGTCCCTGGCTTGAATGTGGTGCATTTTAACCATGTGTGCTCTGGTCTGCTTGTGAAATGAGACATGTTATCAACATCACAGGAACCTAGGCTCCACAAAACTCACATGGGGAGAGATGGTTTGAGCAGGGGTTTGGGCCAGTCTTCTGGGGGAAGGCACCCACCATGCTGGGACTGAGGCAAGTGTGACTGGGAAAGGCAGTATACACTGGAGCTCTGGGGGTGGGCTTGGTGTAAGCAAGTTTGTTAACCAGTGTTGGCACATGCTGGTTCCTGCAGGTGACCCTGTGCTTATGCTGAGGGGCAGAGGAGGAAAATGGCTTTGCCAGTTCCTTTGTTCCCAGAAAGGTCTTTCTGTGAATACTATCTGGCACATTGATAACCTCCCACTGCGTATCCCAGGTCCTCTTCAGATCATTGTTTCCAAGCTGTATGTCACAGGTTGCTTTCCCACAAAAATTTTTTCTAAAAGCAGCACAATGCCATCTGGGCTCTATCTCAACCAAGTCCACTGACCTTTAATGCTCCAGGCTTTAAGCAGCTGGCTGCAAGAACTCACAAAATTCAGGCCTTGTCACTTTCCAAACCAAGTGCTATGGGGGCTTCATTTTATCTGTGCACTCCCCTGTGTGCTAGTCTGTCTATTGCCCTTCTGTGTGACCACTGCTCTTCCCTACTGTAGTGTTTAAGATCTGTTTCTCTCCCATTGCATCTCTGCACCTCCTACCTTCTTCAATGTGTCCTCTTCTCTGCCTTTAATTGTGGAGCTTATCCTATCAGTCTTCAGGTCACTTTCTGGGTATTTAGGATGATTTGATAGTTATGTAGTTGTATTAATGGTGAGCCTATGGTCCTCCTACTCTGCGGTCATATTCCAAAGTTCAGCAAACAGTATTCTTAAGTTGATAGATCTTCTGTGATATCAAGAAAGAAAAAAAAACCCTCGGACATATTTATATTTTCATTGACATAATTTGTCAATCTTTCTGGAATTTTTATATTTTAAAAAGAAATATAAATTATTAAAAGTAATAAAATTTCAGGCACCAATAGATGTAATTTTTGCTTCTAATGCTCCTGTAATGAGACCATGTGAGGCAGCCTCAGATGGATAAAACCATTTATAAGTCCCTTTGTAAATAAGTGATCATCAATAAGAGGGTAGTGTAATGGATTCTTTATCAGACAGAGACCATTTGCTGTGTGACTTTGGAAAGTTCTTTAGGACTTCTAACCCTGAGTCTTTCCATCTGTAAAATGAAGAGAATATCTACCTTGCAATGCTTTTATAAGAAGACTAGTAATGAGATAATATGTGTATTGCCATTGTATTAGCATGAAAGTAGTTTCTCAGTAAAGGAAAGGTTCTTTCTACCTTCCTTCCTTTGTTAGTTTCACAGAGTCGCCATTAAGAAGTACCACAAGTTGGGCAGGTTAAAACAACAAAAACTTATTCTCTTAATGTCTGGAGGCTAGAAGTCCAAAATCAACATGTCAGCAAGCTTAGTTACTTCTGGAAGTTCTGAAGGAGAACCTATTCCATGCTTCCGTCCTAGATTTCAGTAATACCAACAAACATTCCCATTCCTTAGCTTGTCACTGCATTACTCTAATCTCTGCTTCCACTATCATGTGGTATTCTCCATGTGTATGTCTGCATCTTCACATGGCTTTCTAATAAAGACATGTGTTATTGAATTTACAGCCTACCCTAATCCAATGTAACCACATCTTCACCTGATTATATCTGCAAAGACCTTATTTCCAAATAATGCCATATCTACAGGTACCATAGGTTAGAAGTGCAACATATCTTTTTGAGGTACACAATTCAACCCACAATATCTCTTGATTCTATAATGACATCATTTTCTTCCATACCATAACTGAGAGATTAGTCCAAGAGAAGATAACTGAAGGAATGGATCCTATTAACAAGCTTAGCAAGAAAATGACAGAAGCAGCTAATAAGTGAATCCAGCAAGCATGCACAAATAGTGACGTGTTCTCTCGATCATTCAATTCTGTTTCAGTTTAAGAACAGTATCCTTTTGGAAATTGCACATCTGGGAGTTTTCTCCCTTACACATGCAAATGCATTTTACTGCCATTTTAAATTTTCATTCTTAAATTCTTAAATTCTGCTCGTTCTTTAATTCTGCTATACTTTTAAACATTAGCAAATCCTTTTTCTCATTTTGAAAAAGTATTAATCAGAGACTCCCTGCAAGTCACCACACTACTAACAGAGATTAACATGGAATCAGGAAGAAAACTCACTTCTCACCACACATTCTTTTAACTTATTTACACTTATCATGTATCTGTATTACATGCAAAATAATTTAATTTTAAAAGTTACCAATACCTATGGGTTTATACCATCTTTCAACATACTTGTAAGCTCCATCTACTTAAGAAAAGCGACTTTCATAGTAGAATTTCCTCATAAATCTTCAAACCTCATGAATAGTTCCATTCTGGATATTACTATCTTTCTTTTGTTAGAAAATTTGCCACCAGATAATGAAATGTGAATGATACAGAACAATGTAAGTATAAAGGGCTGTGAAATCCTTGAATAAATCTAACAGCCATGTTTTCCATTTGTTCTCTCTTTCAAAAAAGAAGATATACAGCCTCATAAAAATACAAGGAGAGCAGGAGAAGACCAGAAATATCTGCCAAATTATATATGATAGAGCATAATATAAAATAAAACCAATTCAAAAAGAATTTCATATAAATTATTGGGAAAGGAAAGATTCATCCCTCAAAACCAGTTAAAAGTTGCACAAAATAAGACCATACAAAAGAATACCCTTTTAATTCTAGAAAACTCTGTCTCCATTATTTAATACAAATATAAGAGGTATATTATAAACTCTTTCTACTCAAGTGGTAATGAGGCAGATGTATGAAAAAGGTTTATACCTGAAGTCAAAAGTCCTCAGTTGAATTTCCTGTTCTACCCAATCCTGCCTGTGTAATTTGGGAAATCATCACTCCTTATAACAGTGCTATTAGGCATAATAACATAAAATGTGGTATAACATCTTGTAAACTATAAAATGCTACTAAAATGTAGGCACTGCTAATAAAGTGCACATCTCCCCAAAGTAAACAAAATGCCATGAAAATTTTTTTCTGTCATTTTAAGATTCTCCAATGCCCCTCGTAATTTTTTAGACATTCTGTATTCAAAATGGAAGAGAATAAAATTACACCAGTGCCTATTACTGACTAATACCAATACAATATTAAAATTCTGGGTAAATCACCAGAAATACTATAAATATGGCTGCTCATGTATGAGTGTGTGTGTGTGTGTGTGTGTGTGTCCATGTGGCTTTGAATGAAGCTGAAATAGCAGCTTAAAATCATGAAATGCAGAAGCTCTTGAATTAAAATCTATCACTTATCCTCCAACTACTAAATGTCATATGAAATGTCCCCCGGCTTACCTAAGAAATAAGGCTAAAACCAAACTATCAATTCAAGGCATATGGCAGTTTAAGGCATGTGCAAATGTTTGGAAAAGAGAAAGATTTGTTGAGACCTGCATGCAATGATGCCATGAAATAAGAAAGAAAATGTTTCTCTGAAAGAATGAAAGAAAGTGACATTCTACATAGGAGTATATAATAGCTGTGGTAGTCAGAATCCTAAAATGATCCCCATTGAACTCTCCTTTGTATAATCCTCTCCCCTTGAGTGTGGCAGAACCAATGAATATAAGGAAATATTACCCCAGGATTACATTGTATTACATTGCAAAAAGACTTTTGTAGATGTAATTAAGGTCTCAAATCAGTTGACTTTGTACAAATCAGAGGGGAGATTACCTTGAGTAGTTCTGACCTAATCCCATGAACCCATACATTTTCTCTGGTTGATTTAGGGGGAGAAAAAAAGCAAATAGCCATATTGTGAGCTGCTTACAGAATTGGCTTTTAGTTACTTGGAGTGGTCCCCATCCAACAACTAACATGAACACAAGTACCTCAGTCCTAAACTGCAAGGAACCACATTTCTGCCAATAACCTAAAGGAGCTTAGGAGAAGACCCAAATCCTAGAAGAAAACTGTAGCTGGCATATTGATTGCAGCCCTGTGAGATCTGAAAAGAGAACTCAGTTAATCTATGCCCAATGTCCTGACCCACAGAAACTTGAGATAATAAATTAGTGTTGTTTTAAGCTGTTAAATTTCTGATAATTTGTTACAAAGCAATACGAACTAATTCAGTAGCAGAACAGTAGAAGTTGCTTTCCCTCTCCTAATGCTTTACTATTGATTTATAAAGAAAGCAAGCACAAAAACATAGCTTCTGGATGACATCTTTAACATTTGGATGTTTATGCCTAGTGAGCTGGTAATAACATGTTTAAAAACAGCAGTTTTGTCATAAATCAATTCTCCCTAGTCACAGAGTAGTTCCCTCTTGTTTATCACAGAGATTAGAAAGATTCTTAAATATTCAAGCTGACACCTACTCTGGATAATTTAAGATGTTACCAGATTGCAAGCCATAATCACTTTACACTTAGGCATATAATTTCATAGGATTTTTATGCCTGATAGAAATACTCTTACATAATATATATCCATATACTAGGAAGAATAATTCAATTTAAATCAATAATTAATACTAAGTATCTAGTTATTAATAAATAAAAGTATCTACTGTGTGCCAGAAGCAAGGTTAGGTGCTAGGATTAAAGACTTTCCCAACCATTGTTTACAAACATGCATTCAGAGGCTTCATGGTTAATGGTGAATTGTTAGAAGCATTGCCACTAAAATTAGATACAAGAATACTATTACTACATTATTTGATATACTACTAAAGTTTATCCTTACTTCTGAAGAAAGACAAGAAGAAATAAAAAAGAAAGTATTAAGGAAAAGAGGAGGAAATTGACATTATTATTATTAGACAGTATTACTGGATACATAAAATCCTATAAGAAACTACTGATAGAACACCTGGGTGGCTCACTCAGTTAAGCATCCAACTCCTGATTTCCATTCTGGTCATGATCTCAGGGTCATTAGATCAAGACCCCGGTGGGCTCCACACTCAACAGAAAGTCTGCTTCCCCCTCTCTCTCTCCCTCTACCTATCCCCCAGCTTGCATGTGCACTCTCAATCTCTTTCTTAAATAAATAAATAAATAAATAAATAAATAAATCTTTTTAAAAAAGAAATCAAATATAAGGTATCGAATACATCCATATGCACAATCAATAAATAACTGAAACCTAGCATTTTAAGAGATATTATAATGTTGCAACAAAAACATAAGGTACCTAGGAATAAATGTAGTAAAAGATATGTAAGACATTTATAAACTTTATGAAAAAACATTAAAGAAAACTAAGTAATATAAGGACAGAGACTTCTCCCTATTCTGTAAAACTGATGCAATTCCAACCAAAAATCAAAACATTATATGAATTTGATAATCTGACTCTAAAAAAGAATTGATATGAACAACAAAAGAGCCACAACTAGCCAAGACCATTTTTGAAAAAAAAATTAAAAATATGGGGAGAGCTTACCTTACCCAATATCAAGACATATTATATAGCTTAAGATGGTGTCACATGACCTCAGAAGTAGATAAATAGGATAGAATAAAGAACTGAGGAACAGATTATGTATTGGGAAAAAACATTTACAGTGTGGAAAGGTTGGAGCAGCCAAAAAAAAACAATGCTAAAGTAGTAGAAAAATAAATTCAAGATAATTGAAAACTCACATTAAAATCAAACTTTAAACTTTTTAGAAGAAAATACAGAATTCAAGAAAATTTTTAAAACTTCTTCAGCAAGATTTCTCTATTTTTAAAATAAAATAAATGATAAAGAAACGGATCATTGATTGTTAAAACATTTGAGTATTAATAGTTTCCAATTTGGAGGGATGCCTGGGTGGCTCAGTTGGTTCGGCCACTGCCTTTGGTTCAGGTCGTGATCCCGGCGTCCTAGGATGGAGTCCCACATCTGGCTCCTTGCTCAGCAGGAGCCTGCTTCTCCGTCTGCCTCTGCCTGCCACCCTGTCTGCCTGTGCTCACTCTAACAAATAAATAAATAAAATCTTTAACAAAAAAAAATAGTTTCCAATTTTGAGAAGTCAAAACACCAGACATAGACGGAGGAAAATTTGTCTGCATCTCTTATAAGTGGCAAAGGGTTAGTATACCAAATACATAAAGAAAAACCGATGAGAAAAAGAAAAGCATCCCAGTAGAATAATGGGCAAAAAAATTGAACAGGCAATTTACAGAAGAAACCCAAATTCTCTATAAACATAGTAGTTCCACTCTGAAGAATTTTTTGCAAATACGCCCAAGGAGTCATACATAAACCTTACTCATAAGAGCAAAAAATTGAATAAAATTTGACTATCCATCAATACTAGAATAGATATGTAAATTATAGTATATTCATAATATACTATTCATTTATATAGTTTTGAAACATCAGTATATTGTTTAGGAATAAATACAAGTATAGTTAAAATACAAAGACATGCACTGAAATGATAAACATCGCATACAAAAAAATGTATCTTTTGATCTGAAGAGCAAAGGAGGATGACATGTGATTGAATACAACATTTAAGAGAAGGGCACCACTACCTATCCAATTATCTTATGGTCTGACAGAAGGAAATAACTCGACCTTCAAATTGTTCTAATTAATTCATGCATTTGGATCAGTGGAAGTTCTGAATCAATATTGCACACTTCATAATGTCAAGGAAGTACGATACAGAGTGAATTTACTGCTTTGACATTATTCTAATGAGATACATAAATCAGTAGATTGCATTCCTTTTTCATTCTCAGTCTAAGACAATGCATATTTTATGTCCAGAAAGTCTTTTGATGATGGCTTGTAGCACTGCAGTTTTTCTAAGAAAGAGTAAACTCAAAATACGAAGTAGATATGAGTAAGGTTAATTGTTCCTTAGAAGACATCTTCTGAAGTTTATAAACTGTTTCCTTGACAAATTTTAATCAAATCAAATTTTTTCTTTGCCTAATTTATTATGAAAATTTCAAACACCACAAAAAATTGATAACTATTATAATGAACTAAATTTTACCATTTTCACTTTAACTTATTTTTATCATCATCATCATCATCATCATCATCATTATTTTCTGGCTCATAGGTTTAAGTTTTCTTTTCATAAAAAATCTACATGCCCAGGGCACCCCAGGTGGCTTAGTTGGTTAAGTGTCTGCCTTTGAGTCAAGTCATAATCCTAGGGTCCTAGGATCAAGTCCTGCATCAGGCTTCCCACTGGGTGGGAAGCCTGTTTCTCCCTCTCACTCTGCCTGATGCTCCCTGTTTGTACTCTCTCTGCATGTCAAATAAATATATAAAATGTTTTTAAAAATTGACATGCTATGGACTCTGAAAAACAATCTGAGGGGTTTGAAGTGGCGGGGGGTGGGACGTTGGGGTACCAGGTGGTGGGTATTATAGAGGGCACGGATTGCATGGAGCACTGGGTGTGGTGAAAAAATAATGAATACTGTTATGCTGAAAATAAATTAATTTAATTTTTTAAAAAATTGGCATGCTTATATAAATCAGTACCCTTAAATCTGGATTAATAAAGATTATTACATCAAAAAAAAAAGATAGGACAGGACCAGATGACAGAATAAAAGGTCCACTGTTCATATCCCTCCATAGCAACAACAATTTGACAGCCATTTGCCAAAAAAATGTCTTTGTAGGAGCTTTAGGATCCAGGTAGGAGATTGCAAAACTCCAGTGGAGCCCAAGACCAAAAAGGGCCAATTTGTGAAAGCAAGTCCACACACTGGTGGCACTCACTGTGATTCTGACTACAGATTCAGAAACTGCTCTACCTTCTGTGGACTTAGCTGCAACCTTATTTGGTCTTGATCCTACCACTAGCACCATCTGTTAAGGAATCTGGGAGAAGTCACACTGTCTCATGCCTTAGGTAACAGTCCCCACCAACCTCAGCCAGAGCTGTGGACTCTGAAAGTCCTGACCTGGCTCCAGTCCCTCATGCCATGGTTCAGGAGCAGTACTTCCCAGAGAGGGGTCCAATGGGAGATATACCTATCTGTACTCTCAAGGCAGGTCCACCAACCTAGGTTTGCTTCTGAATCCTGAACTCGATTCCAAATCATCCAGACATGAAATGAGTAAGGACACAGCAGACAGTAATAACACTATACACAGAGGGATTAAAGAAACATATTCAGGACATCCCATCAACAGTAGCAAACCACACATCCTTCTCAAGTACATGTAGAACATTTCTTATATAGATTATATGTAGGGCCACAAAGCAAAGCTTTGTAAATCATACCAAATATTTTTTCTGACCACAATTGTATGAAAGTAGAAATCAATAACAGAAGGAAAATTGAAAAATTTACAATTATATAAATATTAAGCAACATACTCTAGAATGATCCATAGATCAAAGGAGAAATCAAAAGGGAAATAAAAAAGTATCTTGAAACAAATCGAAGTGGAAACACAACAAACCAAAACCCATGGGATGCAGCAAAAGCAGTGCTAAGTGGAAGTTTATAGCAATAAAAGACTACATTCTGAAAAGGAAAGATCTCAAATAAGCAACCTAACTTTATACCTCAAGGAACTAGAAGAAGAAGAAGAAGAAGAAGAAGAAGAAGAACAAACTAAGCCCAAAGTTGGAAGAAAGAAGGAAATAACAAAGATCAGACAGAAATAAATGAAATGGAGACCAGAAAAACAATGGAAAAAATAAACAAAACTAAGATCTGGTTCTTAGTGACGCTGTGGTCAATTAGTCAAGGTAGGAGATATTAGCAGGTGCATTATAAGTGGGGACAAATGAGAGGAACCATGTCATATCCATGGTTCTGTAAGCAGAGGAAGCTTAATCACTAGTCTTAAAACAAGAAGGTATAAGCATGCCTTTACAGAAGTAGATCAGATCAGACCACCTCATTTTAGTGGAGGCCAGTATGAGAAAAAGGGACAAAACTCAGGCTAATGGAGAACCTGTCATGAGTAAATGTATGCTAACCACCACCATTATACACTACACACAAACCCTTAGTCTCTTGAGATAGAGTAAGGAGAGGAGAGACTTTTGAGATAGAAAAGAAACAGCCTTTTAGAAAGTTTGAATTTTGAATTGACTGGCTATTTCCCCCAAAGAGGCTATTCTAGGCAGAAAAGGCTGAATGATCTTTAATAGATAAAACTAAGTGTACTGATCTTCTATCTACCCTAACTCCACCATTCCAAGGACTCCAAACAAAAATCCATTCTCAAAATCAAAGGACATTATTTGTTCTGGCAGTTGTGTCCATAAGGTATAACTTTTAATAAATGGCCATACAGGTTCAGGTATTTCTATTTCATGGATTAAGGTGATGAGAATTCTTGTTTTGACAAAACCTGAAAGTGTTCTCAAGGTTTTATTTTTTAATCCTATAGAACTTTGGACAAATATTCCCATCAGTCAAGTAAAATTTGTTGAATTTTCTCCCATAGTTTGTACCAAAAAAAAAAAAAGAGGTTTATTTTGTTTTGCTTTCTACTTTGAGTCTCTCACTTACCTTTTATGTAGATCTCATTCTTCTTTAAGACAATTACCTTCACTAGACTCCTTTTCCTTTCTAGTAAGCATGTTATTTCTTTCTTGTCTTCTTGATTAAGGATTTTATTTTTTTAATATTTTATTTATTTATTTGACAGACAGAGATCACAAATAGGCAGAGAGGCAGGCAGAGAGAGAGGAGGAAGCAGGCTCCCCGCCGAGCAGAGAGCCCGATGCGGGGCTCAATTCCAGAACCCCGGGATCATGACCCAAGCCGAAAGCAGTGGCTTTAACCCACTGAGCCACCCAGGCGCCCCTTGGTTAAGGATTCTAAATGAACCATATTTTGTTCATCATTAATTCCATAGTTTTTCAATATTAATTTTCTCTACAATCTCTTGCAAATTTAAATTGTATTCCTACCCCTTTACTGAAATAATACTCTCAGAAATCTCCATGACTTCCTAATAATTCAATCGAACCTTGACCTCTCTACTGACTCTTAACATTATTGAACACACTCCTTACTGAAAGAGTTCACCTCAAAGAACTGATAATTCTTCATTCTAAATATTTCTTCTTTCAAAATTTTTCTTTCCATTTTTTACTGTCAGTATTTCAGTAGAACAGCTCCCAACTGCACCATTACAGGTGGTTTTCACACTCCTTAGCCCTGTCATTTTAATCCATTTTTTATACCACCATGAAAATAATCTTTCTAAAAGGTCTATCTCATATAGAACTCTTCTGTTTAAGAAAAAAGTCCAAGTTTCCTTTTATTTATTCCCACCTACACAACTTGTCTAAATTATAAAAATTAATATTTCTTAATTCTGCCTGACACATTAACATCTCTTGAGAAGCCAGCATCAGGGAAATACAAATCAAAACCACAATGAGATACCACCTCACACCAGTCAGAATGGCTAAAATTAACAAGTCAGGAAATGACAGATGCTGGCGAGGATGTGGAGAAACCCTCCTACACTGTTGGTGGGAATGCAAGCTGGTGCAAACACTCTGGAAAACAGCATGGTGGTTTCTCAAAAAGTTGAAAATAGAGCTACCCTATGACCCAGCAATTGCACTACTGGGTATTTGCCCTAAAGATACAAAGGTAGTGATCAGAAGGGGCACGTGCACCTGAATGTTTATAGCAGCAATGTCCACAATAGCCAAACTATGGAAAGAACCTAGATGTCCATCAACAGATGAATGGATAAAGAAGATGTGGTATATATATACAATGGAATACTATGCAGCCATCAAAAGAAATGAAATCTTGCCATTTGTGATGACGTGGATGGAACTAGAGGGTATTAGGCTGAGCGAAATAAGTCAATCAGAGAAAGACAATTATCATATGATCTCCCTGATATGAGGAAGTGGAGAGGCAACATGGGGGACTTAAGGGGTAGGAAAAGAATAAATGAAACAAGATGGGATCAGGAGGGAGGCAAACCATAAGAGACTCTTAATCTCACAGAACAAACTGAGGGTTGCTGGGGGTAGGGGGGAAGGGAGAAGGTGGTGGGGTTATGGACATGGGGGGGGGTGCTGTGGTAAGTGCTGTGAAGTGTGTAAACCTGGCAATTCACAGACCTGTACCCCTGGGGCTAAAAATACATTATATGTTTATTTAAAATATTTAAAAATTTTTTAAAAAATCACCTGAGAAGCTTTAAAAACATATGGATTCCTCAGTCTTAAAATAGTACAGGTAAATGAAGACTCTCAGAGTAGGGCTTGCTTTGAGTTTTTTTTAAGAGTTTCTCAAGTGAGTCTATTGTGCAGTGAAGGCTGAGAATCACTGATCTGGGACTAAATCAAGTCATAGATGGTAAACACTGTCCTAGGCCTAGGACAATGGTGTATCACAATTAAATAGGCTGGGAGAGCTTGTTCCTGAACTTAAGATCCACTCAATTAGAATCTCTGGTGTAAGGGGCTGAGAATTTCTTTTTTATTTTTTCATTTGTTTTTCATTTATTTTTTAAATTAACATATAATGTATTATTTGTTTCAAGGGTATGGGTCTGTGATTCATCAGTCTTGCACAATTCACACTCATCATAGCACATATACTCCCCAATGTCCATCACCTAGCCACCCCTTCCCTCCCACCATACTCCCCTCCAGCAATCCTCAGTTTGTTTCCTGAAATTAAGAGTCTCTTATAGTTTATCTCCCTCTCTATTTTAAGAAAGATTTCCAAAAAGGCACCTGGGTGGCTCAGTTGGTTAAGTATCTGCCTTCAACTCAGGTCATAATCTCCGGGTCCCAGGATCAAGCCCCACATCAAGCTTCCTGCTCAGTAGGGAGTCTGCTTCTCTCTCTCTCTCATTCCCTCTTTCCCTCACCACTGCTCATTCTTTCTCTCTTTTTCTCTCAAATAAATAAATAAAATCTTTTTAGAAAATAAAAAATAAAAATAAAAAAAACGTTTCCATGCATTCTTATCTAGCCAAAATGGCCCTGGTTTAGAGACATGCATTGGAACCCAATCACATAGCAATGTGACTCCATTTCTAATGTGCACATGAATCACCTGAGAAATCTTCTAAAAATACAGGTTTAATTCATAGCTTGGTGTTGGGCTTGAGATTCTGTATTTCTAATACACTCTCAGATAATGGCTATGTTGCTGGTCTATGGGTCACCCTTTTGAGTGATATTAAAGAAAAAATAATATTGAAGGAAACCTGTTAAAGCCTGGTAAGGAAAATTTTATTCAGAGTCCACATAGGGAAGATGGAATACTGCAGTGGGGGAGAGAGATTGGACTCAGCTCCAAATACAGCACGGGCAAGTGAGATATAGAGTTAAAGAGTAGGGTAGGGGTCAATGGATGGAAAATTTCTGAAAGGAAACAGTAGGGCTAAAGGAGGATTCTGGCTAAACCCACCTAACAAGATTTTTGAAGGTAGGCTATGGTGATCTGACATCACCTGAGGGGTGTTGGATGATGAGGAACCCACTCAGCTATTGAGGGCCTGCCCTGGAACATGTTGATTTGTCACTAGTAAAAACTATTTTAATGACTTCTGGATTCTCTGAGAGACCTTAGGAGTTTAGCTGAGCGATATTCATGACAGACTGTCTCTGTGATGTCTGCCAGGTATCATATATCCATTTTAGGGTGCCTAGGTGGCTCAGCTGGTTGAGCCTTCAACTCTTGATTTCAGCTCAGGTCCCGATCTCAGAGTCATGAGATCAAGCCCCACATTGGGTTCTGGGCTTCTTGGGATTCTTTCTCTCCCTCTCCCTCTGCCCCTCCCCCCAACTCACATTTTCTAAATAAATAGATAAATAATAAAATCTTTAACAAATATCCACTTTAGTTAGACTAAACTTGTACCATTTTCCCCCTGAGAAATTTTGCAATTCTAGAGGCAATTCTTGGATCTTCATTCTGATTGTAATAATGACTGCATGGCTCCTCAAGTCTTATTGCCCCAGATTGGGAGCCCCATTCTAAAACATCATCTATTTCAACTTCTTATGTGTATTTCCCTTAGTTGTTCACTGACTTGTCAAGTTGTCATTCTACTACTCACATGATTCCGGGATTGACTTTTAGACAGTATTGGAGTAATTTCCCTAGATTGAAAAGAATTACAATGGGACAGAAAAGAATTATAATGCTACATATAATATTATCAGAATCCAGTTGCTGCCAAATATTAATGAAGATATATCATTTTATAATTAGCCATGCCATTTACACACATCATTGTCTAGCCCAATATAGAAACTCTATAATTCTGATTATTCCAAACTGATGACTTTGGAAATGTTTTGACTGAGCTCAAAATTTCAAGCTTTGACATGCCATGCCTTCATCTAAACATGTAAGAGTTATTTGAAAACTAATCAGAGTATGAAAAGTTATCAAGGGGTATAAGTATTGAGAGAGAATTCTCTAAGGGTCTCGCATATTTTTACACTTCTTATGAGCAGAGGCACTGAATATCTATTGTTCTAGATCATCTTTTCAGGAGTATTGGTAGTGAAAAACTTTGGTAAATAGAAATAATGTCTCTCTTGCCAAAGGTAAGTAACCTAATGTCCATTATAAAAGATTGTGATTTCTTTAAGTTCAGCGTTTCTCTCCTATAAAACCACCTACAATGTAAACAGATATTACCTAGTCCTATTTACATAGTACTGGGGGAATAGAGGCTCAAAAAACCTATACAAAAATGTTGTATCTATCACTATTGCTGTGATTAATAAATTATTCTTTCTCTCTAATCTAAGAGTCTTGTGTTTCTGATAGCATCCATGAGACTAAATTGTTGGCCTATAAAGAGGGCAAAATTTCAGATCCTTAAATTTCTTAAGAATAAGAAATAGTCTGCTGAAGTTGCTATCTTGATTCTTGACAGGTTACAATGAATCACTTACATTTTTCTAGAATGGGAGTCACACCATCAGTTGCTACCAAATATGTCATTGTAATGAAAGCAGGCTTTTCCTTAAAGTACCTTTTTTAAAAAGACTTATTTATTTATTTATTTATTTATTTATTTGAGAGAGAGAGAGAGCATGTGCTTGAGTATGCACCCACACACCATGAGTGGGACAGGCAGAAATAGAGGGAGAGAGAATCTCAAACCCCACATGGGGCTTGATCCCACAACACTGAGATCATGACCTGAGCAGAAAGAGTATACAACTTAACCAGTTGTGCCACCCAGGCATGCCCCCCTCCATAAAGTATTTTAATAGCAAAATGTAGTTATCAAAACTTAGGGCAGAAAGCAGATGTATAGTTTCCATATAATCTAAATCTTAATACCTAATATAAAACATTTTCATAGTTATGGGTGTATTCAAGTGAATATTTTATATCAATCACATTATTTACTTTTATAACTTACCTTAAAATGATCAATAAATCTCATTCCTTTTCTGTATCCATTTACTTTAAAGGTACTTTAATTTCAAAAGAAATTCATGAAATTCTAGAATTCGATGGGATATGATATTACCTAATATAAATTTCTACTTTTAGGAAAAGATAATAAAGCCCAAAGACATAATATGACCCCACTTTTTTTTACCATAATGTATCTTCTCTAGATGTAGATCTACACTATAGCATGTGAAGAAAAGTTAAACAAAAAATTGTGAGAATCGTTTTTCAGAAAATGTATCACTTGAGAAAATATTTTGTCTTTAAGAATTATCTATTTTATCTTAATAGCACAATAGAACAGCATTTCAATACAATATTATTAAATGTTTTAAGTGATTTGTAAATATATTGAAATTTAATTCTCTTTGAGATTTAGTTTTTAATTTTGTTTTATGCACCACATTTTATATATGACAATTAATCACAGACTTCTTTAGATATCATTTCCTTAAATATGTGGCTTATTCAACTGAAATTCCTAGGACACATTCTCTGATATAATAAAAACTGAGACTATTATAATAAGAAACCTTAGGTATAAGAAAAATATCCTACAAGAAAAACATCCTAATTTCTTCTTAAGAAAACAAATCACCCATATTTTCTAAACTTATCACCCTAAAAAGTGATCACAAAGAAGAGCATTTAGCCATAAAACTGGTAGAACTTGCCATTCAATAAAAACACTAATGTTTATAAAGTACTTATTATATGCTAAGAAATATTTTTACTTCTCATAAATATAAACTGATTTAAACCTACCAACAGCCTATGAAGTAAGTTCTATCATCTCATATTTAAGGATGAAAAAGCTAAGGCTCAGAATGAATAGAATTTGGCCATAATCACAGACTTAGTAAGTGATATAGTCAGGAATTAAACCCACAAAGTCTGCCACCAAAAGCTATGTACTAAACACTATGCTACACTATTCACTACACTACTATGCAATGCAACTGCAGTTGTATTGTTTTCAAATTTGCCTCAAAATTCATCTCTTTCTTTACACAAATATTTACCAAGTACCACATGTCTGCCACTAAGCACTATAGGCAAACACAATGAAACGGGGGGCCGACCTCCATTAAATCATCCCCTAATTATCCCTTTGAAATTTTTATTAATCTATGATCTTACTTTAATTTATAATAATCTGGTACCTGTCTGTAGAGAATTTTCAAGTAAAAAAGCCAATATCATCTCTATTAATATGAAATCTAGGATGCAGAGACCGAGGCAAAATAAAAATCGACATGTTCTTCTGGATTTAATCACCTTCATTAACCATTAAGTTTCATTCAGAGACACATATATCTGCCATCCACCCCAGCCCCACATACAAATTTGTCCATAGTCTATTCAGAACTGCCACTTCTCATTGTAGTGAAACATGAAACAAATTCAGTGGTAGATTCAAAGGCATATATTCAAAGAAGTAAAGTTTTCCCCACTACTTAATAAAAACTCAAGAAGCCTGCTTGCTACTTAACGCTGTTACTTCTGTATGTTCCTGACAGCCTATTTTATCTAATGATGCTGAGCTGAGCCCAGGAATTGTCTTCTTCTTCCTAAAAAAAAGCCCTCATTAAAATGGTACTAGGTAGGGAGGAGTCAAGATGGCGGAGAAGTAGCAGGCTGAGATTACTTCAGCTAGCCGGAGATCAGCTAGATAGCTTATCTAAAGATTGCAAACACCTGAAAATCCATCGGCAGATCGAAGAGAAGAAGAACAGCAATTCTGGAAACAGAAAAACAACCACTTTCTGAAAGGTAGGACCGGCGGAGAAGTGAATCCAAAGCGACGGGAAGATAGACCCCGGGGGGAGGGGCCGGCTCCCGGCAAGCGGCGGAGCAACGGTGCACAAAATCAGGACTTTTAAAAGTCTGTTCCGCTGAGGGACATAGCTCCAGAGGCTAAACCGGGGCGAAGCCCACGCGGGTTCAGCGTGGCCTCAGGTCCTGCAGGGTCACAGAAGGAGCAGGGGTGTCTGAGTGTCGCAGACCTTGTGGGTATTGGAACGGGAAAGCCGGCTACAGAGACAGAGCCGACAGTAAGCTCACAGCTCGGTGTTACCTTGAACTGGTCGCAGGCTCGGAGAGCTCGGAGCGCGGCCGGAGGTCAGGCAGACGGGAGTAACTGGGCGCTGTTCTCTGAGGGCGCACTGAGGAGTGCGGCCCTGGGCTCTCGGCTCCTCCGGGCCGGAGACCAGGAGGCCGCCATTTGTATTCCTGTCCTCCGGAACTCTACGGAAAGCGCTCAGGGAACAAAAGCTCCTGAAAGCAAACCCGAGCGGATTACTCACCCCGGCCCCGGGTAAGGGCGGTGTAATTCCGCCTGGGGCAAAGACACTTGAGAATCACTACAACAGGCCCCTCCCCCAGAAGATCAATAAGAAATCCAGCCGAGACCAAGTTCACCTACCAAGGAGTGCGGTTTCAATACCAAGGAGAGCAGCAGAATTCCAGAGGAGGAGAAAGCCAAGCACGGAACTCATGGCTTTTTCCCTGTGATTTTTTTTTAGTCTTGCAGTTAATTTAATTTTTTTCTTTTTCATTTTTTTTTTTTCTCGCCTTCGGGTAAATTTTTTTTTTTTTAACTGTTACCTTTTTCTTTTTTAACGATTTTTTACTAGTTTATCTAATATATATATTTTTTCTTTTTTACATTTTTCTTAGGTGTTTTCCTTTTTTTTTTTCTTTCTTTTTTATTTTTTTTTTTATTTCTTACTTTTTTTAACCTATTTTTTTCCCCTTTCTCCCCCCTCACGATTTTGGATCTCTTCTAATTTGGTTAAAGCATTTTTTCCTGGGGTTGTTGCCACCCTTTTAGTATTTTACTTGCCCCTTCATATACTCTTATCTGGACAAAATGACAAGACGGAAAAATTCAACACAAAAAAAAGAACAAGAGGCAGTACCGAAGGCTAGGGACCTAATCAATACAGACATTGGTAATATGTCAGATCTAGAGTTCAGAATGACAATTCTCAAGGTTCTAGCCGGGCTCGAAAAAGGCATGGAAGATATTAGAGAAACCCTCTCGAGAGATATAAAAGCCCTTTCTGGAGAAATAAAAGAACTAAAATCTAACCAAGTTGAAATCAAAAAAGCTATTAATGAAGTGCAATCAAAAATGGAGGCTCTCACTGCTAGGATAAATGAGGCAGAAGAAAGAATTAGTGATATAGAAGACCAAATGACAGAGAATAAAGAAGCTGAGCAAAAGAGGGACAAACAGCTACTGGACCACGAGGGGAGAATTCGAGAGATAAGTGACACCATAAGACGAAACAACATTAGAATAATTGGGATTCCAGAAGAAGAAGAAAGAGAGAGGGGAGCAGAAGGTATACTGGAGAGAATTATTGGGGAGAATTTCCCCAATATGGCAAAGGGAACGAGCATCAAAATTCAGGAGGTTCAGAGAACGCCCCTCAAAATCAACAAGAATAGGCCCACACCCCGTCACCTAATAGTAAAATTTACAAGTCTCAGTGACAAAGAGAAAATCCTGAAAGCAGCCCGGGAAAAGAAGTCTGTAACATACAATGGTAAAAATATTAGATTGGCAGCTGATTTATCCACAGAGACCTGGCAGGCCAGAAAGAGCTGGCACGATATTTTCAGAGCACTAAACGAGAAAAACATGCAGCCAAGAATACTATATCCAGCTAGGCTATCATTGAAAATAGAAGGAGAGATTAAAAGCTTCCAGGACAAACAAAAACTGAAAGAATTTGCAAATACCAAACCAGCTCTACAGGAAATATTGAAAGGGGTCCTCTAAGCAAAGAGAGAGCCTACAAGTGGTAGATCAGAAAGGAACAGAGACCATATACAGTAACAGTCACCTTACAGGCAATACAATGGCACTCAATAGTTACCCTGAATGTTAATGGGCTAAATACCCCTGTCAAAAGACACAGGGTATCAGAATGGATAAAAAAACAAAACCCATCTATATGTTGCCTCCAAGAAACTCATTTTAAGCCCGAAGACACCTCCAGATTTAAAGTGAGGGGGTGGAAAACAATTTACCATGCTAATGGACATCAGAAGAAAGCAGGAGTGGCAATCCTTATATCAGATCAATTAGATTTTAAGCCAAAGACTATACTAAGAGATGAGGAAGGACACTATATCATACTCAAAGGGTCTGTCCAACAAGAAGATTTAACAATTTTAAATATCTATGCCCCCAACGTGGGAGCAGCCAACTACATAAACCAATTAATAACAAAATCAAAGAAACACATCAACAATAATACAATAATAGTAGGGGACTTAAACACTCCCCTCACTGAAATGGACAGATCATCCAAGCAAAAGATCAGCAAGGAAATAAAGGCCTTAAACGACACACTGGACCAGATGGACATCACAGATATATTCAGAATATTTCATCCCAAAGCAACAGAATACACATTCTTCTCTAGTGCACATGGAACATTCTCCAGAATAGATCACATCCTCGGTCCTAAATCAGGACTCAACCGGTATCAAAAGATTGGGATCATTCCCTGCATATTTTCAGACCACAATGCTCTAAAGCTAGAACTCAACCACAAAAGGAAGTTTGGAAAGAACCCAAATACATGGAGACTAAACAGCATCCTTCTAAAGAATGAATGGGTCAACCGGGAAATTAAAGAAGAATTGAAAAAAATCATGGAAACAAATGATAATGAAAATACAACGGTTCAAAATCTGTGGGACACAACAAAGGCAGTCCTGAGAGGAAAATATATAGCAGTACAAGCCTTTCTCAAGAAACAAGAAAGGTCTCAGGTACACAACCTAACCCTACACCTAAAGGAGCTGGAGAAAGAACAAGAAAGAAACCCTAAGCCCAGCAGGAGAAGAGAAATCATAAAGATCAGAGCAGAAATCAATGAAATAGAAACCAAAAAAACAATAGAACAAATCAACGAAACTAGGAGCTGGTTCTTTGAAGGAATTAATAAAATTGATAAACCCCTGGCCCGACTTATCAAAAAGAAAAGAGAAAGGACCCAAATAAATAAAATCACGAATGAAAGAGGAGAGATCACAACTAACACCAAAGAAATACAAACTATTATAAGAACATACTATGAGCAACTCTACGCCAATAAATTTGACAATCTGGAAGAAATGGATGCATTCCTAGAAACATATAAACTACCACAACTGAACCAGGAGGAAATAGAAAGCCTGAACAGACCCATAACCAGTAAGGAGATTGAAACAGTCATTAAAAACCTCCAAAAAACAAAAGCCCAGGGCCAGACGGCTTCCCGGGGGAATTCTACCAAACATTTAAAGAAGAACTAATTCCTATTCTCCTGAAACTGTTCCAAAAAGTAGAAATGGAAGGAAAACTTCCAAACTCATTTTATGAGGCCAGCATCACCTTGATCCTAAAACCAGACAAGGATCCCACCAAAAAAGAGAGCTATAGACCGATATCCTTGATGAACACAGATGCGAAAATACTCAACAAAATACTAGCCAATAGGATTCAACAGTACATTAAAAAGATTATTCACCACGACCAAGTGGGATTTACTCCAGGGCTGCAAGGTTGGAGCCCTGGAGTAAACATCCGCAAATCAGTCAATATGATACAATATGATACAACACATCAATAAAAGAAAGAACAAGAACCATATGATACTCTCAATAGATGCTGAAAAAGCATTTGACAAAGTACAGCATCCCTTCCTGATCAAAACTCTTCAAAGTGTAGGGATAGAGGGCACATACCTCAATATCATCAAAGCCATCTATGAAAAACCCACCGCAAATATCATTCTCAATGGAGAAAAACTGAAAGCTTTTCCGCTAAGGTCAGGAACACGGCAGGGATGTCCATTATCACCACTGCTATTCAACATAGTACTAGAGGTCCTAGCCTCAGCAATCAGACAACAAAAGGAAATTAAAGGCATCCAAATCGGCAAAGAAGAAGTCAAATTATCACTCTTCGCAGATGATATGATACTATATGTGGAAAACCCAAAAGACTCCACTCCAAAACTGCTAGAACTTATACAGGAATTCAGTAAAGTGTCAGGATATAAAATCAATGCACAGAAATCAGTTGCATTTCTCTACACCAACAGCAAGACAGAAGAAAGAGAAATTAAGGAGTCAATCCCATTTACAATTGCACCCAAAACCATAAGATACCTAGGAATAAACCTAACCAAAGAGACACAGAATCTATACTCAGAAAACTATAAAGTACTCATGAAAGAAATTGAGGAAGACACAAAGAAATGGAAAAATGTTCCATGCTCCTGGATTGGAAGAATAAATATTGTGAAAATGTCTATGCTACCTAAAGCAATCTACACATTTAATGCAATTCCTATCAAAGTACCATCCATCTTTTTCAAAGAAATGGAACAAATAATGCTAAAATTTATATGGAACCAGAAAAGACCTCGAATAGCCAAAGGGATATTGAAAAAGAAAGCCAACGTTGGTGGCATCACAATTCCGGACTTCAAGCTCTATTACAAAGCTGTCGTCATCAAGACAGCATGGTACTGGCACAAAAACAGACACATAGATCAATGGAACAGAATAGAGAGCCCAGAAATAGACCCTCAACTCTATGGTCAACTAATCTTCGACAAAGCAGGAAAGAATGTCCAATGGAAAAAAGACAGCCTCTTCAATAACTGGTGCTGGGAAAATTGGACAGCCACATGCAGAAAAATGAAATTGGACCATTTCCTTACACCACACACAAAAATAGACTCAAAATGGATGAAGGACCTCAATGTGCGAAAGGAATCCATCAAAATCCTTGAGGAGAACACAGGCAGCAACCTCTTTGACCTCAACCGCAGCAACATCTTCCTAGGAACAACGCAAAAGGCAAGGGAAGCAAGGGCAAAAATGAACTATTGGGATTTCATCAAGATCAAAAGCTTTTGCACAGCAAAGGAAACAGTTAACAAAATCAAAAGACAACTGACAGAATGGGAGAAGATATTTGCAAATGACATATCAGATAAAGGACTAGTGTCCAGAATCTATAAAGAACTTAGCAAACTCAACACCCAAAGAACAAATAATCCAATCAAGAAATGGGCAGAGGACATGAACAGACATTTCTGCAAAGAAGACATTTAGATGGCCAACAGACACATGAAAAAGTGCTCCATATCACTTGGCATCAAAGAAATACAAATCAAAACCACAATGAGATATCACCTCACACCAGTCAGAATGGCTAAAATAAACAAGTCAGGAAATGACAGATGCTGGCGAGGATGCAGAGAAAGGGGAACCCTCCTACACTGTTGGTGGGAATGCAAGCTGGTGCAGCCACTCTGGAAAACAGCATGGAGGTTCCTCAAAATGTTGAAAATAGAACTGCCCTATGACCCAGCAATTGCACTATTGGGTATTTACCCTAAGGATACAAACGTAGTGATCCAAAGGGGCACATGCACCCGAATGTTTATAGCAGCAATGTCCACAATAGCCAAACTATGGAAAGAACCTAGATGTCCATCAACAGATGAATGGATCAAGAAGATGTGGTATATATACACAATGGAATACTATGCAGCCATCAAAAGAAATGAAATCGTGCCATTTGCGACAACATGGATGGAACTAGAGCGTATCATGCTTAGCGAAATAAGTCAAGCAGAGAAAGACAACTATCATATGATCTCCTTGATATGAGGAAGTGGTGATGCAACATGGGGGCTTAAGTGGGTAGGAGAAGAATAAAGGAAACAAGATGGGATTGGGAGGGAGACAAACCATAAGTGACTTTTAATCTCACAAAACAAACTGAGGGTTGCTGGGGGGAGGGGGTTTGGGAGAAGGGGGTGAGATTATGGACATTGGGGAGGGTATGTGCTTTGGTGAGTGCTGTGAAGTGTGTAAACCTGGTGATTCACAGACCTGTACCCCTGGGGATAGAGTATTATGCCTCCATCAGAAAGGATGAATACCCAACTTTTGTAGCAACATGGACGGGACTGGAAGAGATTATGCTGAGTGAAATAAGTCAAGCAGAGAGAGTCAATTATCATATGGTTTCACTTATTTGTGGAGCATAACAAATAGCATGGAGGACATGGGGACTTAGAGTGGAGAAGGTAGTTGGGGGAAATTGGAAAGGGAGGTGAACCATGAGAGACTATGGACTCTGAAAAACAATCTGAGGGTTTTGAAGGGACGGGGGGTGGGAGGTTGGGGTACCAGGTGGTGGGTATTATAGAGGGCACGGATTGCATGGAGCACGGGGTGTGGTGCAAAAATAATGAATACTGTTATGCTGGAAATAAATTTAAAAAAATAAATAAATAAAATGGTACTAGGTAGAAACTTGTTAAAGCTATTGCAGCTCAAAAGCCAGAAACTCACACAATGGGAAAATACTAGGACCATTCCTTTAAAAGGCATGAATGAGACTAGGATAAACAACACCACTACTATTTCACAGTGCATAGTATTAGTTTTAATTCCGTTAAGGAAGAAAAGGCATTTAGAGCATGTGAATGGGAAAATTCTCTCAGTGCTTTCTCTTGCTTAATAACATAAAAATTACATAATGTTATGATGTATACCTGAAAATCCCAAGAAAATCAATGGAAAAACAACCACAAACAGTAAGATAGCTTGGTAAGGTAACAGAATATATAATTAATACCACAGCAATCAATTGACTTTATTAAAACAACAACCATTTAAATGACATAATGGAAAGAATAGCATTTAGAATAGCAACAAAAAATATCAAATAATAGAAATATACTTAAGAAATATAAAAACCTCTATAAGAGAAAATTACAAAAAAAAAAAAAACTTCTAAAACAGAAAAATGCAGACTTGAGTAAACAGAAGGCATTTTTTTTTAAAGATTTTATTTATTTATTTGACAGAGAGAAATCACAAGTAGATGGAGAGGCCGGCAGAGAGAGAGAGAGGGAAGCAGGCTCTCTGCTGAGCAGAGAGCCCGATGCGGGACTCGATCCCAGGACTCTGAGATCATGACCTGAGCCGAAGGCAGCGGCTTAACCCACTGAGCCACCCAGGCGCCCAACAGAAGGCATTTTATAGAGATTTTTCATGAAGTTGAAGATTCAGTACCAGAAAGATGTCAGTTCTGTCTGTGTTGATTTTTTAATATAATGTGATACCTTTACATTATCAACATCTTTCTTCCTAGAGTCCATGAAATTGGTTCAGAAATCAATACGAAAAAATAAGCAAGTGAAGTGCCTGGTTGGCTCAGTCGGTTAAGGGTCTGTCTTTAACGTATTGCATGGAGCACCGGGTGTTATACACAATGAATCATGGAACACTACACCATAAACGAATGATGTACTGTATGGTGACTAACATAACATAATTTGAAAAAGCATCTGTCTTTAGTTCAGGTTATGATCTCGTGGTCCTGGGATTGAGCCCCATGTCAGGCTCCCTGCTCAGGAGGGAGTCTGCTTCTCCCTCTCCTTCTGCCCCTTCCCCCAACTCATGCTTGCTCTCTCTCTCAAATAAATAAATAAAATCTTTAAAGAATAGAAAAGACAAGACAAGACAAAACAAGCAAGAAAAATAGGACAGGAATACCCTAAAATATAGGAACTATGCCTGGGCAGGTGGGCAGAAAGATGAAGATATTAAATTATCAAACTCAAAAATTAGATATTAAAACTAGATATTAAATTATCAAACCTCAAAAACTAGATATTAAATTATCAAGCCTCAAAAATTAAAATAATATAGCATTGGCATATGGGTAGTCAGACTGACCATGAAACAAAATTGAATCTGCGGGTGCGCTTGGGTGGCTCTGTCAGTTGAGCGTCTGCCTTCAGCTGATGTCATGATCCCGGGGTCCTGGAATGGGGCCCCGGTTGGGCTTCTTTCTCAGTGGTAGTCTGCTTGTCACTCTCTCTCTGGCCCTCCCTCTGCTTGTGCTCTTTCTCTCTCTCAAATAAATTAATTAATGAATAATCTTAAAAAAAAAGCCATCAGTGACATAAAAAGACAGGAATTTAATTTTTAAAAGTATAGCACAAACTTACACATGCTTAATGGTTAAGAAATATATAAATAACTAGAGTAAAAATGGAACTCAACCTTGAAAATGACCTGAAGTTCGCTTGCAGAAGGACACTTAGGAAAGGGTGCAGCCTGTAACTCACTATGAAGTAGTAGAAAGAGAATTGTCACGGTTTCCCAACCTTAAATACTTAAATAGCCTGTTTTGCTCCCTTTGAGATGGGCATGCATTTTTAATAGGGACTTGTTTCATCAAAACTGTAATGTGACACATTATATAGCTTACTTCAATTAATATGTTTCATTGCTGAAAATTCTTTTGTGGCTTTCTTTTCTGTACTCTTATCTTTGCCAGACAGCTGAAGACTTTGAAACTGTAGCAATGTTTCAAATCACCAAACCAATAGTTCCAAATAAGAAGTCAATTCTGCAGGATTTGGCCATGTCTTTTTAAGGCCTTATATCTAGATTATACTTTCCTCTTTCATTGTGAGAAAAGTTGTTGTCAGCATAGTTTAGCCTTCAATCCATATTCCATTGTCTTTCCATTGTTTCCCTTTCTTTAAAGTGTTGTTCTTGGGGTGCCTGGGTGGCTCAGTGGGTAAAAGCCTCTGCCTTCGGCTCAGGTCATGATCCAAAGGTCCTGGGATCGAGTTCCACATCGGGCTCTCTGCTCAGTAGGGAGCCTGCTTCCCTTCCTCCTCTCTCTGCCTACTTGTGATCTCTGTCAAATAAATAAATAAAATCTTTAAAAGAATAAAATAAGGGGCGCCTGGGTGGCTCAGTGGGTTGAAGCTTCTACCTTCAGCTCAGGTCATAATTCTGGGGTCCTGGGATCAAGCCCCACATCGGGCTCTCTGCTCAGTCGGGAGCCTGCTTCATCCTCTCTCCCTCTCTCTGCCTGCCTCTCCGCCTACTTGTGCTCTCTCTCTTTCTCTGTAAAATAAATAAATAAAATCTTTTTAAAAATCTTTAAAAAAATAAAATAAAATAAAGTGTTATTCTTCTTGACCTCACAGTACTTGAGGTTGTTCCAGCCATAGATGTATGTTTTATATTTGTGCAGTCTCTGATTGTCTGCAATGTAAATTCCTTCATACCTTCTGCTTGAAGGGAATCATGTACTTTCTCATTTCTCTGAAAATCTTTACTATTTCACGTTTTATTGTTTTTCTTCTTCTACACACTGGTTGGTATTTTGGATCCAGGATGCTTAGACATGTTTGGGATATGGAATGAGTGGGGATTTTTTTTTTGTTATTGTTTTTTGTTTTTCTTTTTTTAGCATAGGAGGTTTACAAATGTGTGAAGTAATAGCAAAACACAACCTTATAGGATAAAACTTGTGTTGAACTGAGGTAGGGGGTAGATAATTGAGGGGTGTGTGTGTGTGTGTGTCTGCATGCATACTGTGTTCTCCTTAATAGTGTAGCTCTAATCAGCTGAATAATTTTCTGTGTGCCTTTAGTATTTCCCACAGTCAGAATTGTTCATTAATATTAACAATAAATATTATGTTTATACTGTTCACACTGCTCCCTAATATACCAATTACATTGGAACAACTTGTGTCTTCAAAACAAATGTTACAATAGAACTGACTGCACTTTGTAAATATGGAAAAATAAAAACTGAGTCCACAAAGGTAAACTCCAAATAGGTCAAATATCTTAATGGAAAAAAAAAAATTATACAATTTTGGGGAGAAGACAAGTGCAAGACCAGAAGAATTACTATATATACCGGGAGTAGAGAAGTTTTCTAACACTAACTCAACATCCAGAAACAATAAAAAAAAAAAAGAAAGAAAAGAAAATTGACAAGTTTAACATTATCTAATATTTTTAAGTAAGCTCTATTGCCCAGTGTGGAGCTTGATCTCACAGCCCTGAAATTGAGTCCCATCATCTACAGACTGAGCCAGCAAGACACCACTTATATTATCCAAAGTTTTAATTGTCCAAAATATGCAGTCAATGCAAAAAATAAAGCAGGGGGAAAAGCTTGAAACTTTCCACTGATCAAGGGCTTAACTACTTTCTAGATAAAAACCTAAAGAACAAGAAAAAGAGAAATATATATTATGTATGTTACATATTAAATATTATATATTTTATTTTCTGATGAATATAAAGTGCTAACTAAATATATGAGGAAAGTAAGCTATTTAGACACTTAAGCTAAGCAATTCTAACTAAGAAAAACTCACTAGTTTATTTTTTATTCTGCTTTAAAGTAGACTACAAACCCAACCTGGAAACTCTCCTATAAGTAATCAACTCAAGGACTTCCACATTGGCATTCCTAAAGAAGGAATCTTTAGAATTCTTTTTAAAATGCAAACCATTTAACTTTTATTGGCCAGATAAATATTAAAATCATGATTTATTAAATGACATATTAGGATACATCTGTGTCCTTTATATAACATAAAATTCGAAGAGAAAGGGAGAGAGAGAGAGAATATATATGCAGAAATTAACTTTGTAAAACCTTGGCTATCAAAGAGAGACAGATGGTTGACCTGGTCTCAATGCTTAATGAAACATATATCAGAGAATAAAATAATCCCTACTGGCTATTTTTCTTCTTTCTGTTTGATAAAAAGTATTTAGTAAATTAGTTGGGAATTATTTGTATGCTTTGTACAATATGCTTATATAATACACATCTCATATTCTCATTATTGAGGAAAACTATTTCATTGACTATTCTTTCCCTTAATTATTTCAATGGAAACAATACTGACTTTAGAGACAAATTTGGAATTAAAATTTGGCTTAGCATTTTAAGAGCTGGATCACCTTGTACATGATAACCTCTCTGAAATTCAGTCTCCTCATTTATAAATTGTGAACAGTCATGTGCTTGCTATTATTAAAATGCCTGTCAAAAGCCAAGACCATGGAAGGCATTTCTTGAATGCTAATCTCTCCTGTCTGCCCATCCTCTGAATCTACCCTTCCCTTTCTCATTGAGTCAGAGGTCAGGTATGACCTCTTTCATACCATACCTTCTGATGCTCTTTCATACCATACCTTCTGATGCTATTCATCTGAAGGGTTTGTTGCTTTTTTAAATATATATTTTTTTTATTAACACATAATATATTATTTGCTTCCTCCTGAAGTACTTTTGCTTTCTTGATGGTACACTTGTCTCCCCATCTTGAGTATCCAATATATTTTTCCTCCTCTCCACTTCCCTAACAGTCTCTTCTGTTGTAATTGGCAAATGAACCTGAATATAACACCCCTGCCAAGATAATTTGCATTTTAATAAGACACAAAATCTATCCCATTAGTCATTAAAGCAAGCTTAATCATCATATATCATATAATGATTCGGAACTAGTTAATGAGCTTGATTTGAACCAGTCTGAACTTGATTTAACTGGCCTTAGCAACCTGATTTTCTAGAGAAACTATAAAAGATTCTCCACACTCTTCCTTTCCTTGCTCTTCTCTCTACAAGTTTATGGACTGGAAAATTTGCTGAGTACTCCAGAAGCTATGTGCAGACTGGAGTGAGAATTGACTCCAAAATATACCCTCCGAATATGCCAGCAATACCAAAAAGAAAGACATCAATTAATATAATTACATGGTGTTTTTTTTCTTTAATCTGCTCAGGTCATGATTTATACTAATAGATTTCCTAGTGTTAAACTATCTTCGAACCCTGAAAACCAAAACAATAAAATAAAATAAAATCACTTGGTCATGGTTTATTAATATTTAATGCGTTGCTGAATCTAATTTGCTACTGTGTTATGATGGTCATATCTGTATTCATGTATTTTTTAAAAATTATTCTTACTAGTGCTCAGTATGAAGGTTGTCTTTGAAAAACAAATTGTGTCTATTTTGCATGCACACATGAACCAGTCTTTAAAAATGTGGTCTGAAATAGTTAATAACAAAGGAGTTACGTGTCCTTTGAAAGTTAGATTGAATTCAGGTATAAAATAATCTGGGCCTAGTGACTTTTTATTGTTATCTCTAAAAACCTTTTGCATTGCCTACACAATAATCAGTGCAAACACGTCTACCTCCTCTTGGGTCATTTCAGATAATTTATATTTTTCTAGTTATTATGATTATATCTTACATAGTCAGAGATTACCTAATTTATTAGTTTTTTTTATAAATCCATTTTCCAGCTCTCTTTCAAAATTCTTTTCCTAGGGGGAAAGAATAAAAGTCTTGTCATGTAATTGTCATTTATCCAACTCATCTGCTTTTGGACTATGGCTTAGCAGGGTTTTTACTGTTGTTGTTTTCAATTGAGATAAAATTCACATACCATGAACTTCATCTTTTTAAATTGAACAATTTTGTGATTTTTAGTAAATTCACAAAATTATGCAGCCATCATCATATGTAATTCCAGAACATTTTTTTCAGCCTGAAAAGATACTCCATATTCATTAAAAGTTCCTCCCCCACTATTTCCTGGCAGCTCCTACCTTACTTCTGTTTCTAAGGATTTGCCTGTAGTAAGCATTTCATATAAATGGAACCCAATATGTGCCCTTTTGTATCTGACTTTTCACTAGGTATAATGTTTTCAAGGTTTATCCATGTTAGAGTGTGTATCAGAACTTCATTCTTCATATGGCCAAAAATATCCTATTATATGAGTATATCTCATTTTGTTTTCCTTTCACCAGCTGATAAACTTTTGGGTTGTCTCCACTTTTACACTACTATGATTAATGCTGCTGTGAACATTTATGAATAAGTGTTTGCATTTACATATGTTTTCATTACTGTGAAGCATGTACCTAAGAGTGGAATTATGGGATTATATGGTAACTCTAACTTTTTGAGGAACTGTTACAAAGTTGCTGCATCATTTTACATTCCCACCAGCAATGTATGAAGGTTCTGATTCGCTACATCCTTGTCAACACTTGCTATTATCTTTTTTATTCTAGCTATCAGAGTGGATGTGAAGTGGTATCTCTGACTTTATCTGCATTGCCCTAATGGCTGATAATGTTATGCACCTTTTATGTGCTTGCAGGACATTTATCCATCTTCTTTGAAGAAATATCTTTACCCATTTTAAATAGGGTTATTTTTCTTTTCCTTGTTGAGTTGTAAGAGTTATTTATATATTCTAGATACTAGACCCTTATCAGGTAGACTTTTTTTTAAATCATTTCTCCCATTCTCTATACTGCCTACTCATTTTCTTTTTTCTCTTTTTCTTATTTATTTACTTATTAGCAAAGGGAAACCTGGAAACAAGTTTAAAAACTGAAAATAACCATAGGGTGACTAGTTAAATAACTTATGCTGAATTCATTTAGTGAAATATTATATGCTATGCTATCATTGAATATGTTTATAAGGATTATGATATAACATTAAAAATATATTATGATTCTTGAGTATAAAAATCCAAAAAAATATCTTTTCAGTATTTTTACAGATTTATAAAAACTAAATGATACACAGAAAAGTGTCATCATATTGAGGTGGGGAGTATATGAGAAATTTTTCTTTTTCTACTCCTTTTTATGCTTATGCTTATCCTAAAAATATATATATTTCCTTTTAAAGCCCAGAGACATTTGCACATGGTGAGCACATAACATACCCCATCACCAAAGCAAAGAGATAAAACTGCTGGGCTATGACTTCATCTTCCCTTAAGACTGTTCTTACTGTTCCTTTCAAGCTGATTTCATCTCTAAATATACTCATGTGGGAGAACATGAGAACACAGTGCATTTGGCCCTGAGACCTCTAGCTCCCAAAGAACCTCTTCAGACACTTGGCAATACTTACCAACTAACAGGAGGATCAGACGGTAATATATTTCAGTGATTCTTAAGTATTAAAGACTGTATGTCTATCCCTGACAAAGCCCTTTATTAATAATAATCTTCGTGTCTTGATCCCTTTTGAGTCAAATGTCTATGATTATTCTCTTTTAGTTATAACTCGAGGAAAAAGGTATAAGTAGTAAAATTCAGGCTCCAGCCCTTACCCTGAACCTTCGCAAAGGAAACAAGGCTAGGAATTGTATTCATCAGGATAAATAATGCTTCTAGACAAAACTCTGTACTACCCACTCTCCACACTCAGGTAGCAATTCACTCTTTCTTTTCCTATTAAGGAAGTGGGTATGATTTGCTAATTGTTTCAGGCTCCCAAGTTGCTGTGTTTTGGTAAATATACCAAATTTTGGGACTGAATCTGTCTTACTTTTTAGTTTCTGAAAATTGATTTTTCCAGTTCCCTGAGGGAATAAAAAAGCACTGGTATTTTTTATGTATATGATATATTTTATAAGAAACTGATTTAAAAGCAAGACTACAGATATATGGGGCACCTGGGCGACTCAGTGGGTTAAGCCTCTGCTTGGACTCAAATCATGATCCCAGAGTCCTAGTGTCCTGGGGTTGAGCCCGTGTCCAGTTCCTTACTCAGCGGGGAGCCTGCTTCACCTTCTCTCTCTGACCCTCTCCCCTTGTGTTCTCGCTCACTGTCCTCTCTCTTTCTCTCTCTCAATAAATAAATAAATAATGTTTGAAAGAGAAAAAAAAGACTACAGACGTATGATTTTACACTGCATATTTGTTATCTGATGAGTTAATTCGTTTTCAAAAAAGTAATAGAACATAGGAGGTTACTTAGCGTAGAGAACTTTTCAAGGATAGTGGCAGGCTCTTAACAGATATTTCCACCAGGCTAAAATGACATGATGAAATACCATTCCCTGCCGTAAGAATGCTTCTGTAGAAAGAACAAGTTTGTTTTTTCCTTTGTTAACATTTGTGAATGTTTATTATGTACCATGCTTTTTTAAAAACATGGTCTTCTATCATTCTCACAACAATCTATGAAGGAATCATTATGACTATTTTACAGATAAGGAGAAAAGGAGTTAACTGACCTGTCCAGGCTGAACTGGCACAGCTGGGTTTCAAAGCAAATCTGTCTCATTCTCCTGTGACCTTGCTCTTGATCATGGTGCTCAGGCTGCTGGTCATTTGGCTCCAGGTTTCTGTTGGGGAAAAAAAACAAAACAAAACAAAAAAACAGACAAGGCTTTAGTCTCCAGCTTTCTCTCTTATGAGAAAAACTACTTTTCTTTGCCACCATCTTATCACTCTTCTTGACAACACAAGTACTTTTATAGCAGTCACATTTCCTGAGAATAAAAATTAGTGGCTTACTCAGGTTGGCTTCACTGTGGGGATACCTTACTCTCATGACTCAACTGTCTCTAAAATACAACATACAGCAAATTAGCTGTGGGGAGTTTTCCCATTAAAAAAAAAAAAAAGATCCATGGAATACATACCCTCATTAGTTTTCATGAAAGGAAATATGTCTTCCCTGACATGAATACCGTGTTTATTTTCTGCCCAGTTTTATTTATATTTTATTTCATCCTAAAAGTTAAGATGTGTTTATCTTTGAAACCTGCGTCCAAATAACAAAGACTGCTGGATTTGTCTGAAGTTACATATTCACTTTCACTTTCTTGTGAATCTAAGCCACCTTCAAAAATATGACAGAGGAGATGCAATTTCCAGGGTAGGATCAAAGACCAGAACTTTTATTCCAGCAAAAGTAACTGACTGAGACAATCCTAATAATGCCAATTTTCATTATTGTTTAGGAGATTCCTGCATTTTATGTTGACACTCATTTAAAGAATATGAATAAATAAACAAAATCTAAGCAGGACTCAAATGTGCAGTTCTAGAGTCTAGGTTTTTCTAGAGAAACCCATATAGAATTAAAATTGAAATTGTGAGAGAAACATTAGCATGTGTAGTGAGTAATAATTTAATATATAAATATTTATTGGACATAAAGAATATGTAAAGCACTCTACTGCTTTTAGTGAGGAATATAAGATGAACAGTAAGTTCTCTGACCTTTTGAGCTTGCACTGTAGTGAGGGAGAGGAGAAATGTGCACAGGAGGTTAAATGTGATGCACATGATAAAATATATGCAATGAATTAAAGATGAAGTCAGAGAAAACAGATACTCATTGTCTTATTTTTCATAATTATAAAAACTATAAAATATTTCTGAATAAGGAAATATAAAGGAATTGATATTAAAACAGAGCAATATTTTTAAAGCCTATTTTCTTAATTATTTAGATTTCTCTTAACTTATTTTCATATGCCACCTTAATAATTTTTACTTTGAACCAGTCTAAACTCTTTAATAGCAACGTGGTTTGTGTTACTCATATGCTACTATTTTTTTTTCCACTTTTTTTTTAATTTTTTTTTATAAACATGTATTTTTATCCCCAGGGGTACAGGTCTGTGAATCGCCAGGTTTACACACTTCACAGCACTCACCAAAGCACATACCCTCCCCAATGTCCATAACCCCACCCCCCTTCTGTTTTGTGAGATTAAGAGTCACTTATGGTTTGTCTCCCTCCCAATCCCATCTTGTTTCATTGATTCTTCTCCTACCCACTTAAGCCCCCATGTTGCATCACCACTTCCTCATATCAGGGAGATCATATGATAGTTGTCTTTCTCCGCTTGACTTATTTCGCTAAGCATGATACGCTCTAGTTCCATCCATGTTGTCGCAAATGGCAAGATTTCGTTTCTTTTACTCATCTGCTACTATTGATGTAACTGGTCTTAATTGAAGTCTTTTCCTGTTCAAAATAAAATGAGTAAGTAGCAGTTGAAATCTATCAGTTTGGATTTGTGTGAATTATTCACTCTCTTCCTTGTGATCTTTCAGATGTAGGAAAGGCAAAGGACTTTCTTGAAGAATAACCATTACCTTTTAAGAATTCAAGTTATAAAGGCAAATAGAGATGAAGTTAATGACATGAAACTGTCCACATACTTTAGGCCAAATGTTAAAGCAGAACTTAACCAACCAAATTGTTCTAAATAGACAATGAAAGTAAGATAGAATTTCTTTGCAGGAGAGGGTGTGGGGAAATATTTCAAGACATATATTTCATGTTATACAAAAAATCCTACTTGGGATTAGTCTTTATTTCTAATAGCTCTTCAGACTCCTGTGACAATTTATTTTTAAGTTCCTCTTAGACTAACTCCAATTTACATTCTGGAAGAGACAGGCATGTCTTTACTCATTAATGTTTTCAGCACTCGAAAAGTCAGTGATCTCCATGCTAAAAGATCTCTGATTACAATGCTTTTATAAGCAGAGGAACAGTTAGAATTTCTGATTCTAATCAGAGAGCTGAAATGATCTGAGAGAAAAGAGAAAGAATCCTAAACCTACTAAACAGAACTTAACTCTTTAGGGTGGGTCAAATTTATGCCTCCATACAAAAATGTATTCATTAAATGTCTTTTATGGTCCAGACCTCCCTCAATGTAAAATCTAATGAAGAAGTATCACAAAAAGAATTGAAAGGCACCTTTTGCTCACCTGGCCATGTGCTAATGAAGCTGGGCTGAAAATCCTAACCCTACAGATTAGCTGCATTGTCTTGAACAAATCATTTCCAAACCTAAGTGTCCTCACTACTGAGATGAGTCAATTCTATATAGCTCCAAATTGTAAGGATTAAAAGCAAAAGACAAAGTATAATGTATTATAGACCATCCATAGATGGTAAGGTCCTAGCTCTGGTCAGTGCTTGCTGCCTTGTTTACATGAACATAGGAGGTATAGGAGAAATGTTACCAATTACAAAACCTCAGTTCTTTGAAGATCACTCTTTGGACACTTATCTCTCCATACCTCACCAAGAGATTTTGCCTCTCAAGTCACCAAATTGCTGCAGGTATTCAGGACTCTAAAATTCAGGATCCAAGGTAATTGATTTAGCAGTGAATCTAGATCTGTATGGGGGAGGGGGCGGCAGGAAGAAGGTATGCACTAGAAATGGAGTTGAGGTCATTAAAATGAGTAAGCATGTTAGGTAAAAATTCAAGTGCACAGTTCTCAGGATAGAGCGATAAAGTAGGAAGTCTTCTCGGCAATTGGATTAATTAGGGGTTCTCAAACGCTTTTGTCAAGGTCTTTTTATATGCATAAAATTACTGCGGACTTCAAAAAAATTTTTTTTGAGTCCATCATGTCTACCGGTATTTACCACATTAGAAACTAGTTGAAAATTTAAAAATATGTATTAATTCATTTTAAAAATAATAAATCATTACATATTAACATGTTTATTAAATTTTTCCCTAAAAAATTAACTAGGAAAATGATAATACTTTACATTTCTGTGAGTCTCTAATATCTGGCCCTTATAAATGATGGCTAGATTTTCACACCTGCTTCTACATCCAGTCTACTGTGATATGATACATCATGTAGCTTCTGAAAAACTTTACTTGTAACAGAATGAGAGTAAGCAAAGCATAATTAATACCTCACTATTATGAAAATCATTTATAGGCAATTTACATCTTACCATTATTATGGAAACAGTTTATAAATAATTGACATGTCATTGTTATGATGGAAATGGTTTTGACCTCTAGGATACCTAGAAACAGTTTGGGGTCCCCAAGAGTTCTTAGACCGTATTTCATGTTCTGATGATTAATTGAAATATTTAAAGATTTTTTTCTCCGATATGTCCTAGAGAACGTGGCAAGCTACAGCCTGTAGTTTTCTTGCTTTTGCAACTGTCAAATTGTTGAAGCAGAAATAAAATAAAATCAAAGTTTTAGTGTTTACATTTAAGAATACAGGAGAAATTTCAAAATCTCCAGTTATCTTCAGAAGAAAATATCATGTATAATAATTTTTCAAATAAAATTATATGAAGTAAAGTCTTTCTCACTGGGAAGATACTTTTCTTTCCCAGTACACTTTGGCAGCCCATTTTGCCTAATTATTAGTGGGTGGCATTTTTCCTGGCTCAGTCACATTTTTACAAATTGAAATAAACAACAATAATAGAGACAGGAGGATAGGCATAGTGAGAGTATGTTTGCTGCCAATGCCTTGGTGACAATCTGCCCCTTAGCTTTGTAAATTAAAAAAAAAGTTATTCCACTAATTAACATTGTTAATTAATTTTTTAAAAAGGCATCAAAGAGGACATTTTTACAAGAAGTAGATTAGGTCTTTGGATATAAATTAATCTTGATGAGGATTAAGTCTTCAAAGGGAAAAAAATGACAGTAGAATTAAACAGTTTTACTTAACCACAGATTTATTGCTGATTTCATCATTATGCTATAAAACTTTTTTATAAATGGAATAAACTGCATTGAAGTATCCACTGCTATTGAGAAGGAACATACCAGGTTTTTGTGCTCAATTATGCCAACAGAATTGTTCAATCTAATACTAAGCTCTTGTTGAAGAGTCTATTCTAGAAATTAAAAGTTTTCCTTGGGGAACAGAGTAGAAACCTATATCAAAATGTGAGAGGCTAGCTGTTAGGTATGAAAAGTCCAAAAGATGTCATCACCTGGTCAGGTGCTTGTATCTAGACGAACAGGAACAGTAGTTCAATGTTTGAAAATCTGAAAGAAGCCTTTCAGTGTCCACTTCCTTCCCTGAAACCCTATTCCCTCATTTAGAGATAGAGAAATCTGTGCTATTTCTTTAACATCTTTATTCAACATGAGGATGTTTTTTTGCATATTAGTGTGCAGATGAGGTTTTAACATTTTTATGTAATCTGAGCTTGGACTATATTAATTTGGGCAAGAGGCACATTCAGTTCTGTTTGATGTTTTAAAATGTTGAGATAAAAGGAATAACCCCTGGAAACAGCATTTAGTTAAAAAAAATTCTTTTAGGTATAAAATAAATTCATTGAGAAGAAGAGAGCCATTTAACTTGAAACTGGTTATGACTAATGTATTCCAAGGTGGCTAAAGTAAACTTTTCTGTTTGAAAAAGACAATCAGAAGAGCAATAAGGTTAAAAAAACAAACAAACAAACAACAACAAAACACACACACACACACACACACACACACTTGTGTTCTTTTCTTGTTCTGTTCTGGCCACAGAATTTTAATGGGCACATGGCTGCTAAGCAAGTAAAAGTAACAAAAACTAGGTAGTGGTTCCTCTTATCCACAGAGTGTGGTTAATTAAAGAGACCAATTACATGTTAGCAATATAAGAAAGCCTGGGTTCTCAAAGCATTCCTATTTCACATTGGTAGTAACAAGGGGTGTGAAAGAATAAGCAAGGTTTATAGTAGCAAAGATAAGAGACAATTTAGATTTCCTCTTAAAGCAGAGTGAGGAACCCCAAAGATAAATTTGGAGGTGAAAACAATATCTGACTCATAACAATTTTTAGATGTCAGGCACTGCCCCTAAACACATCACTTCTACCATGGTCCTTTTACCGCTTCACAACAATTCTTTGCCGTAAGCACTAGTTTATTCTCCTCGTTACATCTAAATGACCCACAGGTCAAAGAAGAATCACAAGAGGCATAGAAAATGTTTTGAACTGAATAAGAATAAAAACACAAGGTATCAAGATTTATGTGATTAAAATAGTACTTAGAAAGAAACTGAAAAAGATGGAAAGACCAAAATGGCAACACAAGAGGCTCCTGAAATTTCCTCCTCCCACAAATACACCAAATGTACAGCTACACTCAGAGAAATACCCTCTGAAAGATATCCAGAAACTACTGATTGCCTCCTGCACATTGGCAAATGAGAGAGTACGAACATCAAGATGGGTAAGAAAAGCTGAGACACATTCTTGCCACAAACATCACCCTAGCACAGGCACCATACAATCAAGAGGGAACACCCAGCTTCCAGCTTCTCCCTGAGAAGTGAGGAGTTTGGGTCATGTATCCAGCACCCCAACTTTAAGACTCCCATCCAAGGGATAGGACCCCAAGACCCCTGACTCTTGAGGGCCAGCAGGGCACACATCCATAAGATTCATGGAACTAAGGCAAACAAAGAAGCAGTTTTTTTATTTGACAGAGAGAGAAGAAAAAAAGGGAGAGCACAAGGTGGGGGAGCCGTGGAGGGAGAGGGAGAAGCAAACTCCCCGCTGAGCAGTGAGCCCAGTGTGGGGCTCTGGGCTCCATCCAAGGACCCTGGGATCATGATCTGAGCTAACAGCAGATGCTTAACCCACTGAACCACTCGGGTGACCCCGAAGAAGCAGTTCTTAAAAGGTGCATATAAGGCCAGCATTACTCCTATTTCAAAAGTGCCGACTCTAGAAACAGGATACCCAGGTTCAAATTCCAGGTCTGTTCCCACTAGTTGTCCAACCCTGGGCAACTTCTCAGTGCCTCACTTTCCCTCTGTGACACTGGAACAATCATATCTACCTCAGAAGACTTCATAAAATTTAAAGGGATGACAGGGTGAAAAGTACTTAGAACAGAGCCCGGACTGCAGTTATTCTCTCATCTGTGTTAGCTATTTCCTGGTTTTCAATTTGTTTTTTTTCTCACTTTATAAACTCGTTCTTTTACCTTAATAAATTCATTCTTTCTACCTTTCCTTCCCAGTGGTTCCTCAGATGTGACTATAGAGGATAATAGGAAAGGAGCATTGCCTAGAAAGTAGAGAAACCAGGGAGAATAAGGTAAAAAGGAGATAACCTCAGAAAGCTGTCATACTGGCTAACCATAGGACTGACTTTTTCTGCTTTGCTTTTCACATCCAACAGGGTATGATCTGTGCTCAGAATTTCGATATATGTGTTTGTCGACTTACATTTCCCATTATACATTTTTTCAAATGTGAATTTTTACTGAAGCTTTCTTTTTCCACCCTTGAATATTAGATGCTTTCGGTGCCTCCTGATGATACTCCCAGAACTTACCCTACTACTTCTCATTCATTCTAGGCCCGTAACACCCTGGGCTTTATACATTCAGTAACACTCCAGGCTTTATACATTCAAGGCCCAAGAAAGTCCAGATTGAGCAGTACCAGACCTGCTTCCCCAAGAAATAGTGTGCACACAATATGAAGTAGAAGAATTGCCAATTATTAGCGGGAAAAAACTGGCAGAATCCAAATAGGCCTGTAGTAGAGTTAAGGGTATAGTACCAATGTTAAAATATTAGTTTCACAAATGTCCCATGACTATATAGGGTATAAATATTTAGGAAAACTAGTTGAAGAATATACAAGAACTCTCTGTACTATCTTTATACCTTTCTATAAATCAAAATTATTCAATTATTTTAATTTTAAAGAAAAATGTAAAAATTTAAAAAATAGTAGAACTTCCAATACATAATAAGCAAGGCCTGGGAAGCATGTAGATGGAGGAGTTCTATAAATATTTAGACCAAGAGATCTAGAATATTCAACTTGGGCCAAATTCATGGACGTAAGTTAAGGATATCATGTTTAATGTTTTGGCATTAGCACCTACTAATAATCTGTTAGGTCAGCTAAATGAAGACTAGATTAAATGATGGCTTGTGGTTAATGAGGTCAAAATGTCAGAATTTCCCTCGAATACTATAGAGGAAGAAGTCTAAAGGCTCAGGAGAAAGGATAAGCTGGAACAGATCAATGATCTTCAACCTGCTCTCCCTCTCCCAAACCATCCCTTCAGGAGGAACAAAAGAACACTAACTTCACCCAAGTATTAATAAACACATTGGGAGAGGGGCAGCAGCATCTTTGAAGAGCCCTAATGGCCACAAATGCTATATGGAGAATATTACGATAGAAATGAGTTGCTGATCTCACTGAGATAAGACTCTACAATAAAATTCCCAAATTGTAGAGGCCAGAAGGTAGGATTAACTAGCAGGAATAGGAGGGTGCAATTATTACAGAAATGGAATGAAAATAAAGTATTTTGACCTGCAGTAATCTGTAGCAATGGCTAGTTGACTATAGGTTCCAAGAAATATAAATGACAGTCTGCTATTAAGGTACTGTTTGGCATATACAGAAGGAAAACTTCTAGGTATCCTGGACAGAAAAATAAATTACCACAGTGGAGATTGGCAGACTTACTTAGCTCCCTGATAGAACCAACGCCCAGAACTCAAGTGAGAGAGAGATTTGTAACATGAGATCAGGAATATACTATGAGTTTTCCCCCATCGCCTGCCTCAGGGGGACCAGGGCCCTTGTCCAGACTGACACTGTCCTTGGGAAAGAAAAAGAATCAGACTTTATGGAAATTTTTAGACAGTAATTCTGAGTTTGTGTTGATCCCTAGAAACCCAAAATGCCACTATAATCTACTAAGCAAAGTATAGCTCAGAGAGCGTAGCCTGAGTCTAATAGTAGATCCAGAGAATGAGAACCCATTCTATAGTTATTTTCCCTGCCTTAGAATGTATGCTTTAAACAGGTATGCTCAGTAACTGGCAGAATCCCAGATTTGGTTCCTTGAGGGGAGATAGGGCTTTTATGCTAGAAAGGGTCAAATGGAAGCATCTGAAACTGTTCCCACAGACACAAAAAAAGTAAACCAAAGGAAAAATTTACATTTCTGGGTAAGTGTCAGACATAATTCCACCGTTAAAGGCTTGAGACATGCAGGGCTGGTGATTCTTCACATATACTCATTTAACTGCCTTTTTAGCTAAGACAAAAATCATAGATTCTTAGAGAATAAAGTGATAATGCTAAAGAAAGTTACATTTTCAAATATATTTTCTTAGCTGAAAAAAATCAAGCACAATCTTTGGCCCCTGATACACCATTAGTAAATGCTAACTTTTGTTAAATGCTAGGTTTTTACTTATATAAGAAAAAACAGAAGCAATTTTCATGTACCTGGCACCTCCAGGTATAGCACATCTTTATTCCAGGACTATGTCAAACCTCTTACTGTCATAATTTTGTTTGGAGGAATTTTGATCATTCTGATATCCTAAAGACCATCATACTGATCTGCTATATTGACTTGGAACAGATAAACAGAATGTACCAAGGCTTACTAAGGCATACATATGCCAGAAATAGGAGATAAACTTCAGGACTTCACCATGTTGGTAAAGTTGCTAGAGGTCCAGTGGTCCAGGACACGTTGGAGTATCTCTTTTAAAGTGGTCTAATGATATGAGTTGATACAAGTTATGATGGTATAAATGACACCAATGGCATAATGGGATGAGTTGCTGCATTGATCATAAAGAAAGAGGTTCAACATTTGGTGGCTTCTTAAATTTTAGAGAGTGTATCTACAATATATAGATGTATTACTCCAACTCATATACCAAGTAATTCATGAGACTGACCAGTTTTAAAGGGACTTGAATTGTGAAAGAGTCTGAAATAAGTAGATCTAAGCTGTGATGTAATGGTCCCATCTCTTGGACCTTAGCACCAACACAACCAATGATACTAAAAGTGCCTTTGGCAGACTGAACTACCATAAGGTACTATTAATATGCTCCACTAAGAAAATCACAGCCTAGGTCTTTAGAGTTTTGTTTTATGGCAATGGTATCCTTTTGTAACAATTATGATCAACATGAAAGTAGTTCTTGGCTTTCTGCTAGACCCTGGCAGATAATAATGTCTCACCACGGGCTACCAAGTGATTGTGCAATTTGTACTGAATCATAAAGTGTTATCTAATCCACCAAACCAGATACCAGCTTCTCTGGAATTTAGGACTTCCCCTGTTACCACCACACTCTTCCACCTTTCATAGAGATAAGAATGAGTGCACGTTTCATAAGTATGATAAGGGCTGTGTCCAAAATAGAGTGTCTGTATAAGTGCGTAAGTGCAGTGTCTGCACCTAGAAGTGCACTGTTATAAGGGATGAGGTAGAGAGGGTGGCCACCACTGAGTCAGGAGAGAGCAGTGGGTCTAGGTTAGTGTCCACCCACCACTGGCACAGGATGCAGGTTGGGCTTCCTAACTCATTGATCAAGTGAGGGTAGGAAAGAAAAGGAAAGATTGTGGGAAGTCATCTGGGCTTGGGTACTGAGCTGTATTTGTTCTGCTCAGGACATTTTCATGTGCCCCGTTTTCTGGATTGCTAAAAGATGGCTAAGAACAAATAAACCTTTGAGGAGATGTACCCAGGGCAGATAAAGCATTAGGCAGGAGGTCCAGCTGGTCTCCAATGGCATGCTGAGCAGCAGACAATTGAAATTTATCTATTTGGGGCACCTATCCCAGCACTTCATAGCCACACACTCTGCAGGTACTACGTACATGGAATAGTCATATGATCCTATGCTAGACAGATCAGCTTACTCTTCTCTGGGCCATAAAGTATAACCCATGTCTGATTGGAGTGTCTCTGGATGGCCTCAAAGTAAACAGTACCATACTCTCAAGGCTTTAACTCTGGGCATCTGCAGTTGGACAGTCAATGCCTCTGCTTTAATGTATGAATCATCAGATGACCTGGGATCATGGTTGGTGGGATTGGGTAGCAGCTACCATTTGGCCCCTTTATTTAAATGCCATAACTACATAGCTTTCTGAAAGAGGTCATCTCATTGTGAAGGCCTGCCTAGCAATTCTGTTAGTTTACTTGGTCTCCTTCAAGGTTATCACTTTCGTGGAAGCAGGAAGCAGAAGGGATGATAATGAGGACCACACACTGTATGCTTCCCCCTCTTCTTACTCTACATAGTACCCTAATAACATGCTCTGTCTCTTACTGTATAGTGTATACCCTGTTTATGTGACAACCTACATTGCTCTAGTTATAGAACACGGGTTAGGGAAATGATCCATTTACTTGGTCTCATTTTATCTAAAAATTCTTTGCATATTGCACCCACCAGAATATTCAGCTAGCACTTTCACCTGCAGTTTCAGTTCACCTTTATCCTTCTGTTTCATGTCTTATGCAACTCCCTCGAAGGCCCTAATAACAGCCATGAAATATTGGCAATCTAGCTCCCCAGGTCTTGACATTCTCAGCAAATTTACTGTTCAAGAAACTTGGGACTTCAAAGGACTAGTTCTTGTAACATTAGTAATTATCCTTCCCAATCCTTGAAGCTAGTTATACTGCCCTATTTGGGCTTTTCTCATTTCCAGAGTAGGTCTTTGATCTGCGGACCTTGGAATGCTGGCTCAGATGCCCTAATTTTTCGTGCCAATTGTTGAGCAAACAATGTCAAATGAAGAGACATCGAACACACCAGGCCTGTGATAAAACTTCTGAGAAAGAAGTAGTTGTTGTCCAGGTCTTCTATTGCTTATCACATTATGGGCTAGGACCCAGGCATTTAGAAGGCCAGATATCAGATTCAGATTCTTAGTGCTGTGGGGATTTTGACTGGGAAAACACTAGCCCCTTTCTAGCATGATCAGTGTTCTGGATCCCTGACTCCAAGTAGCTAGCATTCTAATAATACAAGTTAAATTTTTCAAATTATTTTTTATTAAAAATAAAATGTTAAAAAAATTTGTCCCTGCTCCCACCGCCAGACAATCAACTGTGTACCATCTGAGATGCACACAGCCCATTTTGTGTATACTCCTTAACTTCTCTTGCTACTTCTGTGCACTATACAAACTCCTTTATGCTCACAAAGGAAGAGAAAATGTGTGACTGGGAGAATTGTAACAATCATTAATTTTCTGAATATGACATCTTCCAAAAAGTTAACAGAGCAACCCTAAGACTCCTATTCTTGGAAAGTTCTGCTTGGAAGTTTGGTCCTTGCCCGGTGTCTGGGAACTTGGCTGATAAACAACTTCCTGTTAAAAAAAATCTTTCCTTAAATAGCAAGCATGTCTCCCTGTGTTTGGACTCTAAAAACATTATGTTTTGTGTTGAACATCTATTTTCCTTCCACGGTCTAGAATTTTGGTGCATGCTAAACAAGGGATGCCTACACTTTCAGCTCCCAGTAAAAATGTTGGTCACCTAGTCACTACTGAGGTTCCCTTGTTACATATGGTCACAACACTTTGCACATGTTGCCACAACTCATTGCTGGAGTTGTGTGTCCTGTGTGACTCCACTGGGAGAGGACCTGTGTAACTCCGACTGGTTTCCTCCAGACTCTGCCCATACACCTTCTCTCTTTACTGATTCTGCTTTGTTCCCTTTCCCTGTAGGAAATCTTAGCCATTAGTACAATTATATTCTTATTTCAATGGATCATTCTAGTGAATCATCAAACCTGGGGTGATTCTTGGGGACATCCAACACAGGGGCCAGCCTGCATAGCTTCCCTTAAATACAGTCCTTCAACCAACAGCTACAAGTTCCCTCATTGTCATGTTATTTTCTTCTTTACTTACAAACATCCGAAGCCATCTCACATTTTACAGCATTTTTCTTTATGCTTTGCTCAGTGATTTCTTCTGTCCACTTAACATCTTTTGCCTTTGACGTTTTAGGGATTCCTCAGACTTTCTGGTCCATGGAGAAGGGTACTTGTTTTGCAACGATGAGGTGGGGTTTGTTTGTTTGTTTTAATGAACTTCTCTATCATTTCCAAAGATTTGGGATGTAATAGGCTGGCAGGCACATTTTACCAGTTTATAATCTGATCTCTTGGTCCCCTACTGTTTATCAAGTAAAATAAAAAAATAAGTTCACTAGGACTGTCAATCCATATTTGCTTTTTATTTGCTTTCAGTTCAACTTAGTAAGTATTTATGTAGGAAATAGTGCCAAGTAAAACCAATATTTACAAAATATATGTACATATATGTGTGTCTATACATATGTATACATGTGTATACATTCGTATGTTTGCTTTATTTTGACTTTTATTAACTTAAGTGTTTAATTACCACATTTTTTTTTCCTTTTAAAGATTATTTGTTTGGGAGAGAGGGAGAGATTACAGGGAGAGTGACAGAGGGAGGAGAGAGAAACACCAGCAGACTTCACACTGAGAGCAGAGCTCAATGAGGGGCTCAATCCCACCATAGTGAGATCACAACCTGAGCCAAAATCAAGAGTTAGATGCTTAACCAACTGCACCACCCAGGCGCCCCTTAACACATAAGTTATTTAGCACTACAAACTATAGTGTCGAAATAGTTGGGAAGTAGGGAAGTAAGCATGAAAGATAGGTCAGCTACAGCTGAAGGTTGACTTGTTTATTGGAGATGAATAAGAAATTATAATTATCACAGATATAAGCAACCACAAATTCAACTAAACTCAACACATATATCAAATACCAATTCCATTAGTATATGCTTTAAGTGATTTTAAGACATCAGCTATTTTGTCCTTACAAACTTGATCTGATCTAATAAGCTATTACAATTTACCCCCAAGATCAAACACTTGTGACAGGTTATTATGTTGTTATGAAAAATTATATGAAAATAACACCTTATTTAGTTTAAATCAGAAATGCTGATTTCTGCAATTTCACGCCATCAGGAATATTTCAATTAATTGACTGTGGTATTCCTTATAGATTCCAGATCTAGACTGCCCAGGCTGGCATCCAAATTCTACTGCCTCCTAACTGTGTAACATTGGTTATTTAGCCTCAGTTTTTCCATCTGTAAAATTAATATAATAATTGCACTTGCCTCACAGAGTGGTTATGACAATTAAATGTGTTAATACAAGTAAAGTGCTTGGTAGAGTGCCTGGGACATATAAAGCACATCTAAATTTTAGTTATGATTACCATTTCACACCGACTAGGAAAATAGGAGACATGGGTTATATTCTCATTTCATCCATTTGCATTTCAGTATCTTTAAGCAAGTCACTCATTAAGTTTCTTGGGCCTCAGTTTCCTCCTCTGCAAATTTAAAGAATGGACTCCATGACCTGAAAGATTTTACCTGGCTCTGAAATTCCAAATTTATTAGGCATTTTTTTAAAATTCGGAAACACCCTTACTGCACTCTGATTCCATTCTGAGCACTTGAGCCCCAAATTGATTCCTTATGGAACATATTGTTTTACCACTCATTTGACATTTATTTTATTATGCTTCTACATGTGAATACCTGTTCTTCATGTTCCTCCCCAGGCCAGGTAATAATGACTTTAGGAACAAAGGGCCATTCTTTCCTCTTTGCACATGATAAATATTGATTCTTCATTCCATCAATATGCATGCACTGAATAGGTGCCAAGCACTGTTCTAGCTAGACACTGAGGAAAAAAGTAAATAAATTCTGATTACTGATCTCAAAGAATTCATTATAGTAGACTGAACAATGAAACTTAATTACAATATGGTGTAACAAATGCAATAGGAAAGGATGAAATGCTCAAATATGCTTGAATGGCTTACAGAAAATTATTTTCCAGAAGAAAAGTGAGCTGATCTTGGATGAGTAACAATGCCCTAGATAGAATAAAAACAAAACAGTCCTTGCTATAACATATTTCATGCATGACAGAACTATTGTATCAAGTTTTGATTTATTATACTGAGGCTAGTAAGGGTTTGGTTTCCCTGAAGCAGGTGCACATCATGATGTCAATTGCCTGACATAGAAATGTGTCTCCAAATACCTTTCTTTTCCCCACCATGACCAGTTCATCACCAAATTCTCTATATATATTACCTCTTACTTTTTTCTTCAATCTATTCACTCCTCTATATCTGCACTAACTCCACTGTAGTCCAGGACATCATTATCTATCACCGGGGCCACTACAAGGTCTCCTAGCCAGCTTTCCTATACTTACTATTGCCCTTCTATAATATATTCTTCAACCTATAGCTAAAATGATTACTAAAAATAATCATGGCCCTTTCCCATTCTGAATCCAAACCAAAAGCCATCAGATAGGACAGGCACAATGTCAGAGCCAAATCAAGGTGAGAAGAGTGTCCATATAGGGTAGAGATGGAGAGATGGGAGTGGTAATGACTTATTGCATAATGGAGCTCTTTCAGGGTGTCCTGTTGGGAGGGCAGCTGGCATAAGTTGGAAACTTATAAGTGTGAAGTGAAGTAAGCAGGGCACCTAGAGTGGCCCAGTATACTGTGTGGGAACCCAAGTGGGATGAAGAGAGCAAATGCACAGGAGAGGGGCCAGCGTCAGAAACGGGAGATTGGTAACATACAAGAGAATTGAATATTAGGTGTATGTATATCAAGGATAATGGGAACCATGTTTCTCATTTTCAGGGAATAGAGTTACTCTCAGGAAAAATAGAAAACTAGAACAAATGGAATGACTCCTGTAGCATTGTATAGGCATTGGAGATATTAGTCTGAACTAAAAGTCATATATATATATATATATATATATATATATATATATATATCATATATATGTAATATGAATATGTAAATATGAGCATGTTTGTGAGTATGTACATATATATTTCTTACTTCTGTCCACTAAGAAGGCCTGGGAGTAACAGCATCCCAAAAGCTTGGAACATATCTAGCACCTAAATCTTGCTATCTAAATATCATTCTTCAGAAGAAACAGAATCATAGGGGCACCTGGGTGGCTCAGTGGGTTAAGCCTCTGCCTTTGGCTCAGGTCATGATCTCAGGGTCCTGGGATTGAGCAGCCCACATCAGGCTCTCTGCTCAGCAGGGAACCTGCTTCCCCCTCTCTCTCTCTGGCTGCCTCTCTGCCTACTTGTGATCTCTATCCATCAAATAAATAAATAAAATCTTTTAAAAAAAAGAAACAGAACCATAGAAATGGCTGATATCAGGACTGAGTCAGGAAAAGTCCAGAATGAGTCTGGAACATCTTATTGTGCAGTAAAATAAGCACAATCAAAAAGTGATGGGGACTATCAAAAGAACACAGAAGCCAGTCTGAAAGAAATACAAATTGGGGGATGGGGTAACTGGGTGATGGGCATTAGGGAGAGCACAAGATCTGATGAGCACTGGGTGTTACACACAACTAATGAATCATTGAGCATTATATCAAAAACTAATTTTGTACTATATGTTGGCTAATTGAATTAAATTAAAAAAAAGTTCAAATCTAGAACAACTTATGCATCCAAAAAAATGATAGTAATGGATCTTAACCTCTTAAAATAAGAATCCATGAATCCATAATAGCATAATGAATAAATTCAAAGTCTGATGAGGAATAGATTATTCACAGAATTAGGAAGTACCTTTCACAAAGCATTTCTTAATTACCAAGAAAAAAAAGTAACTTTAGAGTAGAAGGGCTTCACATACTCTTCAAGCGATCTAAGTTTACACCACAATAATAAAACAAAACAAACTTTGGGGCCATCTGATTAAGATTCAGTGAAAATAACATAGTGTCACTTCTATTAAATGTATTTCTGACAAAGATATATAACCTAAATCTAATCATGACAAAACATCAGACAAACCAAAAGAGGGAGACATCTACAGAATAGTGGGCCTGTATTCTTCACAAGTATCAAGGTCTTGAAAGTCAAGGTAAAACTGTAAAACCTTTTCTGACTGAAGGAGTTTAAGGAGCTATGACAGCTAATGAAACATGTCATTACACCCTGAATCCTACTGACATTATTGGGACAAATGGCAAAGCCTGAAGGAGATATGACGATTAGATGGTATTAATGTATCATTGCTAATTTTCTGATTTTTGATGATCGTGTTGTGGATTACAAAAGAATGTCCTTGTTTGAAAAAAATACACACCACAATTTTAGGGGGTAATGGGGAAACATGTCAGCAATTTACTCTCAAAAGGCTAAGGGAGGGGCACCTGGGTGGCTCAGTGGGTTAAAACCTCTGTCTTCAGCTCAGGTCATGATCCCAGGGTTCTGGGATCGAGCCCCACCTCGGGCTCTCTGCTCAGCAGGGAGCCTGCTTCCTCCTCTCTCTCTCTCTCTGCCAGCCTCTCTGACTACTTGTGATCTCTGCCTGTCAAATAAATAAATAAAATCTTAAAAAAAAAAAAAAAGGCTGAGGGAAACAAAGTTATTTAAATTATACTTTGAACTTTTTTGTTACTTTGAGATTGTTCACAGATTTTTTTTAATGTATAACAATAATAATAATGGCATTCCACTGTTTAAAACTTGTCCATGACTTCTCACTGCTCTTAGAGAAAAAACCAAAATCCTTAAAATGAAACTTGACATGATCTTGTCCCTGTCTACTTTTCCAGTCTCATCTTGTTGAATCTTTCCTTGGGACTTACTGAATTTATTTTTTAAGTTTTATTTATTTAACAGAGAGAGAGCACAAGCAGGGGAAGCAGCAGGCAGAGGGAAATTGAGCAAGGAGCCCGATGTGGGGCTCAATGTAGGGCTCAATCCCAAGATCCTGGGATCGTGACCTCAGGGGAAATCAGACGCTTAACCAACTGAGCCACTCAGGTGCCCCTGGGATTACTGCATTCTGATGTTCTTTTTGTTCCTTGAACAATCCATATGCTTTAGAAGTATGAAGCCGATGTATTTCCTATTACTTCTGCCTAAACCATTCATTCCCTAATTCCTTGCCCATATTCACTAAATTTTTTTTCTTTTTATTTTATATATTTTGGCAATACCTTTTCAAAATCTTTGCACCCAGGATTAGATCAATTCCCCATTATTCATTCTCACAGCACTACGTATTTTTCCTTCATAATTATAGATTTGTTTTTATAATTGATTGATGTGCCCCCCCCATTACACTGCTTCTTCAGGATGGAGCTATGTCTTTGCTGACCATAATACCCCAGGGATCTAGGCCAGTGGACAATAAACAATTTGTTGAATAAATGAAATGTTTAATTCATCCATCTCTGTCCCTGATTCTGTCCTCTCTTCTATATCAGCAGCCTTTCTCTCCTGCCCTGCCTCTCTCCTCTTCCTCCTCCATCTCTCTTTCCTTCTCCTTTGGCTTCTAATCAGCCTTGAAACATATTCAAGCTTTTCCAGGCCTAAAGCATTTCATCTTTTGAAACCATATCCTCCTCAAGTTGTAACACAATTTCCCTGCTTCTCTTCTCATCCAAACTTTCAAGAGTCCTATACACTTGCTCTTTCCATCTCCCCAGTTTCTATCTAATCTTCAGTCCACTGCAAGTTGGCTTCCACTCATACCATCCACCAAATATGTGCTTGCTGTGGTAGGTATAACCTAACTGCCAGGCCCAGTTATCAATTTATAGTCAGTGTCTCACCTGATCACTCTTAATAACTTCCTTGATATTCAGCTGTTTTTGTACATCTCTGATCATCTCTTTTTTTACTCCTTTATGAGCTCTTCTTCAGCCCAGGCCTCAAATTAATTTGTTTCATATAAGAAATATGTATTTAGTACCCATCACGTGCCAAGAGCAACTAGGGATGCAATAGTAATTCAAACAAACAAAAATTCCTGTCTTCATGAGCTAACGTTCTTTTTTTCTTAATTTGTGAATTTTTAATTAAGGTATAATTGACGTTATATTAGTTTCTGATATACAACATGATGATGTTATTTTTATATATATTGTAAAATGATCACCACAGTAAACCTAATTAACATCTGTCCCATACATACCCATAAATTTTTTTTTCTTGTGATGAGAACTTTTAGCATCTACTCTCTTAGTAACTTTCAAATATGCATTACAGTATTATTAACTATAGTCACCACGCTGTACATTTCATCCCTAGAACTCATATATTTTATAACTGGAAAATTATACATTTTTGCTTTCTCCACCCATCTCACCCACCTCCCACTCCCAGTCTCTGGCAACCAACAGTCTGTCCTCTGTATCTATAAGTTTCATGGTGTGTGTGTATGTGTGTGGGGGGGGGTTAGATTCCACATATAAGATCATGCAGTATTTATCTTTTTCTGTACATCCTTTTTCACTCAGCATAATGCCCTTGAAATCCACTCTTGTTGTCACAAGTGACAAGATTTCATTCTTTTTTATGGATGCAAAATATTCTATCTTACATATATACCACATTTTCTTCATCTATGCATCTGCCAATCGACAGGTTGTTTCCATATCTTGGCTATTGTTAATAATGCTGCGATGAATATAAGGGTGTGTATATCTTTTCTAATTACTGTTTTCACTTTCTTAGGATAAACACCCAGAAGAAGAATTGCTGGATCATATGGTAGTTCTATTTTTAATTTTTTGAGGAACTTTCATACTGTTTCCCATAGTGGCTGCACCAGTTTGCATTCCCAACAACCCTATAAGGGTTCCCTTTTCCCCACATCCTTGCCAACACTTATTTTTCTGTCTTTTTGATATTACTCATTCTGACTGGTATGAGGGGATATCCCATTGTGGTTTTGATTTGCATTTCCTTGATGATTGACACTGAGCACCTTTTAATATGCTTGTTGGCCACATGTATGTCTTCTCTGAAAAAAAGTGTATTCAGATCTTCTGCCTATTTTTTAATTGAATTGTTTGGGGGTTTTTTGCTCTTGAATTGTATAAGTTCATTACATATTTTGGATATTAACCCTTTATTAGATATATGATTTACAAATATTTTCTTCAATTCCACAGGTTGTCTTTTCATTTTGTCGATGGTTTCCTTTGTTGTGCAGCAGTCATAATATTAGAATTCCCCAAGATTTTATCCTTGGCTCACAGCTTTTATTTTGCATACGTTCTCTTGGTAATCTTAGTTAATACTTATGACTCCAACTACCACAGATTAGTTGATAATATCCCTTTTTTTTTTTTTCTTCAATCTAGACACTTCCCATGAGTTTTAGGCTGGATGTATTTATTTGGACATAATGCAAGAACTTTGAAATAGGTATATCCAAATAAGAACACTTTCTTTTTTCCCTGAGTTTCTCATTTCAGGGGATGTGCTCAGTTACCTAAACCAGAAGTAACCTTAGATCCTTCCTCTTCTTTCTTTCTAATATCCAACCAGTCACCATCTCCTGCCAAATTTACTTTATCTAGCATTCCCCTAACTGCTCTTCATTTCTGATCTGGTTCCCTTTGGATTCACTTTCCAACAGCTTCAAATACAATCTCAGTCCCTTACTTAAAAGCTTTAAGTAGTTTTTTCATCACCAAAAAGATGAAGCCTATGTTTTCATCATAGTGTAAAACTCACTGTGATCTGATCCCTGCTTGATCTTCCAGTGTTCTGTTTTTCTTTCCAGCTTAAAGATTTTGTTGGTTCACACAGTGTGGCATAATGATTAATACTACAGTCTTTGGAGCCAGGCTACTTAAATGTGATTCCCAGGTCTATCACATATTTATCTCATTATACCCATTTTTCAGTTGAGGAATAGTCATTATGAGATTTGGAGGACTGAATTAATACATGTGTGCTTAGACCAGTTCCTGGTACATATTTACTATTATATTAGACTCTTCTAATATTTCTGCTTTTGTTAACCTACTTCCTCCTCCTTGTTGCAGTATATAGTAAGTTCAGCTATGGATTCCATACAGTCATCAGTTTTTTATAAGCTTACATTTGATTTACTACCCAAGAAATTCATACCAATTATGACTTATTTCATGTTAGGGTTAATGCTCTAAGCAGGTATCCTCATAATGTTATTTTTTTTTTTCTTTTGATGATGGCAAATGTAGCTACTTCAACTGTTCTATGTTGCCGGAGATGAAAAATGCGGTTTTTGTACCATATCATTTAAATGTAAAAGTGAGAGAGAGAAATATGGCTAACTCCCTAGTTTCTAGGTTGGATGACTAGGAAACCAGACAATACTGTAGAATCCTCAAATGTTTGTTCACACACACACACACACACACACACACACACATTCTTGTTTCTCCCAAGTTTCCTTTTCATCCTGCCACTGTAATTAGTATCACTTTGGCCAACCTACCCTTCTCTCACAAAATTTTCCTTCTCTGCCACACCCACCCACCAACCAGAAAAATGCTTCACGACGCTGCCTTCCTTTTAAGAACAGAGCTACACGGAAGTTGAACGCCTAATCGTGCCCTCTGGGTTTCTCCGTCGCCGTAGCAACTGGAGCAGGAAGGGGCGGGTTCCGTCTTCCTACGTCCGGCTCACGCGTGCGCCAGCCGCTTTGGTGCGGGGGCGCGGCGTTCTAGGGTTGAGCGGGTTTCTTAGGTCGGGGTTGGAGTGGGAGCCGGAGCCGGAGCCGGAGCCGGAGCCGGAGCCGGATTCCGCGCAGACGGCCACGTCAACCTAAACCTACACCGCCCTTCCCACCCTGCTGCCGTCGCACCCGCAGAGCCTGCCGCAGGTCCTCCCAGGCCGCGTCCTCCACGCCTTTCCCACAGTGCCCCGCGCCAGGCCCCGCCCCGGCTCGCCGTGGGGACCGGGGCGCGAGGAGCCGACTGGAGCTGCCGCGCTCGTTGCTGCCGGTGCGGCTTGTCCTCCCCCGTCCCGAGCGCGGCGGCCCGGCGGTCCGAGAGGGCGTGCTTCGTTCGCGCGCGCACAGCTTGCGCTCGGTCGGGTGGGGTCCGCCGCCGGGACTTGAGGATGGGGGAGTAGCTGCAGGAAGCGACCCCGCTACACCGAGGTGGGCATGGGCCGGGGCCCGGGGCTCAGCCGGAGCTGGCGGCGGCCTGGGCTCTCCAGGAAGGGCGAGAGAAATGCCTGTGCACCTCAATCTCCCTTTCCCTCTCCTCCGCCCCTGCGGCCGGCTTATTGTGTTCTCGCTCCCCATCTTTACCCGATTACCTACATCGTCACCCTCCTTCCGACCTCGGTTCCCTGCTTTTAACTCCAGTTTCTCACTTAAACCTCAGCTACTCAAGCTCCTCTCTCCCATGTCCGGCCGGAGACTTCATACACCAGCAACACTTAATAGTTTCTTTCACGCAATGCGTCCCATCTTTCCCCTCTCCCGCATCCCATTCTGGAGTGATGGCAGCTAGAAAGCCTTCGGATTGCATTATGCCTGCAGCTTCCACCTGTCCCCGAAGCTTGGCACTGATCGAGTAAGCCACACCCACGCTGAGAACGACCGCTAGGCAGGGAACACCACTTATCCCAAAGGGGTGTTTAGGAATATGTTCTCTCCTGCTCTCCAGTCTTGCTTTCTAGTCTGGGTATTTGTTACTCTCCATCACCATACTTTACAAAGGTATGTTTTGGTTGCATGAAAAGGAGGAGTTAGGAATGAGCCAAAGACCATTTGCAGGTAAGAAAGTTTAGAAATAGACCTTTAGAATTAAATGAAGAAAGGAAAAACTGAGAATGCTAAAGTTAGTTTTTTCAAAGCAGTTTGAGATCTTTTGTGATCTGATGAAGTGGAACTTATTTACCCTTTACAGGTGAGCATGTCAAAATAAGTGATTCCTTCTCTTCTGTTTTTTTTATTTTTCTCTTTTTATTTATCTCAAACGGAAACATTGCAATAAAATTACATTTCTAGTAGTTATTCTGCTATTTGTATAAAGTAGTCTCTATGTATAGTGTAAGCACTTTTTGAGAAAACTCAGGATAAAACGGCCATACCAAATATGTTGTCTCTTAAAACAATATAAATTCATGCCATTCTTGGGAGAATTATATTAAAAAAGACCCTATATTTCCTTCTAGCCCCTCCAAAGGATATTTCCTATAAGTGAAATCTGATTAAAATGAAACCGATGTAGACTTAAGTGGCAAAAAAATAAATAAATAAATAAGTAGTTAAAAAGGAAATGATATTACAAAAGAGCAGTTCTTAAGCTAGATAGCAAAGGGAAGGAAACCGCTTTTTCCCAAGCTTGTGTTCTGGTGCTGATCAGAGCAAATAGTTGAATTTGTTTGTTTTTAAAGTGTTCTAGCTAGCTACAACTACATACTACCTTTTACCTTTTATCTCCTTTCTTGAGTAGTTTCACAAATTGGAGAGGGAAGCAGTGAAGGGGCCCCCAGAGGATAGAGTCTGGGTCCTCAACGGTGATTTGCCACTGAATGGAGACTATTACTGGTCATGTTATTTAATAGTGTTAGTACTATTTTTTAAAATGTATTTTTAACTACCTGGTTTCCTCTCTTTAGATTGACATTTTGGGAGACAATTTCATGATGCTTGATGCACTCTTGGAGTAATGTGAACAGAACTTCTCCAACTTGCATATTATATCAGCTGGAACCAGCGGTGTATTTTAATGTTCACTTAAATCAGAACTTGTATAAGAAAAAGAATGGAAGTCTGGTTAAATAAAAATGACTATGTCAGAGACTTCAAAAGGATCATTCTTTGTTTTCTAATAGTATATATGGCCGTTTTAGTGGGCACAGATCAGGATTTTTACAGTTTACTTGGAGTATCCAAAACTGCAAGCAGTAGAGAAATAAGACAAGCTTTCAAGAAATTGGCATTGAAGCTACATCCTGATAAAAACCCGGTAGGTAAAATTTTCTTTTTAAATATCTCTAATTAATGTATTTTAGTAAAGTTTTGATACATATTTAAATTTTAAATAAGTGCTCACATGGTTAAGAAAAATCATGTCAAAAATCACAGTTCAGTTTTTGTACTAAGAAGCAGCGAAATACTCTAGTTGAGAACAATGTGAAGGAATGTTGATACCAAAAATTTAATTCCCTCTTAATTTGAAAACTAATTTACAACAGGTCCATTACAGGTGTTAATTCCAAAGCCAACAAAAATGTTGTGGAGTAGTTTAAGTAGTTTTTTTAATAAAGTAAGTTAGGTAAGGGACACCTGGGTGGGATCAGTTGGTTAAACTTCTGCCTTTGGCTCAGATCAAGATCCCAGGGTCTTGGAATTGAGTCCCACATCTGGCTTCTTGCTTAATAGGGATCCTACTTCTCCCTCTGCCTGCTACTCTCCCTGCTTGTGCATGCTCTCTCGCTAAGAAATACATAAAATCTTAAAAAGAAAAAAAAAAAAAAAAGTAACAAAAATTATTTCCTTAGAACTGGAAAGGTTCTTGCTAAAAATGGCAGTAGGAGCTAGTAAGAACCATGCTTCATCTTTCACTGTTTTCTCCCACATACAAATTCCAGACCAGAATCAGAAATTACTACAAATTAAAACTTAATAACAGCCAAAGCCAGTTAATTCCCATCATCAATATTTGATTATGTATTCAATAATGTCATTTTTTCAAAATAAAATGTTTTAATACTTAGAATATTTTTAGTAATTTCTGTAACTTTTTAATGAGATTCGGCTTATCAAGAAGAAAGGCATGGTTTATAATTTTCTGTTTCCTCTGTAGAAGTTTTTAAATAGAGTTATTTTATTTTCATTGCATACAGCTTAGCAGTAGAACTCTTGTTAGTTGGCTATCTTTCCTGAGATCTGCACTCTATTTAGAATTTTTATTTTTCTTATTTTTCTTTCAAAATTACAGAACATGATTTTTAAAGTTTCTGTATGAAAGATGGTAGTCCTTTTATAGCTAATTATTATTTAGATGAAAGCATTCCTTAGAAATCATTTCTGTGCAACAGTAACAAATGAGGAACATTTCTAATCCGGTTTTGAGTTTTACTCTGACACCAGTCCCATTTAATTATCTGGTGGATTGGGGCACATACCTTTTGTTTTTTGTTTGGGGTGGTTTTTAGTTAATATTAAGTTGCTGTTGCCTCAAATGGAAAAATAACCAACAAATTTCTTTGTAATGGTTTTAGAGGTAGCATAATATTTACAAATTTGAATGTTTCTAAGGTTTAGTCTTTCTCAGTTGCATTTCTTAGAAGGAATGATACACTGTAAAACCGTATCTGTCAGCCTTTGGAGGCATCAATTCTCATTTCTCTGTTACTTTCCTTATTCTTTTTTTTCTTTGGAAGATTGTAGTTTTTTAGAAATACTTTCTTATTTTAACCTGTGATAACACATTTCATGTCATCTCCTCCTTACTTTTTCTCCCAGAAATCTTTAAGATTAAATTAAATCTTCATATAGGCTTTGAAGAGACTTGATCACATACCTAAAACAAATGTTATATCTAATATTTTTAATAGAATAACCCAAACGCACATAGTGATTTTTTAAAAATAAATAGAGCATATGAAGTACTCAAAGATGAAGATCTGCGGAAAAAGTATGACAAATACGGAGAAAAGGGACTTGCAGATAATCAAGAAGGAGGCCAGTATGAAAGCTGGAATTATTATCGTTATGATTTTGGTAAGATGATATGATACTCTGTATGAAATATCGTTTTTATTTGAGTAAATTTTGAAAACTAATTTTGTTTTACTACTAAGCTTATGTAGTTAATATGTGTCACTTTTTAAATATAACATTGGAGCAGAATTCCAAAGGAGGGGAGGGGAAGTAAAATAAACACAGGTATCAAGGCAAGAGGGAGCATTCACTTACCCAGCATTTCTCTTCATTTTTCATTATCCTGAAATGCAGGCTAAGAACTGAGATATTCTTTTGTAGTAGACCACATAAATACTTTAAATTCATATTGGAGTATTTTTTTCTCTAGACTGACTTTTTTTTTTCCAAAATAGTATTTTCATTTATAATCACTGCAGTGCAGTAGGGTGTATCAGATGTCAGCAATCTATGTTTCACAGGCTAATCTGGCCTGCCACCTCCTTTTATAAATAGAGCTTTATTAATCATAGAATTACGAGACTATGATAATTATGAGAGTAAAATCAGGCTCATTTATTTACATATTATCTTTGGCTTCTTTCACTTTGGGGGCAGAGTTGAATAGCTATGACAAATACTATACATTCCACAAAGCCTATTTAACTGGCCTCTGCAGAAAAAGTTTGCTAACACCTGGTCTTTATCCATCACTAGTATTATTTTTTTATATTTCACATAGTAAGAAATTTTCTCACATTGATTTTAATTATGACAATTTATATTTACTAAATAAGTTGATCTCTACTATAAAAATCCTAAGACTATTAAAAAATATTTTAGTGATACCATTTATTTAAAAAACCATGTAATCTGAGAAGGAAGTAAGGTCTGTAGTCGAGTTAAGAGTAACAGATCGTGTCAATTTCCTAGTTTTGATATTTTATTTAAACTACATAAGTCACCATTAGGGGAAGCTAAGGGAAGGGTACATAGAGGTCTGCTATTTTTACAACTTCCTTTGAGTCTCTAATTATTACAAAATAAACAATTAAAAAATAATAATAGAAATTTTCTGTGGAGATGAAATCATGGGAATATTAGGAACTCCTATGCACAACTATAAGAGTCCCTATCAGGAAATGGATTTTTTTTGTTTTTTATAACTCTTCAGAGGCATCACGAGTGGTATTATTTACTCTCATTTTTGTTCGTTTGTTGCACATTCTTCAACTTTGAGATTTAGTATAGTAATCTGATTTTTGATGAATAAACAAGAGTAAGTAACCTGTTTTTCTGTGGTAATTTATTTTTGTGATGAACTATTAATTTATAATTTTAACTTTTAAATTAGGTATTTATGATGATGATCCTGAAATCATAACACTGGATAGAAGAGAGTTTGGTAAGTTCATGATCATATGGTTTTCTAAAACTAGTCCAAGACCATCTTTTACCTAAAACTCTTAAGGACAGATATATTTGAAATTTAGAATTTTTGTTGTTATTGTTGTTTTAACATGATAATCAGTATTTTTAACTTTTAAAATAAAATAGTTATTTTACCAGCAAAAATAGGTTTATTCAGGAATAGCAGAAAATTGTTACTCAGGACATGCAAGCTATGGTAAAACCATAGGCAAATAAAAGGAACTTTTATCTTATGGAGAAGGAAGTTGGGAGAGGTTTTTCTGAATGAGAGTCCATTAGAGAAAAGCAAGAATTCCAAGTGATAACAGTTTCTTTAGCTGATTTGCAGGGGTAGTCAATTTCTTATAGAAGACTCAATGTCCATCTTTTCCTATTGTGGCCTGTAATTGATCATTTTTAACTCTTGATGATTCTTTTGTTAGGATCTTCATTTGACAGTTCTTCCTGTAATTGACTTTGAGTGGTGTGCCTCCCCTTTTCAACTTTCCCAGTCTACTTTAATGAGGTTGTCCCACATTTCTCCCTTTTTGGTCAGGATCTTTATCCAAAAGCATCTCTGATAAGAGCCAGGATTTCCATGTTTAATGGTTTTGTTCCTCAGTGCCAGGAAGGACCTTTTCTGGTCCACACATCCTACTTCAAGGAAAGTACGTAGTAGTTAGAAACCATTTATGGTCACATTTGAATAACAAGGAAGGTTAGGCATTTCTCATGTATAGTTCCTATTTATCAAGATTGTAAGCATTGGAGATCATCTCCTTACTGGGTATGTGATTTTTACAAAAGTTTGCCAGGCAATAAAATACAAAGCTTAAAATATATCATGCAAAACAGAAGAAGTAACCTAAATCAGATTTTATGAGGGTTCTAAACCAAGACCCTAGATCAGAAAGTAACTAACTGGGGCACCTGGGTGGCTCAGTGGGTTAAAGCCTCTGCCTTTGGCTCAGGTCATGATCTCAGGGTGTTGGGATCGAGCCCCTCATCGGGCTCTCGGCTCAGCAGGGAACCTGCTTCCTCCTCTATGCCTGCCTGCCACTCTGCCTACTCGTGATCTCTCTCTGTCAAGTAAATAAAATCTTTAAAAAAAAAAAAAAAGAAAAAGTAACTAACTGAAAATATTTATTGGCACTTCCTCCAACAAAGGGGAGAAAGGTTCTCCCAACAGAAACAAACCCAGAGTTATGGATGCCTCTTGGAAGTCCCCACTTAGGTGGCTATGAAAGCCAATCAGTGAGTATTGCAAGCGCACAACGAATTTACAAAGTGCATTTGGGACAGTACAATGCAAGTATACGTGAAGCAATAGTTAATGAATTTGTTGCAAAAAATAACAAAACCTCAAAGATGTATTAAAACAATATTGCTATCTCAAAAGAACTTTTAGAAACAAATGTTATCTAACCATACAACCTGTAAGGTTGCAAATTCAGAGACCATGAATTTGGATAAGAGTTCCAGAGTCAGATAACACATCAGATGAAAGAAGGACTTGTGAATTTTCAACCTTCTAACCCTTCAGAAAAAAACCAAGTAAAGGATTAATTTGATCACAGGATCATGATCAAATTAATGATCATGGATCATGATCCATGATCACAGGATCAGGCTATTTCCAAAAAGCTGATCAAAAAAAGAGGTTTCCCCCTGTTGTAGAGGTTTGGAAAATGCAGACAAAGCCTTCCCTTCTCTCTCACATACAAAGAGGAAAAGGGAAGTTGGATGTCTAAAAGCATTTATTAGGGGCTTTACTAGGTTTTTCTTTAAAGTCCCAAAAGCTGTGTCTATCCACTCTTTCCAAATAGCAGGGTCAGGTGTGTCCTTTTTTTTTTTTAGTAAAGCATATAGAAGTTGAGCCAGAGGAATCCACTTTCAGCAGTGTCCAGTCAGTCCAAGAAAACCTTGCAATTAGAGATTAGCTTCCGAGTTGGGGGGGAAGTTCGGGATCCACTGAAGCCTACCTGAATTCAAAATGTAGCCCTTGCTCTGGCATAATATTTTTCTAAGAAATGTCAACCTGGTAAATGAATAGAGTGGCAGAACTAAGGAGATAAAGGTGGATATTTCTTAAAGACCCAAGACAAAAGGCAATAGGGTCAGAGCTAGGAGGCTTTTGAGGTTGATTAAAGACCCGCACTATTTGAACTATTTCAGTACTCTGGGGCAAGTTGACTTTATATAGCAGTGAGGTAGAGCAGAAAGACTATAGCTTTGGTGTTAGGGACAGGGAAAAACAAGTAGTTTTTCCAAGCTAATTAAGTGGGAAGATTGGGAAGATGCCTGGTAGTTCCTTGGATCCCTATCAGTGGGAATTAGGAAGGCATTGGAAAGGTGTCTAGAGGACTAAAGACATCTGAAGCACTTAAGAGGGTAACAGTCTTTTATCCAATGTCCTGGCTCTTCTCAACAACAGCAGACACTAGGAGGTTTTGGTTTTGCTTAGCGGCTTTCATTTGCTGGGGTTGAAAATTAAGAATTTTAGTGGTTTGTCTTTCAGGTGATTCATTTAGGCTGTGAACAGGCTGGTTTGCAAAATTTAATCTGTAGTGGACATAGTTTCCCATTTTGTCTTGGTTCTTTTAACTAAAAGAGACCCGGGTTCAGCTTGCTAATAAACATAAAGTTAAATGCTACCTGTGTGGATTCAGCATGCACAGTAAGAAAAGAATTTTCTTTAAAGATAATTTGAAGTTCATTGTAATACTCATGAACAGGCTCATCAGGCTTTTTGTGCGCAAGCCTGAATTTTGTTCCAGGCAACAGGCTTAGGAAAGGCTGCTATAATTGCTCAGTGGAGGTTTATAGCCAAGTGTTCTAACATCTTGCCAAAAGTTCAGGGTCTGTTTCTCAGAATCCCTTTCAGGATGTTCTCCTTGGGCTGATTTCATCCAGCGTTTGGTCTGGCCCTCATGAACAAGCATGTAGACTAACTGAAAAATATCTGAGAGACCAGGTTGGTAAGTTTGAATAACTATGCGAAAATCTTCAGCAGACCTATGGGGGTCATCACTCACTTTAGGAAACTAACTATGGCTTGTAATTCAGCTTTAGTCCGGGGAACCTAAGAAATTTGGGGGTTTATTTGGATTCTCAGAAGTCTCTAATGGGGCAGGTTTAGTAGGTTCAGGAGAGATGGGAGCAGGGAGAGGTTCCAAATAACTCAGAGAAGTGCAGTTAGAAAATTCAAATGAGGAACCCAAGGGCCTGGAGGAGGTGGAGGTAGAGGTGTGTAGCAGGGAAGGAGGATGATGACAGTGGAGGTGGGGCCTGAGCGTGGGGGGCTGTACACATTCTGAGGCCAGATCGGGGAGGGGGAAGGAGCCCTAGGAAGCCTTTTAGCCTTTTTTTTAATTGTTCTCCTCATTTAGTATAAAAATTGTATTTTGCAGAGGCAATTTTAGGTTCCTGGTAAGATGCTTCAAAATACCAGGGAATACAGGCATCCCATTCAGTTTTGACAGCTGTAGAGCCATGGCTATCCAGTTCAGTTTTGAGGAAAGTAAGTTTGGGGAGATCCATAGTTCACCATAATGGTCACTGAAGTTCTAAAATTAAATTTAGTTAAGTGGGTCCATTTACTTAGAAATATGCATAAGGAAGGACCATAGTTTTTAAACATAAAACCTGCTGAAGTCCTAGAAGTACAGACACCCTCAAAGCATTTTGATGACTAGTACCCCATTTCTTAGAGTTTTTTTCCTAAAGCAAAAAGAAAAATTCCTAAACAGCACAGTTCCAGTAGGAATAGTCTGGTTCCAGAAGGAATCAGTCTAAAAGCCAGTACAGTCCCAACAAGAATAGTCCCTATAGAAAAGGTCTGGTCCCAAAAAGGAGTTGAACCAAAGGCCAGTGCAGTTCCCACAGAAACAGTCTGGCTCCAAAGAAGAGTTGGACCAAAGGCCCAACGAGTACTCTCAAGAAGAACAAAGCCTTAAAACAGATTCTGAATAAATCCTGGAGAGCTCAAAATGCAGAGAACAGAACTCAAAATCCAGGAAAAAAAACCTAACCTCAGATTACAGAGTTGTAAGGAAGGAGTTAGCTCAGTTGACTCTGTGGGTGCCAGCATCTGCTGCTCACCTGTCTCATAGTTGTTGGGGTCCTGCCTGGAGCAAAATAATGTCAACCTGAAAACAGGATATTTTACCAGAAAAAGAAAGGGTTTATTCAAGAATAGCAGGGAATTACAGTTTGGGACATGCAAGGTAGGGCAAAAACATAGGCAAGTCTAACAAACAGCAGAGAGGAATGTTACTTTATGGGGAAAAAGGAGGAAATTGGGAAGGGTTGCTCTGAATGAAAATCCATTGGAGGAAAGCAAGAGTTCACAGTGACAACAGTTTAATTGGCAGATCTACAGACTATAATTGATCATTCTTTTCTGTTAATAATGATTCTGTTGGGGTTTATAATTGACAGTTCTTACTGTAATTGATGCTGAGAGGTATGGTCTCTCATTCCAGCCTCCAACTCTAGTGAAGTTTCATTTTATTACTTTTCATCAATACACTGTGGATTAAATAATGTTCTTTGCAGAATGTTGGGCAGTATACTTTTTTCTAAAACATTAATATTTTCTGCAGAGTAAATGTGTCAGTATGTACACAAGAAAGAAAAAGAATGAATGATAAGTGGCCCCAGAACAGGTCAGGACAGGTTTGGATGCCATGAGAGCTTGCTGCAAACTTACGTATAAATTCCCAGTTTTGGAGCTTTTGGATTTCAGAGTTTTGGTTAACTGTGGTTATTTTGGAAACAGATTTACTTTGACTTTCATTTTTGTGAAAATGGATGTAAAAATAACAGTTCTATTAAAATCTTCCATTGCATTTTAGAAACTCTAAACTATTGGATTAGATTCTTACTTTCAAAGGCTGTGCAGATGTATAAAATAGGTTTAGTCTTTCTATTTCAAATAAATATTTTACCTCAAATTTCAATTTTATTTTGTTCTATTATCTCATTTGATTTAGAAAATAAAAATAGCATACTAGCTGCAAAAAATAATGCATATAGTGTTTCTCACACATCATCATTATCAAAGATGTCTAATAGTCGCTTGATTTTGAACAGTTTCTTCTGACCAAGAACTGCACTTATTTTCTCTATCCTGTTGGTGAGCTTAGGCCTACAAAGATATTCAGTGCATTTTGTCAATAGTCCTATACATGAACACTTGAACAAGTTCTTAAAGTAAAAAGGTGTGTCTTCTATACAAAGAAAATTGGAAAAATTTGATTTTTTGGGGGGGGGGGATTTTTGGTGGACAGAAATGGTACTCATATCACAAGCTAGAGAATCATAACTCCACTGAATGTAGTTATATGAAGCTATAGCTTTCCTCTATGGCTCTTATTACCTCTCATCAGCTGGTTTGCCAGTGAGTGTTTGGGGACCAGTAGGGCAGAAAACTGGAATCAGAGATAGAATTGGAAGAACTGAACAGAACTTGAAAACTGACCAATTAAATGGGGTAACCCAGAATGAGAGATTTTCCTGATGGTTATATTGCATATGGGTTCAAACATTTTCAGGTGTGTCACTATGGAACAGTTATTAAAAACTGCTAATAATTCATGTACAGCCCCCAAAGAGTAGTTAAAAATGCAGCCACAAAACCTTAGAGATCATTTTTCGGAAATAATAAGCTAATACTGATAGGTTCAGTGCATAGTTGGCACCATGGCATCTGATCTCTGAAGGTACTCTGTAACTGGGCTGAAGCAAGCTGCTCCAGATGTTTTAATTGAAGAAGCTGAAGCAAGATAGTATCAATTTGTACTTGTGTAAATATGACATTGACCTACTTGGTTGTGTATTTCTTTCTATTACTGGTTATTTCTGTTGGTTTGTGTTACTTAGTTCTGTTGTTGTATAACTATGCATATAATTGCAAAGATATTTTAAAATTATGTTGTTCTCTTTTCCCAGAGAGGAGTTACGCTTTCTTCTGGCTGAGGTCACTAACAGCCTCAGATCAGTTTTATCCAGAGACTGAAATGATTCAAAAGCCGAGCTTTGGATTTTGAGAGGACTGGTCACTTTCCAGTTCATCTTTATTTAGAGGACCCTTTCTTAGATTTGCCCTGTACTCTATTTTTGTCCCTCTAGCCTCATGAATGTATTGAAAGTTCTGCTCACTTTCTTGCCAGTCAGCTACCTTTTCTTGAAAATGCCGGCGTTGTGATTTTCACCTCCTTCCATGCTTTGGCCCTCTAGTTCTTTACTATATTGGTAAATGTCTGATGCTTTCAGCAGAAGTCTTATATTTTGTCCAATTTTGCAGTTGTTGTGGGAGAGTTAGTGCTAATTACATAGTTCACTTTTATCAGTACTGAACTCTAGAGTGTTTATAGTACAGAAGAGAAAATCTCATTAGTAAACTCTACTTAAGGTTCTCATCCTTCCTACTAAGCATGGTTCATACTGTCTTTTTATGTGTTACAGAAAAGTAGATTTTTAGTCATTATAAGCAAATTCTAGACAGTATCTGCAAAAGCAGAGGACATCTCAATTTTACTAGTCATTCTGAATAGTACTTACATAATACAGGCATCCTTTTGAAGACAAACTCAAGAAATTGCAAAGGAGCTCACAGCACCTCTGCCTTTTTTCTTTTCTTTTCTTTTTTCTTAAATCCCCATCATCTAACAAGGTGAAATCTAGGATTTTGTTCAATTATTTGTCAGAAAACTCTTCTTTTGAAGAGTAGTTATTGTTAATTTCAATTAACGATTATGAATTGTAATTCTTGTAGTTATGAAGCAGACATATCTAGTTAATACAAGATGTAAAGGCATCTAACAAAACCCAGTCAGTCTTGAAATGATACAAAGCACAGCCTGCATAGGGTGAACTTCTCAACATTCTGGACCATGTTTGCAGGAATGTGTGCATAACTGGATCCTTAGTAAGGTTTTGGGGAATCTCAGGAATAGGGGCTATACTGGATTGCTTCTCATTGATAAGACTTTTTTTTGAAACCCTTTTCCTTGGGACAAGAAAGATGAAATTCTACCATTGGGAATAATAACACAAACTTCCTTTAATACCCTAAATTTTCTAATTTTTTTCCATAATAGTCACATCAGGGAGTGAATTATTTCTCAATAACTAAAGTGAATCAATGAATAAATAAACATCCTCTTAAAAGGCTTCATTCTGAGGGACAAAAATCGTAGCAAAAATTTTTTAATGTGCAGTTTCATGGAGCTGTTGATTTCACAACTGTGCTGTCTGCCAGCAAGTCCTGTGCTGCCTCTTAGTGAGTTATTACGACAAAGTTCTTCCAAATAATAAGTGGTCATATTATAAGAATGTTTTGTAGGTAAGTGGAAGAGAATAATAAAACATTGCTTTAATTTGTGAGCATCAGTTCCTATTCCAGGCAATTAATATTTAACATACCTAATCTTCACAACAAACATCAATATTGATACTAGGGTTTTTTCCCCAGAAATTACAAACTGCATTTGAGGGGAAAAAAACAATTACATACCTAAGTTCAGCTATTAGGTATTTGTGGTATATTTTACTATATTCATCCATGTTGATTGTTTCTCCTTCTCTGTGATGGAGAATTATACATCCGACTCTGTAGAACTTGGGCATGACCACATGACTTACTTTGGCCAATGAAATGTGAACAGAAGTAATGTGTGTCACTTCTGGGCAGAAGCTTTTAAGAGCCAACATGTAGTTCACCATTTTGCTCTCTCAGGAGAAATAGCATTGTTGAAAATAGAGCCTGCTCCACCGGCCAGGGGTCACGGAGAGTTGCAGCCAACTCAGTATAGACATGTAATAAATGGTAGAAATAAACCTTTATTGTCAGCCCATGCATAATTGGAATCACTTGTGTACTATAGCATAATCGTTCCTGACTGACACAGTACCAGAGATAGGGCATACACTCAGCTCTGGTTCATCTTAAAGCCTATGCTTGTGCTGCTCTTTTTTTCTTAAATGAAATGAACCTGTTAGCATTAGAGTTACTCATCAATTGTCTTATTGACTGTATTCCCTATACTTTTACATTTAGTTTTGTCTTACTTAGTAATTTATGCTCTTAACTCTTCGATCTCTGTTACCACTTGTACATTTAGTTTTCTCTTACTCAGTAATTTATGCTCTTAACTCTTTGATCTCTGTTACCTCACGTGTTTATGACCTCATCCTATTGTTACATTTTTCTAAGCTAACAAGTTGTTAGCTGTCGTTGTGTGGATATAAGTGGACACTACTGTAATTGTAGAATTTAGAAGCTGAAAGTTGCATTCTGAAATATACTTGTTTTATTCTGTTTGCTGGGTTTTGTAAAAACATTGAGCGTCAATAACACAGCATTAAGAATATTTTTAATTTTACTCAGCAGCAGTGGGAACTGTATAAATACGTTAAAAGTGCTCTGTGAAAACAAAAGTACCAAAAGGACATTTTTTCACTGTGAACAGTTTTGTTTCAACTTAAATGCCATTCAGATTTGTCATATGTCATACTTTTATTTAAGACTTATGATCAGGGCGCCTGGGTGGCTCAGTGGGTTAAGCCTTCGGCTTGGATCATGATCTCAGGGTCCTGGGATCGAGTCCCGCATGGGGCTCTCTGCTCGGCAGGGGGCCTGCTTCCCTTCCTCTCTCTCTGCCTGCCTCTCTGCCTACTTGTGATCTCTCTCTGTCAAATAAATAAATAAAATCTTTAAAAAAAAAAAAAAGACTTATGATCAGTCCTATTTTGTCTAATCATTTCTTTATCTTCTTATATATAAATACCCATCTCATTTCTTATTTATAGCTAATGAAACAACCCTGTTTCTGTTAGAGTCTTCACTGAGTTTATAAAAGTTTTACCTAAGTTATTACCAGTTGGTGGTCCAAGTTTATATGGCAATTATTTTAGGCACTTAGATAGAATGATCTGTTGGTCAGACTTTCTAAACATTGCCAGGGAATAGCTAATAAAATGATAAATTATATGCTTTACCACTAATGTACAGATTAACTTTTCTCTACAGATCCATGTGTCTTGAAATTGAAAGTAAACATTGAGTTGTTTTTTGAGTAGAGTTGACACACTATGTTACATTAGTTTCAGGTGTACAACTTAGTGACTCAACAGCTCTGTAGGTGTGCTGTGTTCTTCACCAGTGTAGCTGCCATCTGTCACTGTGCAATGCTGTTACAATACCACAGACTGTATTCTCTGTATCTTTTATTCCCATGACTTATTTATTCCATAACTGGGAGCTGGTAACTCCCACTTCCTTTACCATCTTGCTCTTTCCCCACACAATCCTCCCCACTGGGAACCATCAGTTTGTACTTACATGTCTGATTGTACTTTTTGTTTACTTATTCATCTGTTCTGTTTTTTAGGTTTCACATATAAGTGAAATCATATGGTGTTTGTTTTTCTTTGACTTATTTCACTTAGCATAATAACCTTGTAGGTCCATCTTTATTGTCACAAATGGCAGGATCTCATCCTTTTTATGGCTAATATTCCATTGTATAGATACCACATTTTTAATCTGTTAATCTGTCAGTGGACACTTGGTCTGTTTCCGTATCTTGGCTATTATAAATAATGCTGCAGTAAACACAAAGGTGCATGTTATCTTTCAAATTAGTTTTTTGTTTTTTCTAGGTAAATACCCAGTGAAATTATTGGATCATATGTTAGTTCTATATTTAGTTTTTTGAGGAACCTCCCTATAACAATTTACACTCTCATCCACAATGCACAAGTGTCCCATTCTCTGTACATCCTTGCCGTACTTGTTATTTCGTCTTGATTCTAGCTATTCTGACAGATGTAAAGTGATATCTCATAGTGGTTATGATTTGCTTTTCTCTGATGTTTAGTGATGTTAAGCATCTTTTACATACATCTGTATATCTTCTTTGGAAAAATATACAGATCCCCTGCACAGTTTTAATCAGATTATGTGGGGTTTTTGGTATTGGATTTTATAAACTTCTTATGTATTTATCTTCTCTGATTTTGGAGGTTCTTTTTTTGGTGATGGTTTTCTTTGCTGTGCAAAAGCTTTTTATTCTGATGTAATAGTTTATTTTTGCTTTTGTTTCCCTTGCTTTAGGAGACATTTCTAAAACAATGTTGTTACTGCTGGGGTCAAAGAAATTTACTGTCTATGTTCTCTTCTTAAGAGTTTACATCTGGTCATTTTATAGATTATAACGCATAATAGATTATTGGCTAGATATCATGTGATATTCAGATCCATTATATTAGCAAATATGTGTTTGTGTTTTAAACTGTTAAAAACCGTGATCTAATGTTTTTCTAATAAAAGAGTTTAGGTAAATGACTTAAGGACAAAGATTAAATTTAGTCTCCACAGTCCTTACTGTCTTGTGTAGTTGTCTTATTTCATTCTTTGAAAATTTGAAGTAGCTGTCAGAACTGATTTACCCAGGTATTTAACCTGTTCTGCAGTCAGTAGATGAACTTAAATTTCCAGCTCTCTCACTGCTTCTCCTCTTCATTTATTTCTCTTATCCACACAAACTTGTGTATGAGGTTTGGCTGCTGATTCCTTATGCCACATCTCTTCAGAGCTTCATGGTGACAAGTGTGTCTTGCTTTAGTCAAGTATGTGCCCAAAGGAGGTTTTTTGCAATATTGTTAGTTTGACAGTTGATACACAGTTGACCGTTGAACAGTGCAGGGGTTGGGGCACTGGCCTCCCACCCAGTTGACTTTCCCAAACATAACTACTAATAGCCTTCTGTTGACTAGAAGCCTTGTAGTAACATAATGGTAGATTAACACATGTTTTGTATATATGTTATATACTGTTATTCTTACTAGTAAACTAGAGGAAAAATTATTAAAATCATAAGGAAGAGAAAATACAGGTACATTACTGTATCAGAAAAAAATCCAAGCCCATATTGTTCAAGGGTCAACTGTAACATGTTCTCTTTTTATAGAAAAACTTGCACAGGGGCGCCTGGGTGGCTCAGTGGGTTGAGCCTCTGCTTTCGGCTCAGGTCATGATCCCAGGGTCCTGGGATCAAGCCCCACATCGGGCTCACTGCTCTGCGGGGAGCCTGCTTCCCCCTCTCTCTCTGCCTGCCTCTCTGCCTACCTGTGATCTTTCTTTTTGTCAAATAAATAAATAAAATCTTTAAAAAAAAAAAAAGAAAGAAAGAAAAACTTCCACAGAAAATAACAAAGGTAGTATGGAAGATGTATGACTAAAACAAAATTTTAACTAAAATATGCACAAACCTTCAGCAAATAATTCTAAGTTGTTTTGGTTTTATATGCTTTAGATGCTGCTGTTAATTCTGGAGAACTTTGGTTTGTGAACTTTTACTCTCCAGGATGTTCACACTGCCATGATTTAGCTCCCACAGTATGTATTTTTTTACATCTTGATTGTTAAAATTTTATTCTGATCTGCCGAGTGTTTTTTTAATATATTAGGACTTTTTTCTGTTAATAGTAATGATAACTATCAATTATCAAATACTTTCATATATGTATGGTTTTATTTGATAAAAATACTCTTCTTTAAGAATGCGTAGCTTGAGGAGTGTTCAAGGAAAGAAAAATTACCTTATCAGGGCAATACTTACTCTTTTTTCTTACTAGTGGAGAGACTTTGCTAAAGAAGTGGATGGATTACTTCGAATTGGTGCTGTAAACTGTGGTGATGATAGAATGCTTTGCCGAATGAAGGGAGTCAACAGTTATCCCAGCCTCTTCATTTTTAGGTCTGGAATGGTAAGGGGTAAAGTTGGCATTTTTTAAATTTGGAACTTTATGACAAGGAAAATACTAGTGAGAACACAATACATGATTTTGTAGAATGTTTTGATCTTTAAATATGAGTTTAGGTGCCATCTAACTAGAGTCTGGTCATAATAAACATTTTGGATTATATTGTGAATAATTTAAATGCCATTACTTTGACCTTTCTTTATTTCAAAATTAAATGTTTACCATTGGTTTCTGTCTTAACTGAACCATTATGCATATTGTACTTCATAGTTCACAAAATATTTTACCTGTATTGTCTCATTGAATATAAAGTTCTGATATCTCCTTCTTTTTCTAATGAAAAAACAAACTAGAAAACTATTATAAATAGTGTTGTTGAAATGTCTTTTGTGGAATCTATACAATCAAGATCTGCAGTATATCGTTTGGAAATAGTATTGAGAAATAAATCTTATTGTATTCAAAATAAGGTAAAGTTGAAAGCATTTGGTATTATTCCTACTGAGTTTTTAAAAGAAACAATAAAAGATGTTTTTCTTTTTATAAAAAAAAAAAAAAGGCTGCAGTGAAATATCATGGTGACAGATCAAAGGAAAGTTTAGTGAGTTTTGCCATGCAGCATGTTAGAAGCACCGTGACAGAATTATGGACAGGTAATTATATTTTCATTTCTTTAATTTTCAAGGATACTTTGAGTTTGGTATTTTAATTTTTTTTCAGTAATAGTGTTAACACGTTGGTCATAATATTGAATTTTTAAGCTATCTTATCCATGCTTTTTAAAAAGAAGGGAATTTTGTTATTTTTCTGACCTCTGCTAAATAGTTGGTATTTAACAAGTGAATCAGATTTGTATAGAAATTAAAGCATTAAGATATGGGAAATGAATATGGTGTGATGCTAGGTGTAATGGCAGCTTTCAGAGTACAATGTTTAGTTAACCAAGCATTTTATTGCTTTCATAAGTGTACTGTATCAAGCAGTCAATTCCTGGTCCAGTGTAATTTTAAAGTTTAAAAACTCTTTCCTCTAATCTTAGACTTTTAATTCATCAAGTGACTTTAGGTGGGTTATACTCTGTGATACCCATGAAATAATAGTAGTCATATCTAGTAAGATGTTCACACCATTCACTGAATACAAGTAATGTCTCTGGAACTGTGTTAAATATTAGGGCTGCAGTAATATGTAATTCTCATTGTTTTAGCAAGGAAGGCATTAGTAAACCATTAACGCAGTGTAATAACTATTATGGTAGAGGCAGTCTTAGGGAAACATGAAGGATATAAAAGAATTCAAATGAGGAAAACTGGAAGGATTAGAAGATACTTCTTGAATGAAGTCAGACCCAATCTGTCATGAAAATGAAGAGGAAGCCTTCAAAGAGCACTGTGAACGTTATAAACTGCCATTACTTTGCCATAAACCTAACAGAAAGATGGGCAGCAGGTGGAATAGTATGAGGCAAAACACAGCTAGCTGAATGGGTAGACAAAGCTCAGATCACAGAGGCCTTGGTTACCAGTTTTAGTTACCAATTTCTTAATGAAATAATGAATTAAGATTTTAGATGATGAAAACAATGGAAAGTTAATGTAGGAATTTGATATGCTTCAAGAGGATTTTTATGAATTCCTGAATTCCAGTAATAGATAATCAGAAATTTGCTTAATTTTCTTTCAAGGGAATTTTGTTAATGCCATACAAACTGCTTTTGCTGCTGGTGTTGGCTGGCTGATCACTTTTTGTTCCAAAGGAGGAGGTAATTTTTTTATTTTGTAATGATGAAAAAACCAAGATACTTAATTTTTATTTTTTTAATTGAGATAAAGTTGTCATATAAATAATGTACCTTCATGGTATACAACCTGTCGATACACTTACATATTGCAAAATGATTACCACCATAGCATTAGCTAACACTGCATTTCTGTCCCATAAATACCATTTCTTTTTCATGGTAAGAATATTTAAAATCTACTCTCTTAGCAGTTTTCAAGTGTATGATACAGTAATATCGGTTATTATCACCATGCTGTACATCACATTCCCAGAACCTGTTAATCTTCTAACAAGGAGTTTGTACCTTTTGACTAGCTGTCAGTCTTAAGTATTCTACTGTAATTGATTTCAGTACTTCAAACTACAGTTCATATCCAGTTACAATTTTTCATTTAACAAATACTTAAATTATTTATTAATTTACACATAAGTTATAGATTACTAATTTGTTGAGATTTCATTTATTTCATTTATGATTTTGTTTGGTGGTCCAGTTTTTCAACTTAATTATTCTCATTATAAATAGTACATTCGGATAACCACAGATATATTTGGCAGTTTGCAAAAATAATTAGTTGTTGACAGATGTAACCCTCCCAAAATAATAATTTTTTGGTATTATGGACTTTGTCTCATACTTAACATATCAAAAATGTATGCATGTTGCCTTATAAAATATTTGAAGATGACAACTTTCCATTTCTAGGAAACTTTTTACCAGTAAATTAGTTAGAAAATTCAGTACTCTAGGTACCAAACCACAAACTATTAAACTCTATTCAAACAATGAGATCGGTTAAAAATCAGCCCCATTATTACAGAATACCCCAATTCATTAATACATTTTCATATGTTTAATTCCAACATGGGTCTTTAACCCAGACTTTACCTGTCAGCTTCATGCTACTGTATTGAGAACAAATTGCCTTCAGCTAAAATCAGCCACTCACCCCTATCCTGTAAGGCCCATCTTAGGAAGATATTGCCTTCAAGCAAAAATAACCCTTAAATTAGGCTATCATTGAGGGATTTTGTTTCATTTTGGTCTAATGCATAGATTTCTGTTTTTTCCACACATTAAGAAAACTTAAACTTTCTGACATTCTTTTACTTTTCACCCCAGGTAGGTTGTTGTTACATATCTTTAAAAGCTGTATGGTGCTACAGCTCCCTTGCTTCTAAATATGTCTCATTGTATCCTAGCATTTTCATAAAAATGATGAGTTTTTTTAAAACTATATTGTATTTTATGAAGCAAAGCTTCCGTATTCATTCTAGGAGGCCAGCATTACCCTGATACCAAAACCAGAAGATGCTACAAAAAAAAAAACTATACGCTAATATCTCTGATGAACATAGATACATAGATACAAAAATCTCTAACAATACATTAAAAAATTCATTTACCATAATGAAGTGGGATTGAATTCTGGGATACAAGGGTGGTTCAACATTAGCAAATCAATCGATGTGATATCAACAATGTGATATCAACAAAAGAAAAGATAAAAACCATATGATGGGGGCACCTGGGTGACTCAGTGGGTTAAAGCCTCTGCCTTCCGCTCAGGTCATGATACCGGGGTCCTGGGATCGAGCCCCGCATTGGGCTCTCTGCTCAACAGGGAGCCTGCCTCCTCCTCCTCTCTCTGCCTGCCTCTCTTCCTACCTGTGATCTCTGTCTGTCAAATAAATAAACAAAATCTTAAAAAAAAAAAAAAAAAAAGCATACGATCATTTCAGTAGATGCAGAAAAAGCATTTGACAAAGTACAGCATTCATTTATGAACAAAGTAGGTTTAGAAGGAACATACCTCAACATAATAAAGGCTGTATACTAATCTACAGCTAACATGATACTCAGTGGTGACAAACTGAAAGTTTTTCTCCTAAGATCAGGGCCAAGACAAGAATGTCCCCTCTGACCACTTTATTCAGTGTAGTACTGGAAGTCCTAGCCACAGTAGTCAGACAAGAAAAAGAAAAGGCATCTAGATCAGTAAATGGTAAATAGTAATAGTAATCAGTAAATAGTCACTATTTGCAAGTAACATATAGGAAACCCTAAAGACTCCACTGAAAACTATTAGCACTGATAAATGAATTCAGTAAAGTTGCAGGGTGCAAAATCAATATACAGAAACCTGTTGCATTTCTATACCCTAATAATAAAGCAGCAGAAAGAAAAATTAAGAAAATCATCCTATTTAGAATTGCACCAAGAGTAGTGAAATACTTAAGAATAAACTTAACCAAAAAGGTAAAAGATGTACACTATGGAACTATAGAACATGATGAAAGAAACTGAAGACAATACAAACAAATGGAAAGATACCATTCCATGCTTATGGATTGGAAGAACAAAATTGTTAAAAATGTCCATGCTATCCAAATCCAATCTGTAGATTTACTACAAACCCTATCAAAATACCAACAGCATTTTTTGCAGAAATAGAACAAATAATCCTAAAATTTGTATAGAACTGCAAAAATCCCATATAGCAAAGCAACCTTGAAAAAGAACAAAACTGGAGGTATAACAATCTCAGATTGCAAGATTTCCTACAAACCTATAGTAATTAAAACAGTATGCTACTAGCACAAAAATAGACACAGATCAAGAGAAAGCGTAGAGAGCCCAAAAATAAAGCCGTGCTTTTGTGGTTAATTAATCTACAAAGGAGGAAGAATATGTAGTGGGGGAAAAAGTCCCTTCAACAAATACTGTTGGGAAAATTGGACCACTTTTTTACACCATTAACAAAAATAAAATGAAGTAAGGCCCTAAAAGTAAGACCTGAAACCATAAAAATTCTAGAAGAGAGCACAGGCAGTAATTTCTCTATCAGCCACAACATTTTTCCAGACATGCCTCCTAAGGCAAGAAAAACAAAAGCAAAAGTAAACTATTGGGATTACATCAAAATAAAAACCTGCCCAGCAAAGGAAACAACAAAACTAAAAGACAATATATAGAATGGGAGAAGAAAATATTAAAGAACATATGTAGCTCAACACACACACAAATAATCCAGTTTGCAAATGGGGAGGAGACATGAATAGACATTTCACCAAAGAAGACACACAGATGACCAACACACACAAAAAGATCATGAGTTATGTTGAGCATCTCACACCTCACACCTATCAGAATGACTAAAATCAAAAACAGGAAACAAGTATGGATGAGGATGTGGTGAAAAAGGAACCATTGTGCACTTTTTGGTGGGAATGCAAACTGATGCAGCCACTGTGGCAATATGGAGGTTCCTCAAAAAGTTGAAAATAGAGCTATCATATGATCCAGTAATTACCCAAAGAATATGAAAACACTAGTTGAAAAAGATACATAGCTCCCTGTGTTGATTGCAGCATTAATTATAATATCCAAATTATGGAAGCAGCCCAAGTGTCCACCAATAGATGAATGAATAAAGAAGTGGCATTATGGTATATAGTGGAATATTCAGCCTAAAAAAAATAATGAAATCTTGTCATTGGCAACAGCATGGATGGATTTAGAGACTATAATCCTAAGTGAAATAAGTCAGTGAAAAAAAGATAAATACCATATGATTTCACACATGGAATTTAAGAAAGAGGGAAAAAGAGACAAACCAAGAAATAGACTTTGAAGTATAGAGAACAAACTAGTGGTTACCAGAGGGAAGGTGGGTGGGGGGATGGGTGAATAAAGTCATGGAGATTAAAGAATACACTTGCCATGAAGAGCACTGTAATGTATAGAATTGTTGAATCCCTTTGTTGTACACCTGAAACACTGCATGTTAACTACTGGAATTAAAATTAAATAAAAGACTGGTGTATTTTAAATTTAAATGTTCTTTATATATTTTTATCAAATAGAGCCATTACATTTCATTTCTCCAAAATCATGAGATTTCTTAGATCAAGGGGATTATTGATAGGAGCAGAGATTTAAGAGGATCATTGTAAAGAGATTACCTTTAGCTAGAAATCCTGGGAAACTAGGGAGAGAATGTGCATGCGTGTGCATGTGTGTCAGCATGTATGGACATTTACCAGTGGAGTCCAGTCAGTTGCCTTAGAATCACTGTGTTAGTTTGGGGTGAAAGGCAAAATAAAGTACAGACTTAATAAAGCTAAAATTGTGTTACAATTTTTTTCCTCGCTAGATTGTTTGACTTCACAGACGCAACTCAGGCTCAGTGGCATGTTGGTAAGCATCAATTATTTTGTAAAACTATGACCGTATTAAGAAAGACACTTGAGAATTGATTCTAAATATTTTTTCGTAGTTCTTTAAACACTTACTTGTAAATTTTGTTTTTTGATAAGTGTATTCATAGCTATAAAACTTTTCTTCCTAATTAGAATTTTGACATGTGGTACTTTCATTGTCATTCACTTCTAAATATCTAACCTAACTGAATTTTTCTTTAATCAAAGAGGTATTTATAAGTGTTTGTGTCCCTCCAAACTTTATTTCTTACTGTTTTTGCAATATTGTTATTTTGTTGTATATTTAGCTCTCATCACATTATGGTTGGGAATGTAATCTGTATGTTGTTGATACTTTAACACTGTAGGAGCTCCCTTTGCTGCCTGGAAGTTTATCAGTTAGGAAAATTATGAAGAATCTATGTGTGCTCAAAAATATGTTTTCTATATATGTTTGGTAGAATTTTTATATCTATTAGACCAACTTTATTAATCATGTAATTCAAATCTGGTCATTTATTGTTTAAACTTTTTAAAAAAATTTTAAATTTACAGTAGGAAAGTTGGGGTTTTCTAAATAAAACTAAATTCCTTTAACTTTCTCTTTTACTTAACACGTGACCTGTTTGGGGGTTTTTTTGTTGTTGTTTCTTTGCACTATAGGATGGTCTTGTTAATGTAGGGTGGATGGACTGTGCCACCCAGGACAACCTTTGTAAAAGTTTGGATATTACAACAAGTACTACTGCCTATTTTCCTCCTGGAGCCACTTTAAGTAACAAAGAGAAAAGCAGTGTTTTGGTATGAGTTACTAATTTCTTTATATATATGTGAACACATACATTCAAACATTATAAATCATTTTGTAAACAGTAACAAGGAAATGAATCCACTTATAATAAACATTTGATATTTAGAACAAGTATTTAATTTCTGGGATTCTATTTAATGGTAAGGTCTGCTATAAGGATTATTTTACAGTGGTAAAAACCATTGCACTTTACAACCCAGAAGTATGGAAAACATTCTTAGGTTATATGAATTTTCATTGGTTTCCATTTATATGTGTATTTTCTAATGTTAAAATATAGATCATTTGTATGTTTGGAACTCGTGTTTGTTTTTTTAAACCACTCTGTTAGATTCTGGTATAAACTCAGTTTGGCAATCTACTGTACGGTTCACCTCCCTAATTTTATCAATGAGGAGACTGAGGCTCAAGCTAGTTATCAAGGAGCTAAGATAAATAATGGGATATTAGATAGGTCCCTAGGGAACTTCAAAAGACAATAATAAATTAAGACAAAGTGTCAATAGTTTTATTTCTGTATTTTAATTCTGCTTTCTTGATGTCAACAAAGGTAACACATATTCACTACAGAAGTTCATGTGTGGGTATAGAAATGTATATAGATAGATCAAAATTCTTCTAAAACCAAACCACCCGTAGATAAGCACCATCAAATCTTGACAAATACTCTTCCAGATCTCTACATACATATATGTAGGACTTCATGCTGATAACTTTCCACTTTTATCTGTGGCCCAAACCTCTGACCTCCACTCCAGACCTACATACATATTCCCCTGCCTATTTGACATCTCCCCTGGAATATGAACTGATTTTTTTCAAACTTAGATATCTGTACCTATACTGCTAATATCCTCCCATAAATCTGCTCTACCCACAGTTTTCTCTATCTCAGTTGATAAAAAAAATCCATCCTTTATCATTCAGGTCAAATACCTTGCAGTCATTCTTAACTCTTCTTTTTCTCATAGTCTATAACTTGTATCAGGAGAATTTGTGACTCTGTCATTAAAATCGTTTTAAAATCCACTTCCACTGCTACTAGAGCATTTATCCCCTTATAGTATACACTAATATATTATCTTTGTATTTTTATTTTTCTCCCACAATACATTTTTAAGTTTGATTTTTTTTTTTTTTTTTTTTTACTGTTATACCTCAACTCCCTAGAAGATTATCTGGCATGTAAGTGGACACTATATATAGTGCCTATGTATATTATATACTATGTGCTAGAGATAAATAACACATAAATGGATAAACCAACAATCCCTAAGTAACAATCCATCCACTAAATGTGACATACTTTGTTAATTAAATCAGTCCTCTCTTGATATTAGGGACACCTGGGTGGCTTAGTTGATTGAGCAGCTGCCTTCAGCTCAGGTCATGATCCCAGCGTCCTGGGATCGAGTCCCACATCGGGCTCCTTGCTCGGCGGGGAGCCTGCTTCTCCCTCTGCCTCTGCCTGCCATTCTGTCTGCCTGTGCTTGCTCTCTCTCCCTCTCTCTCTCTGACAAATAAATAAAATCTTTAAAAAAAAAAAAGAATTATATGGAAAAAAGACACTAAAATAAATGGATGTCGATTTAAAAGATTATAATATGATTCTCTTATTTTAGTTCCTTAATTCATTGGATGCTAAAGAAATATATTTGGAAATAATGCATAATCTTCCAGATTTTGAACTACTTTCGGCAAACACACTAGAGGTAATATTTCTGTTAATGGTAATAAATGGTAGTAAATGTTGGTAACATTTCAAGTCTTACATTTTAAAATCAGCATTTGTTTTATTCATCATTAGAAAGTAGCAGTTTCAAAGGATTGCATATATAAATATAACATATATATATATATATTAGTTATTCTAGGTTAAACTCTAATTGCTGGAGTTGCAACTTCAGGGTGAGTCTGGAGTTCAAGACAACATAATCAGTCCTGAATGGTGCCTCAGCGGGAGTGTCAGAAAAGCCAAGATTCTGATCACAAAGTAACTTTGGATCTGATTTAGAATTTTATGTTCTTGCTTACAGAACTGTTTATATTGTTCACTGAGAACTAAGAAGCAGCTTTAGAAAGACTGAGTTTGTAGTAAAATCATTTTTTTTTCTACTCAGTGATCCCAGAGCTAAGTCTGTATCCCTACCAAACTCTGCCAAACCTGAAAAAGCTTCCTTCCCTACCCCCCAACTTTTTAGCTATATATCATTAAAACTATATATAATTTTTGGCACAGGTATCTGCTTTTAGATTATATAATTTGGTGATTTTTAGCCTTTAATATAGGATCGACTTACATAACATTCCAAAGAAATGCAGAATATAAGTGTGAATAAGGCTGAATTTTAGTATTTTGAAGTAATGGGTATGGTAGCTAAAATTTAAATCAAAGAAATAAAGAATAGGGCCATTAGAATTTCTTGATTCTGACATTATTTTATCACTTTTTTTTTCCTTTTTATCACTTCGAAGGATCGGTTGGCTCATCATCGGTGGCTCATATTTTTTAATTTTGGAAAACATGAAAATTCAAATGATCCTGAATTGAAGAAACTAAAAACTCTACTTAAAAATGAACATATTCAAGTAAGAAAAAAGCATTTTGCCTAGCCTTATGCTAGCGTGTTTTCTTATTAATTTAATATATGAAATTATATTTTAATTAACATAAAAATGCTTATTGGAATCTAGGTTTAGAAAGCCCTAAGTGCTTTTGTTCTTCTGCTGTGATTTTGTTTTTCTATTAAGAATCTACAGTGATGTCTGAAAACAGTTAACTTTCATTTCTCTTTAGTAGCTAGCATGTGATATATCTGTATCAGACAGTTTTTTGGAATGCATACCATAGAAGAATATCATTCCCTTTTTAAAATTCTTATTGGTTTATATAAGTAATTTGTACTCATAGTTTAAAAATTAGGATATATAAATAAGCTCGAAAATGAATTAAAATATTTAATATTTTTACTGTTGTTAATAGCCCTACTATAAATTTACCGAGTAACTTTTCAGACTTTTTCTGCATATGTTTTAGTATGTGGGCATAGATATGTGTGTTTACATCATGCGTATTGTAACAGCCAGTGTAATAGACATACCTGTAACTTTATTTATGAGCTTTTTTAATGAAAATGGATTGAGTATAGGGGCACCTGGGTGGTGCAGTTGGTTAAGTCTCCGACTCAGCTCTCGATCTCAGGGTCATGTGATGGAGCCCCACGTTTGGCTCTGTACTTAGTGTAGAGTCTATTTGAGTTGCTCTTGTCCTCTCCCTTTGCCTCCCCCTGCCACTCTTGCTTTCTTTATCTGGCTCTCTTCCTTTAAAATAAATCTTTAAAAGCAAAAACAAAGAAAACCCCCCAAAATGGATTAACTATACTGTAGTCCCTCTTTTCTACAGGGGATATGGTCTAAGGCCCCCAGTGGATGCCTGAAACCACAGATAGTACCAAACACTATATGTACTTATTTTTTTCCCTATGCATACATATCCCTAATAGAGTTTTTTGGTTTTTTTTTTTTCCCTAATAGAGTTTAACTCATGAATTAGGCACAGTAAAAGATTAGCAATAACAATAAAATGGACAATTATAATAATATACTATAATAAAAGTTATGTATTAGTGTCTTATTATACTATACTGTACTCACCCTTGTGAATTGATACAAGATGGTAAAATGTCTACATGATGAGATGAAGTCAGGTGAATGACGCAGGCATTGTGACATGTTAAGCTACTACTGACCTGAAAATGCCTGAGAAAGAGAATCATACTTCTGGACTATAGTTTAACCAGTGGGAACCAAAATTATGGAAAGTGAAACCATTATTATGACAAACCATGATTATTGACAAACCATTGCTGTATTCTCTTGTAGAATTTTCCATTTGACAATATCATTTATTTTTTTATATGCTGGTGTGTGTATGTATGTGTATATGTGAATATGTGTATATGTGTCTATATGTATATGTACATATGTGTATACAAAGTACTGCCTGGTCTTTAGAGATGACAAATATATACCTCTTTAGAGATGATAAATATATTAAGTACATTATTAAACATGATATAAATATCATCCTAGGGATATCATCCTCCCTAAAGTCTAGGTAGTATTTCACTATATGGTTACACCATAATTGTTTAACAAATCCTCCTTTACTAACATTGTTTCCATTATTTTTTATATCAAAAACACATACTGTAAAAATGCAGTATGGAGAATGTTTTTAACCAAGATTATATATTTTTTTAAATTGTCCTCATTACCAATGTCCTCCAGAATGTTTGTATCATTTTATATTCTTACCACATGTTGGTAACCATTTCTCCATACCTGTGCCAACCATGGTTTTAACATTTTTAATCACCATTCTGATAAGCCACAGTGATATGTTAATAATATTCATTTTCATTTATTTGGTTCCTAGTGGGGTTGAAAAAGTTTTTTGTGATTATTGACAAATTACCATTTTTTTCTATTTTCTGTCTTTGGCCCATTTTCTTTCTTCTAATAGGATGTTTATCTTTTCTTTCTTAGTGGATCCTCTGAAATACTCAAATATTTTTTGCTTGGTTTATCATTTCCCTCTTAGTATTCTTTATGCTGTTTTTCTTTACAGTGAATGAAATCGTCACTTTGCTTTATTATGTCTGCTTCTAGGTCTGAAAGAGTTTTCTCTCCCCCACACTTCAAATTATATAAATATATCCTTTATATTTTTAGAAGAGTGGATTTCTTAAACTTTTTTTAAAGATTGTATTTATTTATTTGAAAGAGAGCACAGCAGGGGGAGCAGCAGGCAGAGGGAGAGGGAGATGCAGGCCCCTGTGGAGGAGGGAGCCCCGTGCAGGCTTTGTCCCAAGACCTCAGAATCATGACCTGAGCCAAAGGCAGACGCCTAACCGACTGAGCCACTCAGGTGCCCGAAAAAGTGGATTTCTTTTTTTTTTTTTTTTTAAGATTTTATTTATTTATTTGACAGATCACAAGTAGGCAGAGAGAGAGGAGGAAGCAGGCTCCCTGCTGAGCAAAGAGCCCGATGCCGGGCTCAGTCCCAAGACCCTGGGATCATGACCTAAGCCAAAGGCAGAGGCTTTAACCCACTGAGCCACCCAGGCGCCCCAAAAAAGTGGATTTTTTAAACAACTTCCTATTTTCTGGAAAATTTCTCTCAGGTTTTTGAACTCTCTAGAAGGTGTTTTTTTTTTCCCCCTTAACGAAATTGTGTTTCAGTGTTAATGTAAATTATTTATTTCCATCTTTTATTTTCATGGCCAGTTAATTTCTGTTTAGAAACTATTGTTAGAGCAATGTCATTCCTTTATGAATATATTAAAAATGAATGCATGTGATTTTGTCTTCATCAAATTAAACTTCTACTTCAGGTTGGCAAGTTTGACTGTTCCTCTGCACCAGACATCTGTAGTAATCTGTATGTGTTTCAGCCATGTTTGGCAGTATTTAAAGGACAAGGAACCAGGGAATACGAAATTCATCATGGTAAGAAGGGGAAAAAATGATAAAAATTTATATTCGTTTTCAAATATTAATTTTTAATTATACTTTTTATTTTGTTTTTTAGTTAATTTACTTGACATGTAGTTGACACACAATTACATTAGTTTCAGATGTACAGCAGTGATTGCACAACTCTGTATGCTGTGCTGTACTCACTACAGGTGTAGTTACCTTTGGTCCCCATATGATGCTATTAACAGTACCATTGACTATATTCCTATACTGTACCTTTCATCTCTAGGACTTACTCATTCCATAGCTGGAAGCCTGTAACTCCGATGCCATTTCACCCATTTTGCCCATCCTGCCATTGCTCTCCCCTCAAGTAACCACCAGTTCTCTGTATTTACTTGAAGATTCTCTCCCTCGGCCCCTTCCCCCACTTGCTCAGTGCACAGGCACTTTCTCTCTCTTTGAAATAAAAAAATCTAAAAAAAAAAAGATAACTTTGTTGTTCTGCCCCTCACCCCCCAGTTCACTCGCACGTTCTCTATCCCTGTATATAAACTTAAAAAAAAAAAAGTTGTATCATTTGAAAATATCTTTTCCCACTCAGTATGTTTTCTTTTCTTTTTGTTGTTTCCTTTACTGTGCAAAAGTTTTTCATTTTGGTGTAGTCCTGACAGTTTATTTTTGCTTTTATTTCCCATGTCTGAGGAGACAGTTATAAAAAAATTGTAACTAAGGCCAATGTCAGGGAGTACTGCCTAAGTTTTCTTACAGGATTTCTTTGGTTTCAGGCTTCGCATTTAGGTCTTTGTTCCCTTTTGAGTTTTATTTTTGTGTATGTTGTAAGAAAGTGGTTGAATTTCATTCTTTTGCATATAGCTGGTCAGTTTGCCTAGGAACATTTACTGAGGACACTCTTTTTCCCCATTGTATAATCTTGTCTCCTTTGTCAAAGATAACTGACGGTGTAAGCATGGGTTTATTTTGGCGGTCTCTATTCTGTCCCATTGACCTAAGTGTCTGTCTTTGTGCCATTGCATACTGTCATGTTTACTATATAGCTTTGTCCTATATCTTGAAATCAGGGACCATGATATCTAGATTTGTTCTTCCTTTTCAAGATCATGTTGGCTACTTGGGATCTTTTGTGGTTCTTTTTACCTTATTTTATATGAATATACTTACTGTAAATAACTTTACTTTTATTAGTAAATAGGTTTCTTTTGGAGAAAGATTTTTTGAATTATATTTAGTTATTTTACTCTCTTTTTAAAATAATTAACTTTTTTTGTGCTCACTATTTTGACTAGTGTTTCAGCAAGAATGCTGGTGACATTGTCAGATTAGTTCAAAATTTAGGGGTCTTATTAACAAAAGTAAGCAATACCTATAGTTTCCATTTCTAGTGTGCCGAAGTGGTATTTTAACCATGGGCATTTTCCAGATTTTTCTTCCCGCTAGACTATTAAATATTTCTATGGCTACTTTTATCTCTCTTGAATTTATAATTACATTTTTACATTTCAGCTTGTGTGGGACTTTAGTTCTGCATTCATGTAGGTACAGTTGCAATTATGAGGATTTGGGCTACCTCATAGTCCCTGTCCTGAAAAAGGTCAAATGTACAAAAGAAACGCAAATACTACTAACTGTAACACAGCTAAGTGAAAAACAGATACTGACTGATGTTATATGCTAGGAATGCAAAGTTCTCTCAAGAAATTTGAAGTACCAGAGCTCCTGGGTGGCTCAGTTGGTTGTGTCTACCTTCAGCTCAGGTCATGATCCTGGGGTCCTGGGATCAAGTCCTGCATCAGGCTCCCTGCTCAGCGGGGAGTCTCCTTCTTCCTCTGCCCCTCTCTGTCTCTCATGAATGAATTAAAAAAATGTTTAAAAGAAAAAAATTTAAAATATCATCTGGTGTAGTTGACAGGAAATTGTAAGAAAAGTAGGAAAAACATTGTAATGGCCAGTATGTATAAATTATAAGATCAGATCAAAAGACTTATGTTTAGTATAGATCTAGAGATGATATTTGAGTTGAAATAACATTTGAATGCTCAGTTTCTCAAAGCAAATACAGAAAAGCAAGAAGTGAGGCTAAGCTGAAGGAGCTGTGTGAGCGAAGTCTCGGCAAGATGAACCTAACAGTAACTCCTGTTTATTTAGTACTTTTTACAAGTCAGATGTTTTTCCAAAGGCTTCACATACTTTTCCCTTTCTGTTTTTATCTTCACAACAGCCCACCAAGGGAGAAAACAGTGGCTCGGGATAATTATTTGCCTATGATCAACAACTAGTAACTAGTCAAGGTAGATTTTGTACCCAAATATGTCTTACTCCAGAGCCTAGGATTATAGCAGCACTAAACTGTACTGTCTCCTGAAAATGCTAAAAATGACCACATTTTAATAATGGAGTTCTATTCTTCTTTATCTCTGAAATAATTCCAATTCCTTCTCAGTCCCATGTATGCTGCCTTATTTCCAGTTCATCATCTCCTTCATTTACTCTCTTACGATCCTTTGGTAAAATTGACAGTCTCACGTCATTTTTCTGCCTTGACTTTGCTGATTTCTCTAAGTATTTTTAAGTTTTTTTTTCATTAAGTATAATTGGAATACAGTTTTAGTTTCTGGTGTATTATATAGTAACTCCCTTTTATATGTACATTGCAGAATAATCATCATGATGTTTAGTTAACATCTGTCACCATATAAAGTTGTTACATTATTTTTGACTAGTTCTCTGTGCTATGCTTTACACCCCTGTGACTTGTTTATTTGTAACTGGAAGTTTGTACCTCTTAATCCCCTTTAACTATTTCACCCTCTTCCCACCTCCCTCTCCTCTGGCAATCACCAGTTTATTCTCATGAGTCTCTTCTATTTTGTTTTGCTTCTTCATTCACTTTGTTTTCTAGATATTGGTAAGACAGATGTCCAAGAGTCTTCTGCCTGTGTTTTGTTTTAGGAGTCTTACGGCTTCAGGTCTTATATTTAGGTCTGTAATATATTTTAAATTGATTTTTGCATATGGTATAAGAAAGTGGTCCAGTTTCATTCTTGTGCATGTAGCTCTAGTTTTCCCAATACCGTTTATTGAAGTCTTTCTCCATTTTATGTTTTTATCTCCTTTGTCACAGATTGACTGTATAAGTATGGATTTGTTTCTCTTTATTCTGGCTCTCTGTTCTGTTCCATTGATATATCTGTCTGTTTTTTTGTGCCAATACCATAATGTTTTGATTATTATAGCTTTAATAGTATATCTTGAAATCGGAGAGTACGATACCTGTGGCTTTGTTTTCTTTTTTCATGATTGCTTTGATTTCTTCATGGTCTTTTGTGGTTCCATACAAATTTTAAGGTAATTTGTCCTAATTCTGTAAAAAAATGCCACTGATGTTTTGATAGAGATTGAATTGAACATGTAGATTTTTAGAGATCGTATAGACTTTTTTTTTAAGATTTTATTTATTTACTTGACAGAGAGACACAGCAAGAGAGGGAACACAAACAGAGGGAGTGGGAGAGGGAGAAACCGGCTTCCTGCTGAGCAGGGAACCCAGTGCTAGGCTTGATCCCAGGATCTGGGATCATGACATGAGCCGAACGCAGATGCTTAACAACTGAGCCACCCAGGTGCCCCTATATAGACATTTTAATAACATTAATCCTTACAGTCTATGAGGACTGTATTTATTTCTGTCCTCTTCTGTTTCTTCAGCCATGTCTTGCAGGCAGCCCTCCCTGCCCTCAAAAAAAAAAAAAAAAAAAAAGGAAATAAAAAAACACAAATTTTTGTATATTAATTTTGTGTCCTTTTACTTTACTGAGTTGATTTTTTCTATTAGTTTTTGAGCAGAGAGTCATTTATTTGTTCTTTTTCTAGTTCTTTAATATGTAAGGATATGTAAGGTTAGATTGAGATTTTTCTTGTTTCCTGAAGAAATTTTTTCTGAGGAAGATTTTTCTTGTTTTCTTATGCCTGTATCTCTATAAACTTGCTGCTGCTTTTTTTTTTTTTTTTTTTTTTTTTTTTTTGAGAGAGGGTAAGGGAGGGAGAGAGAGAATACGGAGGGGGCAGAGGGAGAAGCAGACTTCCTGTTCAGTACAACTGAAGCCAGATGCTGGGCTCAATCCAGCAACCCTGTGATGATGATCTGAGCTGAAGGTAGACACTTAACCCACTGAGCCACCCAGATGCTCCTAAACTTGCCTCTTAAAACTGCTTTTGGTAGGTCCCGAAGATTTTTGAACATTGTGTTTTATTTTTATTTGTCATATAAGGTATTTTTTTGTCTCCTTCTTTCATTTCTTCTTTGATTCGTTGGTTGTTAGGTACATGTTTAGCCTCTACGTATATGTGTTTGTGGGGGGTTGGGTTTTTTTTTTTTTTCAGTTTTGTTTAGTTTTAATTTCTAATTTTATACCATTGGGTCAGAAAAAATACTTGGTATGATTTCATTTTTCTTAAATTTATTGAGACTTGTTTTGTGGCCTAACATGAATCTCTTGGAGAGTGTTCCGTGTGCCCTTGAAAATAACATGTATTCTGTTTTTGAAAGAAATGTTCTGTATATATCTGTAATATCAAACTGGTCTAATATGTCATTGAAGTTTACTGTTTTCTTATTGATTTTCTGTCTGCATGATTTGTCATCCATTGATGTACGTGATGTGTTAAAGTCCTTTATTATTACTGTATTGCTGTCACTTTCTCCCATTATATCAGTTAATACTTGTTCTACATATTAGATATTCCTATGTTGATGTTTATAGATATTTATAATTATTTCCTCTTGTTGAATTGATCTCTTTATCATTATGAAATGTTCTTCTTTGTCTCTTATTACAGTCTTTGTTGTAAAGTCTATTTTGTCTGTTATAAGTGCTGCTAGTCTATTTTTCTTACTGTTTCCATTTGCATGGAATATCTTTTCTCATCCCTTCACTTTGTATGTCCTTACATCCGAAGTAAGGCTTTTTTAAGTAGCCTATAGAGGGGGGTTTGTTTTGTTTGCTTTTGTTATCCATTCAGCCACCATGTGTCCTTTGTTTGGAGCATTTGGTCCATTTACATTTATAGTATTTACAGATAATTGGTATGTATTGACATTTTCTTCATTATTTTCTGCCTGTTTTGTAGTTTTTCTCTGTTCCTTTCTTCTCTTGTGATTTGACGACTTTCTTTAGTGTTATATTTGCATTTCTTTTACTTTCTTTGTGCATCTGTTCTAGGTTTTTGGTTACCATTAGGATCATATGTAACAACCTATGTGTATAGTAATTGATTGTCACTTAGGTTTGAATGCATTTTATTTTATTTTTTTAAAGATTTTATTTATTTGACAGCGATCACAAGTAGGCAGAGAGGCAGGCACAGAGGGAGGGGGAGGCAGGCTCCCTACCAAGCAGAGAGCCTGATGCGTGGCTCGATCCCAAGACCCTGGGATCCTGACCTGAGCCAGAGGCAGAAGCTTTAACCCACTGAGCCACCTAGGCGCCCCCTGAATGCATTTTAAAAGCACTACATTTTACTCTCCCTGCTGACTTTTATTTGGCATCCTATTTTACATCTTTTGTGTATCCCATAACTAATTATTGTAGATACAAGTTTTACTACTTTTTCTCTTTAACCTTCGTACTAGCCTTAAAAGTGATCAATCCACTGCCTTTTCTGCATGTTTACTAATGTTTGCCATTACCAGTGATTTTTTTTTCATAACATTCTTTTAACTGCGGCCATTTCTTTTCTGCTTAAAGAAGTTTCTGTAACATTTAAGGCTGGTGTAGGTGATGAACTCCTTGAACTTTTGTTTGCCTGGGAAACTCTCTCCTTTGATTCTGAATGATAACTTTGTTGGATGGGGTATTCTTGGTTGTAGAGTTTTTCCTTTCAACAGTTTGAATATATTATATCACTCCCTTCTGGCCTGCTATATTTTTGGTGAAAAAATCAGCTTATAATCATATGGGGGTACCCTGCTATATACTATTGGCATGGCTCTTGCTGCTTTTAAGATTTTCTGTTTCTCTGTAGTTTTGACATTTTAAAAATGTGTCTGGGTTTGAATTTACTTGAATTCTTCTTGTTTGGTTTTCTCTGTGCTTCCTAAATCTGTGTATCTGCTTCCTTCCCCTGGTAGGGAAGTTTTCCAGCTCTGATTTCCTCAGGTAATTTTCTGCCTTTTAGTCTCTTTCTTCTCTTTCTGAAACCTCTATAATGTCAAGATTAGTATGCTTGATGCTGTCCTAGAGGTCCGTTAACCTAACCTGTACTCGTTTTTTATTCTTTTCTTTTTGCTTTTCAGCCTGGGGGATTTCCTCAACTCTGTCTTCCAGATTCCTGGTCCATTATGCTGCTTCTAATCTGTTCATTCCCTCCCATGTGTTTTTAGTGTCAGTTACTGTATTCTTTGGCCTCTGACTCATTTTTTATATATTTTATTTCTTTATTTCTTTTTTAGTTCTCACTCTGTTCATCGACCTAGTGAATTATTATGTCATTGCCAAGATAGGGAAGGTGAGAAAAGGAGCAAGTCCTGGGGAAAATAACTCAATTTCAGTTTTAATATATTTGAAATGTTTGTATGACATCCATGTGAATACTTTCACTGGGTAGTTGGTAATACAGGTTTTGAATTCATAAGGGAAGTTGAGTTTGAAGAAGCAGATTTAGTAGTTGGGCCACAGTAATAGTTCAGGTAAGCATAAAGAACACAAATACTGCAAGAAGTGGTTACTCTGCCTCTGAAGATAAAGAAATATTGGAAAGATAGGTCCTCCAAGAAACAGAAGCATATAAGAAAGGTGCTCCTGGCAGAGCAAACCTGTTTACGTATAGTATAAAGAACACTAGACCCTCACCAAAATCAGTGGGTTCAATAAGTTTATCTTCATTTTTTTCATATATTAAGTATAAAAACTTTGAAATGTTTATATGGGTAGAAAGGAAGAATGTGGATTTTAATTTTTCTTTTATTCAATTTCAAAGGAAAGAAGATTCTATATGATATACTTGCCTTTGCCAAAGAAAGTGTTAATTCTCATGTTACCACACTTGGACCTCAAAATTTTCCTGCCAATGACAAGGAACCGTGGCTCGTTGATTTTTTTGCCCCAGTAAGTAATTTTTATCTGTCTGTTTCAGTGTTGTCAGATTTTCTCTTATCATAGCAAAAAGACTTTTTCTAGATAGTCTTGAGCCATGAATACCAAAATTGTGCTACTCACTTTGGCCCCTATCAGATACTGCTTCCAAGGGGGCAGGGATGTACTTGCCCCTCCAAGAATTAAATACACAGGCAGGCACACAAAAGATTGCCACTAAGTATGGTTTGTCTTACTTAGTATATATTGCTTGTTGCAGAAATGTGGCTTTTTTGTTCCCTGTAACTCTGTGCTTATATTTTTTCTTTCATAGTGGTGTCCACCGTGTCGAGCTTTATTGCCAGAGTTACGAAAAGCATCAAAGCATCTTTACGGTCAGCTTAAGTTTGGTACACTAGATTGTACAGTTCATGAGGGACTCTGTAACATGGTACGTATAAAATACTTGTTCTAATTAACACTATTGTAAAATAGTTTTGAAATAGAGACCTTTGTCAGTGTAACTTAAAATGTGCATCTATATTTAGAGGAGTAATAAATATTTCAAAAAATGATATAAAATTATGATTGGATTAAAACATGAATAGACAACAAAAAGAGTTGAATGTGGATATGGTCTTATTTATCAAACATAGGAAAATATTTAGTTTATGTGATAAAATATATGATTTTTCATTATTTAAAATCTTTATAATTTTTGATGCAATATTGCCTTTTGGCAGTCTGTAGTTTGATTCTCAGGTTTTCCTCATAATTGTTTTCTTAGTAGATGGAAATTTTAAAAATGAACAAGATTTTTGAACCTTTGTTTATAATAAAATATTTTCTTAGGTTAATTAATGTTCATTTTTCAGTTCCAGGAATACCTAGAAACCATATATCTTGTAATGAAAGTATATGCCATCTATAAAATATTCTTGGAACAAGTCTCTGAGACCTAAATCAAATCACACTTTGAGATCTCTCCATGTGTAGGGAATCAGTTAGAGGAACATTAAATGAAACCATGGGCATGAAATCTGTGAGTGCCAGCATGTAGAGGATCTTACAGGACAAATACCTAATTTATTGGTCAGGTACACTGAAAGGTGGGAAAAGAGATGAAAGAAATTCAAAAGACATATCACTCAAATGCAATGTTTTGGTCTCATTTGGATGCCAAACCAACTGCAAAAAAATGAGCAACCGGTAGTTAGGAAAATTTGAGCACTGACAGGGTATCTGAAAATTAACAGGAATTGTTCATTTTTAGGTCTAAAAATGACAGTGTAGTTACACTTGGAGGAAAGGCCTTATATTTTATGTAAGTGTGTATATACACTTGAAGGAAAGTTCTTATATTTTAAATATACGGAAATATGGATGAAACAATAAATCATCTGGAATTTGCTTTAAAATAATATCGGTGGGGGTGCTGGGGTGGTTCAGTTGTTAAACGTCTGCCTTCGGCTCAGGTCATTGATCCCTGGCTCAGGTCATTGAGGCTCCCTGCTCGGCGGGAAGCCTGCTTCTCCATCTCTCACCCCCTGCTTGTGTTCCCCCTCTCACTGTCTGTCTGTCTGTCACTCTCTCTCTCTGTCAAATAAATAAGCAAGTGAAATCTTTAAGAAATAAAATAAAATAAAATAATATTGGTATAGGAATAGAGTTGGGAGGGAGTATAAATGAAGTAAGTGTGCCCATGCGTGGAAGATTATTATAGCTACAAGAGTATATGCAAATGTATTGCTGTCTGCCTGCATGTGTATTTTAAATATTCTATAAAAGCCAACTTGAAAAAGAAAAAGAAAAATAGAGGAGAAGGAAGGAAAAGAAAATGATAGGTTTTAAAAACAAGTAAATGTAGAGTGAAATCTTTATGGCATCTGTGTGAGGAAAAATTTCTCAGTCCACACACACAAGGTAAAAATGTGAATGATTTTGACTACATTAAATGATAAAACTATTGCCAAAAACTATAGCACATGTAACTGACAGAAAACCTTACTGCCAAAATATTTGACTACAAGTGAGTTTAAGTAGATGAGAAAGTTGAGACTTTTTAGAAAAATCCAACAAACATAAAAAATCTTGCACTTCACTGACCATCAAGAAAGTACAAATTACAACAATCCATCAAATTAATCTGTAAACAAATTAACAAAAATTTTGAAATCTGATAATAGCAAGTATATCGATAAATGATCCAGTCATGTAATGGAATACCATAGAGCATTTAAAACTAAATCTATCTTTACCAGCATGGGTAAGTCTCAAAAATGCATTGTAAGATGACAAAAGCAAGCTGCAGAATAGCTTACAGAGTATGATAGAATTACAGAAAAATTTTTAATGCTTCAGCATTTCACTATATTACCCAGGGATACTTATGCATGTCACAAAAGTATCAAAACATTTGTGGATTGGATATATACTTATTTGAGGATATTGATTGCTCTTACTTTCAGGGAGGAAAGGAAATGTGATCAAAAAACAGAATTTAAGCAATCTGCCAGGGTGACAAAGAAGTTAAATTTAAATATTGAGAAGGGATATCTGGGTATTTGTCAGGTGATTTCCCTCTTCATTCTGTTTGAAATTTCATTTAACTAAAAACTAATGTAAGATCTTTGGTTTTGAACGTCTTATATGTGACATTGAAAAGTTCTTAAGCAAGATACAAACCATGTGATAAATAATGATTACCTTAATTTGAATTCTTCTAGTTTTTCTACTTTTTATCAAAACTATTAAATATCCTTGAGATAATTGAGTAAAACATAAGATTTTAAAACTGTGGTGTCAGCTTCACCTGGAATAGAGGCCAGGAGTCATTACTCACTAATTGGTGGAGCTTGACCAAGTCACATAGCCTCTCAATACCTCCATTTTCTCGTCTGTAAAGTTGATGTGGTAATTTTAGCTTCTGAATAGAGTTGTTATACAGAATAGATTAGAAACTACATATTTAAGGGGCACCAGGGTGACCTAGTCAATTAAGCCTCAAGAGTTTTGGTTTCTGCGCAAGTTGTGATCTCATGATCATGGGATTGAGCCCCATGTCAGGCTCTGTGCTTGGCAAGGAATCTGCTTCAGATTCTCTCTCAAATAAATAAATAAAAGCTTTTAAGAAGAGAAACTGCATATTTCAGTGCTAAAAAGATGTCCAGCATATGCTAAACAGTCATACCTAATGAGTTTTTTGAATCCTAATCAAACATTCCAGTTTGCTGCTGAGTGCTTGTCAACTTTAAGGATGCAAAGATCAGCTACAGAGAATTCACACAGCATAGCCCTAATATGGCTAATTAGGAGCATGGGCCCTTTTGACTCTCTTGAAGCAAGATGGATAATGCTGTAAAGAGAAGGCTAATCTCTGACTTGAGTCTTTGAAACCACAATAATGCTCCAATTTGTCTAGTAGTAGAAGAAAATAAAGGAAACGAAGTAGCAAGGATAAAGAAAGAATAATGCATACACAACCATATTTTAACTTAAGGAATTATGACTCATGTCCCCAGAATGTATTATCCATCTTGCTTCAAGAGAGTCAAAAGGGCCCACGCTCATAATCAGCCATATTATGGCTTTGCGCACTTCTCAATGTTTCATTGCCCATAGATTTTATGGCTAATGGACTACCTATAAAAAAGGGTAATTTATCAGTGCAACTGTGAATCCATTTCTTTGCCAAATTTGGCCAGGCTAAAATTTTTCAGTCACCAGCAGTTTAGCAATGGGTTTTTAAAATGTTACTGTTGCTACTTAAAAGCAATTTGGTTATAAATTTGCAACCAAGAGGTAAAATGCATAAAATCTTTAGTTTGTATTCTTATTCCTAACAGTATAACATTCAGGCTTATCCAACAACAGTGGTTTTCAACCAGTCCAATGTTCATGAATATGAAGGACACCACTCTGCTGAACAGATCTTGGAATTCATAGAGGTATTTTAATTTATAGTATGTAATTTACTGAGGTAAATTATTTTTAACTGGTTTTTGGTTTTGTGCTGTTTTGTTTTTTATTATTTCCCCTGTGAAGCTAACATTTTTGTTAGTATTACCCTATCATGGTAGACTGAAGCTGTATTAAGACAGCATTTGGAGCAAGTGAGCGTTTAGGGAGGTTGAGCAGTATCTCCAATCAGACTGTCAGGAAAATAGAGTAATGGGCTTTTCATTAATGATTAAAGAAAGGATCGTTTCTAAACCAATCATTGGTTCTGGAACAAGACTATTTGGCCTGTGTAGCTATCTGGGCACCTCTTAGAACTTTTTGTCCCATCTAATGTCACCTTAAGTGAAGTTGCCTCTGTTCTCTACTAAGATGATTTTAATGATACATAGAAGTAAGAAAAAATTATAATAAACCTTGAATTAAGAAGGCTAATGGGCAAAGTCTAAACTTAACTGGGAATAATTCCTTCCTTTTTAAAATAATTCACTGTCGATTATCTTTTAAACATCCATAAGTATCTTTTTATTATTCAGAAACAGGAACTTTTCTAAGTGACAACAATTTGCCAAGAATATGTGAACACTTTTTTATATTGTTATAATGAAAGTTATATTCTCTTTAGGATCTTATGAATCCTTCAGTGATCACCCTGACACCCACCACTTTCAACGAACTAGTTAAACAGAGAAAACAGGATGAAGTCTGGATGGTCGATTTCTATTCTCCTTGGTGTCATCCCTGTCAAGTCCTAATGCCAGAATGGAAGAGAATGGCCCGGGTATAGTAGTTTCTTAAAAAATCTTAACATATAGCATGAATGTGTATTTAACAAAACTGTTTTGAAACTGAGATGAACCCACCTCTATCTAGATTATCACTTAGAACAGTTCTGATTATACCAGTTAGATTTCAACTCTCTTTCTGTCTGGTTGGGTGAATGGTATAGATACCTTTTTTTTTTTTCCTGTGTCACTTGTTTGGTACGTATCTGGCCAAATTTTTGCCAAAGTCAACCCCCAAATCCCTTTATTTTCTATACAAATAGACATAGTGTTATGAAGGATTGGAAGAAAGTTACTAAATAAGAGAATGGAAAATGAAATCTCTATTTTATATTTCTAAGAAAAAGTGAACAAACCAAACAGGTAAAAGTGATTTCTAGTATCTTCACATTTAAGATTTTCAGTAAAATTTTAAAATTTGGGCATGATTTCAATGTGTTGCAATGCAGGTCTCTATTTGAAAAAGAACTGAAATACCATTGCAAGGAACTTCATTAGTTCCTTGTTTCTAACACTTAATTTTATAAATACGTAATTTCCCCCCACATAGAACATGAATGAAATCTGTTGTTTAATCTGCAATAATTGTAGTAGGGTCCTAACTACAGCATTACATTCTCAGTTCATTACTGTAAGTGTTCTAGTCACTGAAAAATAATAATCATCTCACAGTGGTAATTTCTCTATTATAAACATAAAGTTATATTTTATTCTAATTCTAATTTTATTCTAATCACTTTGATCTGTTTATCTTCTCTCTTTCTCTTTTATAGACATTAACTGGACTGATCAATGTGGGCAGTATAGACTGCCAACAGTATCATTCTTTTTGTGCCCAAGAAAATGTTCGGAGATACCCTGAGATAAGATTTTTCCCCCCAAAATCAAATAAAGCTTATCAGTATCAGTAAGTGTTGCCTAAAATGTAAAGACATTTATTATAACATTTTTTTAAACAGTTAAAATTTTAAAGTTATCTTAGGGGTGCCTGGCTGGTTCAGTCAGAAGAACATGTGACTCTTGATCTTAGGGTCATGCATTCCAGCTGCATGTTGGGTATAGAGATTACTTAAATAAATAAGCTTCTTTAAAAAAAAATTATCTTAATTAAATAGACGTTAACCCAACAAATATTTTTTGGGAGCCCCCCGTGTTTTAAGATGATGTGCTAATGAGAACCTCTGAAGATGAAAAAAGAATTGAATGATCTCAGTGTTTACGAAGCTGGCACGCCATTATAGAAAAAAATAAACGGAGGAAGTACTAACATTTAGTAAGTTAGTTTTTGGTTTCAGGTGTTATACTAGATCCTTTTGTTCATGTTATTCCCACTAGTCCTCCCATAGACCCTGAGAAATAAGAATTCTTGCCTTTCCTCCTATTACAGATAAGTAAACTGATTAACACACCTTAAATAATTTTGTCGAGTCACACAGCTGCTAAGGTTTATAATTGAAGATTCAGCCCAGTCTGTGTCAATGCCCATCCTGTTTCTGTAACACCACATGGCATTTGGGGTAGAAAACTCAAGTGCAAGGCAGAATATAAAGAACATTATGTAAAAAGTAAAACTGAACCATGGATTGCAAAGGAGGGAAGGATCACAGCTATGAGAGGAAATCATGAAAGGCTGCATTTAAGAGGTGGCTTTTGACATGGGTCTTAAAAAGTGGGTAGGAATTTGACAGACATAATGACCAGAATAAAGGTTCTAAACTGAAGTCTTAGACATTTGGAGTGTTACCATTCCCATGCATCTATAGGAGCTGTCCAGAAGGCAGTTAGACTTCGGGGCTGTCTGGAGCACCAAAAAAACACCTAGACTAGAGAAAAATTTATTTGGAAAGCCATGTAAGCAGCATTTATAGGTAGGTGTATCTGAGAAGGGAAATGGTATCTAGTCAATAAGTTAAACTTCTCAGTTGCTGCAGAGAGATGGTTCTCTGAGCATATCCAATAATAGAATATAGTATTTAAAACTTTTTTTTCAATTTTCTTCTTTCAGTAGTTACAATGGATGGAATAGAGATGCTTATTCCCTGAGAATTTGGGGTCTAGGGTGAGTAATCAAAATATGCATCATCATATAAAATAGATTCAGTACTATTTACCTTCCTCTTATGTCTTTAGCTACATTTATTGTGAGTTGCTTAAGGCTGTGGCAATTTAAATTACTTCGTAAGGAATTATAATTTACCAAGATAACTTGGAAGGCCTTTTTTACTTAGAAACTTTTACAGTATTATATTTTAGATGTTTCCTTTGGTTTCATATAATGAAAAATAATTTGATCCCTTGCCACAGATTCTTACCTCAAGCATCCATAGATCTGACGCCTCAGACTTTCAATGAAAAAGTTACACAAGGGAAAAATCACTGGGTGGTTGATTTCTATGCTCCTTGGTGTGGACCTTGCCAGAATTTTGCTCCAGAGTTTGAGCTCTTAGCTAGGGTAAGTCTTGTCTTTCTACTTAAATAACTTGTAGTCATATACATGTTTTAATAATTAGATAAAATAACAGTTATTTTAAAAGTAGCTATATTAAATGATTAGCTATAATTATTTTAAATATTAATTCTCTTAAGTTTCCTGTGAATTTTTTTTCAATTCCATTTCATTTCTACGACTATAATCTTTGCAGATTTCTTCCTTCTTTATTAACGCTTTTAGCTAACACCTCTGTCTTGATTGAGGACATCGTCTACCTAACAGCCAGATACCTCAGTTTTGCTTGTTCCCTATTTCTTTCCTTTACTCTGCTGCTTGGCAGGCCATCATAGATCCTATCAGTTCTGTCTTTTAAATGCCTTTCAAATTTGACATCTCCTCTCCATCTCTTCTGCTAGCCTCTCTGTTCAAGCCCTCATCATCTCATCGAGACATCTCGTGTACCTTTCAGCTACTCTCATGTTGCCAGTCTGCCTTCTTCAGTTCTGCCCTGATCATCTTTCTGAAATACTCTCTTCTCAGGCTTCCTGTGAACCAATTTTCTGACCTGGCATCCTAGGTTGCACCATCATGTCTCTGATGGGACCCTTTCTATCTCTTTGGCTTTCTCTCTGTCCCTACCCCAAACCTTACAGTTCAGCCACAACGAGGTACTCCAAGTTTGTTGAACAAGTACATGCTGTTCCCTATCTCTAAAATGCCTTTTCCTTATCTTGGTCATGTGGATCTTTTCCTCCTTATCCTACAAAACCCAGCTTCAGTTGGCACTTCTGTATTCACTGTCCCCATTTCAGTCAGTTCACTTTAATATCTTGTACTCCTTTGGTGTACTTACATAATGAATGTTAAATACTTAGTTACCTGTCTCCTCCATAAGACTGAGCTTCTTGAGGGCTAGTTTTACAAGTCTTGTCTAACTCAGTAAATGCTTATAAAACTTAACTGAATGCATAAACTGAATACAGTCTGAATGTTTATTGTTTCTGTCACTGTTAGCCTTCTCATTAGCCTATCCAGATTGTTAGCTTCCTGACTTCAGGGAGGTTTGCCCATGGGCTGTGAAACACTCAATAGAATGAGAAAGCTCCAGTTTCACCAGCCTAAAACAAAAGCTGAAAATCCCAAGCCATGGAGATTTCTTCAGCAAAGGGATTTCCAGGAGTCATAAAAGATTAGTTTAGTTATTGGATTGTCCTTCAAATAAGAGGTTATTTTCCACTTACTAGATCTTTTTCTTTTTTTATGCTTCCTTTTTCTTTAATAATTCAACAAAATGTTTTACTCCCTTTGTATTTAGCTTATTTTGTAATGCAACAGTATCTTGAATATAGCAGAAGGTTACTCAATATGAAAAAGACCATACCCTGAAGAGCAAGTCAGAGGCCTGATACAGAGGGACTGGAGGCTTAGGTAGAGTTGTGAGCCTTCCACAAAAGGAAGAGTGCTCCCTCAGCATGTGAGACCAGAGAAAGGAAGAAGGTGGATGAGGACAGAATCTGAGGTGTTTGTGGTGTGATGGACAGGGTGTGGGTACCAGGAAGGAGCTTTTCTTGATAAGATAAAGAGTTTATTTGCTCTTGGAGAGGTGTTTCTGGGTAAACAGGTGTTTAAAGAGCCAGTAAAAAGTTGGAAGGGTCTTACCAGGATGGAAAGGATGAAAGCTTAAGTCTTGACAGTGATAAAGATTTGAAAATATTTGTATTATGTTGCTTTGTGGTTGCCAAAATAGTTTATACCACAGAGAATGACAAACCATATTTCTCTCTTTTCAGATGGTTAAAGGAAAAGTGAAAGCTGGAAAAGTAGACTGTCAGGCTTATGCCCAAACATGCCAGAAAGCTGGCATCAGAGCCTATCCAACTGTTAAATTTTTTCCCTACGAAAGAACAAAGGTACGTACAAGGCCTTCGTATATGTGCCTCTCCTTTAGCAGACCAAGTTGGAAAGGTTTGTTATTAGTCTGAATGTTTTTATTAGCTTTTTCTCCCTTTGTCATTTGTTTCATTTGTATATGTGAAAAGAAGCTTCAGTAAAATATGCATCACGTGATTTTAAAAGGTTTTTCTGTCTCAAAGTTCAGATGACCCACTGCCTTAAAATTTTTGTACTCCTAGATTACAGAAACTACAGAAGAGACATACTAGAATATTAGTAGTAGTTTTCTGAGTGGAGATTTAAGGTAATTATTTTCTGTGAAGTTCTGTATTTCCTATTTTTAGAAAAATATTACCTTTATTATTATTTTTCCCAGGAAACAAAAAAAAATTAAAAGAATACTATCATAATTCATAATATTTTTGAAATAGACTAGTACCAAAATATTTATCTTGAGAAATATAAATTAGTGATTTAGACTATAAAATAAAACTTATGGTTCCTTGGTTTGGTTATAGCTCCCTTCTGTGGGCCACTATGTTTTTTTTTTTTCCCCCTTCAAAAAGAAAACTAGACATCCACTGATGGTTCTTAAAATTCAGGTGATAACCCCTATGGTCATTTATATAAATGCATATACCTTTCAACCAATATAATTGCTAACTGAAAGTATTCATGACTTTTGCTATCTTTCTGGGTAAAAAGCATGACATTTTTGACAATGTAATTAAATAAGGATTGGCTATGTATTCATGTTTTCTGGTAAAACATTTGAAGTAAGTCATTTCAAATATTTTTATACTTTTTGAGAAAGCTCATCAGCTTAAGATTTCATGTTTATTTATTAGAAATTATATTTTGGAGTTAAATAATGAAATTGGATGATGAATTTCAGAAGTCTAGTGTTGTCATCTCAATTTTTCAGTGAAGGATTTTGATTTGGCAAAGAGGTTAATTCTGTCTTAAGAACAGCCTGGGGTAAGCAGAACTCAGTGAGAGTAAAGGAGCTTATACTAGTACCTGAATCTTCATTTCTTTGGAATCATTGACTCGACTTTGATTCTCAGAACAGCTGAGAAATTTATGACATAGATAGGGGTCTTCACTCAGATGGTGTTAGGGAAGTATCAGTATAATGAGCAGTCACAGAATTAATCAGGCCATAGAAAGAGCTGTTTGAAAAGATGTTACCATGTGGCAGGAGAAGCCCAGAAGACATTAGGACCCCAAATACCCCTGTCCAAACCAAAAGACAGAGGTGGAAGTCCAGGCCAGATTTGAAAATCAAAGCAGAATAATGATTGTGGTAAATAGCAGTACGAATCAGGTGGGCAGGAACACAAAAAAAACAAAATCCTAACATACAGTGTGGAGTTCCCACCCAGAAGGAAATAAATAACACCAGATCCAAGAAAAGCAAGCCTGATATATTGACCTGCCCCCTTCCCTGATTTTCAGCCACCGTCCTGCTCTGAGCAAATGAGAACCAGGAGACATACAGTACTTTCCAGTGTTGTTGATCAAGATTTTAACTGTGCCTATGATTTGTATTAGATTGGAATGATTTGAATCCTATGGGGGCTGTCTTTTCTTTACAGTTTAGTTATTTTAAGGCAATTGGAGTTAGCAATATCATTTTTTCCAATGAATTATTTTCATGTTCCCGTAACAGTATTGTATTTAAGTAAATTATGAGTTAACTGCTTTTGCAGCATTATTTCCTTGAAGAAATTTGAGTTTCAAATATTTAGAACTTTTAAGGAATATTTAATCAAATTTCTTAAATGGAAATGTCATGTTTTGAATAGATACCTTAAAGATTATAACAGGAGTGTTTTTAATTTTAGAGAAATATTTGGGGAGAGCAAATAGATTCCAGAGATGCAAAAGAGATTGCTACCTTCATATATGAAAAATTGAAAAATCTCCAAAATCATGGAAAGAGAGATAAGGTAAGGACTAAATCTAGAGCTTTGGCAAACATTATCTATTCTTACTGTACATTATATCAATAAACAGGTAGAGTAGAAGCTTCAAAAAATAGTAAAGTTGAAATTTCTTAATTTGGAAAATACGATAATCAGAATGTAGCTTGTAGGCACTAATAAGCATAGAAATTTAGATACATAAAACCATTTAACTCAAGTTATGGCCATAGTTCACTACTTTATTTAAATTTTGTTCAATTATAAATAAAGCATTGACTTGTTGAGAATAAATATACTGGAGCCTCATAAAATATTTTATAAGGCAAAATATCTACTCTGGTAGGGTCAGGATATATTGGAACCATATTCGTCTTGGCCCCTTCTTGAATTTTTCTTACTCAAGAGGCAGTGCAAGCCCTTTGCTATTCTGTGAAAGAACTGTTCTTTTTTCCCTTTTTAAAATCATTGTCATCCTAGGACATACTTAAAAACAGGCCAAAGAGTGCTGGAGTGCTTCTGAGTGGAATTTAATAAAATCACGTATGAGGTTTTTTGTATTCTTTCCCTATAAGGTGAAAGAAGGACAAAAAAGAACAACCCAGATTCTGGAGAGGGCTAGAGACCTCTGGCCTTGCAGAGCCATATTAGAACTGCAGACTCCAACACAGAGGGCTTACATCCTGTTTTGGGAGTTATAAATCTTTATCTTCTTTATAAAAACATTTTTCCGATGTTTTTACCAGATCAGCTTCCTCGAGAGGTTTTAAAGTATGACTCTTATCTCAAGTTAAACCTTTGAAATAGAAAATGTTATTAGACGTAAACCAGAATATCATAAATGAAATTAAGTTTAAAAACATACCAATATTATTACTTAAGTGTAATTAGCAGTATCTGCATGGACAGGTAAGAACTAAGAGATATCCTTTTCCATTGTGACAATTAGGCAAGGTGTATTTCATACAGTGATCCATTAGTTATTTTTTAAAAGGTAGAATACTATAAACTAATCAATATTTTAATATAAATTCATACTTTTTCTTTCAATCACTTTTACATTATTATAGGATGAACTTTAATGATGTTAAAGATGAAGAAAAAAGAGAAGGAATTCTAACAAATGACATCAGAAGACATCTTTTTAGGATGTTACTACTTGGTGGGAATAAATGAACATTATCTTGGACTTGTAATTGCACTGTCTGAATTCTGTACAACACTGGTATAAATGAAGGGTCTGCAAACTTTTTCTATAAAAGGCCAGATTGTAAAGATTTTAGGCTTTGTAAACCATATATAGTTGTCACATACTGTTTTTGTTTTGTTTACAGCCCTTTAAAAGAATGCAAAAACCATTCTTAGCTCAGGGCCATACACAAACAGACCACAAACCACATTCAGTTCATGGGCCATAGATTACTGACCCCTGGAAATGATGTTAAGACTGGCTGGCACAAACAGGAGCCTGTTGAGTTATGTACATATGTGTCTAAGTTGTACGAAACTGGTCTCTTATTTCTTAAAGTTTTGTGGCTGGCCTGAAGAGACGTAACTTAGTTTTTGTCACCTGTTCTGAAATGGGATGAAACAGATTCTGTTTCCTTTAAAAAAAAAAAACACACTCCCATTGTGGCAAACATACCCTGTTTTAATGGTGTTTTATAGTGAAGCAACTTTCCATTTTCTTTCTAAAGTTTAAAGAACTGATTTTAATTTTTCACAATTGAGAAAAGTTTTTGTAACAATAAATGAACCCAGTAGATTTCTACAGCCTCTAGAAATACCTGAGGAAAACAATATTTGGAGCTGGTAAGTGGGCTGTGTAGTGGGCCCAAGTATATCAAGTATATCAGGTATTTAGAGTTCTGGATTTTAAACATAGGTGTTTATTTATCTTCTGAATAGCTTTCTTAGAAGTTTTACCCTGCGATAGTAATTGACTTTTGAAGTATTGTTCTAATATTTATGGTTTTTGTCTTCTGGACTTTGTTTTGATATAGATCCTTTATTTACATTTGCCTCTTCCCCTCCCCCCACAGTTGAAGTTTTTTTCACTCGTCTGATTTATTATTCAAATAGGAAAAGTAACTTTACTGTTTTGTTTCACTGTAGCTCATAATGACACTGCGGTTATTCCATTTATTAGTTTGCTGTTGAATGCTGCCATTTTCAGATAAATATTGGCATAACAACTTATTTTTATAAGAAAAGTATATAAATCTAAGGCTGGGCTCTTTTCATTTCTTGGTTGTTCAGACTAAAAGAATCTGGAATTTTCCTTGCATCTTAACAAAACATGTCAGTAATGTGTAGTTGTTTAGTTACAGTTCAGAGTGCATTAAAAACTCTAATTGTTTGAAAGAGGTCCGCAAATTAAAAAAAAATTTCCCCAAAAACTTACTAGAATTATGCTCTATTATATTGGAAGATTTATTTGATGTCACTTTATCTCCTTCTCAGTATTTCCTCATGAAGATAATTATTTTATCACTGCAATATCTACCAAAAAAATTTTTTTTCTAGTCTAATCCTATTCATACCCTCCATTTTTGCTTCAGTTGAATCCTTTAAGTCCTATTACCCTTGGATTCCACTTCACATATGTGAGCAGTAACAGAATAATTGCCACTTCTAACTTTAATACCACCTTTTTGAAATACGATCAGTAATGGCAAGTGCCTTTCATATGTTAAATTTTCACTGCCTGGAAATCTCAAAATTGGCTTTCCACAATAATTCCAAAATGGAAGATGTAAAGAAGTCTTGGTAAATGTTTATTGAATTAACATATCAATTAGGCAAATACCACTGTGCTGGACACTGAGGCATATGTAGAAGGAATCTAAGGGATGGTTCCTCTCTCCCAAGTGTCTGTAATTCACAGTTCTGACACTGAACCCATAAATAGGTTTATAGGTACCTATACTACTAAATATAAATACAATTCCAAACTTATTGAGAAACGTTATAGGCAGTAAAAATAAAAAAAGTAAACATTATATATCCTGTAACCTGGTGCCTATGGAGTTGGCTCTAAATCCAAGGCTACTGGGAGTCCTGTTAAATGATATATATCCTACAATATCTATCAGGAAGCAATTTTCTGCAATCACAGGTGTCATTGAGTATCTCAAGAACAGCTGGCAGAATTAACAGTTTTAACAGCCATGTAAGTGCAGTGGATCACCCTGAAGAGTGCCAGGTCAAATGGCCATTTCTCTCAGCAACATCATTTTTGTGTGCAGCTGACCTTTGGTAACACAACACCATTTCTAGCAGACTGGAGCATTTTCTATCAGGCAATTGTATTTGAAAATTAGATACATTTAAATATGTGGCTATGTAAAACAACTTGGAGTTTGTGTTTTTGATGTTAGTGATGCTTACCTATTCCAATTTGCATATTTTATTTAAGATCTTTTATCTTTTTTACTTAAGGTATATGATTAAGATAAAGGAAAAGGAAATTATTTTTATATTGTAAAAGTTTTCTTTAAATTTGTGCTTTGTTTTCTAACAGTATTCAAAGCGGGAATTTTCTTAAGTACAATAATCAGATTTGCTGTGTTGTTTCCTATGGGACACATTTACATAGATACTTAGAATATGAGAGCCTTCAATGCAGTAATATTTTTTAGCCCTTTTAAAACAGATTCTTTATATAATTTGGCCATAGGTCTACCAAACTCAGATAAATGTCTTAAATTAGACACATTCAGTCCATTATGACTATTAAATAGTACAAAATTAACAAAATATATTTTAAATTTTTTGTAATGTTTCCTGTAATTGATTCTGAGGATGAGAAGAATATCTTTCTAGAGTATGCTACTTTACACATAAACTTTTAAAGACACCTAAATTCTTCTGGTGAACAGCTTATTTTTGGTAAGAGTAATGGGAATTTAAGTTAGCCACCAGACTAAGTAGAAATGTGTTACTGATCATACACCAAAGTGTTAGTGATTTACAACTTGAATCTTTTTTACATTTAACACTAAATTTGCACTTAGTTTCTTGTACCGTCACCCAGTCCCCTTGTTAGCAGTTGAATCTATTTTGTGAAAGGTGATTAACCCAAATTATGGCCGCAAGCTAATGCCAGACCAGCCAGTATAATGTCTTGATCAGTTGGTTACACTGCTCACTTGAGTGCATTCCTTAGTACCTGCTGTCCTATTAAAAAAGATACAGGGGGTGCCTGGTTGGTTCAGTCAGTTGAGCACCCGCCTTCAACTCATGTCATGATCTCAGGGTCCTGAGATCGAGCCTCGCATTAGGCTCCCTGTTCAGCGGGGAGTCTGCTTCTCTCTCTCTCTCCCTCTGCTGCTTCCCTGCTTATGTTCTCTCACTGTACTCTCTCTCTCTCAAATAAATTTGAAAAAAAAAAAAGAGGGATACAGATCAAAAACCTATTCAGAAAGATCTGTGCTAATGTCCAGAAAAAAACTGTTCCATATAAATTGTTCCATATTAATTAAATAACTACTATTCTAAACATTTTAAATTTTACATCCTCAAATAAAAAAGAATTGGTCCCAGTAGAAAGTGGTGAGATAGGAGGCTCCTAAAGTCACCTCCTCCCATGGACACACTGAATCTACAGCTATGTACAAAACAATTCCCTCTAAGAGAAATCCGGACACTAGTAGCCAAGCGATTCCTATCCATCAGGTTAATGAGAGAAAAACCCACACTAGAGTGGGCAGAAGCAGCAATGACACAGTCTTATAAACCCCATCCCCCCAGTGCAGTGCCACAACAAAGAGGGAACTTGTGACTGCCAACCAAGAATCATAGCAAAATTGTCCTTCAGAATTAAAAGTGGGAGTATTACAGATAAGCAAAAGCTGAAGGAATTAATCATCACTGAACAAGCTTTACAAGGAATGTTAAAGTGATTTCTTCAAGCTGAAATGAAAGGGTATTAGTAAATACAAAACATTGAGGGATGCTTGGGTGGCTTAGTTGGTAAAGTGTCTGCCTTCTGCTCAGGTCATGATCCAAGTGTCCCGGGGTCAAGCCCCACATCAGGCTCCCTGCTCAGCAGGGGGCCTGCTTCTCCCTCTGCCTGTGCCCTCTCTCTAATAAATAAAATCTTTAAAAAAAAAAAAAAAGAAAAGAAAAAGTATCAATCTCACTGACCAAAATAAATACATAGATTCTGAATAATGTGATGCTGGTGGGTCCATCATTTTATAAATCTAGTATAAAGGTTGAAAGACAAAGGTAGTAAAAATAACTACAGTAATTTGTTCATACTAAAGATTCAAATTGTGACATCAGATACACAAAAGGAGAATGAAGTAAAGTTTTTGTAGGAGAGTAAATTGTTAGCATAAAATAGACTAATGGATTTAAAGATGTTTCATGTAAGACTCATGATAACTACACACCAAAACCTATAATAGATGCACAAAGAGAACTGGGGCACCTGGGTGGCTCATTCAGTTAAGCATCTGCCTTCAGCTAGGGTTGTGATTTCAAGGTCCTGAGATTAAGCCTCACGTTGGGCTCTCCACTCAGCAGGGACTCTGCTTCTCCCGCTCCTTCTGCCCTCACCCTCTGCTTGTGCATTAGTGTGCTCGCTTATGCTCTCTCTCTCAAATAAAATCTTTAAAAAAAAAAAATGAAATTAAAGTGAATAGCTACAGAAAATGAACAACTCACAAAGGAAGACTGCGAGAGGAAGAAAAGAACTATAAAACAGCCAGAGAACAATTATGAGATGATACTAGTAAGGTCTTGCCTACCAATAATTAAATGTAAATGAATTGAAATCTCCAATCAAAACAATAGCTGGACAAATTGAAGAAGACAAGACCCAACTATGCTGCCTACTGGAACTACTACATCTTTAAGGACACACATAAGCTCAGGAATGAGGAGAAAGAAGCTGTTACAAATGGAAACCAAATGTTGACATAGCTATGCTTGTCCAACAAAATATACTTTAAAACAAAGACTAGTAAGTGACAAAGTCACTGTATAATGATAAAGGGGTCAAACGAAGTAACACTTGTAAATATTTATTCATCCAAATTAGGAGGACCTAAGTATGTAAAGCAAATGTTAAAGGTAGAAATAGTAATAAAATAATAGTAGGATATGTCAGTCTCCACCCGCTTTTATCAATGGATAGATTGGACAGAAAATCAACAAGACAAAAAACATTGGATGTCTGTTCATCTGGTCTAACTTGTAGTCTAAGACTACAAGTTACAGACCATTTACAGACCATTCCACCCAAAAGCAGAACAGACATTCTCAAATGGGACTCTCCAGGTCAGATTTTACGTTAAGCCACAAAACAAGTCTTAGTAAATATGATAAGTTTCAAATCATTTAAAGTAACTTCTGATCATAATATTATAAAGCTAAAAATTACAAGAAGAAAACTAGAAAATTACATATGTATGGAGATTAAACAACATGCTATCAAACTATCAATGGGTTAAAAAAAAAAAAAAGATGCCTTGAATGAAAATAAAACAGCAAATCTTATGGGAGGCAGCAAAAGCAGTACCACTATAAGTTTATAGTGATGAAAAACCTTCATTAAGAAAAAGGAAAGATTTGGGGCACCTGGGTGGCTCAGTGGGTTAAAGTCTCTGCCTTCAGCTCAGGTCATGATCCCAGGGTCCTGGAATCGAACACCACATTGGGCTCTCTGCTCAGCAAGGACCTGCTTTCTCTCTCTGCCTGCCTCTCTGCCTCTCTGCCTACTTGTGATCTCTGTCAAATAAATCTTAAAAAAAAAAAGAAAGAAAGAAAAAGGAAAGATCTGAGGAGAAGGGAATATGGGAGCAGAGTAGGAGGGCCCTAGGTTTCCTGTGTCCCACAAATCTGACTAGATAACTATCATATCGTCCTAAATACTCTAGAAGTCAATCTGAAGACTGACAGAACAAACAACACAACTAAAGGTAGAAAAGAGGCCACATCAAAGAAGTGCAGATGCAGCTTGGGAGAGAAACAGAGGGAGCTATAGTCCTGGAGAAGGACAAGGGACACGCTACCACACAGGGAAAGTAAATCCCTATAGAAATTGGCTTGGGGGGCACCTGGGTGGCTCAGTGGGTTAAGCCTCTGCCTTCAGCTCAGGTCATGATCTCAGCGTCCTGGGATTGAGCCCCACATCAGGCTTTGTGCTCAGCAGGAAGCCTGCTTCCCCCCTTCTCTTTGCCTGTCTCTCTGCCTACTTGTGATCTCTCTCTCTCTCTCTCTCTCTCTCTCTCTCTGTCAAATAAATAAAAAATTTAAAAAAAAAAAAAACTTTAGAAATTGGCTTGGAAAGTGATAAGGCCCAATTTTCATGAGTTCTTGCAACCAGTGGGATTTAAAGCTCAGATTATAAAGGTCACCATGCTTGGCTCTGGGAGAGCTTGGAAGACATTGGGGCTACTCTTGGAGAAAAGGAAGGACAAACAGCCCATGGACACATTGTGGAAACAGCAATCTGAAGAGCACATGGGGCACACGGTGAAGAGGTTGTTCATCTTGGAGCACATGCCAGAGAGGCAGTATTCACAGACAGACCTCTCCAGGAGCAAAGGAACTGGCAGAGCCATTTCCCTCATCCATCCCTCAGCGTAAGCACAGGGCTACCCATGGGAACCAGCACAGCACTCACACTTACTACCTAATCTACACCAAGCCCTGTCCCCTACACTCCAGTGGAACTGCCCTTCCCAGTCATGCTGACCCTCATGAGTCCCAGCATGGGGGGCGGGGGGCTCAGAAGACTGGCCCAAACCCCTACCAACACAATTCCTGACCCAGAAGTTTTCTGAGGCCTTGGTTCCAGTGGTGGTGGCAATGACAGTTCTCATTTCACAAACAGACCAGAGCACACCTAGTTAAAATGCACAACATTCAGGCCAAGGACCAAAAACTACCCATGACAGGGAAAGAGAGCCTCTGCAGCTGACTGGCCTGAAGGATAATGTGGTCAGGACACAACAGCAAAGCACATACAGCACACACTAGAGACACTCCCAAAAGCAGCAGGCCCTAAAGAACAAGGGACCCTACACTGCATGACACTACAGGACCTATTCTTCATAAAGCCATTATCCTCAAGAACAGGAGACATGATGGACTTATGTTACACAGATAAACAGGAACAGAGACGTAGACAAAATGGGAATGCAGAGGAATTTGTCCCAAATGAAAGAACTGGACAAGGCCATCACTGGAGATCTAAATGAAACAGGTATAAGTAATGTACCTGATGGAAAATTTAAAGTTTTAATGATCATAAAGATACTACCCAGATGTGATAAGAGTGGAGAACATCAGTGAGACCATTAACAGAGATAAGGAATAACATAGAGATAAAGGGCTCAAAAAACAAAATGAGACACATGTTTGGTGGGGAGAATAGCAGGCAAGAAGAAGCAGAAGAATGAACTAATGACCTAGAAGACAAAGTAATGGAAAGTAATCAAGCTGAACCAGAGAAAAACTGCAAAACAAGAATATACAGAGGGAATTCAGTGACTCCAACAAATGTATTAACATTTGCGTTGTAGGAATTTCAGAAGAGAGAGAAAAGGGGGCAAATAATATATTTGAAGAAATAATAGCTGAAAACTTCCCTAATCTGGGGAAGGAAACAGATATCCATATCCAAGAGGCACAGAGAACCTCAACAAAATCAACAAAAGCAGATCTACACCAAGACATATTGTAATTAAAATGGCAAAATATAGTGATTAAAAAAATATTGAAGTCAACAAGACAAAGGAAGACAGTTACATACATACAAAGGAAACCCCATAAGGCTATTACCAGATTTTTCAGTAGAAACTTTCCAAGTCAGAGGGGAGTGACATGACCACGTTATACCAGTTAGAATGGCAAAAATTAACAAGAGAGGAAACAAGTGTTGGTAAGGATGTGGAGAAATGGGAACCCTCTTACACTGTTGGTGGGAATGAAAGCTGTTTTAACCACTCTGGGAAACTGTATGGAGTTTTTTCAAGACAGTAAAATAGAGTTACCCTATAACCTAGAAAATACTCTACTGGGTATTTACCCCCAAAATACAGATGTAATGAAAAGAAGGGGCACTTGCACCTCAATGTTCATAGCAGAAATGTCCACAATAGCCAAACTGTGGAAAGAGCCAAAATGCCCTTCAACAGATGAATGGATAAAGAAGATGTGGTCCCTATATACAATGGAATATTACTCAGCCATTGGAAAGGATGAATACCCACCATGTGCATTGACATGGATGGAACTGGAGGGGATTATGCCAAGTGAAATAAGCCAAGCAGAGAAAGGCAATTATATGGTTTCACTCATATGTGGAACATAAGGAATAGCACAGAGGATCACGAAAGAAGGGAGGGAAAACTGAATTGGAAGAAATCAGAGAGGGAGACAAACCATGAGAGACTCTAGACTCCAGGAACCAAACTGAGGGCTACAGAAGAGAGGGATGTGGGAGGATGGGGTAACCAGGTGATAGGTATTAAGGAAGGCACATGTGGTGATAAGCACTAGGTGTTATATGTAACTAATGAATCATTGAACACTACATCAAAAACATGATGTACTATATGCTGGCTAAATGAATAAATGTGCTGAATGGGGAAAAACTTGCAGCCAAGAATATTCTATCCAGCAAGGCTATTTTTAAGAACAGAAGGAAAGGAAACAGGTTTCCCAGACAAAAACTAAATTTCATGGCCACTAACCCAGCCCTGGAAGAAATATTAAAAGGAAATCTTTGAGTGGAAAGAGAAGACCAAAATCACAGCATGAAGTCAGGAAGCACAAAAGCAGTAAAAGTGAATATTTTTATTTAAAAAAATCAGCCAAGGAACTCAAAAGGATATAAAATATGACACCATATGGGATGCCTGGGTGGCTCAGTCAGTTAAGCATCTGCCTTCAGCTCAGGGTCCTGGGATCAAGTCCCACATCAGGCTTCTTGCTCAGCAAGGAGCCTGCCTCTCCCTCTGCCTCTGCCATTCCCCCTGCTTATGCTCTCTCTCACACACACAAATAAACTCTTTGAAAAATGAATAAATAAATAAAAATTAAATACGACACCACATATCTAAACCATGGGGAAGAGAGGAATAAAGAATGGGTTCAAACTTAAACAACCATCAACTTAATACAGACAGCTCTATGCAGAAGAGGTTATATAAAAATCTTACAGTAACTATATATCAAAAACCATTAAGTATGCAAAGAATAAAAAAGTTAAATCCAAACATATCAGTAAAGGATACTAGCAAACCATAAAAGACAAGAAAGGATTGGAGAAAATCTTCAGAAACAACCACAAAACAAGTAATAAAATGACAATAACTACATATCTATCAATAATTACTTTGAATATAAATGGACTAAATCCTATAATCAAAAGACATAGGATGGATTTTTAAAAAACAAGATCCATCTGTATGTTGGCTACAAGACTCATTTTAAACCTAAAGACACCTGCAGATTAAAAGTGGAGAGATGGAGAATTACCTATCATGCAAATGGATGTCAAGAGAAAGCCAGAGTAGCAACACTGAGTTAAAATAGACTTTAGAACAAAAACGTATGTTATATAATAATAAAGGGGACAATCCAACAAGAAGACATACTAATTATAAATATGCAGCCAATAAGGGAGCACTAAAATATATGAAACAGTTAATAACAAACATAAAGGAACTAATCAATAATAAGACATTAGTAGGAGACTTTAATACCCCACTTACATCAATTGCTAGATCCATCTAAAAGAAAATCAGTAAGGAAACAATAGCTTTGAATGACACACTGGACCAGATGGACCTAACAGATATATTCAGAACATTCCATCCTATGTGTGCTTGAGTGGCTTCATTGGTTAAACATCTGACTGTTGATCGCAGCTCAGGTCTTGATCTCAGGGTTGTGAGTGCAAGCCCCGCATTGGGCTCCATGCTGATGTGGAGTCTATTTAAAAAAAGAAAAGAAAGGAAAAGAAAAAAAATTCCATCCTAAAACAGCAAAATGCACATTATTTTCAAGTACACATGGAACATTCTCTAGAATAGATCACAAATTAGCCCACAAAACAAGCCCCAACAAATTCTGAAAGTTCAAAGTCCTAGCACACATCTTTTCTGACCACTACACTACCACAAGAAAAAAAATCTGGAAAGACAAGAGTCACATGGAGATTAAATAACGTACTACAAAATGATGAATGTGTCAACCAGGAAATCAAATAAGAAATTAAAAAATTACGTGGAAATAAAAATGAAAACAATTGGTCAAAACCTTCTGGACCCAGCAAAAAGCAGTTCTAAGAAGAAATTTTAAAGCAATATACGTCTACATTGAAAAGCAAGAAAAATCTCAAACAACATAACCCTAATGCCTGAAGGAGCTAGAAAAAGAACAACAAATAAAACCTAAAAGCAGTGAAGGAAGTAAATAATAAAGATCAGAGAATAAATAAATGCTATAGAAACTAAAAAACCAATAGAACAGATCAATAAAACCAAGAGTACTTTGAGGGGGGAAAAATCAGTAAAATTGATAAACCTCTAGCCAAACTTATCAAGGAAAAAGAAAAAAAAAAGAGCAAGCGAGAAAGCCCAAATAAATAAAAACATGAATGAGAGAAGAGACACCACCACAGAAATACAAACAATTGTATGAGAGCATTATGAAAAAGTAAATGCCAATAAACTGGACAACCTGGAAGAAATGAATAAATTTCTAGAATCAAAATGGACAACAGGCACATAAAAAGATGTTTGACATCCCTAATCACCAAGGAACTGTAGTTTAAAACCACAATGAGATATTACTTCAAATATGCTAGAATAACTGTCATCAAGACAAAGGACAACTGGTGCTGGTGGGAACATGGTTAATAGGGAACTCTTATACACTGTTTTAAGAATGCAAATTGGGGACCTCTGGGTGGTTCAGTTGGTTAAGCAGCTGACTTTTAATTTCAGCTCAAGTCATGATCTCAGGGTCCTGGGATTGAGCCCTACATCAGGCTCTGTGCTCAGAATGGAGCCTGCTTGAGTACTTCTTCTCCCTGTGCTCCCCATTCCTCTCCCTCTCCCTTTCTCAAATAAAAACAAATAAAGCTTTTTTTTTTTTTTAAGTATATTAGTCCTACTACTATGGGAAACAATATGAGGATTCTCAAAAAAATTACAGAGATCTACTATATGATCTGGCAATCCCACTTCTGGATTCCATCCAAAGGAAAGGATTTCAGAAAGACATATGCACTCTCATATTGTATCATCATTATTCACAATAGTCAAGATATGGGAACAACCTAAATGCCTATCAACAGATAAATGGACAAAGAAGATGTGGTATATGTATACAATGGATTATCTCTCAGCCATGAGAAAGAAGGATAGTCTACCATTTACAATAACATGGGTGCAATAACATGAACATATTATGCTAAGGGAGATGAGTCAAACAGAGAAAGACAAATAATGTAAGATTATAACTTAAATGTGGAATCTAAAAAGTCAAACCTATAAAAAGGTGGAGTAAAATGGAGGTTACCAGGAGATGGGGAATAAGACATGTTGTTTAAAGGTACAAACTTGTCACAAGTAGTAAATAAGCTATAGAGAACTAAAGCATAGTAAATATAGACAACACTATGCTATAATGTGATAAATATAATGGCAATCATATTTCAACATATACATGTATTGAAGTAACACATTTGTATACCTTAAATTTATGCAATGTTATGTCAAATTTATTCCGTTAGAAAAAAAAGAAAGAAAGAAAGAAAGAAACTCATAGATACATAGAAAGGATTGGTAGTTGCCAGAAATGGGGTGTGGTGGGGAGGGGAGTGAAATGCGTGGAGGTAGTCAAAAGATACAAACCTCCAGTTCTAAGACAAGTAAGTCCTGGTGTTATGATGTACAGCATAGTGACTAGAGTTGAGAATACTGTAGTGCCTATTTGAAAGTTGCTGAGAGTAAATCTTTAAAGTTCTCATTACAAGAAAAAAATACGACTATGTATGGTGATGGCTATTAATGAGTCTTGTGCTGATTATTTCACAATATATATACATCAAATCATTTTCATGTACACTTAAAACTAACACAATGTTATATGTCCTTATATCTCCTTTTAAAAAGGAATAGGTGTTGGGTTTTTTGGAAAATATAAAATCAGATTTTTAGAAAACTCAAATTCTTTGTGAGTATATTAACAAATGATAAGACTCTGACTAACAAACCATGGTTCTGAGGCCCATTAACCAGCAAAGAGCCCCACCTTGACACTCAAGTATCTGTTGCAGGCCATTAGGTACAGTATTTGGCTCTGACACTAAATATGTGTTATATTTATGCAATGTATGTATATGTGGATGTGGATGTATCTGGGGCCATCAACCACTGAAAGGCAACAATACAAAAAAATAGACAATTTATCCTACATATGTTAAAACAACTAGTTAATTTACAAAACATCTATCTTCTCTTTCTCTAGTTACCATGAAAATTGTGAAGGTAAAGTCTATACCATCTTTGCTTTGTTTTTGAGTAAATTTAGACATGGTAACTAGTCTCTAACCTTGATTTCCTTAGTTCTATGTTTTAAAAATCCTTTACTTGCCATTTTGTAATAGGGGTGAGAAAATTTTTAATGATTTATAAAAATGGTAGGTATATTTATATAATAAAATGTCCAGCTTTGGAACAGCAACATCTCATATAGTTTACAAAAAAAAAAAAAACCCTGAGGCTATATACTATGTCAACTATACTATGATTTTTAAAAATACCTCAGCAATTTATTCTCTCTGAAATAGTCACAAAAGAACACAAGACTCAATAATAAGATATATCAAAAAGTCTAAATCCTATTAGCACCTTGGAGAGCTAATTCAACCGTATTTATTTTAATAAATTCAAAGTGCAAAAAAATACCTTTTTTCCTATTGAGATTAAGTAAATTTTGAATGTATTTTGTTGATGTGTTTTGTATATAAGTAGATAAATATAAATGATAAGAAATTTCTTCCACCTTCTTCCCCCATAATATGCAATTTTCCTCTCTGGGGATAAGACATGGCTTTTATCTGTCCTCCTCCATTTTCAGAACCTAACACACACATATAAAGTGTATAATTAACAATCAGATGTATTGCACTATATTGTTATATTGTTGAAAATTAGTTTGCCAGTGATTGTGGTAAGAATTGTGATAAGAATTGTTGGCTAGAAGTTAAAATTATTTTATGCCTTATAAGTTGTAGGTGATGGGGGAGGAGCAAGACGGTGGAGCAGTAGGAGACCTAAATTTTATCAGGTCCCAGGAATTCAGCTAGATAGTTATCAAACCATTCTGAACACCTACAAATTCAACAGGAGATTGAAGAGAGAAGCAGCAATTCTAGGGACAGAAAAGCGAACACGTTCTGGAAGGTAGGACATGCAGAGAAGTGAATATACAGGAAGATAGCCTGTGGGGGGAGGGGCTTGCTCGTGGCAAGTGGTAGAGCAGCAGAGCACAAAATTGGAACTTTTCGAAGTCTGCTCCATTGAGGAACATCGCTCCAGATGCTAAGCAGGGGATGGAGCGCTCACCAGGACAGTGTGGTCTCAGAACGCACAGGGCAAGAAAGACCAGAGATGTCTAAGTGTGACAGAGCTCCCAGGTATAGGCCCCAGGAAGCTGGCAGCAGAGATGGAGCCAAGGAGTGGGCTCTCAGCTTGGGATTGTCAAAAACTGTGATTCCCCACAAACCCATGTCACTGCTTTTCAAGCAGGGACCTCCAAAAGTGGCAGATCCAGGGAGACCCCCTCCTTCTTCCTCTAGGAGGAGAGGCACAGGAGTGCACTACAGGAACTGGCTGGGTTTGGAGACTCCAAATGGAGCCATGCACCAGAGACAGAAACACTCAATCACAGGCTGGGTAAGCATGGAGTGTGGCTAGAGACCAGAGTGACAGGAGGGATTAACTGCTTTTCTCTGAGGGTGCACTGAGGAGTGGGGCCCTGAGCTCTCAGCTACTCCAGGCCAGACACTGGGAGGCTGCCATCTGTATTCTCTTCCTCCAAAACTGTATAGAAAGCATTCAGGGAACAAAAGCTACCAAGAGCAAACTTGAGCAGATTACTTATCCTGGCCCCTGGCAGGGGTGGTGCAATTCCACCTAGAGCAAAGGCATATGAGAATCACTGCAACAGGCCCTATCCCCAGTAGACCAGCAAAAACATCCAGCCAAGATTAAATCCACTATTCAACGAGAACCATGCAACTCCAGAGCTAGGGGAATGAAACACATAGAATTCATAGCTTTCCCCTATGATTCTTCAGTCTTTCAAAATTAACATTTTTTTATTTTCTCTTATTCTCTTTTAAAAAAAAAAATTTCCTCTTTCGTATTTTAACCTTTTAAAACTCTTTTATCAATACCTTTAAAAATCTTTTAAAAATCTTTATTGTTATACTCATATTCTATCCCTTCATTGTATTTAATCTTATGTTTTATATACATATAAGTCTTTCTTTCTTTAAAATTTTGGGATAGTTTCTTCTAACAGATCAAAATATACCCTAAACCTAAGTATATAACTTTGTTCTAGTTTCCAGGCTGATCACATTCTCTTGTTTCTGTTGTTTTTTTTTTTTCTTTTTTCCTTTTTCAACCAAATTCTCATCTCACTAATTCCTTTTCTATAATCTTTTAAAATTTTCATCTTTATAATCATATTCCATCCCTTCATCATGTTTACCGTTCTTTTTATATACATAAAAAGTTTTCTTTCTTTAAAGTTTGGGGAGGCCATTTCTTCTAACAGACCAAAATACACCCAAAATCAAGTGTATGGATCTGTTCTAATCATATTTTGTTTTCTCTTTTTTCCTTTCTCCTTTCTTCTCCCCACAGTTTTGGGTCTCTTCTGATTTGGTTAGCATATATTTTTCTGAGGTTGTTGCAACCCTTTTAATATTTTGTTCTCTCATTCATCTACTCGTATCTGGGTAAATGATAAGGTAGAAAAAGTCACCTCAAAAAAAAAAGAACAAGAGGCAGTACTGATGACTAGGTACCTAATCAATATGGACATTAGTAAGATGTCATAACCAGAGTTCAGAATGATGATTATCAAGATGTTAGCTGGGCTTGAAAAAAAAAAAAAGAGGATACTAGAGAATCCCATTTTGGAGAAATAAAAATGCCCTCTGGAGAAATAAAAACTAAAATCTAACCAAGCTGAAATTTTAAAAAGCTATTAATATGGTGCAATAAAAAATGGAGGCTCTTACTGCTAGGATAAATGAGGCAGAAGAATTAGTGATATGGAAGACCAAATTATGGAAAATAAAGAAGCTGAAAAAAAAGATAAATACTGAACCACAAAGGGGAGAATTCGATAGATAAGTGATACCATAAGACAAAACAATATTAGAATATTTGAGATAATTATTAATAATTATTAGGATAATCCCAAAAGAAGAAGACGGCGGGGGGAAGGTATATGAGAGCATATTATAGCACAGAATTCCCTAATGTGGGGAAAGGAACAAGCATCAAAATCCAGGAGGCACAGGGAGTCCCCCTCAAAATCAATAAAAATAGGTCAATACCCTGTCATCTAATAGTAAAACTTACAAGTCTCAGTGACAAAGAGAAAATCCTGAAAGCAGCTAGGGACAAGAAGTCTATAACATACAATGGTAGGAATATTAGCTTGGCAGTAGACCTATCCATAGAGACCTGGCAGGCCAAAAAGGACTGGCAAGATATATTCAGAGCACTAAATGAGAAAAATATGTGAAGAATACTATATCCACCTAGGCTGTCATTGAAAATAGAAGGTGAGATGAAAAGCATCCAGGACAAACAAAAACTAAAAGAATTTGCAAACACCAAACCAGACCTAGAGGAAATATTGAAAGGGTCCTCTAACCAAAGAGAGAGGCTAAAAGTAGTAGATCAGAAAGGGACAGAGACAATATACAGTAACAGTCACCTTACAGGCAACACAATGGTACTAAATTCATATCTTTCGATAGCTACCCTGAATGTAAATGGGCTAAATGCCCCAATCAAAGACACAGGGTATCAGAATGGATAAAAAAAAAAAACAAGACCCATCAATATGCTGGCTACAAGAAACTTATTTTTGACCCAATGACACCTCCAGATTTAAAGTGAGGGGGTGGAAAACAATTTACCATGATAATGGACAACAAAAGAAAGCTGGGATGGCAATCCTTATATCAGATCAATTAGATTTTAAGCCTAAATCTATAAAAAGAGATGAGGAAGGACATTATGCCATACTTAAAGGCCCTGTCCAACAAGAAGATGTAACAATTTTAAATATCTATGCCCATAGCATGGGAGCAGCCAGTTATATAAACTAATTAATAACAAAATCCAAGAAACACATCAACAATAATATAATAATAGTAGGGGGCTTTAACATGCCCCCCCTCACTAAAATGGACAGATCACCTAAAAAAAAGAAGAAGAAGAAGAAGAAAGAAAAAAAAGATCAATAAGGAAAAAAAGACTTTAAATGACATACTGGACCAGATGGACATCACAGATATATTCAGAACATTCCATCCAAAGCAACAGAATATGTATTTTTCTCTAATGCACATGGAACATTCTCCAGAATAGATCACATCCTAGTTCACGAATCAGGTCTCAACTAGTACCAAAATATTGGGAAAGTTGGAAAGAAGTCAAATACATGGAGGCTAAAGAGCATCCTACTAATGAATAAAAGAGTCAACCAGGAAATTGAAGAAGAATTTTTAAAAATTCATGGGAAGAAGTGAAAATGAAAACACAATTTTTCAAAAACTTTGGGATACAACAAATGTGGTCTAGAAAGGAAAGTATATAGCAATATAAGCCTTTCTCAAGAAACAAAGGTCACTGGTACACAACCTCACCCTACACCTAAAAGAGCTGGAGAAAGAACAGCAAAGAAAGCCTAAACCCAGCAGGAGAAGAGAAATAATAAAGATCAGAGCAGAAATCAATGAAATAGAAACCAAAAGAACAGTAGAACAAATCAACAAAACTAGGAGCTGGTTCTTTGAAAGAATTAATAAGATTGATAAACCCCTGGCCAGACTTATCAAAAAGAAAAGAGAAAGGACCCAAATTACTAAATTCATGAATGAAAGAGGAGAGATCACAACAAAGAAATACAAACAATTATAAGAACATATTATGAGCAACTATACACCAGCAAATTTGACAATCTGGAAGAAATGGATGCATTTCTAGAAATGCACAAACTGAAACTGAACACAAACAAAACTGAACCAAGAAGAAAAAGAAATCCTGAACGGACCCATAATCAGTAAAGAGACTGAAGCAGTATCTAAAATCTCCCAACAAACAAGAGTCCAGGGCCAGATGGTTTCCCAGGGGAATTCTACCAAACATTTAAAGATTTAATACCTATTCTTCTGAAACTGTTCCAAAAAAATAGAAATGGAAGGAAAACTTCCAAACTCACTTTATGAGGCCAGCATTACCTTGATCCCAAAACCAAACAAAGACCCCATCAAAAAAAAAAAAAAAAAAAAAAAAAAGAATTACATACCAATGTCCCTGATGAACATGGATGGCAAAATGCTCACCAAAATACTAGCCAGTAGGATCCAACAGCACATTAAAAGGATTATTCACCATGACCAAGTAGGATTTATTCCAGGGCTGCAAGAATGGCTCAACATCCACAAATCAATCAATGCGATACAATACATTAATAAAAGAAAGAACAAGAACCATGTGATACTCTCAATAGATGCTGAAAAAGCATTTGACAGAGTACAACATCCTTTCTTGATCAAAACTCTTCACAGTATAGGGATAGAGAGTTCATACCTCAATATATCAAAGCCACCTATAAATAACACACTGCAAATATCATTCTCAATGGAGAAAAACTGAGAGCTTTTCCCCTAAGGTCAGGAACACAGCAGGGTTATCCACTATCACCATTGCTATTCAACATAATACTAGAAGTTCTAGCCTCAGCAGTCAGACAACAAAAAGAAATAAAAGGCATCTGAATCAGCAAAGAAGAAGTCAAATTCTTACTCTTTGCAGATGATATGATACTTTACATGGAAAACCCAAAGGCTCCACTCCAAAACTTATAGCACTTACACAAGAATTCAGTAAAGTGTCAGGATATAAAATCAATGAACAGAAATCAGTTGCATTTCTATGCACCAACAACAAGACAGAAGAAAAAGAAGTTAAGGAGTTGTTGAGACAGAAGTTAAGGAGAAGTTAAGGATTCCATTTATAATTTTACACAAAACCATAAGATACTTAGGAATAAACCTAACCAAAGAGACAAAGAAACTGTACTCAGAAAATTATAAAGTACTCATGAAAGAAATTGAGGAAGACACAAAGAAATGGGAAAGTGTTCCATGTTCATGGATTGGAAAAACAAATACTGTGAAAATGTCTGTGCTACCTAGAGCAATCTGCATATTTAATGCAATCTCTATCAAAACACCATCAACTTTTTCACAGAACTGGAACAAATAATCCTAAAATATGTATGAAACCAGAAAAGACCCCAAATAGCCAGAGGAAAGTTGAAACAGTAGGCGACATCACAATTCCAGACAGCAAGCCTTATTACAAAGCTGTAATCATCAAGACAGTATGGTACTGGAACAAAAACAGACACATAGATCAATGGAACAGAATAGAGAGCCCAGAAATAGACCCTCGACTCCATGGTCAACTAATCTTCAACAAAACAGGAAAGAATGTCCAATGGAAAAAAGACAGTCTCTTCAACAAATGGTGTTGGGAAAATTGGACAGCCTCATGCAGAAAAGTGAAACTGGACCATCTCCTTATGCCACACACACAAATAGACTCAAAATGGATGAAAGACCTCTAGGTGAGACAGGAATCCATCAAAATCTCTGAGTACGACACAGGCAGCAACCTCTCCAACCTCAGCCACAGCAACTCCTTCCTGGAAACACTGGCAAAGGCAAGGAAAGAAAGGGAAAACTGAACTATCAGCATTGCATCAAGATCAAAATTTTGCACAGCAAAGGAAACAGTCAACAAAACCAAAAGACAACTGACATATCAGATAAAGGGCTGGTATCCAAATTCTATAAAAAAAAACTTATCAAACTCAACACCCAAGAACAAATAATCCAATCAAAAAATAGGCAGAAGAGATTAATAGATATTTCTACAAAGAAGACATCCAAATGGTCAACAAACACATGAAAAGGTGCTAATCACTCAGCACCAGGGAAATACAAATCAAAACCACAGTGATATACAACCTCACATCAGTCAGAATGGCTAACATTAACAAGTCAGGAAATGACAGATGTTGGCGAGTGTACAAAGAAAGAACCCTTCTACACTGTTGGTAAAAATGCAAGTTGGTGCAGCCACTCTAGAAAACAGCATAAAGATTTCTCAGAAAGTTGAAAATAGAACGTAGCAATTACACTACCGGGTATTTGCCTAAAGATGCAAATGTAGTCTCCAAAGGGGCACGTGCACCTGAATGTTGACAGCAGCAATGTCCACAATAGCCAAACTATGGAAAGAACCTAGATGTTTATCAACAGATGAATGGATAAAGAAGATGTGGTATATATACACAATGGAATACTATGCAGCCATCAAAAGAAATGAAATCTTGCCATTTGCAAAGATGTGGATGGAACTAGAAGGTATTATACTAAGGAAATGTTAGTCAGAGAAAGACAATTATCATATAATCTCTCTGATATGAGGAATTTAAGAGGCAGGGTGAGGTTCATGGGGGAAGGGAGGGAAAAATGAACTGGGGAGGGAGAAACCATAACAGAATCTTAATCTCAGAAACAAACTAAGGGCTGCTGGAAGGGCAGGGGGTAGGGATAGGGTGGCTAGGTGGTAGACATTGGGGAGGGTATGTGCTATAGTGAATGCTGTGAATTGTGTAAGACTGATGTTTCACAGACCTATACCCCTGAAATAAATAATACATTATATGTTAATTTTATAAAAAGTTGTAGGTGATGATCTGCAAGTTTATCAGTCCTAATAATGCTTGGGGGATATTGTAATAGATATAATGAAAACTTTTTTTTTAGAAGTTGGTGATTTTTCCTGTATATTTAAGGTAGATTTACCTGTCAAGAAAGCAGTTATTCCTTCAAAAGAACTTTCTTTAATAATTTTTATGACTTCATAATTCCTTTCTCTGTAGAAGTCCTTTTGATAAATTTCCTTAAAGGATTTTAGTCGAAAACATCAGGCACCAGTAGATGGCAGTGAAAAATAAGCAGAGACATAGAAGATATTTCGTTATTCCTAGAAAATGTTGTTTCTACCTCAGCAGTGAATGAGAATTTACACAGCCTCCTTTGCCTTTGTTTCTTACTATAAAGATCCTGAATATCAGTCACATACATTTGACTGCAAGCAATTGCAAATAAACTAATACTGGATTTTGAACCCCGAATTTAGAATCTAGTATAGCAAATGAGACAAAGAAATAATCAAATGAGTGAATACTTTGAAAAAATAAATTCAAGAAAGTCTTGAAGGGATGGAGTTAAGATGGCAGAGGAGTAGGGAACATTAATTTTGCCAGGTCCCTGGAATTCAGTTAGATAGTTATCAAATCATTCTTAGCATCTGTGAAATCAACCAGAGATCTGAGAAAAGAATGCTGCAATGCTACGTAGAAAAGCAATCACTTTTTGCAAGGTAGGAGGTGAGGAGAAGTGAATCCAAAGTGATATACTGGAAGATAAACCATGGGGGGAGGGAGCCTCCATAAGTCAGCTACTGGAAAGTGATATAAGCAGCAAAGTGCAAAATTGGAAGTTTAGAAGTCTGTTTCAGTGAGGGATGTCCCTGCCTGAAAGGCACTCGGATGCCAAAGCCAGGCTAAATCCCTGGTGAGACAGTGTGGTTTCAGGATGCCTGGGGTCGCAAAAGGAATGGAGTGTCTGAGTACAGCAGAGTTCCCAAGCACTGGAGCAAGAAAGCTGGCTGCAAACAGCCAGTCTAGGTGCCAGCTTCCTGCTTGGTTTTGCAATAAACCTCAAACAGCTACACCATACAGGAACCACTCTCTAAGCAGAGGCCCAGCAAAAGACAGAAGCATGGCAAGACCCCTCTCCCTCCTGTAGGAGGAACAGTACGGGTCCACAACACAGGAGTCCATAAAGTTTGGAGACTCAAAACTGGGTCACATACTTGAAGTAAAAATGCTCAGTCATCTGTTGGGTGAACACAGAGTGCAGACAGAAACCAGGGAGACAAGAGTGATTGTTTTTCTGTGAGGGCTCACTGAAGAGTGGGGACACAAACTTTCAGCTCCAGGGCTAAAGATTGGGACATCACCATTTTCATCCTCTCCATCTGTGCTGAAAGCTTTAAGGGAACAAAACAGTGCCACATAGTACAATGCACAGTAGCTTCCACTAAGCCCAAACTGCCGGCAGGGAGGGGTACAATTCCACCCAGCACTAAAACACCTGAGAATCAGCACAACAGGACTCTCCCTCAGGAGACCAGTAGGAACATCAAGCTAACACCAAGATTACTGACCATAGAGAACTGCAAAACTTCAGCTCTTGGGGAAAAACAGTATATAGCATTCATCAGTTTGTTTTTTTATTATTATTCTTTAGTCTGTCAGATTATTTTTTCTTCTTTTCAGTTGTTTTCTTATTTTATCTATTTCTATTTTATTCTACTTTTAAGCCTCTTTCAATTTTAATTTTTACTTTTAGATTGGGATTTTCCCTGCATATTTTTAGACTACTATGTTTTAAAACCTGAACTCAATCACAAGAGAAAATTTGAAAGGAACACAAATACATGTAGGTTAAAAAGGATCCTACTAAAGAATGAATGGGTCAGCCAGGAAATTAAAGAAGAATTTTTTTAAATCATGAAAAAAAAAAAAAAAAAACAACCCAGAAATGAAAACAGAACATCTTGGAACCTTTGGATGCAGCAAAGGCGACCCTAAGAGGAAAGTATACAGCAATACAGGTCTTTCTCAAGAAAAGCCTCAAATATACAACCTTACACTTAAAGGAGGTGGAGAAAGAACAGCAAATAAATCTGAAACCCAGCAGAAGAAGAGAATTAATAAAGGTTAGAGAAGAAATCAAAGAAATAGACAACAAAATAACAGTAGAACAAAGAAACTAGGAGCTGGCTCTTTGAAAGAATTAATAAGATTGATAAGCCTCTGGCCAGACTTATGAAAAAGAAAAGAGAAAGGGAGAAAGGACCCAAATAAATAAAATCATGAATGAAAGGGGAGAAGTCACAACAAACACTAAAGATATACAAACAATCATAAGAACATATTATGAGCAACTATATGCCAAAAAAAAAAAAAAGCCAACATGGGAGAAATGGATACATTTCTAGAAACATATAAACTACCAAAACTGAAACAAAAGAAGTAGAAAACCTGAACAGACTCATAACTAGCAAAGAAATTGAAGCAGTAGTCAGAAATCTCCCAACAAACAAAAGCCCAAGGCCAGATGGCCTCCTAGTGGAATTCTACTGAACATTTAAAGAAGAATTAATACTTAATTCTTCTAAAGCTGTTTCAAAAAATAAAAATGGAAGGAAATTTGCCAAACTCATTCTATGAGACCAGCATTACCTTGTTCTCAAAATCAGACAAAGACCACACTAAAAAGGAGAATTACAGACCAATATCACTGATGAACATGGATGGCAAAATCCCAAGATACTAGTCAATAGGATCCAATAGTACATTAAAAAGATTATTCAACATGACCAAGTGAGATTTATTCTTAGGCTGCAAGTGTTGCTCAACATCTGCAAATCAATCAATGTGAAACACAAAGAAAGGACAAGAAGTGTATGATCCTCTCAATGATTCAGAAAAAGTATTTCACAAAATACAGCATCCTTTCTTGATTAAAACTCTTCACAATGCAGGGATAGAGGGAAGATACCTCAATATCATAAAAGCCACATGCAAAAAACTCACGGTGGATATCATCCTTGATGTGGAAAAACTGAGAGCCTCTCCCCTAATGTCAGGAACATGACAGGGATGTCCACTCTCACCACTGTTGTTCAACATAGTACTGGGGGTCCTAGCCTCAACAATCAGACAACAAAAACAAATAGAAAACATCCACATCAGCAAAAAAGTCAAAACTTTCATTTTTTACAGATACCATGATACAGTATGCTGAAACCCAAAAGAACCCACCCAAAAATTGTTAGAACTTGTACAGGAATTCAGCAACATGGAAGGATATAAAATCAATGTGCAGAAGTCAGTTCCATTGCTACACACTAACCACAAGACAGAAGAAAGAGAAATCAGAGAATCAATTCCATTTACAATTGCACCAAAACCCATAAAGTACCTAAGAATAAACATAAGCCAAGGGGTAAAGGATCTATACTCTGAATACTATAGAACACTCATGGAAAAATTGAGGAAGGCACAAAGAAATGAAAAAACGTTCCATGCTCATGGATTGGAAGAATAAATATTGTTAAAATGTCTGCACTACCCAAAGTTATCTATACACTCAAAGCAATCCCTATCAAAATATCAACTTTTTTCACAGAGCTAGAACAAATCCTAAAATCCTAAAATACAAATCCTAAAATTTGTATGAAACCAGAAAAGACCCCGAATAGCCAAAGGAATGTTGAAAAAGAAAATCAAAGCTGGTGGTATCACAATTCTGGACTGTATTACAAAGCTGTAATCAAATAAATAAGTAAATAAATAAATAATCAATCAAACAAAGCTGTAATCATCAAGACAGTATGGTACTGACATAAAAACAGACTCATAGATCAATGGAACAGAATAGAGAGCCCAGAAATAGACCCTCAACTCTATGGTCAACTAATCTTCCACAAAGCAGGAAAGAATATCCAATGGGAAAAAGTCTCTTCAACAAATGGTGTTGGGAAAATTGTACAGCCACATGTAAAAGAATGGAACTGGACCATTTTTTTACCCATACACAAAAATAAACTCAAAATTATGATAGACCTAAATGTGAGACAGGAATCCATCAAAATCCTAGAGGAAAACACAGGCAGTAACCTCTTCAACATCAGCCACAGCAACTTCTTTCAAGAAATGGTTCCAAAGGCAAGGGAAACAAAAGCAAAAATGAACTACTGGGACTTCATTAAGATAAAAAGCATTTGCATAGCAAAGGAAATAGTCCACAAAACTAAAAGACAAGCTACAGTATGGGAGAAGATATTTGCAAATGTCTTATCAGATAAAGGGCTAGTATCCAAGAACTATAAAGAATTTATCAATCTAAACACTCAAAAACCAATAATCTGGTCATGAAATGGACAGAAGACATGAACAGACATTTCTCCAAAGAAGACATCCAAATGACCAACAGACACACACAAAAATGCTCCACATCACTCAGCACCAGGGAAATACAAATCAAAACTACAATGAAATACCACCTCACACCAGTCAGAATGGCTAAAATTAACAAGTCAGGAAACAACAGGTGTTGGCAAGGGTGTGGAGAAAAGGGAAACCTCCTACACTGTTGGTGGGAGTGCAAACTGGTACAGCCACTCTGAAAAACTGTATGGAGGTTCCTCCAAAAGTTAAAAATAGAGATACCCCATCACCCAGAAATTGCACTACTAGGTATTTATCCAAAGGATACAAACAGTGATTTGAAGGGGCATCTGCTCCCCAATGTTTATAGCAGCAATATCCATTACTTTTTCTCCTGTATTCTGATCAACTCATATGCTAAATTGCAAGAACATCTATTCTACCTACCTCATCAGGTAGTCCTGTAGATAAAAATGAGATAATGTGTTTTTTAAGAAAAACATGCAAGCAACAAAAATCAAGAATGTGAGAATTTTGCAGGACAAATGATGTGGTTTCTTAATGGGAAAAATGGCAAGAAAAACGAAGAAAGGGTAACTAGCAGATTAAAAGAAATATTAAAGAGAGATGCTTTTGAGTCCTACCAGCCAAAAGCAATGTGGAAACTTGGTGTAGATTCTGACTTGAAGAAACAGACCCCGCAAAAAAAAAAAATAAAATAATGAAGTATATGAGGATATTTAGAACACTAACTGGATATTTTATATTAACCAAGCATTTTTGGGGAAGGGGGAATAATGGTGTTTGGATGTGCAAATAATATTTACAAAATAGCAACGCTTGGAGTTTGCTTTAAAATAATCCCTGACAGGGTGCCTGGGTGGCTCAGCGGGTTAAAGCCTCTCCCTTCGCCTTGGGTCATAATCCCAGGGTTCTGGGATTGAGCCTCACATCGAGCTCTCTGCTCTGCAGGGAGCCTGCTTTCCGCCCCCCCACCCCCCCGCCTGCCTCTCTGCCTACTTGTGATCTCTGTCAAATAAATAAATAAAATCTTTTAAAAATAATAATAATAATCCCTGACCAGGATGTTGGGGGTAGGTGGGATAGAGGAGGGACAAAATAATAATCCAGGGCCTGGAGGTGGTTGTTAAATGAAACGAGATTGACTATATCTTACTGGAGCTGAATAATGGATAAACAGGGGTTGGCTATACAACTCTTTTTTCTATTTGAAATTTTCCACAATAAAATTTAATAACCAAGTTCAGTTTTTAAAAAGGAAAATGTAGTCTTTATAACTAAGATATTGAAATTTCATGCATAATTCCAAATGACAAATGTATAATTATCTGTTTGCCAGATAAATCAGTGTATTAGGAAAGGAAGGAAAATTACAGGATAAAAATGGAGTTGGTTGTCACTAAGTAGGACTACTTTGGAAGAGAATATATACAATTCATTTTCCTTTTATTACTCCCTCCCAAGTTAGAACTTGAGAGCCACTTCACTATTTAGAGCCTATGTAATTGGCTCAAGCTATCAGAAAAAAGTGCCTGAAAATTATGATCCTGTTTCCTACTCAGGTCATAAGACTGAATTCTCAAACAGAAATTAACCAGAGATTGTCTGATCAGCCCAGACTAACAACTGAAGCATCACTATACACAGAGGTTCACCATCTTCTTCAAGGGAGATCTAACTGAATGTGCTTGATAGGGCAGGGTACGCCATCTTCCTAAAGCTACCTTTACTCCTGTTGCCAAAGAACATTCCTTTGGCTGGCAGCACCTAGAACTTGTCCTTGATAGATAAACTACAACTTCAAAGAGCCAACTATCAGTGGTTGCTCCTTCTAGGGGTGACTTTTCTTGCCCTAAATCACTCTTTCCTGTTCTGGATCATCTCTACAGCTCCTCAACTTAGTGGTTTTTTTTTTTTTTTTAAAGATTTTATTTATTTATTTGCCAGAGAGAGAGAGAGAGAGAGAGAGAGAGCACAGGCAGGCAGAGTGGCAGCAGAGGCAGAGGGAGAAACAGACTCCCCACCAAGCAAGGGGCCCGATGTGGGACTTGATCCCAGGACGCTGGGATCATGACCTGAGCCGAAGGCAGCCGCTTAACCAACTGAGCCACCCAGGCGTCCCTCAACTTAGTGTTTTTGGTGAAGTGCACTCCTATATGAAAATTTGTGTTTCTAAGACTGGATTTTCCTTTAAAATAGCTCTTTAAGAGAGTTTGGGAATTGTACATCATCTCAGATGATTCTTTTGAGCAATATTGCTCATTTAAGAAATTTGATATATCCAAGACACTATAGATACTACAGTATATAGTTGTATAATTAATGAGTGAAATGGACTCACTAGTATCACATGGATACGAGTCTGGAATATAGACCCCCCCCCTTTCCTCTTTAACTCCTTCCTTCTGTGTTCCAAGGCAGAGCACAGACTTTCTTCTGGCTTCAAATGTGCTTCCATAGTCTTTGGAGTGTACGGTCTTCCTTACCCTGTCCCTGCATTATTGAGTAGAGTCCATCATTCCTCTTGATGTTACCTGCATTCAGTCCTCCAGGAAACCTAGGAGCAACTCTAAAGATTTCTTTCATATCCCACAATAGGTATAGATGCACCTATACACATTGGGGCCAGAAACATTCTTAAGTAAGCCATAGTGCCACAAGTTGGAAGCACAAACTCAGTCCCAGTGAGTTTAATAGCTATCAAGGAAGAAATTTCTTTGCTTTGAGAGGAGAAAATTGAGAAGGATTCAAACACCTAAATGTTTGCTATAATATTGTTTTCACATTTCACAACAGTCTATGAATAATTATTTTTAGAGACTATGAAGAGAAAGTGGCACTCGAATCAGGAGATGAGAGCTCCAATAGAAATAGGAATGAAGGGTCACAATGAGTAGCCACTCTCCGATAAGGACCAGTGGTTTGGAGGAATTAGTAATAGTGGCAATTTGGTAATGATCACCTGTCTCATTCTGCAGTACAAAATATAAAATGGGATGGTAGGCAACGCACATGGTAAAGTTAAAGTAAAAAAAGAATTATCTAAAAAAAAAATCTCTTGTTCACTGAAAAAAATATTGGCTGGGACCAGCTAAAGATTATATATATATATATAATATATAAAGAGTATATTCACCAAAGCACCCACCTTAGCCTAATCTCTCAGTATTTCTATGACTTGGAATCCTACTTCTAAATCAGTCGCATCCCCACTGGTCACATGAACACTAGAGGGGAGTATTCACAGTTATGGGTGTTACCACCGCTTTTTGTACTGAATCAAGCTTCAGCAAGGGACCCGTCACCCACTAGTCTCTGGGGTCTCTGCTTCTCAAAGCTCTAGAAATTGTGGAAGGAAATAGTGTAGGCCTACTTTATCTATAATTTACCTGGTGTTTGACTTCTGAACAGTGTACAAGTTCTGCTGTTCAAAAAGTTCAGACAAACTTATAAACTACTACTACTGAACAGTCCATGAGTCAGTACAAAATGTGTCAGCAAAGCCACAGACTAGTCTAGGCCTTTCTATTCAAGACTACTACTGAAGGCTTACATGCTTGGTCATGAGTAGTTTCAACTTCAACTGGAAAGAGAATCTAACTTAGTCAAAATAAGTATAGGAATAAAGATGTAGTCATATAATATATTTAATGGGCAAACAATGTTTTAGAAATTAGATGCCTCAGGGCACCTGGGTGGCTTAATTGTTAAGCATCAGCCTTCAACTCAGTTCATAATCCCAGGGTCCTAGAATCGAGCCCTGTATCAGGCTCCCTGCTCAGTGGAAAGCCTACTTCTCTCTCTCCGACTCCCCCTGCTTGTGTTCCATTTCTCACTGTGTCTCTCTCTGTCAAATAAATAAATAAAATCTTAAAAAAAAAAGAAATTAGAAGCCCCTAAGTTGAAGTAATGATTAATAGAAAACTAAAATATATAATTTCAATATAATCTCAGAAATAAGTGGAACAATTTTTTAAAGAGTAACTATTTGAAAAAGAAAAGAAAACTAAAAATAAGAATGGATAACTAAGAAGCATTAAAAGTTGAAAATATCTAGAAATTAAGGATGGAGACTTGAAATATCTCAGAATGAGAAATGTTAGCAATGAAAAGTAATACGAAGTCCTCCTCCAAGTATTGGTCATATCTGCGTTCTTTAGTTTTAGAGGAGAACAAAGGTCAGCAAGCCGCCGCCACCAGCGGGGACTTCTATTTAACTCAGGGGAAAGCCAGGTAACTTCCTTCCTGGGACAATGAATAATAGACTATTTAGAAATCTTCTAGAATGGCTTTCAAGTTCTGGGACCTCATGATCACTTACAGTTAGTGAATATTTTTCTCACTGTATACAGAGATGAGAACTACTATCAGGGGTATCTAGGTTTTATCTTTGGAGGGAGGGAAGTTTAAAGTTAATAGTGTCTTCCTTAGAACTTTTGATTCCTTTTAGTTTTTTAAAACAGTGACTAAATACACATAACATAACATTTACCAACTTAATTATTCTTAAGTGTACATATCAGTAGTGTCAAGTATATTCACATGGTTTTGCAACCAATCTCCAGAACTTTTTCATCTTGCAAAACCAAAAGTCCATATCCATTAAATAACAATTCCCCTTTTGCCACTTCCCCAAGCCCTGACAATCACCATGTTATTTTCTCTGTCTATAAACTTGCTACATTAGGTGTCTAATATAAATGGAATAATATATGATCAGTGTTTCCATTACTGGTTCATCTTACTCAACATAATGTCCTCAAAGTCCATCCATATTGTGACATGTGTCGCAGTTTTCTTCCTTTTTAAGACTAAATAATATTCAATTGTGTATATATACCTCATTTTGTTTTTCCTTTTATCCATTAAAGATACTCAGATTGCTTCTACTTTTTGGCTATTGTCAATAATGCTGGTATAAACATGGGTGTACAAATATCTCTGACACCATGATTTTAATTCTTTTGGATATGTACCTAGAGTTACAACTGCTGGATCATATGGTAATTCTATTTTTAGTTTTTTGAGCAATCCCATAATGTTTGCCACAGTAGCTACACCATTTTACATGCCTACCAACAATTCACAAGCATTTCAATTGCTGTAAATCCTCACCTAATCTTGCTATTTTCTGTTTCATAGTAGCCGTGGTTTTGATTTGGACATTTACAGTTTTTTAACGATTACTTTTTCCATTATAAATATATTTTATGGGAAGTTGCCTTATTTATATTTTTACACTGCTTCATAGTATTGTCCCACTTGAATGCCTTTTTTGTCCTTCATCTCATCCTTTAAATCCAAACTCCATTTTCCTTTGTGAAGCCATTCCCTTCGTCTTTATTCTATAACAAGTTCTGACTTTCTAAAAATATCTCATTCTTTACCACATAACTTCGTATTTGTTCATAAGAAAACATTAGCTTTGGGGGGAGGAGTCAAGATGGCGGAGAAGTAGCAGGCTGAGACTACTTCAGTTAGCAGGAGATCAGCTAGTTAGCTTATCTAAAGATTGCAAACACCTGCAAATCCATCGGCAGATCGAAGAGAAGAAGAACAGCAATTCTGGAAACAGAAAAACAACCACTTTCTGAAAGGTAGGACTGGCGGAGACGTGAATCCAAAGTGACGGGAAGATAGACCCCGGGGGGCGGGGCAACAGAGCACAAAATCAGGACTTTTAAAAGTCTGTTCCGCTGAGGGACATCGCTCCAGAGGCTAAACCGGGGCGAAGCCCACGCGGGGTCAGCGGGGCCTCAGGTCCCGCAGGGTCACAGAAGGATCGGGGGTGTCTGGGTGTCGCAGAGCTTGCGGGTATTGGAACAGGAAAACCAGCTACAGAGACAGAGCCGACAGTAAGCTCACAGCTCGGTGTTACCTTGAACAAGCCACAGGCTCGGAGCGCGGCCAGAGGTCAGGCAGACGGGAGTAACTGGGCGCTGTTCTCTGAGGGCGCACTGAGGAGTGGGGCCCCGGGCTCTCGGCTCCTCCAGGCCGGAGACCAGGAGGCCGCCATTTGTATTCCCGTCCTCCGGAAATCTACGGAAAGCGCTCAGGGGACAAAAGCTCCTGAAAGCAAACCTGAGCGGATTACTCAGCACGGCCCCTGGTAAGGGAGGTGCAATTCTGCCTGGGGCAAAGACACTTGAAATCACTACAACAGGCCCCACCCCCAGAAGATCAACAAGAAATCCAGCCGAGACCAAGTTCACCTACCAAGAAGTGCGGTTTCAATACCAAGGAGAGCAGCAGAATTCCAGAGGAGGAAAGAGCAAAGCACAGAACTCATGGCTTTCTCCCTGTGATTTTTTTTTAGTCTTGCAGTTAATTTAATTTTTTTTTTCATTTTTTTTTCCTCACCTTCTGGTAAAATTTTTTTTTTAACTTTTACTCTTTTCTTTTTTAACGTTTTTTAACTAGTTTATCTAATATAAATGTTTTTTCTTTTTTATATTTTTCTTGATTCGTTTTCTTTTTTTAATTCTTTTTTCTCTTTTTTTTTCTTTTATTTTTTTATTTCTTTCTTCCTTTTTGAACCTCTTTTTATCCCCTTTCTCCCCCCTCACGATTTGGGATCTCTTCTGATTTGGTTAAAGCATATTTTCCTGGGGTTGTTGCCACCCTTTTAGTATTTTACTTGCTCCTTCATATACTCTTATCTGGACAAAATGACAAGGTGGAAAAATTCACCACCAAAAAAAGAACAAGAGGCAGTACTGAAGGCTAGGGACCTAATCAATACAGACATTGGTAATATGTCAGATCTAGAGTTCAGAGTGACAATTCTCAAGGTTCTAGCTGGGCTCGAAAAAGGCATGGAAGATATTAGAGAAACCCTCACGGGAGATATAAAAGCCCTTTCTGGAGAAATAAAAGAACTAAAATCTAACCAAGTTGAAATCAAAAAAGCTATTAATGAGGTGCAATAAAAAATGGAGGCTCTCACTGCTAGGATAAATGAGGCAGAAGAAAGAATTAGTGATATAGAAGACCAAATGACAGAGAATAAAGAAGCTGAACAAAAGAGGGACAAACAGCTACTGGACCACGAGGGGAGAATTCGGGAGATAAGTGACACCATAAGACAAAACAACATTAGAATAATTGGTTCCAGAAGAAGAAGAAAGAGAGAGGGGAGCAGAAGGTATACTGGAGAGAATTATTGGGGAGAATTTCCCCAATATGGCAAAGGGAACGAGCATCAAAATTCAAGAGGTTCAGAGAATGCCCCTCAAAATCAATAAGAATAGGCCCACACCCCGTCACCTAATAGTAAAATTTACAAGTCTCAGTGACAAAGAGAAAATCCTGAAAGCAGCCCGGGAAAAGAAGTCTGTAACATACAATGGTAAAAATATTAGATTGGCAGCTGACTTATCCACAGAGACCTGGCAGGCCAGAAAGAGCTGACATTATATTTTCAGAGCACTAAATGAGAGAAACATGCAGCCAAGAATATTATATCCAGCTAGGCTATCATTGAAAATAGAAGGAGAGATTAAAAGCTTCCAGGACAAACAGAAACTGAAAGAATTTGCAAACACCAAATCAGCTCTACAGGAAATATTGAAAGGGGTCCTCTAAGCAAAGAGAGAGCCTACAAGTGGTAGATCAGAAAGGAACAGAGACCATATACAGTAACAGTGACCTTACAGGCAGTACAATAGCACTAAATTCATATCTCTCAATAATTACCCTGAATGTTAATGGGTTAAATGCCCCAATCAAAATACACAGGGTATCAGAATGGATAAAAAAACAAAACCCATCTATATGTTGCCTCCAAGAAACTCATTTTAAGCCCGAAGACATCTCCAGATTTAAAGTGAGGGGGTGGAATAGAATTTACCATGCTAATGGACATCAGAAGAAAGCAGGAGTGGCAATCCTTATATCAGATCATAGATTTTAAGCCAAAGACTATAATAAGAGATGAGGAAGGACACTATATCATACTCAAAGGGTCTGTCCAAAAAGAAGATCTAACAATTTTAAATATATATGCCCCCAACGTGGGAGCAGCCAACTATATAAACCAATTAATAACAAAATCAAAGAAACACATCAAGAATAATCCAATAATAGTAGGGGACTTTAACACTCCCCTCACTGAAATGGACAGATCGTCCAAGCAAAAGATCAGCAAGGAAATAAAGGCCTTAAACGACACACTGGACCAGATGGACATCACAGATATATTCAGAACATTTCATCCCAAAGCAACAGAATACACATTCTTCTCTAGTGCACATGGAACATTCTCCAGAATAGATCACATCCTCGGTCCTAAATCAGGACTCAACCGGTATCAAAAGATTGGCATCATTCCCTGCATATTTTCAGACCAAAATGCTCTAAAGCTAGAACTCAACCACAAAAGGAAGTTTGAAAAGAACCCAAATACATGGAGACTAAACAGCATCCTTCTAAAGAATGAATGGGTCAACCGGGAAATTAAAGAAGAATTGAAAAAAATCATGGAAACAAATGATAATGAAAATACAACAGTTCAAAATCTGTGAGACACAACAAAGGCAGTCCTGAGAGGAAAATATATAGTGGTACAAGCCTTTCTCAAGAAACAAGAAAGGTCTCAGGTACACAACCTAACCCTACACCTGAAGGAGCTGGAGAAAGAATAAGAAAGAAACCCTAAGCCCAGGAGGAGAAGAGAAATCATAAAGATCAGAGCAGAAATCAATGAAATAGAAACCAAAAAAACAATAGAACAAATCAACGAAACTAGGAGCTGGTTCTCTGAAAGAATTAATAAAATTGATAAACCCCTGGCCCGACTTATCAAAAAGAAAAGAGAAAGGACCCAAATAAATAAAATCATGAATGAAAGAAGAGAGATCACAACCAACACCAAAGAAATACAAACTATTATAAGAACATACTATGAGCAACTCTACGCCTACAAATTTGACAATCTGGAAGAAATGGATGCATTCCTAGAAACATATAAACTACCACAACTGAACCAGGAAGAAATAGAAAGCCTGAACAGACCCATAACCAGTAAGGAGATTGAAACAGTCATTAAAAACCTCCAAACAAACAAAAGCCCAGGGCCAGATGGCTTCCCGGGGGAATTCTACCAAACATTTAAAGAAGAACTAATTCCTATTCTCCTGAAACTGTTCCAAAAGATAGAAATGGAAGGAAAACTTCCAAACTCATTTTATGAGGCCAGCGTCACCTTGATCCCAAAACCAGACAAGGATCCCATCAAAAAAAGAGAATTACAGACCAATATCCTTGATGAACACACATGTGAAAATCTCACCAAAATACTAGCCAATAGGATCCAACAGTACATTAAAAGGATTATTCACCACGACCAAGTGGGATTTATTCCAGGGCTGCAAGGTTGGTTCAACATCCGAAAATCAGTCAATGTGATACAACACATCAATAAAAGAAAGAACAAGAACCATATGATACTCTCCATAGATGCTGAAAAAGCATTTGACAAAGTACAGCATCCCTTCCTGATCAAAACTCTTCAAAGTGTAGGGATAGAGGGCACATACCTCAATATCATCAAAGCCATCTATGAAAAACCCACCGCAAATATCATTCTCAACGGAGAAAAACTGAAAGCTTTTCCGCTAAGGTCAGGAACACGGCAGGGATGTCCATTATCACCACTGCTATTCAACATAGTACTAGAGGTCCTAGCCTCAGCAATCAGACAACAAAAGGAAATTAAAGGCATCCAAATCGGCAAAGAAGAAGTCAAATTATCACTCTTCGCAGATGATATGATACTATATGTGGAAAACCCAAAAGACTCCACTCCAAAACTGCTAGAACTTGTACAGGAATTCAGTAAAGTGTCAGGATATAAAATCAATGCACAGAAATCAGTTGCATTTCTCTACACCAACAACAAGACAGAAGAAAGAGAAATTAAGGAGTCAATCCCATTTACAACTGCACCCAAAACCATAAGATACCTAGGAATAAACCTAACCAAAGAGGCATAGAATCTATACTCAGAAAACTATAAAGTACTCATGAAAGAAATTGAGGAAGACACAAAGAAATGGAAAAATGTTCCATGCTCCTGGATTGGAAGAATAAATATTGTGAAAATGTCTATGCTACCTAAAGCAATCTACACATTTAATGCAATTCCTATCAAAGTACCATCCATCTTTTTCAAAGAAATGGAACAAATAATTCTAAAATTTATATGGAACCAGAAAAGACCTCGAATAGCCAAAGGGATATTGAAAAAGAAAGCCAAAGTTGGTGGCATCACAATCCCGGACTTCAAGCTCTATTAGAAAACTGTCATCATCAAGACAGCATGGTACTGGCACAAAAACAGACACATAGATCAATGGAATGGAATAGAGAGCCCAGAAATAGACCCTCAACTCTATGGTCAACTAATCTTCGACAAAGCAGGAAAGAATGTCCAATGGAAAAAAGACAGCCTCTTCAATAAATGGTGTTGGGAAAATTGGACAGCCACATGCAGAAAAAGGAAATTGGACCATTTCCTTACACCACACACAAAAATAGACTCAAAATGAATGAAGGACCTCAATGAACGAAAGGAATCCATCAAAATCCTTGAGGAGAATACAGGCAGCAACCTCTTCGACCTCAGCCGCAGCAACATCTTCCTAGGAACATCGCCAAAGGCAAGGGAAGCAAGGGCAAAAATGAACTATTGGGATTTCATCAAGTTCAAAAGCTTTTGCACAGCAAAGGAAACAGTTAACAAAATCAAAAGGCAACTGACAGAATGGGAGAAGATATTTGCAAATGACATATCAGATAAAGGACTAGTGTCCAAAATCTATAAAGAACTTAGCAAACTCAACACCCAAAGAACAAATAATCCAATCAAGAAATGGGCAGAGGACATGAACAGACATTTCTGCAAAGAAGACATCCAGATGGCCAACAGACACATGAAAAAGTGCTGCATATCACTCGGCATCAGGGAAATCCAAATCAAAACCACAATGAGATATCACCTCACACCAGTCAGAATGGCTAAAATCAACAAGTCAGGAAATGACAGATGCTGGCGAGGATGCGGAGAAAGGGGAACCCTCCTACACTGTTGGTGGGAATGCAAGCTGGTGCAACCACTCTGGAAAACAGCATGGAGCTTCCTCAAAATGTTGAAAATAGAACTGCCCTATGACCCCGCAATTGCACTACTGGGTATTTACCCTAAAGATACAAAAGTAGTGATCCAGAGGGGCACGTGCACCCGAATGTTTATAGCAGCAATGTCCACAATAGCCAAACTATGGAAAGAACCTAGATGTCCATCAACAGATGAATGGATCAAGAAGATGTGGTATATATACACAATGGAATACTATGCAGCCATCAAAAGAAATGAAATCTTGCCATTTGCGACAACATGGATGGAACTAGAGAGTATCGTGCTTAGCGAAATAAGTCAAGCAGAGAAAGACAACTATCATGTGATCTCCCTGATATGAGGAAGTGGTGATGAAACATGGGGGCTTAAGTGGGTAGAAGAAGAATCAATGAAACAAGATGGGATTGGGAGGGAGACAAACCATAAGTGACTCTTAATCTCACAAAACAAACTGAGGGTTGCTGGGGGGAGGGGGTTTGGGAGAAGGGGGTGGGATTATGGACATTGGGGAGGGTATGTGCTTTGGTGAGTGCTGTGAAGTGTGTAAATCTGACGATTCACAGACCTGTACCCCGGGGGATTAAAATATATGTTTATAAAAAAAGAAAAAAAAAAAGAGAGCATTAGCTTTTATTCAGCCCTGTGTTATTCTCCAATTATTCCATATGTTGTCTTCCAAAGTAGATTGTTAGGTCTTCAAGAGCAAAAGAAATTTTTTATGGACTTATAAATAAACTTCAAGAGCCACTGAAATACTTTAGTGTGCTAAAGCTTATTTACGTAGTTTGCATAATTTCTTGCATGTGAAATTTGAGAAGTTTGCAAAGTAAATACTTTGGATTTATAGAACTGAGCAATACTTCAATGTATTTAAATCTGCTATATAAAATGCCTAAAGAAAAAGCCATTATTTAATGAAGTGATTTTCCCTTTTCTTAAATTACAACAGTAATAATCACACTTTCCAGCACCAAATATCAGCTAACTTTAGTTGCTTAATATAGCAGTTACACTGCCTGCTAATGTGATTTGTTTTTTTTTTCTCACATCTCCGTTGCTTTATTTTCTATCTTACTTCTTCCAATAACTATATTTCTCTCTTCCTGTCTCTTTCTACCTTTGTTCATTATTCTAGTATTTAAACAAGTAAACATTTTTAGCATTCTTTGTTTGGGATAAAATATACACTGTATTAATCCAGTGGATTAATACCCACACAGAGATCTACCCTACATGAAATGTGTTCTCTCAGAAGTAGGCCAGTTCATCCATTATGGGATCAAGCCATAAAAACTGAATCCAAGCAGTAATTCTCCAATTAAAGAAACTCCAGAGCCTAGTTTTCAGTCCTTCTGAATCATAACTTTTTGGCAACAAGAGCTGGCATGCTGTGGTGTGAATAAGTCTTAACATAAAAACTCCGCATCCAGCCTCCAGACTTAGAATTTCAAGGAGAAATGTGTTCAGGTGGCCATTTATACACAGTATTTTTCAATACTATTTTGACCAAGTTAGTATCAAATGGGTTGCAATCCAGTGAAATTTTAAAAACACATTAACATCCCGAATGTTCAGCCCAGCTAAAAGCTAATGTGTATCCTGACACTAAGCTAGGGAAAACAGTTTTGTCCATATGTCCATACTTGTTAGCAGAATACTGGCCAAACCTGTTTTAATTCCATGTCTTGTATTCAAGACATTCTCTAAACTGGCCTTCTTGATGAAATTTTCTTGACGTGGAAAACCTGGCACCAATAATGACTATGGTTGACTTTTTTTTTTTTTAAGATTTTGTTTATTTATTTGACAGACAGAGATCACAAGTAGGCAGAGAGGAGGAAGCAGGCTCCCTGCTGAGCAGAGAGCCCAATGCGGGACTCAATCCCAGGATCCTGAGATCATGACCCGAGCGGAAGGCAGAGGCTTTCCCACTGAGCCACCCACGTGCCCCACTATGGTTGACTCTTGAACAGAAGGGGACTAGGGACACCAACCACCCCCGCTCTTAGTCAGAAACATCTCTGAATAACTTTTGACTCCCCCCAAAATTAAACTATATAATAGCCTACTGTTGACCAGATAAACAATCAATTTACAGATATTATATATTATATGTATTAATATACTGCATCCTTACAATAAAGTAAGCTAGAGAAAACAAACTATTACTAAGAAAATCAAAAGGAAAATATATTTACAGTGCTGTACTTTATTTACTGGAAAAAAATCTACATGTAAGTAGACTCGCATTCAAAACCATGTTGTTCAAGGGGACTATACTTTGATCTTCTTCTCATTTCTTTTCTGCTTATTAAGCCAGCATCCAGACATTAAAAACCATACACAGTGTTTTGAGATATTCCAATATAATATGTATAAGACAATTTAAAAACAGGAATTTAATCATTGTACTACGCAAAAAGATTTCTAGTTAGAATTTTTAGCATCACATTTTAATTAATTGCAAAATGGGTATAAAATAGATGTTTAAAAGCCAAAAGTACATTTCAACAGTGAATGTTTAAAGGGCTTTTAAATTATATTTTGCATCTGCAAATTCTTGAACATAAGAATTTTAAATTAAACTCTTAAATGATATTCTAAAAAATCAGAAAATTGGATTCAAATGTTTATCTTATAGGCTTAGGCCTATTTATTTTTCTATTTCCCTGCCCCCAGGACTACATCTTCTTCACTTTTGATCACATGGGTTCAGCATTCAATATTTATTTAGAGGATAAATGAATAAAAGAAAAATAGCTGGAAAAAGTCCATTTACAAACAATCTTCACAAATGTTTATAAACCATCAATGAACAATTGTTCTTCAAATTCTGTCATCTTTCCTAGTTTTCACTAGCATTAAGTGCACCAACTAAAGTATGTTTCTTACTGAACTAATTAAAATTACACTAGTGTGCTTTGTTATCTTTGTAAAGGAGTTTATGGGGTGTGGAACAGGATAACATGTTGAAGTACAAAAATAATGTGAAGGACCTATTCAATCTTTTTTCCCAAAAAACTTTTCATTAGAGCTGTTACCAACCTTGGTAGAATTGATTGGTAGTTTCTTATTTGGTCCTTCAAGTTAATATTTAAAGAAGTCCCAACCAATGGATTTATTGTCTCAATCTATCTCATTTTTTTGAAAGAACAACTTATTGCATCCCACCTATTAGCTTATAGCACTCAATTTAAAATGCATCCCAGTTTCTTTCTTGATAAATTGCTGGCTTGTAATTTCAAAGTGAGTAGATGTTATGTTCAACTCTTCCATTAAGGGAATGCTGTGATCATTTTTGTCATCTTTCCTTTGGCCTGCCTTAATAGAAATCATATGAGCTAGCCAGATGAGTTCAACACAAACCTGTATTGTTCAACAATCATTGAGCACTTAAAAGGTACTAGGCTTTGTTCTATGCATTTAAGGTAGTAAGTTAGAGTTCTTAACCTCATGAGGTTAAGATTCTAGCAAAGCAAAAGACAGACAATGAACTCCTAAAATAAATAAATGTTAGAAAAAGTTATGTTATAGAATAAAGGAAAAAAGTAGAACAGGAAAAGAGGAATCAATGGTGTGGTGGCAACAGCAGGAGAATTGCAGTATTAAATAAGGTAGACAGTGTAGGTCTCCTGGAGAAGATGACACTGATGGAGGTGAAAAACATAACCACAAGGATATCTGCTGGTAGAGCATATCCATAGCAAGAATAGCTAGAGTAGAAGCTTTAGTGCAGGCTAGACTAGTTCAAGGAACAGTAGAGAGGCTACTATGGCCAGAGTGGAGCGACCTAGTGAGAGAGTGATAGAAATTGAGGAGAAACAGAATAAGAAGCCAGATCATAGAGGGCTTTGTGGATCTTGTAAGCACTTTCACTTTTACTCAAAGTGAAATTGCCAAATTCTAGAACCAAACAGAAGATCCTAAAAATTTCTGGAGAAGAAACACACACACACACACACACACACACACACACAGAGTTACCTACAGAACAAGAATCAGACTGTAATTATAACTCTGGATATGTTAGAAGACTGTGGAAGGAAGCCTTCCAAGTTACAAGGAAAAAATATTTTTTAATCTAAAATTCTGCATACACCTACCCAGGCACAAATAGCAGGCAGACAATGAAGATATTTTCCCTTAGGTGGTTAGTGGACAGTATGTTCCACTAAATGAAGACATAAGCAAAAAACACATAAAATCCAGAAAACAATAGCTACACCCCAATAGAGCAATGAAGCAAAATCACAAGACAACAGCTGAGCAAGAAGACTAAAAATGATCCAGGTTAGATTGGAGCTAGAAAGAGAGGACCTGGGAACCAAGTCTCTTAGAAAGAAGGAGGAAGTACTGAGGCACAACTATATCTCTGGGCTTGAGAAAAACTTGAATACATAAGAAACAAATGTGGAGTGTAGAACTGAAGAATGCATTCAGACTCTGAGTGACCGCCCTACCACTCGGCTTTTCAGTGGACTATGTTCTTTATAAAACAATTTTTTCATAAAAATACAAATACTGTCATTAATTCTCATCTTAATAATATAAAACATACACTGACCCAGACAAAGGGAAGGGTAGGAGTATTAATATCCTTATTTTTCAAAGAGAGGATAGACTTTGTTGTTCAGGGATTGCAGTCAGGTTACCAGAGGCAAGATAAATGAGAACAGTTAGCACTGGCCCTACCTAAATGGGACAGGTTTTTCTCAGCTCTGAAATGTTGTGGTCATGAAGAAACAGAGGCCCAGAGATTCTGATTTACTAAGTAAGGCCAAAATCCAGATTCTTAAGAAAAATGGACCTTGGTGTCTTGGTGAAGTCTCTCAATTTCTCACACTAGGTGTCACCTTCACAATTTTTGTGTTTAGATGCTCTGTCTTAAAGCTGCAATGCCTTGCAAGCATTCTATTTGTGTTTATTTCAGGGGGGCCTAGGGAAAATTATGGAAACTAACATTCCTTTTCCCCCCAGCCACTACTAGATGCCAACTCTGGAGAACAGTGGTAAGAGCGCAGGAGAAAGAAAGAGGAAGAGAAAAGGGGTTAAGTGTGTTAAATTCTCACTTATTATAATGAGAAATCAAATGCCAATGTCTAAATTAATGTATTTTAAAGCACTGTAAGCAAGCTAAATCCCTGATTTAGCAAAGGAGTAAACTGGAACAAAAAGGTTGCCACAACATATACTGAAATTATTTCTGCATATATCTGCATTTACTTTCTAGAAGTAGCAACCCTACTTCTAGAAAATCTACATTGAAGATACCACTCAAAATATGAAAACACATATGCACAAAGTTTTTCACTTCAGCATTATTTGTAATTTCAAAATACTATAAACAACCTAAGTGCTCACATATCAGAATCTGATTTTATAAACTATAGTTTATAAGCTATAGATTATACTCAATAGAGTACTAAGTAGCTGGGAAAATCATTTAAGTTTTGTTTTGTTTTGTTTTTTAAGGGGAAGATCTATATAAACTGAGTGATTTCTATATTATAAAGATAACAATACAAAGTTCAGGGGTGCCTAGGTAGCTCACCGGGTTACGCCTCTGCCTTCGGCTCAGGTCATGATCTCAGGGTCCTGGGATGGAGCCCCACATCCGAGCTCTGTTCATCAGGGAGCCTGCTTCCTCCCCCGCTCCCACGACTGCCTCTCTGCTTACTTGTGATGTCTCTCTCAAATAAATAAAATCTTTTAAAAAATACAAAGTTTAAAAGGATATCTTTAATATGGTACCTTATTCTAAGAAAGACAAGTAAGAATATACATGTTTGGGGCGCCTGGGTGGCTCAGTGGGTTAAGCCACTGCCTTCGGCTCAGGTCATGATCTCAGGGTCCTGGGATCGAGTCCCGCATCGGGCTCTCTGCTCAGCAGGGGGCCTGCTTCTCTCTCTCTCCCTCTCTCTCTCTCTCTCTCTCTCTCCCTCTGCCTGCCTCTCCATCTACTTGTGATCTCTCTCTGTCAAATAAATAAATAAAATCTTTTAAAAAAAAAAGAATATACATGTTTAATTATTTTTGCAAAAAAGAGACAAAAGAATGATAAATGAGAAACTAATGAAATCGTAGACCTACATGGGGTAAGGTAGAATGGGGTAGAAGGGATAGATAAGAGAAGAAAACTTATAAAAGTACACATTCTGTACTTTTGGAATCATGTTAATGTTCTACATGTTCAAAAATAGAATTGTCAAAGATGGAATGAAAGCCCCCCTAAATTAATGCAAACAAATATAAGTGAATTCAACTATATTTCAAATACACTGTATAACCAAGCTGAAGGAGAAGAGAGGACAAATATAGTAACTTTAAAAACCGATTCAACTATATGCCTGTAATTTAAGCAAATGCAAGTAAATTGAATTATTTTTAACTGGTTTGTTTTGGGTGATGATGTAGATGTAGCCATTCTTAAACAACTCTTTGTATTTTGTGGGAATGGATAAATGAGTTACCATGTTAATGTTGTGAGAGACAGGATTCTCACTATGGAAGAAGGGAAGTTAAAATATGGAATGAGTGAAGTCAAGAAAAAACCCTGTGGGGTTGGATTGGAATTAGGTAGATAGGTGAATAGATAGGCATATAGATAGATTAGCCTCACTAGCTAGGGTTGTGTACTGGAGTTCAACCTACTGACTTATGAGAGCCAATTGTACATTTCTTTCCAGAGACACATTTAATGATTTCATAATGGTAGCTTGAAACCATCCCCTGTGTGAATGCTTACACCTTGAAATTGGCAAATGCTAAAGATCAGGGCTTTCCACCCCTCCCTGTCTCTCCCCAACAAGAGAGTTGTTAAACTTTTCCAGTTCACTAATAAATGATAGAGAAATATGTTTCCTGGCTCTATCTGTTTAAAAGGCTTAAAAGCAATTATACTCTAGTGAAAATAAGCACACATAATGTTCAGATCTTAGTTTCTAAATATCATCCCCCACTTAGAAAATGACTAATTCCAGGGGTGCAATGAAAAGGTACAAGGTGAACTTAGAACATCCTTCTGTGACAGAAAGTAAGGACAGTCTCAAGAAATGAGGAGGACCTCTCTCGTAAGGACACAATGTAGCTTGAACAGGGACATACCCTGTCCAAATCTGGGACATCAATATAAGAACAGTAACGAATTATAATTCACTGAATACATTAGAAATACGTGAGTCAAAACTAATGATAGGTAGGAAGGCAAGGGAGGGAGGACATGCACACAAGAGAGGGAGGGACGGAGAAAAGGAGACAGAGAAAAGGGGTAGGAGAAGGAGAGAAAAAGAAGGAGGAGGAAATGAGGAGATGGAGAGAGAGAACAATGTAGCAGGCTCTCTCTTACAGTAGAATGTGAACTAGTAATCATAGGAGGTGTGCTTAAAAGTTATAAAACCAAAACTTTGCGAAGACACTAGTAAAGAGTACTCAGAAAGTAATTGTCAAAGGATACTAAATCCAAGGGAAATGTGATGAGGATCAGGAGAATTTCCATGGTCTCAGAGTCTCTCTCCACAAATTGTTTACAGTTCTAAGGAGGAAAAGAGAAAATATGAAATGGAAAGACTGGGCCACATGTTGAAGAGGTGATTATATTACCAATATGCACCAGATTGGTAGAGTGTACTTCCAGATAGGATATTCTGAGAAGGAAAATATTTTTATGGTATTCTAGCTGAATATGAATAACCTAAATCTAAGAGTCATCAGACAAACCCAAACTGAGAAACATTCAAAGAACTCAGTATCAAGAAAAACGTTTGAAAAGACACTTGCCCAAGAAGATATACATATGACACACAAAATTAGCTCAACATCCTTTGGCATTAGGGCAATCCTTAAAACTATAATAAGATATTTCTGTGCAGTTACTAAAATCATTAAAATTAAAAAGATCAAGCATTTAAGTATTAACTAGAAGTTAGAGGATCTGAAACACTTCTACAATGCTGTATCAATATAGTAAAACTACTTTAGAAAAGTTCACCAGTTTCTTAAGAACTCAAACATACACCTACCATGTAATTCACATATTTCCTTATAAACCTATTTCCATACAAACTTGTACATAAATGTTCATAGATTCATATGTAATTATCAAAAACTGTAAACAACCCAAACATCCAACAGGTGAATGGGTAAGCTGTCAATGGCCTCTCCATACAAAGAAACATTTCTCAACAATAAAAATGAAATGCTGATACATGCATCAACATGTATGACCCTTAAAATAATTGTGCTGGAAGAAAAAATTAGCATATAATTATGCATTTAATTAATTAATTAATTTTTCTGATTGGGGTCAGAAACTCTCCTAGTCATTTCATTTATGTAAAACTCCAAATTAAGGAAGGAAGCATGATGGCAGAGGAGTAAGAAACTAAAATAGGATCAGGTCCCAGGAGTTCAGATAGATAGTTATCAAACCACTCTGAACACCTACAAACTCAACAGGAGATATAAGAGAACAAGAACTGCAGTTCTAGAAACAGAAAATCAACCACTTTTGGGAACGTAGGACATTAGAAGTGAATCCGACACCTCCAAATTTAAAGTGAGGGGGGAAAACAATTTACCATGCTAATGGATATCAAAAGAAAGCTGGGGAGGCAATCCTTATATCAGATCAATTAGATTTTAAGCCAAAGACTATAATAAGAGATGAGGAAGGGGGGTGCCTGCATGGCTCAGTGAGTTAAAGCCTCTGCCTTCAGCTCAGGTCATGATCCCAGGGTCCTGGGATCGAGCCCCACATCGGGCTCTCTGCTCAGCAGGAAGCCTGCTTCCTCCTCTCTCTCTCTGCCTGCCTCTCTGCCTATTTGTGATCTCTGTCTGTCAAATAAATAAATAAAATCTTTTAAAAGAGAGAGAGATGAGGAAGGACACTATATCATACTTAAAGGGCCTGCCCAACAAGAAGATGTAAAAATTTTAAATATCTATGCCCATAACATGGGAGGAGTTAATTATATAAAGCAATTAATAAAAAAATTTTTTTAAATGACAATAATACATTAATAGTAGGGGGATTAACACCACCCTCACTGAAGGACAGATCATCTAAGCAAAAGATTAACAAGGAAATAAAGACTTTAAAAGACACACTGGATCAGATGGACATCACAGATATATTCAGAACACTCCATCCCAAAGCAACAAAACACACATGCTTCTCTAGTGCATATAGAACATTCTCCAGAATAGATCACATCCTGGGTACAAATCAGGTCTCAAGCGGTACCAAAAAATTGGGATCATTCCCTGCATATTTTCAGACCACAATGCTCTATAGCTAGAATTCAATCACAAGAAAAAAGTTGGAAATAACTCAAATACATGGAGGCTAAAGAGCATCCTACTAAAGAATGAATGGGGGTTGCCTGGGTGACTCAGTGGGCTAACGCCTCTACCTTTGGCTCAGGTCATGATCCAAGGGTCCTGGAATTGAGCCCCACATCAGGCTCTCTGCTCAGCAGGATGTCTGCTTTCCCCTGTCTTTCTGCCTGCCTCTCTGCTTGTGATTTCTGTCAAATAAATAAATAGCTTTTTAAAAAATTTAAAGAATTTTTGGGCCAACCAGGAAATTAAAGAATTGAAAAAATTCATGGAAACCAATGAAAATGAAAACACAACTGTTCAAAATCTTTGGTTCACAGCAAAGGTGGTCCTGAGAGGAACGTTTATAGCAATACAAGCCTTTCTCAAGAAACAGGAAAGGTCTCAAATACACAACCTAACCCTACACCTAAAGGACCCAGAGAAAGACCAACAAAAAAAGCCTAAACCCAGCAGGATAAGAGAAATAATAAAGATCAGAACAGAAATCAATAAAATAGAAACCTAAAAAAACAATAGAACAAATCAACAAAACTAGGAGCTGGTTCTCTGAAAGAATTAATAAGATTGACAAACCCCTGGCCAGACTTATCCAAAAAGAAAAGAGAAAGGACCCAAATAAATAAAATCATGAATGAAAGAGGAGAGATCACAACCAACACCAAAGAAATACAAACAATTATAAGAACATATTTTGAGCAACCATACGCCAGCAAATTTGACAATATGGAAGAAATGGATGCATTCCTAGAGATTTATAAACCACCACAACTGAACCAGAAAGAAATAGAAAACCTGAACAGACCCATAACCAATAAGGAGATTGAAGCAGTTATCAAAAATCTCCCAACAAATAAGAGCCCAGGGTCAGACAGCTTCCCAAGAGAAGTCTACAAAACATTTAAAGAAGAATTAATTCCTCTTCTCCTGAAACTGTTCCAAAAAATAGAAATGGAAGGAAAACTGCCAAACTCATTTTATGAGGCCAGCATCACCTTGATCCCAAAACCAGACAAAGACCCCATCAAAAAAGAGAATTCTAGTCCAATATCCTTGATGAGCACAGATGCGAAAATTCTAGCCAATAGAATCCAACAGTACATTAAAAGGATTATTCACCACAACCAAGTGGAATTTATTCCAGGGCTGCAAGGTTGGTTCAACATCTGCAAATCAATCAATGTGATACAATACATTAAAAAAAGAAAGAACAAGAACCATATGCTGAAAATCATATGACAAAATAAAGCATATGACAAAGTACAGCATCCTTTCTTGATCAAAACTCTTCGAAGTGTAGGCATAGAGGGTACATATCTCAATATCATCAAAGCCATCTATGAAAAACCCACAGCAAATATCATTGTCAATGGAGAAAAACTGAGAGCTTTTCCGCTAAGGTCAGGAACACAGCAGGGTTGTCCATTATCACCACTGCTATTCAACATAGTACTAGAAGTCCTAGCCTCAGCAATCAGACAACAAAAAGAAATTAAAGGCATCCAAATCAGCAAAGAAGAAGTCAAACTCTCACTCTTTGCAGATGATATGGTACTTTACGTGGAAAATCCAAGAGACTCCACACCAAATCTGCTAGAACTTGTACAGGAATTCAGTCAAGTGTCAGGATATAAAATCAATGCACAGAAATCAGCTTCATTTATATACATACCAACAACAAGACAGAAGAAATAGAAATTAAGGAGTCAATCCCATTTACAACTATACCCCAAACCATAAGACACCTAGGAAAAAACTTAACCAAAGAGGCAAAGAATCTGTACTTGGAAAACTATAAAGTTCTCATGAAAGAAATTAAGGAAGACATAAAGAAATGGAAAAACATCCCATGCTCATGGATTCAAAGAACAAATACTACAAAAAATGTCTATGGTTTCTAGAGCAATCTACATGTTTAATGCAATCTCTAGCAAATACCATTAACTTTTTCACAGAACTGGAACAAATAATCCTAACACATAGATCAATGGAACAGAATAGAGAGCCCAAAAACAGACTCTCAACTCTATGGTCAAATAATCTTCAACAAAGCAGGAAGGAATGCCTTATGCCACACACACAAATAGACTCAAAATGGATGAAAGACCTCTAGGTGAGACAGGAATCCATCAAAATCCCTGAGGACGACACAGGCAGCAACCTCTCCGACCTTAACCTCAGCAACTCCTTCCTAGAAACATTGGCAAAGGCAAGGGAAGCAAGGGCAAAAGTGAACTATTGGCACTTCATCAAGATCAAAAGCTTTTGCACAGCAAAGGAAACAGTCAACAAAACCAAAAGACAACTGACAGAATGGGAGAAGATATTTGTAAATGACATATCAGATAAAGGGCTCGTATCCAAAATCTATAAAGAACTTATCAAACTCAACACCCAAAGAACAAATAACCCAATAAAGAAATGGGCAGAGGACATGAACAGACATTTCTGCAAAGAAGACATCCAGACGGCCAATAGACACATGAAAAAGTGCTCAACATCACTCAGCATCAGGGAAATACAAATCAAAACAACAATGAGATACCACCTCACACCAGTCAAAATGGCTAAAATTAGCAAGTCAGGAAACAACAGATACTAGTGAGGATGCAGAGAAAGGGGAACCCTCCTACACTGTTGGTGGGAATGGAAGCTGGTACAGCCACTCTGGAAAACAGCCTGGAAGTTCCTCAAAAAGTTGAAAATAGAGCTACCCTACAACAAAGCAATCGCACTACTGGGTATTTACTCTAAAGATATGAATGTAGTGATCCAAAAGGGCATGTGCCCCTGAATGTTTATAGCAGCAGTGTCCACAACAGCCAAACCATGGAAAGAACCAGGTATCTATTAACAGATGAATGGATAAAGAAGATGTTGTATATATACACAATGGAATACTATGCAGCCATCAAAAGAAATGAAATCTTGCCATTTGCAATGACGTGGATAGAACTAGAATATTATGCTAAGTGAAATAAGTCAGTCAGAGAAAGGCAATTATCATATGAGCTCTCTGATATGAGGAATTTGAGAGGCAGGGTGGGGGGCTGTAGTGGGTAGGGAGGGAAAAAATGAAACAAGATGGGATTGGGAAGGAGACAAACCATAAGAGGCTCTTAATCTCACAAAACAAACTGAGGGTTGCTGGGGGGTGGTAGGAGTAAGGAGAGGGTGGTTGGGTGATGGACATTGGGGAGGATCTGTGCTATGGTGATTGCTATGAAATTGTAGGCCTGATGACTCACAGATCTGTACCCCTGGAGCAAATAATACATTATATGTTAATAAAATAATTTTTAAAAACTCTAAAATATAAGTAATAGAAAATAAATCACTGGTTGTATGGGAAATTGGGAAGATAATGGGTGGCTGGAAGAAGAAATTACAAAGGACATGCGAAAGCTTGATTATATATATTTCAAAACTTACCTAACTACACAATTTACATACCATTAGTTTTATGGAAATTTTACCACCAAGTTTTTAAAAATAATGTAAAAATAAGCATTAAAAGTAATAGTAAAAGAGAGATAAAGGCTGAGGAATGATTCCACAACAAGAGAAATTAAGAAGAATGACAAATAAATATAATAATTGACCCTAAACTTAATCTTGCACTAAAAGGGAACAAATGCTCTAAGGTTTGTTGTTGGAACAATTGATGAAATTGGAATATAAAATATAAATTAAATACTGAACCAGTGACTTGGGTATATGTACTGTGGTGATGTAAAAGAATATTCAACTTGCATTTAGAATACACACACTGAAGTATTTAAGAGGATATATGCAAACAACACTCAAATAGTTAAAAAATTAATGTCTTTTTCAATTTCTATATATGTACATAAAGGGAGAAAAATGACAAAGTACAGAAAAATATGAAAGATTGATGCATCTGGGGAAAATGTAAAAACAAAACGAAAAATGAAGTGGCAGTGTCTGGTAAGTGGAACAGGAGAGGAAAGGAATGGTGGAAAAGATTCCTGGTTTTGTTTTTTGTTGTTGTTTTTTCTTTATACAATTTTATTTTATTTTTAAGATTTTTGCTTATGTATTTGACAGACAGAGATCACAGATAGGCAGAGAGGCAGGCAGAGAGAGAGAGAGGAGGAAGCAGACTCCTTGCTGAACAGAGAGTCCAATGCGGGGCTTGATCCCAGGACCCTGGGATCATGACCCAAGGTGAAGGCAGAGGTTTTAACCCACTGAGCCACCCAGGTGCCCTATACAGTTTAGTTTTAAAATGCTTATATAGTTATTGCTTTGGTTTAGTTTTTATTTTAGTTTATAAATTTATTAAATTTCTGTATGAAGAAGATTCATGCATTGAAAATTTCTGGATTTGGAATCCTGTTATCTTATTGGATTGTTATTTACCCTTAGCTATACTCTTAGCTATTTACTCTTAGCTAATTTTTAATTAAGTTTTTATTTAAATCCCACTAAGTTAACAGTGTAATATTAGTTTCAGGTATACAGTTAAGTGATACAACACTTCCATACACCACCAGATGCTCATCATGAGTGCCCTCCTTAATCCCCATCACCCATTTAGCCCATTCCCCCACTCATCTCCCCTCTAGTAACCATCAGTTTTTTCTCTATAATTAAGAGTCTGTTTCTTCATTTACCTCTTGTCCGCCTTCCCCTTTTTCTTTTGTTTTGGTTCTTGAATTCCATATACGAAGTCTTGTAGTATTTGTCTTACTCTCACTGACTTATTTTGCTTACCTTAATACTCTCCAGCTCCATCTAAGTCATTGCAAATGGTAATAATGCATTCTTTTTTTTTTTTATGGCTGAATAACAGTTCATTGTATGTATATCTGCACCACTTCTTCTTTATCCATTCATCCATCTTTGGACATTTGCGTTCTTTCCATAATTTGGTTATTATTGATAATGCTGCTATAAACATCAGGGTGCATGTGTCCCTTCAAATTATTATTTTTGTATCCTTTGGGTAAATATCTAGTAGTACAATTGCTAGGTCATAGGGAAGTGCTAATTTTAATTTTGGAGGAATCTCCATACTGTTTTCTAGAGTGCCTACACCAGTTTGCATTCCCACCAACAGTGCAAGAGGGTTCCCCTTTATTTGCATCTTCACCAACACCTGTCCCTTGTTAATTTTAGCTGTTCTGACAGGTGTGAGGTGATATCTCATTGTAGTTTTGATTTGCATTTCCCTGATGATAAGTGGTGTTGAACATCTTTTCATGTGTGTTAGCTATCTGTACATATTCTTTGGAAAAATGTCTATTCATATCTTCTGCCCACTTTTTTAACTGGATTATTTGTTTTTTGGGTGTTGAGTTCGGTAAGTACAGATTTTGGATACTAACCCTTTATCACAGATGTCATTTGCAAATATCTTCTACTCTGTATGTTGACTTTTAGTTTTATTGCTATTTTTCTTTGTTATGCAAAAGATTTTTATCTTGATGAAATCCCAATAGTTTATTTTTTGTTTTATTTCCTTTGCCTCCAGAGACATATCTAGTAAGAAGTTGCAACAGCTGATGTCAAAGAAGTTACTGACTGTGTTCTCTAGGATTTTGATGGTTTCCTGTTTCAGATTTAGGTGTTTCATCCATTTTGAATTTATTTTTGTGTATGGTGTAATAAAATCATCCAGTTTCTTTTGCATGCTGCTATCCAGTTTTTCCACCACTATTTGCTGAAGAGACTTTTTCCCGTTGCATATTCTTTATAATATAGCTTGAAATTAGGCGACATGATGCCCCCAGCTTTGTTTTTCTTTTTCAATAATTCCTTGGTGTTTTGGGGTCTTTCCTGATTCCATACAAATTTTAGGATTGCTTGTTCCAACACTTTGAAAAATTCCATTGGTATTTTGATCGGAATTGTGTTGAAAGTATAGTATGCTGCTCTGGGCAGCATAGACATTTTAACAATGCTTATTCTTCCAATCCATGAGCATAGAATCACATTGCCTGATTTCAAGCTAGATTACAAAGCTGTTATCACCAAGACAGCATAGTACTGGTACAAAAACAGACACGTAGATCAATGGAACAGAATAGAGAGCCCAGATACAGACCCTCAACTCTATGGTCAAATAATCTTCGACAAAGCAGGAAAAATATCTAATAGAAAAAAGATAGTCTCTTCAATAAATGGTGCTGGGAAAATTGGACAGCTATATACAGAAGAATTAAATTAGACCATTCCTTTACACCATACACAAAGATAAACTCTAAATGGATTAAAGACCTCAATGTGAGACAGGAATCTATCAAAGTCCTAGAGGAGAACATAGGCAGTAACCTCTTCGACACTGGCCACAACAACTTCTTTCAAGACATGTCTCCAAAAGCAAGGGAAATAGAAATGAAAATGAACTTTTGGGACTTCATCAAGACTAAAAGACTCAGCACAGCAAAGGAAACAGTCAACTAAGAGGTAACCCGTGGAATGGGAGAAGGTGTTTTCAAATGACACTACAGACAAAGGGCTAGTATCCAAGATCTATAAAGAACTTCTCAAACTCAACATGCAAAAAACAAATAAGTCAAAAAAAAAAATGGGCAGAAGATATGAACAGACATCTCTCAAAAGAAGACATACAAATGGCTAACAGATACAAAAGAAAATGTTCATCATTGGCTGTTAGGGAAATTCAGATCAAAACCACATTGAGATACCACCTTACACTAGTTAGGCAAAAATTGACAAGGCAAGAAACAACAGATGTTGGAGAGGCTGTGGAGAAAGGGAAATCCTCTAACACTGTTGGTGGGAATGCAAGCGGGCACAACCACTTTTGAAAACAGTGTGGAGGTTCCTCACAAAATTAAAAATAAAGCTACTCTGTGACCCAGCAATTTTACTACTGGGTATTTACCCAAAAGATAAAGATGTAGTGAAAAGAAGGGCCATATGCACCCTAATGTTCATAGCAGCAATGTCCACAATAGCTAAATCATGGAAAGACCTGAGATGCCCTTCAACAGACAAATGGATAAAGAAGATATGGTCCATATACCCAATGGAATGTTATGCAACTTTTGAATCAACATCTACGGTACTTGAGGAGATTATGTTAAGTGAAATAGGTCAAACAGAGAAAGACTATTATCATATGGTTTCACTTATCTGTGGAAAATAAGGAATAGCATGGAGCACACAAGGAGAAGGAAGGGAAAGTGAAGGGGGAGATATTGGAGGGGGAGATGAACCAAGAAACTATGGACTCTGAAAAGCAAACTGAGGGTTTTAGAAGGGAGCAGTGTTGGGGGCGGGGGTGATGAGTGAGTCCAGTGATAGGTATTAAGGAGGGCACGGATTGCATGGAGCACTGGGTGTTATGCACAATGAGTTATGGAACCCTACATCAAAACTAATGATATACTGTATGGTGACTAACATAACATAATAAAAAAATTAAAAAATAAAATCCATTGCATAGTCTTTCCTGCTTTGTTGAAGATTGATTGACCATATAGTTGTGGGTTCATTTCTGAGTTTTCTATTATGTTCCATTGATCTATGTGTTTGATTTTGTGCCAGTACCATACTGTCTTGATGACTATAGCTTTGGAATATAACTTGAAACCTGAAGTCCAGGTTTGCTTCTCTTTTTCAAGATTGCTTTGGTTATTCAGGGGCCTTTCGTGGTTCCATCCAAACTTTAGGATTGTTTGTTCTAGGTCTGTGAAAAATGCTGGTGGTATTTTGATGGGGATTGCATTAAGTGCATAGATTGCTTTTGGTAGCATAGAAGTTTTAGTAATATTTGTCCTTCCAATCCATGAGCATGGAATGTTTTTCCATTTTACTTGTGACAATTCTTCCATCAGTGTTTTATAGTTGCAGAGTACAGATCTTTGACATCTTTGGTTTATTCCTAGGTACCTTAGGGTTTGGGGTAAAACTGTAAATAGTATCAATTCCTTGCCTTTTTGTGTGTGTGTGTTTTCTTATTGATGTATAGAAATGCAACAGATTTCTGTACACTGACTTTTTATCCTGTAACTTTACTGAGTTTGTGTATCAGTTCTAACAATTTTTTGGTGGGGTCTTTTGGGTTTTCAACATAGAGGTTTGTCTCACCTGTGAATAGTGAAAGCTAATCTTCTTCCTTGCTGATTTGGTTGCATTTTATCTCTTTTTGTTGTCTGATTGCTTAGGATAGGACTTCCAGTTCTGTTTTAAATAGTAGTAGTGAGAATGGGTGTCCCCATCTTTTTCCTCACTGCAGAGGAAAAGCTCTGTTTTTACACATCAAGGATGATGTTAGCTATGTGTTCTTCATATATGGGCTTTATGATGTTGAGATATGTTTCTCTAACCCTACTTTGTTTAGGATGTTTATCATAAATGGATGTTGTAATTTGTCAAGTACTTTTTCTGAAGATATTCAAAGGATCATCACCAGGGGCACCTGGGAGGCTCAGTTGGTTAAGCATCTGCCTCAGCTGGGGTCACAATCCCAGGGTTCTCAGACCTAGCCCCACATCAGGCTCCCTGCTCAGTAGGGAGTAGTGAGTAGTAAGTTCCACCCCTGCTCATACTTCTGCTCCATCTCAAATACATAAAATCTTTATTTAAAAGATTTTTGGGAAATTCTTTTAATTTTTAATTAAATTTTAGGAAAAAGATTTTTAGAAAGGATCACATTGATTGATTTTGCAAATATTGAACCACACTTGTGGCCCAGGAATAAATCCTACTTCATTGTGGTGAATGATTCTTTTAATGTACTGTTGGGTTTTATTTGCTAGTATTTTATTGAGAATTTTTTCATCCATGTTCATCAGGGATATTAGCCTGTAGTTCTTGTTTTTAGTGGAGTCTTTGGGTTTTGTATCAGAGTAATGCTGACCTTATAGAATGAATTTGGACATTTTCCCCCCTTTTCTATTTTTTTGGAATAGTTGGAGAATAGTGAGGATACTCTTCTTTAAATGTTTGGTAGAATTCACCTGTGAAGCCATCTGGCTCTGGACTTTTGTTCGTTGGGAAATTTTTGATTACTGATTCAATTTTCTTTGCTGGTTATTGGTCTGTTCAAGTTTTCTCTTTCTTCTTGTTTCAGTTTTGTTGGCTGTGTTTCTAGAAACGTATCCATTCCTTCCAGGTTGCCCAATTTGTTGGCATGTAGTTTTTCATAATATTCTGTTGTAATTGTTTGTATTTCTGTAGTGTTATTTTTTCTTTCTTCTCTCTCATTTGTGATTTATTTGGGTCCTTTCTCTTTTCTTTTTGTAACTCTGGCTAGGGGGTTATCAATTTTATTAATTTTTTCAAAGAACCAGCTCCTACTTTCATTGATCTGTCCTACTGGGTTTGTTTCTACATAATTCATTTCTCCTTTAATCTTTATTATCTCCCTTCTTCTGCAGGCTTTAGGTTTTATTTGTTCTTTTTCTGGCTCACTTACATGTAAGGTTAGGATGGGATTTTTTCTGAGATTTTTCTTGCTTTTTGAGGTAGGCCTATATTGCTGTACACTTCCCTCTTAGGACTGCTTTTGCTGCAATTCAAAGATTTTAGACCACTGCATTTTCATTTCATTTGTTTCTATGTATTTTTATTTTTTCTTTGATTTCCTGGTTAACCCACTCATTTTTTTAGTAGCATGTTTGTTTAACCTCCCTGTTATTTGTAGACTTTCCAAATTTTTTCTTGTAGTTGACTTCAGATTTCATAGCATTGTGGCCAGAAAAATACACATGGTATGATCTCAATCTTTTTGTACCTGTTGAGGTCTGATTTGTGGCCTAGTGTGTAATCTGTTCTGCAGAATATTTATTCCATGTGCACTTGAAAAGAATGTATATACCATAAAAATAGAAACAAAAAGAAAGAGGTAGTAATACTTATATAATACAAAATAGACTTTAAAACAAAGACTGTAACAGAGACCAACAAGAGAATTACACAATAATGTAATTATGTAATTAAGGGATCAGTCCAGCAAGAAGATAAAACTTATAAATATTTATGTACCCAACATAGGAGCACACAAATATATAAAGCAAATACTAAACAAATGCAAAGGGAGAAATTGACAATAATACAATAACAGGGGCCCTTAATACCCCCATTTACATCAATGGATAAATTATCCAGGCAGGAAATGAATAAGAAAGCATTGGTCTAATGACACATTAGACCGATGGACTTAAAAGATATATGTAGGACATTCCATATGAAAACAGCAGAATATACATTCTTCTCCAGTGTCCATGAAATATTCTACAGGATAAATCACATGTTAAGGCACAAAATAAGTATTAATTAATTTAATTTAATAAGACTGAAATCATACCAAGCATCTTTTCTGACCATAACAGTATGAAAATAGTAATCAATTTATAAGATCAAAGCTGAAAAATAAAAAGATGAATGTGCAGACTAAACAACATGTTACTAAACAACGAATGGGTCAATGAAGAAATCAAAGAAATGAAGAAAGTACCTTGAGACAAATGAAAATGAAAAGGACCTGACTGTGTAGTCCTCCAAAATCCATGGGATTCAATAAAAGTGCTTCTTAGAGGAAAGTTTATAGCTATAGAGGCCCACCTGAAAAGAGAAGTATCTCAAATAATCTAAACTTACACCTGAAGGAAATAGGAAAAGAAGAACAAAGCACAAAGTTAGTATAAGAAAATAATAAAAATCAAAGTAGAAATAAATGAAATAGGTATTAATGACACCAAAAGCTCATTCTTTCAAAAGATAAAATTGATAAAACTTTAGCAAGACACGCCAGGGAAAAAAGTCTCCAAATAAACTCAGATATTGAAAAGGGGAAGTTACAAATGAAACCACAGAAATACAAAGGATCATAAAAGATTACCACAATTATATGGCAATAAATTGAACAATCTTGAAAAAATGGACAAATTACTAGAAACATACAATCTTCCAAGAATGAATCTGTTGATTCATTCATTCTATCTAGAAATAGAAAAAGTAAATAGACCAATCTCTAGTAATGAAATTGAATCAGTAATTAAATTACTCCCAGGAAACAAAAGTCCAGGACCAGATGGCTCCAGCACAAGATGGCTTCACAGGCTAGTTCTACCAAACATTAAAAAAATAGTTAATGTCTACCATTTCTAACTATTTTACAACATTGATGGAGAATGAATGCTTCTGAATTCATTCTATAAGTCCAGAATTACCCTAGACAAAATTATAATTACCTAAGTATAAAAGTATAATTATCTAAGTATAAAAGTATAATTACCTAAGTATAAAAGTATAATTACCTAAGCTAGACAAAAACACAACAGAAAAAGGAAATTAGAGTTCAGTATACTTAATTAACATAGATGTAAAAATCCTCAACAATACATTTTAAAAAATCACAAACCATGATCAAGTGGAATTTACTCCAGCGATGAAAGGATAGTTTAATATGTGGAACTCAATTAATGTGATACACCACATTAATAAAACAAAGGATATAAATTACGTGATCATCTCAATAGACATAATACATTTGACAAAGTACAACAGCCATTCGTGATAAATTCTCAACAAAGTGAGTATAGAATGTACCTCAACATAGTAAAGGACATGAGTGACAAACCTACAAGTAACATACTCAACAGTGAAAAGCTTTCAGGAATAAGACAAGGATGCCCATTCTTACCATTTTTATTGAACACAGTACTGGGAGTCCTAGATACATCAATTAGGCAAGAAATAAAAAGCATCCAAATTGGGAAAGAATGAAAGTGTCACCATTCACAGATAACATACTATATATAAGAAACCCTAAAGCCCTACCCAAAACTATTAGAATAAGGGAATTCATTGAAGTTGCAAGATATAAAATCAATATACAGGAATGTTGTATTTCTATACACTAATAAAAAACTATCAAGAGAAATTCAGAAATTAATCCCATTTAAAATTGCATCAAAAAGAGCAAAATATCTAGAAATAAATTTAACCAAGAAAGAGAAAGACTTGTACTCTAGAAAGTATGTAAGTTTGATGAGAAGACACAAACAAATAGAATACCTTATCATATATTGGAAGAATTAATATTGTTACACTGTTTATACTACCCAAAACAATCTACAAATTCATTGCAACCCCTAACTAAATACCAACAGCATTTTTCACAATATTAGAACAAGTAATCCTAAAATGTGTAAGGAACCACAAAAGACCCTGAAGAGCCAAAGCAATCTTGGTCCCAAATTGATACCCACAGGTAACATGCTCCCAAATTTCAAACTATACTACAAAGCTACTGTAATAAAACTAGTATGGTACTGGCTGAAAAATAGACACATAAATCAATGGAACAAATTACAGAACCCAGAAATAAACCCATACTTATATGGTCAATTAATCTACAACAAAAGAGGCAAGAATATATAATGGATAAAAGACAAAGTTTTTAATACATAGTATTAGAAAATCTGGACAGCAACATGCAAGAGAATGAAACTGGACCACTTTTTTACACCATAAACAAAAGTAAACTCCAAATGGGTGAAAGACTTGACTATCTGCAACCATAAAATTCCTGGAAGAAAACAGAGGCAGTAAGCTCTTTGACATTGGTCTTGGTGATTTTTTTTTTAAGGATAAGCAAATTAAACCACACCAAACTAAAAACTTGGGAAAACCATCAATAAATCAAAGGGCAACCTGAGGCACATGGGTGGCTCAGTCAGTTGGGTGGCCAAATCTTGATTTTGGCTCAGATCATGATCTCAGAGTCCTTGGATCAAATCCCGTGTCAGGCTGCATGATCATCAGAAAGTCTGCTTGAGGATTCTTTCTCTCCCTCTACTTCTGCCCCTCCCACCCAGCTCACATACACTCAAATAAATAAATAAATCTTTGAAAAAAATCCAAGGGCAACCTACTCAATGAGAAAAGATATCTGAAAATGATAATATCTGATGAAGGGTTAACATCCAAAATATATAAAGACCACAACAAGTCATCATCTCATACCTGTCAGCATGGCTAGTATCAAAAAGACAAGAAATAACAAGTGTTGGCAAAGACCTCGAGAATAGGAAATCCCAATGCTTTCTTGGTAGGAATGTCTACTGGTGCAGCCACTGTGAAAAACAGCCACTGTGAAAAACAGTGTGGAGGTTCCTCTAAAAACGAAAAATAGAAATACCATATAATCCAGCAATTCTACTAGGTATTTATCCAAAGAAAATGAAAACACTAATTCAAAATTGTATATGTAGCCCTATGTTTGTTACAATATTATTTACAATAGCAAAGATGTGGAAACAACCTAAATGCTCACTGACAGATGAATGGATCAAGAAGATGTGGTGCAACTGCTATTCAACATAGTACTAGAAGTCCTAGCCTCAGCAATCAGACAACAAAAGGAAATTAAAGGCATCCAAATCAGCAAAGAAGAAGTCAAATTATCACTCTTCTCAGATGATGTGATACTATATGGGGAAAACCCAAAAGACTCCACTCCAAAACTGCTAGAACTTGTACAGGAATTCAGTAAAGTGTCAGGATATAAAATCAATGCACAGAAATCAGTTGCATTTCTCCACACCAACAACAAGACAGAAGAAAGAGAAATTAAGGAGTCAATCCCATTTACAACTGCACCCAAAACCATAAGATACCTAGGAATAAACCTAACCAAAGAGAAATTAAGGAGTCAATCCCATTTACAACTTCACCCAAAACCATAAGATACCTAGGAATAAACCTAACCAAAGAGGCACAGAATCTATACTCAGAAAACTATAAAGTACTCATGAAAGAAATTGAGGAAGACACAAAAAAATGGAAAAATGTTCCATGCTCCTGGATTGGAAGAATAAATATTGTGAAAATGTCTATGCTACCTAAAGCAATCTACACATATAATGCAATTCCTATCAAAGTACCATCCATTTTTTTCAAAGAAATGGTCAAATAATTCTAAAATTTATATGGAACCAGAAAAGACCTCGAATAGCCAAAGGGATATTGAAAAAGAAAGCCAAAGTTGGTGGCATCACAATTCCGGACTTCAAGCTCTATTACAAAGCTGTCATCATCAAGACAGCATGGTACTGGCACAAAAACAGACACATAGATCAATGGAACAGAATAGAGAGCCCAGAAATAGACCCTCAACTCTATGGTCAACTAATCTTCGACAAAGCAGGAAAGAATGTCCAATGGAAAAAAGACAGCCTCTTCAATAAATGGTGTTGGGAAAATTGGACAGCCACATGCAGAAAAAGGAAATTGGACCATTTCCTTACACCACACACAAAAATAGACTCAAAATGGATGAAGGACCTCAATGTGCGAAAGGAATCCATCAAAATCCTTGAGGAGAACACAGGCAGCAACCTCTTCGACCTCAGCCGCAGCAACATCTTCCTAGGAACAATGCCAAAGGCAAGGGAAGCAAGGGCAAAAATGAACTATTGGGATTTCATCAAGTTCAAAAGCTTTTGCACAGCAAAGGAAACAGTTAACAAAATCAAAAGGCAACTGACAGAATGGGAGAAGATATTTGCAAACGACATATCAGATAAAGGACTAGTGCCCAAAATCTATAAAGAACTTAGCAAACTCAACACCCAAAGAACAAATAATCCAATCAAGAAATGGGCAGAGGACATGAACAGACATTTCTGCAAAGAAGACATCCAGATGGCCAACAGACACATGAAAAAGTGCTACATATCACTTGGCATCAGGGAAATCCAAATCAAAACCACAATGAGATATCACCTCATACCAGTCAGAATGGCTAAAATCAACAAGTCAGGAAATGACAGATGCTGGCGAGGATGCGGAGAAAGGGGAACCCTCCTACACTATTGGTGGGAATGCAAGCTGGTGCAACCACTCTGGAAAACAGCATGGAGGTTCCTCAAAATGTTGAAAATAGAACTGCCCTATGACCCAGCAATTGCACTACTGGGTATTTACCCTAAAGATACAAAAGTAGTGATCCAGAGGGGCACGTGCACCCGAATGTTTATAGCAGCAATGTCCACAATAGCCAAACTATGGAAAGAACCTAGATGTCCATCAACAGATGAATGGATCAAGAAGATGTGGTATATATACACAATGGAATACTATGCAGCCATCAAAAGAAATGAAATCTTGCCATTTGCGACAACATGGATGGAACTAGAGCGTATCATGCTTAGTGAAATAAGTCAAGCAGAGAAAGACAACTATCATATGATCTCCCTGATATGAGGAAGTGGTGATGCAACATGGGGGCTTAAGTGGGTAGGAGAAGAATCAATGAAACAAGATGGGATTGGGAGGGAGACAAATCATAAGTGACAATTAATCTCACAAAACAGACTGAGGGTTGCTGGGGGGATGGGAGTTGGGAGAAGGGGGGTGGGGTTATGGACATTGGGGAGGGTATGTGCTTTGGTGAGTGCTGTGAAGTGTGTAAACCTGGCGATTCACAGACCTGTACCCCTGGGGATAAAAATATATGTTTATAAAAAATTAAAAAATTAAAAAAAATGTTTTATAAGATATTGGCAAACTCAAACATATGTTCACTTACATACAATAATATTTGATACTATACCAGTTTAGTTTTAAAGCATTTGGATGATCCTTTTGTGGTGAAAAACTGAATATTTGGTGAGCATTTTTTCATGCGTCTGTTGGCCATTTGTATGTCTTTGGAGAGGTGTCTGTTCATGTCTTCTGCCCATTTTTTGACATGGAAAATGTTCATCATCATTAACCATCAGGGAGGTTCAAATCAAAACCATGTTGTGATACCACCTTACACCAGTTAGAATGGCCAAAATTAACAAGATAGTAAACAAAAAGTGCTGGGAGGATGTGGAGGAAGGGCAACCCTCTTACACTGTTGGTGGGAATGCAAGTTGGTGCAGCCACTTTGGAAAACAGTGTGGAGATTCCTTTAGAAATTAAAAATGGAGCTACCCTATGACCCTGCAATTGCATTACTGGTTATTTACCCCAAAGATACAGATATAGTGAAAAGAAGAGCCATCTATACCCCAATATTCATAGCAGCAATGGCCACAGTTGCCAAACTGTCATATTAAAATGGAATATTATGCCTCCATCAGAAAGGATGAGTGCCAACTTTTGTATCAACAAGGACGAGACTGGAAGAGAGTATGCTGAGTGAAATGAGTCAAGCAGAGAGAATCAATTATCATATGGTTTCACTTACTTGTGGAGCATAAGGAATAACACGAAAGACATTGGGAGTTGGAGAGGAGAAGTGAGTTGGGGGAAATCAGAGGGAGAGACCACAAGAGACTGTAGACTCTGAGAAACTGAGGGTTTTGGAGGGGAGGGAAGGGGGGAGTTGGGTGAACATGGTAGTGGGTATTAAGGAGGGCACGTACTGCATGGAGCAGTGGGTGTGGTACATAAACAATGAATCTTGGAACACTGAAAAAAATAAAACTACAAAAAAAACCCTGAAAAAAAAAAAAAAAGAAGAAGATGTGGTGCATACACACAATAGAATATTACTCATCCATCAGAGTGAGATTTGTCATTCTGACATGGTTGGACCTAGAGGGTATTATGCTAAGTGAATTAAGTCACACAAAGAAAAACAAATACCATACAATTTCACTTACATGTGGAGTATGAAAAACAAACAAAAACAAAACAGAAACAGACTCATAAATACAGAGAACAAAGTGATGGTTGCCAGAGAGTGGGGTGGGGGATGGACAAAATAAGTGAAAGGGATTAAGAGATGTAATCTTCCAGTTATGAAATAAAAAAGACTTGGGGATATGATATACAGCAAGGGAATATAGTCAGCCATACAGTCAAAAATATAACAATTATTTAACATGACAACAAATGGTAACTAGCTTTATTGTGGTGACCATTGTGTAATGTATATAAGTATCAAATCACTAGGTTGTACACCTAAAACTAATCCAATATTGTATGTCAATTATTCTTGAATAAAAAATTTTTTTAAAGAATTCTAGATTGAAATTCTCTAGAAAGAACTTTTTGATCTCCACAAAGTCACTTTGGCTCTATGTATTTTGGGGGTGGTCATGGCACCAGACTCAATTCTTTTGAATGTGGTCCTGTTCAGACTAGGTGAACCTTTATTCAAACCGTATCCTTGCATTTCTTCAGCTTTTACAAAAAAGTCTTTCCCTCACCCGATTCAGTTGGCTGCAAAATTTCCATGCTTAACCAGCAGCATAGAAGAGCGCACTCCAGGTGCTGGTCAGGAAATAACCTCAAACTTGCTACCACTCAAAATTTGACAAAAGCTCAATTGAGAGAAATAATCATTATGGACAGTGGCCTGTGGAATCTACAGTCCATTCTTCCCCCTGAATAGCTTAAAATGTTTTCCTGAATTAAGCCAGACCAGCGGAGATCCACAAACCTGACCACATCTTCTGAAATCCACACCCCTGTAGAATTGCTTTTTACTGAATTTGGCTTTGGAGTTAGTTATACATTATGACACAGTGAAGGATGTTGTAAGAAATAGCCCTATGAAAATCTGACAGCCTCACTGGAGAATAGTGTCCACTTCATTACATAGTGAGTTCTTTGTGAGAATTTATAAGAGAATTTTCTTCCTGGTCTCCCAACCAGAAATAACTATGCTGTTCTTGAGCAACTAGCTTGTTTTTATCTCCTCAACACTGTGAATCATGTAACTGATCATTTTTTCCTTCTCAATTTTGTCTGCCAAAAATCTTAGAGGTAAATTTGTGGTCAGTCTCTAGCAGGATTGCAGGATCTTACAATTTCTACTTTGTGCATTATTCTTATTTGCAGCTTCATTGTTAAATCAGTAAAGTGTTATGGAGCCAGAATGGCTGATTGAGCTCCAGAGGTCTACCCCTTACAACTTAGTCTCCATCACTTCTCAGTGCCTTGGTTACTTCGTCTATAAAATGAAGAATAATAGTTCCAACCCTGTGGGGTTGTTGTCAGGATTAAATGAGTTCACATATGCAAAGTGCTCAGAGAAGTGCCTCCCACTCAGCCCATGGTTGGTATTTAGGCATTATTGTTGTCTCACCTGTCCTATTCACGTTACTTTTATATCAATTTCCTTTCATCAACTTTTAATTTTTATTTTATGTAAGCTTTCTTAAACACTTCCTTGAACAAAGTTGGGTGTAAACAAAAGCAAATGGACACAAAAATTCCAAAATATATGCAGCAATTAAGAATCAATTAGAAGTCATCAATATGAAAATATTAATTTTTATGAAAATAAACTTACACAGGAATGCCTGGGTGGCTCAATTGATTAATCATCCAACTCTTTTTTCCCTCAAAGATTATATTTATTTATTTTTGAGAGACAGGGAGAGAAAGAGCACGAGCTGGGGGCGGGGAGGGCAGAGGGAGAAGTAGACTCCTCACTGAGTGGATGCACACACACTCTAAAAATAAATAATAAACTTACACAACAACCATAATATGGATCATCATCTAAATAGACTTTAACCTGGCATTTGCACCTTTCAGAAGCTACTAGAAGTATGATCATATTCTGATTTGCTCCTAATTATAATTTGCCCTGATGGCTCTGTGAGAAAAGGTTCACCCTTTATGCTACCTAACTGTTCAAAGACTGGCACTAGGAAACTGCATGAAACTCTTCATCAATAGACAAGCCAGTAGGAAAGCGATTTCTCTGCTTTATCCATGATTAGTGAGAGGAGAGTCTGGCCTCTAAAAGGAGTATCCCTCTAATTTCTCAGCACTACTGATATACATTACGCAAAGTCTATTTCTCATCTACTTTTTTCCCTCTCACTCTGTCTCTGATGATAGCTCTTGGGAAGACTAGCCTTGGGCTTAGCTCAAAGATCATCAAAAGAATCCCTTGCTGTGCAAAAATACTTTCTTGAATCTATTAGTTGTTATGAATTAGAGTGTGTTCCTTTGGCTAACTCACAGCAAGGTTTTTCCTATTATAATGAAAGCAACCCCCAGAAGACATCTTGTATTAAGCTGTCTCAAGCACCTTGAAATATCTATTGGATTTTAACTAAAAGCAGGTTTTAATAAAAGAAGGGAGTTAATAAATATTTACTCAGCATCTCCTTTGGGCTCAGCAGGCATTGGAGATACACCAGTGTATACTCACTCATGGAGCGTACTAACAAAGGGAAACCAGGAATAAACAACATGTCAGATGATAAGGGCAAAAAGAAATCATAAAGCTAGACAAAGGGAGAGAGTGATGAAGTCCTCAGGGGTGGAGGAATAGGGTGGTTTGGGAAGACCTCACTGAGAGAAGAGAGATCACAAGAGGCCTGTGGTGAGGGGTGAAATTACAACCAAGAAGAGGAATGAAGAACCACCCAGTTAACTGAGAGTAGGGGTCCTGGACTTAACTTAGCTGGTTGCTGCACAGCAGCCAAGTTGATAGTCCTAAGCTTGGCTCTGTCAATTCCCTGCCTGTTTAACCTCATCTTTCAGATGAAGGCAATAATGTTTGCCCTGTCTGTACCTTGGAACTACTGATGTTTGAGTTAATGTTGAGAGAATATTTTGAGCCCCACAGGCAAGAAACATTAGGAAAGCACAAGATACAATTATGGGTTTTTTTTTTTTCCCTGTATTTCTCTCCTGTTTCTTTCAGTTCTGTTTTTTTTTTTTCTTTTAATTATTAAGACAGACAAACAAACAGAGCTGGTGGCCTATCCCTGCCTCTCTGTGAGTCAACCTCAAGGTCAGTTTATACATTCTTCTTCTGTCAAGGGCAGTCCCAAGGTTGTCCTCCATACTTTAGGGTCAAGGTCAACATGAAACTAAGAAGAGAATGTTCTGTATTTTAAGGGAAAAAAACTCTCTCAGTGAATCACTGCTGGACCCAGTGTGTAAGGATTAATGCTTACTAGGAGGGTTCTCTTAGAGAATCTTTATTCTCAGAAAAGCAAAAGAGCACAGGAAGTTATGGTGTTCTTGAAGTAGGCAAAAGAGCTATATAAATAAAAGCCCTAGAAATACCTAACTTGTTTAATGTGTCAACTATTCTAGAGAGCCAGACAGAACCCCACAAGACATAATTTTTCTGGGTCTGTGCAATTTAATCAAACTACATTCAAAGCCCTCAGACTGTGTTCTAACTTCCTTTCATTTTCTCTTATGACAATAGAATGGGGGTAGAGCTGGAGGAAACAAGAGGTTAAAAGAATTACAAAAATTTTGGGCTGCCTGGGTGGCTCAGTAGGTTAAAGCCTCTGCCTTCGGCTCAGGTCGTGATCCCAGGGTCCTGGGATTGAGCCCCACATTGGGCTCTCTGCTCAGTGGGGAGCCTGCTTCCCCACCCCCCACCCCGCTGCCTGCCTATCTGCCTACCTGTGATCTCTCTGTCTGTCAAGTAAATAAATAAATAAAATCTTTGGCGGCGGGCGGGGGGAAGAACTACGAAAAATTTTAGTCAAGTACTGAAATTGATCGGAAGCATCAAACATTCATGAAAATATTTGTAATTCAAGGCTTCAAATACTTATAATTGGATTTAAAAATAACTTTTTATGATCGAAAATGCCAAACATATACCAAAAGAGAGAGAATAGTCTAATGAGCCCTCAAGTACCCAACACACAGCTTCACCAATTTTCAACTCATTACCCATGTGTTTTATCTATGCCCTGACACAATTTTGGGTACTTCCTGAATTATTTTAAGCAACCCCTGGTCATTTCATCACTTCATCAATAAATACAGTCACTTCTCACTTTTCTGTGTAATTTTGTTCTATAAATGCATCACAAACTTTTCATTAGCAAATACTGAACCACTGTTCCTAGGGATTAGGTTCCTGTAAGCCTCTGGTCCCATTTTTGACAACTAGTAAATATATAACCTTACTTTATGAGGGTTTTCACTTTAAGGTACATCACAGCCTCCTTGTACTTAGAAACACGAGACAACACTTAAACACTACATTTAAAGGCCATTTTAAAACAGCAAAATAACAACACACCCAATATGAAAAACATAGCATTAAATAGACCATAAGAACTCTTCTTTATGTTATGAGAACTGAAAGAAGGCAGAGAGCCATCTTGCTTAACCAAAGCTGGAGAAGTGTGCATCAGGACACTTAAATTTTGTGCAGCTCTGCACATGTATGGAAATGACAATGATACCATCATGAGTATTGATGTTGGGGTTACAAATACCTTTTACTGAGTGGCAAATACATAAATATGAATTAAAAAATAATGAATCAACTATATTTTGACATGTGTTTCATGTAAGGATCTCTTTTTTATTAGTATAGCCACAATACCAATTTTTTAGTTAGCAACAAAAAAAACCAGTATTTTTAAATAACATTTGTCATTCACTAGCAATATTCAGTAATGACACTTATTCAGAATGACATTCAAAAATGCCAATGACAGTTCAATATCATCACTCATTAACTCAAACATTTATTAAGCACCTACTATATGCTTTAATATCAAATAAGACTTAAATTTATTAAAGACAAAGTTAGAGCAACAATTAAATATTCTATAGGTTATCTATAAGAAACTCCCTGTATTATTTTCCTCCCCTCTTTGAGATAGTGATTTTTGTTCCTTTGGGTAAATACCCATATATGGGACTGCTGGATCATAAGGTAGTTTAATTTTTAATTTTCATAGAAACCCCCATACAGTTTTTCCACAAATTATAATTGTAAATTGGCTGTACCAATTTACATTCTATTTATTTATTTATTTATTTGAGAGTGAATGTATGATGGGGGTTGGGGAGGAGGGGCAGAGGGAAAGGGACAAGTAGATTTCATGCTGTGTGTGGAACCCAACTCAGGGCTTGATCCCATAACCCCAAGATCATGACCTGAGCCAAAATCAAGAGTCATCTGCTTAACCCACTGAGCCACCCAGGCACCTCAGAATTTATATTTTGACTGATACTATAAAAGAGTTCCCTTTTCTCCATAACTTCAATACTTGTTATCTTGGGGGGTTTTTTTCCTTTGTTTTATCAGAATATAATCGATATATTGCACCGTAGAAATTTAATATGTACAGCATAATGACGACTATAAGTGGGTACAAGAAACCCACTTCAAAGGTTATATTTTTAAGTAATCTCTATACCCAACATGGGGCTCAAACTTACAACCCTGAGATCAAGAGTCACATGGTCTACGGACAGCCAGCAAAGCACACAAAAAATGCACTTTAAAGTTCTATATAGATTAAAAGTAAAGGTATGAAGAAAAATATACCATGCTAACACCAAAAGAAAGCAGGAGTAACTGTATTAATTTCAGACAGAGTAGACTTCAGAACAAGGAAAGTTACCAGAGATAAAGAGGGGCATTTTGTAATGACAAAGAGGTCAATTCTCTAAGAAAATATAATAATTTTCACATATACGTGCCTTACAACAAAGCATCAAAATACATGTGGCAAAAACTGATAGAACTGCAAGTTTATTATTATAGTTGGAGACTTTACCTCCCTATTGGAAATGGACAGATCCAGCAAGGAGAAAAATCAAAAATATTTGAACTGAACACCAATCAACTAAACATAATAAACATTTGTAGATTATTTCATCAAATAGCAGAATATGCATTCTTCAAGTTAACACTGAACATTTACCAAGACAGAACATATTGTAGGCCATAATACACACCTTAACAAATTTAAAACAATGGAAATCACACAATGTCCGCTCTCAGACAATGGAACTAAACTAGAAATCAGTAACAAAGATAACTGAAAAATCCTGAAATATATGAAAATTAAACAACACACTTCTAAACAACACACAGTGGAAAAAGGAATCTCAAGAGAAATTTTAAAGTATTTTGAACTAAATAAAAATGCAAACCCAACTTAATAAAGTGTGTGTGATGCAGCAAAAGCTATGCTCCTAAATTTATAGCATTGAATGTATACATTAGAAAATAAAAATCTAAAAACCAATCATCTAAGCTTCTGCCTTCAAAAACCACAAAGAAAAGAAAATTAATTCCAAAGCCAGCAGAAGAAATTATTCAAGCAGAAATAATTGGACACAAGAACTAAAGAAAATTTAAAAACCCAAAAGCCATTAAAAAAAAAAAACTACTTCTAGCCTGGCTAAGATAAAAAGAAAATACAAATTAATAATATCAGAAATTTTTAAAAAGGGACATCAGTACCGATCCTATGGAGACTAAAAGGATAATAAAAGAATATTATCAGCAACTCTATGCCCACAAATTTGTTAGCTTAGAAGTGGACATTCCTTGAAAAACACAATCTACCAAGGGTGAACATTAAAAGTTGAAGAAGTAAATGTGATTCCTCACATCACCTGGCAGGGAAAAAAAAAAAACAAAGAAAGGAAAGAAAGGAAAGAAAGAAAGAAAGACAGAAAGACCACAGGATCTTACCTTCAGATGTAGAAAAAAGGTTTTTTTTTTTTTAAGATTTTTTATTTATTTGAGAGAAAAAGAGTGCACATGCACAAACCAAGGCAGGGAATGGGATGCACAGGAAGAGGGAGAGACTCTCAAATGGATTCCATCCAGAGCAGAGCCAGACAGAGGGTTCAATCTCAGGACCGTGTGGTCATGACTTGAGCCCAGATCAAGAGTAGGAGGCTTAACTGACTGAACCATCCAGGCGCCTCAGAAAAAAACATTTGAACAATCCATCACTCATTCATGATAAAAACCCTTGGTAAGTTAGGAATAGAGGAAACCTCCTCAACTTCATTTTTAAAAAATTAAATAAAAAACTTATGGCTAACATTATACTTAATGGTGAGGAACTCTAAGCTTTTCTACTAAGATCAGGAACAAGGCAAAGATTTCCCCTCTCACCACTGCTTTTCAACATTGTAATGGAAGTCTTGGTAATGCAATCAGAAGAGGAAATGAAGGCATACAAATTGGGAATGGAGAAATAAAACTGCCTTCATTTGCAGATGACATGATCATCTGCATAGAGAATCCTAAAGAATCAACAAATCAAACCTCCTTTTAGAAACTTCATAGAAGAAATTAAGTCAATCACTTTTCTATATACCAGCAATGAATAAGTGGAATTTGAAATAAAGCACAATATCATTTATGTTAATATCCCTAAAGATGAAATACTTGGGTATAAATCTAACAAAATATGTAAGATCTAGATGAGGAAAATGACAAAACGCTGAAAAACTACAAAACTATAAAACATTACTGTCTTTAATCTGTCCTGTCTACCTGCCCCAACTTCAATCACTTTGACTCTTTTTGATCCTCTTCCACCTTTATTCTCCCCTACATACTATAAACTCCAGCCATATTCAACTAATCCCAGCTTCTAAAAGGTCATACCATTTCCTGGGTATCTATGCTTTTGCACACACTATTCACTCTAATAGCTTTCATTATTCACTATTATAAAAGTGTTGTTCACTATTATAAAAGACTTAAGCAGTGTTAATACAGGCATTTGTAAACTTAAAGAATAGTACAAGTAAAGTGTATCAGGGCAATTTGAAGCCCTCACTTTCAAAGGCAGGACTATCTTTAATCCAAAACTGTTCTTGTCAAGGTCATTGACAAACTATCCTAGGACCCCTTTTCTGCCTATTTTCTTAAACTCTCAGTAGCACTGATGACTCTAGTAAAGCCAGCTCCTCTCTGGGCTTCAGTGACATTATATTTTCTTGGGCTCTGCTTGCTCACTGTAACTAGTCCACCTGCTTCTCTCCTATTTGACCTTTAAACATTAGTGTAACCCACAACTCCATCCTCAGCTGTCCCATTCTCTGCTCTGCCTACATTCACTAAGATTGTTGGACAATCTTATTCATTCCCAAGACTTCAGAAAAACCATTTATTTGTCAATGGCTCCCACACTCAGGTCTCATTTAGCTTCTGCCAGGCTCCAGATTCATTCATCCAATTGCCTACTTGACATTTCCTTTTGGAGATCTTAAAGGTATTTCAAACTTTACATAATCAAAACAAAACTTACTCTCTGCCTCCTCCTTCCCAAAATTCTACTTCTTCCAATGATCTTTTCATCTCAGTAAAATGGCTGGACAGCTGCTCATACCAAAAACCTAGGAGTAATCTTTGATGCCTTTTTTCACTTAAACTTCTATTACCTAATTTGCCAGCTAGTCTTATTGATGCTACTTCGAAATATATCTTGCCCTCTCCTCCTTCCTCCCCTGGTACTACTATCTCCAACTTTCAGCATCTCTTGTCTGTGTTCCTGAACAGTGTCCTAGCTGAATATCACTTTTGTGAGTGGTATTTATTGAGTGGTAGAAATAATTTTTATAAAGTATAATCAAATATGATTCTCTGGCTGAAGAATCCCTCAATGGAGTCCCATTTTATGTAGAATAAAATTAAAACGTTTTGGTGACTTACAAAAACATTGGTGTAATTTTCTGCAAATTTCCCAAGCTCATCTGGATACTAGCCTCCCTCTTTCACACTACCCTCCAGTCACACTGGTCTTTCTTCTGTCCTGTAAACTCCTCAGGATCATTCTTTACTTCTGGGCCTTTGCCTCCTCTGCTGAGATTATGTTGTCTCCCGGGTAGTTATGTAATTGGCTCCTTCTTGTCCTTTAATCTCAGTCTGAATCTTACATATAAAAGTCAGTTCTTGAAAATCTTGCTGCTCTTCTTTACAACGACCTAGTTAAGGTGATTGTATGGGGATTCTCTAAAATAAGACAGGAAGCCCAGTTTTAAAAACAATGAGTTCAACTTAGAACCTGTTGAGTTTGAGATAGGATGCTACCAAGCAGTTAAATAGATGGAACTCATCCTTGGGAAAGAGATATGATTGAATATGTAGTTCCCAGTGCATTGGTTGTAACAGAATGCATGGCAATATGTTTGCCTCAGGAAATCAGAGAAGAAAATTTATAAAAGGAGTAATCATAGAGCACTATGAAATGCCACCAGTTTCACTGATGAGCATAGGAAAAGTTACCAAAGGGGTCTAGGGGACAAGAAAAAATAAAGCCAGAGATGCAAAGCAAATGAGAAAGAAGTTTCCAAAAGAATAATGTGATAAACTCTGATAAAAAATTAAAAGTTTAAATAGAACCAGAAGGGTTCATTGCTTTTGGAACTGAGAGGTTGGATGTCCTGGGCTGGAGCATCAGGCCCAGCTGCAATAGGTTTGAAGTAAGAAGTGAAAGCAAGGCTACTCCATTACTTATCAAACATTTGTCTTTGCCAAATATTAGTCCCCATGAGGGCACATCCCAGTCTTTGCAGTACATTCCTGTTTTCCAGAACTCACCAAGTGTGAGACACCTCGTAGGCAACTCCTACCCTCAATAGTACTTACCCAATGAATGAATGAAAGGAAGAGGTTGAAGGAGGAGAAGGGAGGAGGAGGGCAGGGAAGTGGGGGGTTCTATGAAGAAAAAGAAATGGAGACAGGAAGGGAAAAAAGAACAGAGAAAGCCAGATACAGCAGTGGATAGACAGGATCTAATTGTTTTCAGAATGGGAACATCTTGAGTACATTTATGTGTAGAGGCAAAAATAACCCATGGTGGGGGCACCTGAGGGCTCATCACACATCAGACTCTTGATTTTGGCTCAGGTCATGATCTCACAATTGTGAGAGCGAGATTAAGCTTAGTGCTCAGCGTGGAGCCTGCTTGGGATTCTCTCTCTGTCTCTCCCTCTGTCACTGCCCCTCCCCCTCCCGCCATGTTCTCACTCTCTCTCTCCCTAAAAAAAAAAAATAAATAATAATAATAATAAAATAACCCATAGGGAGATTTTTAAGAAACAGGAAGGAGAAAGCAAAATAGAATGAGAAAACTCTGCAAGAAGATGGGAGTGGGAACTAGTGGAAGGATAAATTTTATATTAATAATCAAAAAAAGATTAAGTTTCAGTAGGACTGCAGAATGTCATTGATAAGTCACAAATGATCTGTAAAGGATGGTTTTTAATTACTTAATAATAATATTCTCATTTTCCTATTGGCTTACTAAAGCAATAACATGAAACAGCTAATATTACTATCATATTTTAAATTCTTGATTAAATCCTTAATAACCCAGTTAGAGTTTACACTTGTTCCATTAGAATTTTAATTTTTTAGAAAAGCTTTCTACTGTAGCTATAAGATGCACTACCTTTGAAGGTAAGGTAGAAATAGGACCAAGAATAAGGAACAGATGTATTTAATTTTCATAGAAAATATATGGCTGAGTCTCAAGAAGTTTTTTGTTGTTTGCTTTGCCAGTATCAGAACCAATAGAGAGCAACAGAAGAAACAAAGATGGTTTGCTGTTTGTTACCAAAAAAAGATTCCAGTCTAAATCTCATATATTTTAGTCAATGTCCTTTGAGGAATGTAAACTCCCCTCCACCTCCAGAAAAGAAAAAGAAACTGAAGTTACTGAACTCAACTGTGGTGTTGTGTTAATGTTGCCAAATTTCTTGTTTACCCAAATTGAACTGTCATAACATTTGTCCTGTACATTCCTACCCAGAGGACAAGGCTCTACTGATTTCTTTGTACTCTCTTAAACCTTACTTTGGCGTCACCCCCTAACCCAGGGAAACAAATCTGAGTTTTCACTAATTTGAATCTGAGTTGAAGACAGGCAAGGAGGACAAATTTAGCTCGAGCTTCAAAACTAGGTGCCTAACTAGGACATAACCTCCGAGTCTTCACTTAACATTTCATAGGCTACTTTCTCAGGACTGCCCTTAGAGAACATCATTCTGTAAGAAGACTAGGGAAAAAAATCAACAAAATTTGGACTAGATCTCAGGTTTTTTGATTGCTAAAGCAGTTGGTTTCCTACTAACCATGGAGTGCCAGAAGTTATTTGCTATCATTTGTGGATAAAAGATTAACTATGATACAAGGTACAGTGAATTCCATCTGATTCTTCCATAGTAAATTCCACTTCTTTCCCATCCCAATAGCACCTATTTTCACTAATTCAGAAATCAGTGAACCTGTTCATTGATAACCACAGCCCATGGTCCCCTTTTTTGCCTTTGGGCCATTTTATATTGCTTGTTCATGCTTCCGGTAGTGAAAATGGGCACTCTAAACAAAGGTGAAGCTTACCTCTATTTAATTTGCAGAGTTAGTAACTCTAGACAGAACTTTGAAATAAATGGTTAATCTGGATTGTGTGGCTGGTTGTTTCCCATGTAGATTCCGACCATGAGCAATTAAAAGTCCTGTGGTGGATACCCTGGTCTAGTCCACCAGAATCCATACTCTGTCTCCACTGAAAATCACATGCCTCTTCTACACATCCCACCCCCAGAATCTCTTGCCCTCATGTATCTTGACCCAGCCCTATGTCAACTCTGACAACTCCCCAGAGACACTCACCTCCATGTGGGGTGCCTTGCCTCTATGGAACCCTCCTGGGCACCTCTTCATTCCCACCCTACCCCCCCGCACACACACACACACAACTGAAGTGCAGGGGTCTGTCACACCCCAGGATTTCTTTTGACACAAAGGGTGATGGGAAACCCTGGATAAATTTGTTCACATTTCCCTCCACCCCCATCTCAGCCGGGAACACAGTTTCCCCTAGACTCAAGCAAATTTATTTTTGCTCAGGCCCCAAGAATTCAGTCTTTTGAGTCTTTGAAACCCCATTCCTTCTCAATTGTTTCTTAGGGAGTTGTTGATGTTAGCTTGTTGTTGTTTTCTAGAGGTGGGAATGAAGAAGGAAAAAAGTGTGGGGAGTGCAATGTCTATAAACACGCCACACCTATAAACTTATAGCTTCCCCTCAAACTTCTCTGATAAAACTTCTCTGTCCAGGAAGTACTTTTCACATCTAACCCTTCCCTCTCTTCAATTTTTATAAAATTATTTATTTATTTATTTATTTATTTATTTATTTGACAGACAGAGATCACAAGTAGGCAGAGAGGCAGACAGAGAGAGAGAGAGGAGGAAGCAGGCTCCCTGCCGTGCAGAGAGCCTGTTGCAGGGCTCGATCCCAGGACCCTGGGATCACAACCTGAGCTGAAGGCAGAGGCTTTAACCCACTGAGCCACCCAGGCGCCCCTCTCACCATTTTTCTTAAAGTCTTTTTTCCTCCACCTTTGCCATGTGGCACCAACTCTATCTCCTTCTCCAAAACTCCATCATGAACAACAACAGCACTTCTGGAGGTTTTCTAAGAGTGAAAATACCTTAGGTTATGCAGAATGAGTCAGGATTCATATCAGCGCAGTGGTTCTCAAAGTGTGATCCCTGGATTAGCGTCAATGAGCACTGGAACTTGATAGAAGGGAAAGTCTCCCAACTCACCCCAGACTTAGAAACTCCTGGAGGAGGGCTCATAGAGTTGGATTTCATGAGCTCTTCAGGTGTTTCTGATTGAGGTAAACTTTGAGGTTAAAATAGTAAACAATGCCACATGATTCTCATTGAACCCTCCCCGTATATCAGAATCACTTGGGAAACATTTACAATGGAGAGATTCATAGGATCTATTCCCAGAAAGCAGTTTCATTTGGGCTCTGATGGGGCCCAGAGCTTCTAGCTGATCTTATTGTTTTGCCAGGGCTGGTACAACATTGCAATATCCTCAAAAAAGAACTAAACGGGACAATAATTTTTCTGTTGTGGAGGGCTTGGGAGGCGGGATGGTGTGGGGAAGGAGGATATGGTTCTAGTCTCCTGGTTTAAGTACAGAATGTTTAATGTTTATAACCTTAACGAAAGTAGTTGTTAACATGAGCAGAGAGCAATACTGCTTGTCCAGCTTTTTAAAACTTGTTTCAATAAAATACATAAATGGTCTTTAGAATCCCTGAGCTCATGTGGTAGAACTGCTTAAAGTAAGCAGAACTGTTCAAGCAGCATGGACACCTAGGTTGGCGACAAAGCCCTTGTGGTTCATGGATGGCTGGCTGAGTGCCTTTCCCCTTAACAAATAGAGCAGCCCTTTAGGTCGGCGCCCTGGGCAACTGGCCTCCTCACACCCTCCTCTCAGCCCCCAATACTTTGGAAAGCTGCTGCAATTCTGCTAATGTCTTCAGACAAAGGCATCATTTTATTCAGTTTTTATTAATAGCCCGAAGTGTTGGAGACTTTGTAGACTGAACCCTGTGGGGAGAAAAGTTAGACACCGGGTGTGGATTTAAGCCTTATGCCACCTCATCAGGCCATTTTCCACTTTCTTTTCATAAGGACCAAAATAGACAATGGAAAAAACACCAATTTCAATGTTCCAAATGGAAATGAGACACTGCTTTGGGGTAAAGTTTATGTTTAGATAAAATAACACAATCACACATATCTCTGCATTTTCTGGTTTAATCGGCCTCCGTTACCACCAGCTGATTTGATTTAGGGGTTTTCTTTTAACTTAGGTAATCATTTAGCATGTAGTCATAAGTAGTAGAAAAGTTTGGCATAGGAAACTTAAAGGTTGACCAATGGATTCAAGTTTCAGTATTTTCATCTTGGTTGTATGAATGACCTTGATTAGAAAAACCATTAGCCAAAAATCGAGCATATTATCTGTTTGCCCCAGGAACATTCACCAACCTACAGTTGAGGAAAAATCACAAGAGGCATGTGGTATTTATAAGGAATTTGAGTGCCAGTTTGTCTCTGTGCCCAACGACAATAAAATACGTTAAATATTTATTCTGTGTTTACAGTAGGCCAAATGAGCATAAAGGATACATGAGAAGGGCACTGTGGTTATTCTCCAAGTGAAAACACATCTGTTCTTTTGTTCATGATGTTCTAAACAGTGCTGGGAATAGATGTTCATTGTGAAAACTACCTGCTGAGAATTCCATAAAATCTTGAATCTCGTCTTTGAAGTTATCTGCAAAACTCAAGGAAAACAAAAGTGGAAGGAAACACCATAGAGGTAATTTGAACACTTGTCCATGTCAGACGCATACTATTACGTGTCTTTAAGAGTGCACTAAGTTCTCAGTGTTTTTAGATATGTCCTAGAGTGCTCACCTTGAACCTACCCCCACAAACTATTGATGTGCAGAGCCTGAACACAGTGGGGCAAGAAGTAGACAAATTTGCACACAGTGATTCCAAACCCTTCTGAGCTTGCAGGTGACTGACACTGGTCAGAGGACTTGGAAGGACTTGACCAAAGGCCCAGGGGTAGGAAATAAAACACACCCTGTGATGGTAGAGAAATCAGATGAGGAGAATGGCCACTGCACCTAGTCCAGTCATCAAAGAGAGACAGAGCTTCTAGGCTATGGTGGTGGGTGGTTCCAGTCCTTGATCTCACCCAGAGAGGTAACCTTTGTGAGGAGCCCTCTTGGCTGAGGTAGCACCAAATTGGTGACCTCCCTTACACAGGTAAAAGCCGCCACAGCCAGCCAGTTTGTCCTAGCCACTCTTCAGAGGCATGACCAAAGGGCCTGTGAACTGTGAGGGAGATGTTTTATTTGGTTTCTTTAAATGAACCAATGCACGCAGGAAACTCAAAGACTTTGTGCTCCCTACTCCCCTTTTGAGTCTTTATTATTAATAAAATCATAACTCTAAGGAGCTACAAAATAGTCAAAATTGGAATTTAAAATATGATGAGCTTCACACTCATAGATACAGACAGCAGATTGGTGGTTCCCACAGGGGACAGGGGAGTTCAGGTGAAGGGATTAAGGAATGCACACTTCTAATTATAGAATAATTCTGATTATAGAATAAACCAGTCATGTAGAGTCTGGGAAATACAGTCAACAACACTGAACTCATAAAGTGAGAAAGAGTCACTAGACTTCTTGCGATGATAACTTCTCAGTGTATCATTATGCAGACCACCTGAAACTCCTCTGATATTGCATGTCAATTCTACATCAATAAATAAAACATAATACGATAAAATAAAAATGATGGGATTTCAAAAGCCTTTATTCAAGTTAGATGACACTGTGACCCCCAGAAGACTAAACATAAACTTCGGCTCTAGTCCTTGGCCATTGTTTCAGTAGTCTGCTGATTAGTCAAATATACTGAACCAAAGTTAAAACTGGGTTTTTTCCTGCTCCAAAATGACATGATTGTTGAACACAAAAAATGATTTTTTTAAGTTTTAAGGGCCAAAAGTAGAACACAGAGAAGGCAATGCTGGAGCAAATCCCAAAAGATGCATATACACTAGTCAGGTTAACAAAAGACAGAATTGCTTAGACCCAGAGAGGCAGCAAAAGACAATACTGTGGAATCTCCATCAGAGAGGTTTTAAAAGACTTTATTTATTGATTTTAGAGAGAGAACTCTCAAGCAAGGGGAGGAGTAGAGGGAGAGGGACAAGCAGACTCCATGCTGAGCACAGAGCCCAAGGTGGGGCTTGATCCCACAACCCTGAGATAATGACCTAAGCTGAAATCAAGAGTCTATACTTAATCAGCTGAGCCACCCAGACACCCCCTTCATCAGAGATATTTAAAAATATTTTGTGCCCCTGAAAATATTTTTTAATGCTGATTATATATTGTGTCATTAGAAAAAAGAAAGAAAAAAAAAAACAAAAACCTCTACAGGGCACCTGGGTGGCTCCATTGGTTAAAGCATCTGCCTTCAGCTCTGGTCAAATCCCCAGGTCCTGGAATCAAGTCCCACGTCAGGCTCCCTGCTCAGTGGGGAGTCTGCCTCTCCCTCTGCCCCTCCCCAGTGTTCGTGTTCTCTCTCTCGTAAATAAATAAAACCAAAAAAAAAAAAAAAAAAAAAAAAAACACCCTACAGATTGTAGTTCATTAAATGTTTTCTGTACATCACCTCACTTGGTTGTCTAGTAGTCCTGCAAGGTAGGTAACACTAATAGTCAATGTTGTAGGTGAGAAGGCTGAAATCTGACATGATGCTGAATTTACAACTAGCTCCTGAACTCACCCTCTTTTACACCTTCTACGTATAATTATACAGCACTATATGGTCTCATCATTAATACCTCTTCCAAAGCTAATCAGCATATTAAGATTTCCAAGAATTTATCACCAAAGCACACATAGTGTGGGAATTAACTTCTTGGCATGACTTGTGAAAGTGTATGCCTGGGCCCTCGGATTCTTCTATTTTTCACTTTTTTATTTTGGGGTTTTTGTTTGTTTTGGTTCTTTAAAATTTTGGTGCTGTTAGTGCTTTATGTTTTCCTCTATTTTTTCCTCTGCATTTCCTCCAAATCATATGCAGATTGCCATTTGTACTTTTTGAAGCAATACATTTGGCTTGGTAGAAAGGGAAATGAGAAAAAAAACTAGATTTTTCTAACCTCAAATTTTTTTAAATGCAACTGTAATCATTATATATACAACTTTGAGTCTTGTTTTATTCATTCAAATTATTATAAGCATTCTTACATTATTAAACATGCAAAAACATTTAATGGTTGATCCTGTTCTCTCAGGTAAAAAGACCATAGGTCTTTTAACCAATTCTCCATCATGTGACTAAAGCTAACTTTGAAGTCTAAGGGTTAACCTAACTCTCACTGCAGCTCTAGAGATCTAGAAACTAATCAGTGGGTACCGCTCTGAGTTGGTATCTTCAAGGCTATTGCAATCAGTGAACTCTACAGCATGTCACACTTGATCAGTTTTTACCATATTAACAGTGATTACACGTTTCTCGAGTTTCAGAGGGAAATCAAATAATTGACCGCAGCTGGCGATATTTTATTTTACATGGAACACCCCAGCTGGAGGAACATCAGCCTAACCTTGAACAGGGCTTGTCTGACTGGAAACATTTAGGGGCAGCGTCTCAGGCTGGCTAACTTTCTCTTCTTTGCTAACTTTTCATTTGGTATCCGAATATTTTCAAAAGTACACACAGGAATTGCAAAGCCTTCACCGAGATCCAAGGAGAACCAGAAGCCCAACAAGCTTTATTCCAAGAATGCAAAACAACCCTGATCATGTGGGGTATATCATAGGCATTTCTGAATGCCTATGGAAATTGGAAACTCATTTGATCCCCTCAGGTTTTGCAGCTGCTTCAAATCGATAAGCAAGGACAGTCCTGTCAGAGTAGATGTTTTGAATACCAGTAATTCTTGTCACGAGACTTTTATAAACAAGAATGAAATAAAAACGAAAAGAACCAAAAGAGAAATAGAAACTTTTCCTGCCACTTACGTTTACAGCCTCTGCCCGAGTCACTCTATTTTACTTAAGTGAAATGATTAAACACAGAAGTGTTTCCTGAGTGTGTGATGCAACATTATTAATATCATGCTTATCCCTTCTGCATTCTTAGTTGCAATAGTTTTGTTATTAGAAATGTCAATCCATTCTAGCCTCATGATCCACAGAATTTGAATCAACATGTTGTATGATTTAGACTTTAATTTTTCTAAAGATGATTAGTTTCCATTGGGCACTGTAAGGAAAAGGGGGGGAAATGATCATAGGAAATATTTTCTAAGACATATCCTTGATTTACTAAAAATAGAGAAAGAAGCAAAAAACCCAGTCTTATTACAGCTGCTTTTTACTTGGCAGAACAAAGGATGCTGCTGTCTACAGTAAAGGTACTTGTGGTCCACACTTGAAATAACAAAAATAATCCTTAAAAATTAAATTAGTACAGTATGTCATACTCTAACTTAAAAAACTAATTAAGGACCAATTGAAATCAGCTGATGAAAATATTTTCACTTCCAATAAATAACTATATACACATATGAACATACACACATACACATTCATCTATACTTCGCACAAACTTGTGCCTACTATAATGTTAACTTTAAAACTTTGATAGATCAGCATTTTTAAATTTTGTATACAGCTCCACTATTATTATTTGCTTTCCATTTTAGAATGTAGGCTTACCATGTCTGTTTTCACGTGGAACAATGTTATAAGGTGAACTCTCCTCAAGAAGCAGCCTTCAAGCTTTTACTTTATTTCCAAAATCTTACTTTTAAGAAAATGTTGATGGATAGCTTTAAATATGCCTCCAGAGTCTATAGGCCCATCCATTTTGGGGGGGTGGGAGGGCTCTCCTCTATTAAAGTGAGTGTCACTCTTACACACACTACGCAACCAGAGAATGGCTTTGGGGGTAAAAGAATCTTGTAGGTATTTTATCCCAGGGATGATTTTAATAATACTTCAAACTGAGATGTCACTTGGGGCCTGAAAAATGTATGAATCAGTTTAAGGGGGATAATGTATGTCAAAATCATAAGCTATTAGTAACAAGAGGATAATTGCACTATTTTACAAACTGGTAACTCAGGTTTATGTTACCATGGCACAACCATTTTTCTGCAAATGCAACCTATTTTATTTTATTTTATTTTATTTTATTTTATTTTATTTTATTTTATTTTTCAAACTCTGCTTCCAGGTCTGCAGTCACTTTCATGGGTGTGGAATGGAGCTGCTGTGTTGGTCTAGCGTCTTTGTACCATCCCATGTGGGAACTTAGTAACCTTTGCACCGCCACAATTAGAAATAACAAAGAGGTATGTATTCATTCAGTGCAAATGCTTAGCATTAATAGTTGGCCCAGGACCGGTAAAGTTCTTAGACTGGCTCCTATCTCGGTTCATTGTGTTTCCACCTTGGTAAAATAAGCATGCGGCTAGGTTTCTCAGGCTTAAGGCTAGACACCAGTTTATAGGGCAAAAGGCAACGGGACAATTTAACTCTTAGTTAAGTGTTTTTCCATTAATTGGGCCACACATTCTTACAAGCACCGCAGCACACAGTTTGGTTCTGAGAAGATTTGTAAGCATTTTGTGTGTCTTTTGTTAGTCCCCGAGTACAGATTAGCCTTCATTTAGCAGACTACAGTATACAAGACTTTTCTTAATTGCTTTTCATGCATAGTTGGAAGAAACAGCAGGCAGCCTGTAAGTGAAGTTTTTGTGGAAACGGTAGCTTAAAGTGCCTCCTTTCCTGTGTTTATTGTTGACAATGCAACCAGCATGCCAAAGCTGCTTGGGGCTGTGGAAGGCACGGTCATCAGAGCTGCACGCGCAGCCCGCTTTCTCAGTACAAAAACCAGAAGGGCCGACTTAGCTGCGATGCTTTTGTCTCTGGGACTTACTGCAGAAGAGGAGGGATGGGAAAGTCTAGCCAGTTTTCCCAAATTTAAATTAATCTTGTGGAAAGTCACATGTTTAAGCTGTTTCTTCCCATTAGTGGCTGATGAAAAGTTATCCATTTCCTCAACTCTTCAAGCTTTCACAAAAGCCACATTTGATGACGATAAAATAAAGACTTCATATTCGTTCAAGATTTTCTTCTTCTTTAAAAGTGATCTTTTTCTGACCAAAGACAGGCAAACAGAGTTACATGTCAGCATACAGGTACTTTATGGGTGATGCCGTCAGCTCTGGCATTTGGGTGGCCTCGGCATACTGACTTCTTAAGGGGCTTGTGGTCGTTCAAATGTAACTGGAGAGGGACAATCCAGTCTGTGTGAACAGCAACACACAGGTAGGCTGATGGGACTTGGTGGGCAGAGTGTGAGGAGCTCCTGAGGAGCACTCTGGCTCCATAAGAAGGATCAAGGGGCAGTTCCCAGGCAGAGGCTGCACATCTCAAGGGCGCAGTCTTTCCCTGGAGCTGTTTGGCACTAGTTCCCCGAGCCACCTGTTAGAGCTCAGAGGTCACTGTGACATCTCCAGGAGCTGGGCGGTGAGATGAGCTACAGCAGTGTGGATGGGTCTGTACAGCAGCCCCTTGGCGTGTCCCAGCCAGAAGGAGGGAGAGGTCACTTTGCGGAGGTGACACTCAGTAGTGTGGAGGTCCCATGTGGTAACACTTCTTAAAACTTAGGTTTGACTTTCGACATCACTGTTGGCCGATGACAGCAGCAAGTGGGAGTTGGAGGCGGACTTCACAAGGACACAGCTTAGGGGGACTGTTCTGCCTGCCTTATTTCGTTCACCTACCAAAAAGTTGACAAGGAGCCGAATTTGCAACTGCATCCCTTTTCTTTCCAGTGCTATCAGCAAGGTCTCTTCAATTCTTCCATTATAATCCTAGCACAGTCTTTGCCTCTTATCCTACTTTTCTCTAAAATGTTTTTATCTTATCATTAATCTGTACTCCTTTGGGGTTTAACACTCTAATGTCAAGCAACCGAAAAAATGTGACTTGCCCTGAAAGCTTTCCTGTCTGCTTGTCTTCTTGTGCTGATTATCTTCTGCTACCTTCCTCGTGCCTACCTTTTTTTTTTCTAGATTAGATTTTCACTCAAATACTGTTAAGGTTCTCAAAAAGTATTTTGGGAACTGTATGTATGAACAAAAACTTCTAGGTCACCAACTCTCATCAAAAACAGAGAAGAATCTCAAGAAAGGGGGCTGTAATAAGATAGAAACTCATTCATACCGAATCCGCTTGTGGAAAATTTCCCATAGGGTCAAATGCTGAGTTGACGCTGGCATTCTTCACATTTCATAGTTACAGATGTCATTCCCTACAAATCTTACTTTGTAGCCTAATAATCTTCTTCCTCAATTCCAAAGTTACCTTAATACCTGGGTATTTTTTAAAACCTGAATGAATGAATGAATGAAGTTGTTAAGAATAACACAAATTTCATTGCATTTGCAAGTACTAATTATATATACTAAACTATATTCCATAAGGAAAAGGTAAGAATTTTTAAAGACCAGCATAATTACTTTCCCCTTCTAGCACATATCTCTGTCTCACAGCTCTTTGAAATTGTCTCTAATGCTACTGACACCATGTACAAATATGATTTTTTCAGGATCCTAAACCCTCAGATTGTGTTTAATTATAGTTGACATTTAGAACTTTTCAGCCAGATTAGCCAATATTCCTACTCCTTGCTTATTTGCAAGAATATGTATTTAACTCTGGGAAAACATCACCTAACTGAAACCTCCTAAATTCAAGGTCTTAATCCACAGGCAAACACAATATTGGCCACATTTCACATATGCTTTAAAAGCCTGGTCTGTTCATTGATTGGAATGATTCAGTGGTAGTCGCATAATTGTTTCTCACAGGCCACTAAGAAATGTAAACTCACTCTGATAACAAAGTTAAAGTCTGATTTATTAAGACGGTATACATATTTCACATACCTAATTCATTCCTGCACACTCGAGTGGGATTAAATAACGCCAAATCACGTCTAACTCCATAATCCTGTTTTATATCACCTTCAAAGAGATGTCAACATTGACATATTTACACTTATAAATCCATAGCCATTATAATAATAATAAATGCCTTTTGAGATATTCCTAATACAACTTCTTGTGAGTATTGCAACCTTCTAGCTATACTCCAGACTCCAACATCTTATGTTTTTATTTCATTTTATTTTATTCTTTTCAGTGTTCCAGCATAAATTGTTGATGCACCACATGCAATGCTCCATGCAATATGTGTCCTCTTTAATACCCACCACCCAACATCTTTTTATAAGAAACCTGTAGTTCCACATAAAGTAACTCTTTAACTGAGCATTTCTACTTAATCTAGTTTACAAACTTTGTCCTGTCCCATTTAATTAAATTACAGAATGAAGAACCACTAAAAGGAGCAGAAATAGGAATATTACGTAGTGTGGAAATATGTTCTTTATCATATTTATGTTGGTGACTCCTAAATTTGTACCTGTGGCTTTCTATTCAATGTCTTCCTATTAAGTAATAAGTATCTCAAACTTAGTGCAACCAAATCAGAACTCAGATTTCCCCTCAACCCATCCACCCAATTTTTCCCTCTTCCTAGGCTCTCCTCGTCCTAGTAAGTAGCACCACCATCCACCCAGTGGCTCAAGTCAGAAAATCATTTGTCAGCTTTGTCTCTTGTCTCTCTGTCACTTGTCTCTTTCCAGCTCTGTACATCCAACCCATTGGGTAGTCCTATGACTCCAAAATCTAAGGTGTCTCTTAAGCCTGTCGCTTCCCTCCATAACCACCCTAATCCAAAGCACCATCACCCTTCACCTGGAATATTACGACAGCCTCCTTTCTCTAAGCACACCTCCACCTCATATCAAGCATTCTTATAGAATCTGAGTCATCTTCTCTTTTTTAAGGTTTTATTTATTTGTTTGTTTATTTTTTTTTCTTTATTTTAGAGAGAGTAAGAGCATGTGTGTGAGTAGGGGAAGGAGCAGAAGGATAATGGGGGGCGGGGAGAGAGGAGGGGGAATAATCTCAAGAAGACTCCGTGCTGTGTGCGGAGCCTCACACGGGGCTTGATTTCAGGATCCTGAGATCATGACCTAAGCCAAAACCAAGAGTCGGATGCTTAACCGACTGAGCCACCCCAGCACCCCTAAGTCATCTTTTAAAAATATAAATCTGATCATGTTACTCTCCTGCTTCAAACATGTTAATGGTTTTATGTCAATATCACACTGACATAACCAGACTACATAATATGGCCACCATGGCCCTCCATGTTTGCCCTGGCTAATGTCTCCAACCTTATCTCCCACCTCTCTCTCCATTCCCCATTCTACTCCTTCCACAGGTCCTCCAACACAAGGCAATTTCCAGCTTCAGAATTTTTAAATGGTCCTGTGACCTACCTGGACCACTGTCCCCACACCAAGCATGGCAGGCTCCTTCTTATCCTGGTGGAATCAATTAAAATATTTCCTCCACAGAGAAGCCTCCCTAACCACCAAGCCTAAATTCAGACTTTTTAAGCCCTAAAACTTACACAATTGGGGGGATTCTTTTTTATGGAAAAATAATTTTTCAAAATCTTAAATTTGCAAACGTCACAAAAACACCTGATCATGGGATGCCTCAGGACGCCGGAAGAAGCCAGGACAAGTGAAGGACACTGAAGCTTAGCCTCATCAGTTTCACAGTGATTTGAGTTCGATGATTCCCCTTGTTCAGCAGGTAGTTACCTGCTCCCTGCCACCTCCCTCTCCACCTCCACCCCTAATATCATTGCATCTTATTTATCCTTCCTTAGCACTTCTCACAACATGTCACTTGTCTTGTCTGCTTCCCCCCTCACGTTTCAAGTTACAATGGGGCAGGCACCATGCAAGAATGCCCACCACCAAACATAGCATCTGGCACAGTAGCACTCAGTAAAAATTTGCCCTTGAATGAGTAAGTGACAAAGTGTCTTTTAAGATGAACTGTGCCAGATAAATGTAAAGAGCTATTTTACAATTTAAGTTTGCATGTAATTAAAGCAGCCTTGTTTTCCTTCCCAAGAAGAAGTTTCTACTTCTAATTCCTGGTGCAGAGGACACAATTGTTATGCCCTTTCTATCTGTTCCAAGCCTCGGGAATTTTTAAGACCACAGCTAATTTCTTGAGACCAAAAAAAAAAAAGAAAAGAAAAAACAAAAACCAAAAAACAGTTGTTCAAGAGGTTGGCTCCCTGGGTCAAAAATCACCATCCTCTGTGTTTTAGATGAAGATCTGTCCTTCAACACAGCCTCTGACTGTTTGACACTAGACCAGGGTCAGTGTATTAGCTTGCTCAGTGGAACTCTGGACATTTTCCAGACTCAAGCTTGTCTTTGGATACATGTGTGTGCCCACTGCCTCATTTATTCATGTTTTGTTGTTGTTATTGTTGTTCTTTGGTCAGTGGCCTCATCACACAAGACATTTTCCCACTCTCCTGGTTGTGGCTCTGAGAAGGGGATCAGGTCAAGAGCCTGTGGTTTGTCTCCGAGGATGGCTAACATCTGAACCCAGGCATAATTGGAGCTAACACATCCCTTCCTGAGCTTAAAGGAGAACAGGAGGACCTGAAATGTTACCAAGACTTATTAAAAGAATATCCAACCTAAGTCCAAAATACTTACTGATCTAGCTATTTAAGTGTAAGGTGTTGAACAAGCACTTTAAAAAAGTACGACGTTTATAATTGTCACTAAATATTTCATGTAATTTGACATTTCCTTGTGCTAAAACCTGCAGTGGAACTTGTCAATAGTAGGAATTATTAAATTCCAGAATTATCTACTAAAGGACCTCATTAAATGTCTTTCAGAATACTCTTTTTGAATGAGGTAGGTGATACTGTCATACATAGATTTTATCTGCTTTTACCTGGACTAGATAAAAATTAGTGGGCTTGCTCTCAGATCTAGAATTCTACAAGAATCATGTTTGCCTTCCTTTGAAAATCCCAGGGTACCTGGGTGGCTCAGTCCGTAAGTGGCTGCCTTCGGCTCAGGTCATGATTCCAGGGTCTTGGGATAAAGCCCTGCATTGGGCTCCAGCAGGCAGGGAGCCTGTTTCTCTCTCTCCCACTCTCCCTGCTTGTGTTCCCTCTCCTGCTGTCTCTCGCTCTCTCTCTGTGTCAAATAAATTTTTTTAAAAAAAATCTTTAAAAAATAGAAAGAAAATCCCTTAAAGTCCTCAAAAAAAGAATAAACTCACAAATCCAGAAAGGAACTCAAGGTTCTTTTGTATTTATACGAACAAACTGCAGTCCATTTGTTGAATGGCTCAGGATCTCTGCCATTTATTTATTTACGGCAGGTTCAACAGTCAGCTGGAGTGTATATTTGATGGTTAAATGAACCTGAGGTAGGTTAATTATGCCAGCAATTTAACCTCATTCCTATACCTTGCAGACTGAACCTTAGTATGACCATATTAGACTCTAAGCTACAGTATTCCAAACACAAACTTCTGACTGGGAGCAGTTTCAGAATCAATTTACATTCAAATAAAAAGGGACTCCAGTGAGAGGCACATTAAGATGTTTAAATTATGGGGCATGTGGGATTCATCAGGCAGGGAAAGCAGTTGTAAATCAAGCTTATGGTGAGTGGGTTAAACACACAACAGGGTTTTTAATGCATGGGCAACACTTCCTAGTGTCTTTATTTTTCTTTCTTTCTTTCTCTCTCTCTCTCTCTCTCTCTCTTTTAGTTTTAGCAACTTAAATGGATATGTTAAGGAAATAGCAAAGAGTAAATAACATTTTTTAAAATGACAACTACCAACCATATTTATAGTTTTTCATTACTATAGGCATGCCAGCTTTAAAAAGAGGGGATAATTAGCAGTAGGAACACTTTTCAATACGCCAAACTAGAATGAATGGGAGGGGAGGCAAAAGAGAAATGAGACCAGCAGTTTGAAGGACTTTTAAAAGAATTACCTTTTGTCTTATTTCTTTTGTAGGTTCTGCCATCTTGTACTACATATGAATTTTCCCTGGTGGATCATCCTAACGATTGTGCCTTTGCAGGGAAACAACAAAATATCACTGGGTGGTCAAATGAGTCCTCTGATTAATTGCTTAAAGGGGGCAACTGACATCTCCCTTTTCTAGCTTTTTTTATAAAAAAAAAAAAATATGGTATTCCCTATTCCCTATTCCCTAGGCCAGGTACCATGTATTCTCCTGCAGCTTCTAGGAACTTTTTTGGTCCTAATTAGTTAATTGATTAAAAAATGGTAATTTGATATATTTCCCAAGCCCTTGCATTTTATTCCTGAAGAGAACAATGTTCTACCCAATAGATTCACTCTCTAATGGCAAAATGCTAGGCAAAGTCCTATTTAAGCACAAACCTAACCTTTCCCCATAATTAAGTCTCTGTGCCACAAAACTATCTATTTCATTAAGTATAAAAAGTGATCAAATCATTCAAACTAGTTAGTGAACATTTGATTAGATGACCCACAAAGGTAGGCAAACTATAGCCCAAAGGCCAAAAGCAGCCTACCTCCTGTTTTTGTAAATAAAGTTTTATTAGAACACTACCATGTTCACTCATGTATGTATTATCAATGCCTGCTTCTAAGCCTCAAGGGCAGAGCTTGCAACAGAGGCTTTACTAAGTGTTAAGTATTTACTATGCAACCCTTTACAGAAAGGTGTGCCAACCCCTAGAATCAGGTTGTTCCCTTTTACAGCTGGCTGATAGGTTATCTTCTATTTTTCCAATATGTACTCATCCGAGCCCTTAGGAGTTATCCTTATTTCCCCAACTTCAGTTAAAGCCGCCTCTGTTTTGAGAACCCTCAGTGTGCAGCCTGGAATGCAGAGCCTGCACTTTTGAAACATAAACACTTTGTCTCAATATACTTTTAGTACTTCTGGAACTCTCTAGGAAATGAAAAACACCAAGAAGCTCCTCTAACAAAATTTAGCTCATATTGAGAACACATATCATTGCAAGAGATGTCTTCTTGCTCACCTAAATAATGAACAATAACCATTCTTGGGGACCAAAATTTTACCAATAACATTAAAAAATATATTGGCTTACTTGTTTTGTTCCTTCATGTGAAGTAATCTGTTACTTACAATAAATAACAGCAAAACATAAAAACCCACTTCCAAAGCTGGAAGATTAAGTGAATCAATCTGGAAGTTGATATCCCCATAGAGATAACCAACATAAAGATGTGAAGCTTCCCATAAGTTTACCATTCTCTGTATTTAAAAGTGGTTAGAGAAGAGTCTTGTTTTTTGACTTCCAAAATAAATCATATTTGGGGCGCCTGGGTGGCTCAGTGGGTTAGAGCCTCTGCCTTCGGCTCAGGTCATGATCCCAGGGTGCTGGGATCGAGTCCCACATCGGGCTCTCTGCTCGGCAGGGAGCCTGCTTCTCATCTCTCTCTGCCTGCCTCTCTGCCTACTTGTGATTTCTGTCTGTCAAATAAATAAATAAATAAAATCTTTTTTTAAAAATAAAATAAATAAATCATATTTGGAAGGAAACACATTTTTATCAGTTATATAAGTTTTTGTAGAATTGAGTATTATGTGGTTTTTTTCAGAATCTTACCTTAATTGAATGAGTGAGTGTTCTTCCTGTCTCCTGACCCTGCTACTTCTAAGCACATCAGCTTAAGAAGAAGAAGAAAAGAAAGAGGATTTCAGTCTTCAACCTGAGGATGAATGAAGGGAATTTTTTTAGTTTGGCATCTTAAAGATGGTGGAGCGAGAACAGGGCAGCGTGTAAGATCTCTTGGAAGCCACTTTTTCTTCTTGCCTGGGTAAGCACTCAGTGGGGCACTGTTCGAGAACTGTGGACCTTAAAGGGAGAATTCAAGAATAAAAGGTGGAACAATTCCGGTATTTATTAAACACCTACCATGCTCTGGGCACTGCTCTACAGGCTCTGCCTAGCTCCACTCACCTGATCTCAGAACTTGGAGAGCAGGCTAAACAGCCAGTAAGTTGCAAAGCAAGAGTTTGAATCCAGGTGCCCTAACTTCGGAGCTCTTTTCAAGGTGGGTTAAGGAGGCTGTTTTGAATGAGTGAATGTTTCTAAGGAAGTTTAGAAGTAGTAGTTTCAGGCTATTGGTACTGGGTATATAAAAGAGAAGCTAAAGACAAGACTGTCTGAACTAGGGATTTGAAAGAAATTTAGATGAGCTTCAGGGATATTGATCAAAGGGCTTAAAGAATGTCAATCTCTTCTATTTGTTTCATACTTGGCTTTCTAACAGTTCTGCACATACTTCCTACAGCCCTGTATTTGATTTAATGAGCAGAACAATATGAGGAGAAACAGAACAGGGGAGAACGAACAAGAGGGAAAGAGATAAATGTTCACAGACAGGACAATGCCGTCTTCATAGGTATAATATTTCTGAACTCCATGCTTCTTTTTAAAGCTCTGATCGATCATTTGAGTTATAAGTCTCAGGGAAAGAGTTCTGCAGTAGAGATTTTGTTTACATTCATCTATCCTTTTGTCTAGTTGAGTCAGAAGTATTTACCTCTAATTCTCTTCTTACTACTAGTATAGGGATCTTATCTCAGAGAAACCTTGATCCTCCCAACCAGAGTCACCAAAATAATGTAGAGATAAAATGAATGAACCAGATCAACTTTATTAGCTTTATTGGCCATCCAGTATAGACAAGAGATACTTTGTTCTCTGTTTCATAGACTATTTACCATCTCAGAATGATCCTAAGCTTCGTGTATAATTCAACCTATCCTTGCTGATGCCCCAAATTTTCCTAAGACCCAACCCTACAGAACATTCAGTCCCATTTCATGATGTGTAGTGTGTGCGGAGGGTGTTCTGGCTATTTGGAAGGGCAGCCCCAGCACTATTAAGAGGGGTGATTTCCCCTCCATAGCCTTGAGATTGGTGGGAAGTTCTTTTCTACATTTGCTTTCATTTCTGATTTAGCTTCCGCAGTCCACACATCCTCTCCTTTTGGACTGGCAAGCTTCCCTGAGCACACCCTATCCTTCTTCATAGCTCCTCGAGTTCTCAGCACCCACCATTCAAAGTAGAACCAACAAATAATGGTTGCATTTTATCCACCCCCCCCCCAAAAAACAGCTTTAGTTGTCTTTCAATGTGTTGAATCCCTGTCATTATAAAAATATTTAATGAAAGAAAAACAGGAGGAATTAGGTCATATAGAATAGTGTTCTTTCTTGTCTGTGGAAGATGCTGGTGGGGGAGGGCTTAAGGGAAGATCTAAGAGTGAGAAACAAAGAGTTCCCAGTAGAACATAGTCAGTCTGGTTTTATTTGTGGCAACCAATCAACAATCAACTTTGAATTTCAACTTTCCTCCTAACATTGTTAAATACTATGAACTCCATACTTCTCTCCAAATTCAAGGGAAGACGGAAACTCAGAAGGAAAATACCATGTTTTCTACAGAGAATCCCATATCTTTAAACTACTAATGCCAAGACAAATCAAACTGTTAATACCAAAAGAATCACTTTAATTGTTTATTTACCTGCTCCTCCTCTATAAGAATCATTCCATTGAAACTTTAATTTTGTAGGCAAGGAAAACTGAAATATAAAAACAGCAGTACTTGGGATCAGAATTGGAACTATATCATATACACTTTCTGGCATGCAGTTGGTAGACCTCAGTTTAAGAAAAAAATATGAGTAGCCCAGTCCATGCCTAATACTATGTTTTTTTTTTTTTAAATGTCAAGATGCATTGATCTTTTTATCAGCATTTACAGTGGTGGAAAACATATAACTTGGGAAATAAAAATAAGAGCATCTGAGGCCCAGCTCTGCTACTTACAAAACTCCAAGTTTCTAAGGTTTTGATTTCTTCATCTGTAAAATAGAAATAATACCTACTTCACAGACTTTCAAGGATTACAGGAGGTAACACAAATACAGGTGTTTTTTATAAAGCTCTAGCCAATGTTAGGTATTATTACCCAAAGAGATAACTTTAAAAAGGTCTGACTCTACCATTTTTTGATATTAATACAGCTAGGAACCATGTTCAAAAATTCTATCAGTTGGATTTCAGTAATAGTATGAGAAATCTCTGCTCTACCTCATTTTTACTATCTTTTGAAGGCTTATATTATCTAAATATTAAAGCTCCCAGTCTGAGTAAACACCAATCTTGAAATACTTATTTGTCATTTTAACTTGTTGAAAAAATAATAGCAAGTAATTTCTTGCAGAAGGCAATAAGTAGTGCTATTTACTCACAGTGATTGTAATTTTTGTATTTGTCTTCTTAATACAGAACAGATGTGGAAAGCCATGCATTTGTCCCACCCCACCCCCAAATGCTCAGTACAACATATGGCACCGAATCAGATTACACTCTATATGTGACACAGTAAAATACTCACATATCTGTGCAGAGAATCCAAATTTGCTGTTATTTTAATCTGTGCCAGTCTATTCAGCATGCACCTAACATTTTGGTGTTGTTACTTGGGTTGGAGAAATTAAAATCCTGAAGGTGAACAAAATTGCTCAAAGAAATTTTAAATTAACTCTTTAGATCTCAAGGTTACCCACAAGGGTGCATAGATATTAAATGTTTAGTGGCTTTGGAAGTTAGTACCTGTCAGAAAAGCCTGTAGAGAGGCACGAATAAGATGTATGTGTATTATGGCAATTGGAGAGTAGAAATGGTTTTGCAGTCTGATTAGAAACACAACCATCATGATGAAAATCAAGTTATCTCCCTAGAGAGGTCTGTACATAATTTATTAATGAAGATATTGCAACTATCGTAGCGAAATACCAGGAGCACATTATCAACACCACAATTCACAGACCTCATATCATTGGAAAGTTTGCTGACAGACTTTTATATAGAATGAGCAAAATCGAGCATTGCCAGTAGAGATCACTAAAGGGAAGGTGGCAGAGAACACAGGTGAATCCAAAAATGGAGTGCTCTTTTGTTTATAAATATAATTGTATATGTTCTGAGCATAAACTATGTCACATCTCTACACAGAAACTATTACCACCACCATAGCTATCTCTCAACCCTGAAAAAAATACTGTAGGGCCTGGACACGTCTGTGTCTTCCATTGTACATCAGAATATTTCTTCACTTAAAATTCCTCTCACTATGGGGGAGGTCCCTGGGTGGCTCAGTTGGTTAAGCAACCAACTCTTGATTTTGGCTCAAGTCGTGATCTCAGGGACGTGAGATCAATCCCCCGCCCCGTTCCGGCTCCACCCTGGGCATGGAGCCTGCTTAAGATTCTCCTTCTGCCTCTGTCCCTCCCCCATTCTCTCTCACTCTCTCTCTCTAAAAAAAAATGTCTTCCTTACTATGCTTTGGAAGAGATGAGGACATTTCGTGGATTTGAGAAACCAATTCTTCTCAACCTCCTTCAGTCCATTCTTGCCCTTCTGCCCATAGTGAACATGAAAAACACGTGAGAGAAAGAGAACATTGAAGAAGCATGACTTTCCAGTTCTGAATCCTTGAAGCTCAAGTTGAGGCGTCAACACCACAATGAGAAATCCCAAGATACGGGTCTTCCTTTGTGCCACTTCACGACTCCCCTGGGACACCCAAACTCACCTTTTTTTTTTTTTTTAATTTTTTAAAGATTTTATTTGCTTATTTGAGAGAGAGAGAGAGCATGAGAAGGGGGAGGGTTAGAGGGAGAAGCAGACTCCCTGCTAAGGACAGAGGTCTCGATCCTGGTACTCCAGGATCACGATCCAAGCCGAAGGCAGTCACTTAACCAACTGAGCTACCCAGGCGCCCCCAAACTCACTTTTTTTTAAAAAAAAAAAATTATTTATTTAATTTATTTGACAGAGAGAGACACAGCGGGGGAGGAAACACTAGCAGGGGGAGAGGGAGAGGGAGAAGCAGGCCTCCCGCTGAGCAGGGAGCCCGATTTGGGGCTTGATCCCAGGACCCCGGAACCATGACCTGAGCATACTTAACAACTGAGCCACCTGGGCGCCCCCAAACTCACCTTTTTAAGGCTATGACTGCAGCATCTAGAAAAAGATGCACCTGCCCTAGCCATTTGAGAATAAACCCCAAAGAGCAAGTGGCCAATTTACCCACTAGCAACCATTTGGCAGCTCAAAAAGCATACAATCTTCATGGGAGGCAAAAGTGGCGACTCTTCTGAGATTCCTAAACTGCAGGGGCTTAAGTAACAGCCAGAATGTCAGGATGATCTCTTACTTTCAAAAGGGAGAATTTAGAGGAATTATTAACTATTTGGGGAAATGATTGTTCCAGAATTTCATTCTGGCACGATTGCCCTGATAGAAGGAAGCACAGCACCATTTTGCTTCATAAATGTTTTATTTTCAGTATGCCATAGCTTAGAAATTTGGTTCTGCTTATATGAAATATGTAAATTGAAGAGAAGAACCTGGCTAGAGGAAGGAAAGAAGGAAACGTATCAGTTGTTCCCCCAAGGTCCCTGGGGACACTGCAGCTTGGTTAGTGAGATTGTGCATGTGGTTCAAAAGTCAGAAAAACTGTTCTCCTGACAACCAGAATTCCTTTTATTAGGCATATTTTACTGAGCATTAAACAGCACAAATCCAAGTGATAAAGTACAGGCCTGTAATTCAGTCCAGCTTGGGTGTGAGTGCACACACACACACGCGCGCACATACACACAGGCACACCCTCACACATTTTACCATCCTGCAAACTACAGCATTTTATAGAGCTATGTATCTTTCAAAAATAACACCCGGTGCACATGCATACATACTTTCTTTTCCTGGTCAACGCAGCAAGTCAAGATTTATTTTAAAAGGTGGGGAAAAAAAGACTCACACCAATGAGTTTATTTAAAGGGAAGCAAATTTAACAGAGCTACACCGATAACAGCAGATGTCTAGTTATAATTCGCTTCCCTAATGCTGATTAATATATTCATAAACAAACCAAATGCATTGCCCAAAGAAAAATGCTACTGTTTACACCCCAACAGCCACTGGTTTCAGTGGTGCTTCTCAATCAAGCAAAATGTTCTTTCCCCAGCTCCTAGAACTATTTATTTTGCTTCCTGCCAATCTTGCAAATGAGTTATCTTGTGTGTTGTTTCCTCATAAATGCTTCCTGGTGCTTGATTGCCTGGCCTGTGTGGCATTTGATTTCAAACTGCCATTTTACCTTTATAAACATTCAGAACTTTTAAGCGTGAGGAGAATGCCCAAAGGCATGTGAAAACGAGGCAATTGCAATTAGATAAGCAGACTGTTTTACGGCATATCTAGCTTTCTGTGGATACCAGAAAGCTCTCTTTGCATCCAATATTGCATTCCCAATCTGGGTGCAGAACAGCAAATTAACATTTACTCCAGCAAAGAGGCCCTGGTATCAACATGTTTAATTTATTATTATTGCAAAGAACAGTTTTCCCAGGATTAGTGAAACAGAATACATATATTTAAGGATCTGCACTCAGACCACAAAAAAAGAGGTGGGGGGAGGGAAGAGAAAAACAGAAAACAAGAGAGAAAATAGAAGTAATATCAGTTACCACATGATTTTTGTGGCAAAAAATAGAATATGGCGTGCAATAGTGCAATTTTCCTTTGCTGGTCCAGCAATGCAAGTCTTAATAGGAAGTCCACTGATGTTCTTTCTGCATTTCAGGATTTAGTTGCGTGCTTGCCGGGGCTTGGAGTTCCTGCCAGACTTCTGACTCTGAGTGGAATCACTATGGCTAGAATCACTTTTATTCAGTCCAAGATGACGGAGCTTCATATCCCAGCGCTGTGAAATTTAAAACATTAAATGGTCACAGGCACATATCACCAGGGTTATCATTTCTATTATTCTAACAACTTAATAAGACCGCAAAGTCCAATCGCAAAAGCATTTTCCAAAAGTATAAAATTTTGTTTTCCTGAGATGTTATACAGACATAATTCTCTGATCATAAAAGAGTATAAAATTTTGTTATCAGATGATGCTAGACGGACACAATTCTCTGACCGTAAAAAGCACAAAATTGGCCACCTAAAATATGTCAGCCATGTTTTCATATCAATCCTCAAACTTAAAATTTCCATGTCAAATGGTGACACAAGTATCTGTCCAAACCTGTGGGTATTTCTGGAGGTAATATACATAAGTCTGGCAATGAATGGAAGACACTCAGACTTTGAAGTGCTATTTTTCATTTTCTCTGATGATGTGCCAGAACTTGGTCTTTTAAGACATATGTGATTTAAGCAGTGAAAAAAATGGAAATTTGCGGGGCAAACGGGATCTCTTAAAAATGTATTTCCAAGGGGCAACTGGGTGGCTCAGTGGGTTAAGTTCCTGCCTTCAGCTCAGGTCATGATCTCAGGGTCCTGGGATCGAGCCCCACATCAGGCTCTCTGTTCAGCAGAGAGCCTGCTTCCTGCCCCCGCCAACCCTGCCTGCCTCTCTGCCTACTTGTGATCTCTGTCAAATAAATAAATAAAATCTTTAAAAAAAATGTATTTCCAAGTAATTTCTATCAAATGCAACAATCACAACAGATGAGGGTCTACACTCAAAGTTGTACAAAGCAGACATTCACAATGTTTCTAAAACCCACAATCAAGTTCACTAATATTCCATAATAACAATGCCAAGAGGGTCTACATGTAAAATAATAAATTAAAAGGAAGTTATATTTTGGGTATTACAGGTAGTGAATAAGGACTACAACAGTACTTTTCAAATTTTGATAAATATAGAAATAACTTAAAATTGTAGATTGTCATTCAGTAGGTCTGGGATGGGACCCAAAATTTTCATACCTAGAAAGCTCCCCCGTGACGCCAGTGTTGCTGGTGCAGAGACCACAATGAGCAGCACGGAGCTAAGGTCAGAGTGCCCAGATTCAAATTCTACTTCCACCAGTTACTGTGGAAAGTTTTTGAACTTATTAAACCTCATTTTTATCATTAACACATTGAAATTAATAGAACAGACTTATAAGACTGTCCTGAAGTTTAATAAATAATATATAAAGGGCTTAATACATAATAAATTATCATTTTTCATTTACTACAAATAATTCTTCATTCTAGCCTACTCAATTACACAATCTTACTGTTTTTCATATTAAAAAATAGTCTGATTCTCAGCTCCCCAAGGCAGACCAAATATTTTGATTTGAACATCCTGGTACACCAGAGACTTAGGTAAACAACAATTCGTATGGCAAAACCATAAGAAGGTCTTTATTAAATTCTTATTCTACTCACTCAGCAAAAAAGAAAAAGAAATCAGCTGAAAAGGGCAACTCTTATTTGGAAAAAAAAAAGAAAAAAATGGTATCCTCCCTAAAACTTTTTTAGTTCCTCATATTTTAGTTTCCTCATATTGACAGGAAAACTAAAGTAAGAATCTCAATAAATCTAAACAAAAGAGACTTTCTACCCAAGATCTTTAGCCATGAATATCTGCATATGAATTAAAAATTGTTCACATTTTGGTTCAATTCTTCCCTTTAGCAAGTTTAAATCCAGACTGAGAATATAAAGATTCCACAGTAACTCTGTGAGTCCCCTGTAGAAAACAATGGAAAATATGTTTGCGTAAAAAATAGGATAAACCAGCCATGTGTCCTGGGTCTTTATATGATGGTCGCTGTTTGGGTATACCAAGAGAAGCAGAAAGCTTCTTACATGCTTTGCAGCAGGGATGTTGAAAACTCTTCCAACTGGTACAGGAATTTAGGACAAATTCCTGTTCTGCATTAGCAAGCAGAAAACCAAATTAAAAGGACAGTAAGAGATTCCAACTTCCTGAAAAAGAGCCATTTTTTTAATAAACACCAAAGTAACTGAAAAGAGACACAAATGGAGAATTCCCACAAGTCTGAACTTGAAATACATCTCACTTTTGACAAATATACTGGGGGGAAAAAAGAACTTACCAAAGGGTAGTTTCTCCCTGAAAAATAATGCCCTTTACATTTTTGTAGGTCACTTAAACTGAAATGTGTCTGCTCTGTCAAGTGCCAGATGTATAAGATAAACTGCCCAGGGGTGTTTAACTTACCCTGTAAATGTTTCCCAAGCCTTCAGACTCACAGAAGGAAGGGGATGTATTATGTTTGGTACAATTCCCACTCTTTCTTTCTCCCTCCCTGCCCACTACACACACACACTTTTCAATTCTTTGCCATTCTATGCATACACTCCATTCTTTGAGACAGATTTGCTTAGTATAGTAAGAAGAAATGAAACCTTCTAACTTTCTATAATAATTTACTGTGATTTCTAAACACACATCATTTCCAGAATCTAAGAATCATTGGCTTAAAAATAAACCTCCTTTACTGCTATAAAGACTGATTTGGTCAGATCTCTCACATACAGATGAATGTGGCTGCAGCTTGTACAGAGGAATTGGTGTCTATGAATTGAGATGATATTGGTAGTTTCCTGCCCATCATTTTTTATCCCCTTCTTCTTTGACTCACAGAACTGCAATTTGTTCAAGGAAGCAATATGTCCAGCTAAAAAACGACACTTGCCGTTTTCTCTTGCAGGTAGGGATGGAAGGGAGACTAAAACCTAAGTATAAATTGCCAGATGGGACACTTGGAAAGCCCTTTCTACCTCCCCTTTTTTCTCTCTGAAATATAGGTGGGATGCTGGAGGTGGGCAGCCATCTTGTGACCTCCAGGTGAATATGAGCATGGAAGCAGTTCCCTTAAAAATGGCAGAACAGGAAGCAAGGAGGATCCTGGAGCCCTAAGGATAATGTGGAGCCACCCAACCAGGACTAGACTAACCATAGTCAGATTTCTCACTGTGAGATTTATTATGGCTAAATCTCTGATACATTACAAAGAATTCACTCCTTAAATTAAATTGGCATTAAAAACAAACTCCATCCTCAGAATTTGAGACCCAGACAGAGAGATAGACAGACACACACAGACACATACGTCTCCGCTTTAAGTATTTCTCATGCTCTTAAGGGCAACTCTTTCATGTAAATGACGAATGACTATTTTTCTGCTTTTATTTTTATGTATCACTTTGAACATAAGATTCAGGCTTACCTTAACTTTTTTACCAAGTCGATCCTTCCATTTCTCAGCAATAGAACCTTCCACCAACAGTAATCTATATTTTTTAAAGAAGCAACCATTTTTGAAAATTAAAATGTATTATTGAAAAACACAAGAAATCTTTGTCAAGAAAGATTTACTATTTATTCTAGAGTAGAACAGCCAAGACTTAGAGCAGTAATTCTTAACAATCTGGGAGTCATGGACTCCCTTAAGAAGAAATGATGTTATGACCACTGTCCCCAGAGAAATGCACACCCACAAATTGCACACATACACTTTTCTATCCAAAACATTATATTGAGGGACCCAACCAAAGCCTATCTCCCTAGAAGGCAGACAGAGCCCCAGGTAAGAACCCCAGAGTAAGAGGTCTAGAGAAATGCATAGGATAAAAGAAAGGAGAAGCACAGCAATTATTCTGAATCCTTAGGGAGTGAATTACCTGGAGCGTTCCTCATCTTCATAGCCCATGATGATATACTCCTCGTTAACATTAAGTGGAGGACACAGGCAGCCAGAGCTGGTATAAAGGTTAATGGTGTCCCTTGGAATGTTTACCAGAGAAGCCTTTAGAATCTCCTTCACCTCAACTACAACAGTCACGTCATGGCACTTGGTCTTTACTTCTTTAACTTTAGCCCGAATGACTAGATAAAAGAAAATAAAGCTGATGTGGTAATATGATAAACAATAATGCCCTAATCAAAAAAGACAGGTAGGCTTCTTTCTAGTCAATTCAAAAATGTTGACCAGATTTTTTTGCCTTAGATGGTAGTGAATGACACACTACATAACAGCCCCTTTACTCTTCAGCCCCATCCCCTTCCAATTCATGTACGCATACATGTTTGTGTGTGTGTGTGTGTGTGTGTATTTCATTGTGAGAAATCCACTTAGGTAATCAAAGGTTGAGTGACTCTGATGTGATTTTCCTCCAAAATTTTATTTTGAATGTGTACATATGTGCTTTGAGTTGCTGTCAACAAGAATTTATGCACTCTATGTAAAGACCTGGTATTTGATATGTTTTGTTTCTTTCTATCAGATGTATTAATGAATTTCCTAAAGAGTTGGGGCCTCTTCAGTGTTTTAAAGTCCTGTTCTACAGTGTTCCCCAGCTGCTTCTGCGACCTCTCCACCTTGCTCATCTTAGGGACTGTTCAGACACCAGCTCCTTTCTCCTTTGTTTCAGTTCAGATTATCTTTTATATTCTCCTGTAGGTATACGACATTTTCTTCTTGAATAAGAACTGCTACCACAAGATCCTGTTTCCTCCATGTGTTTTGAAGTCAGACTCCCCCACATTCCCTCCCTTCATGAGCTATGGAACATGGTCTACTAAGTTCATTACATGATGTACCTCACTCAACAGAAATCCTGACACCCAGTGTAGCTCACAAAAGCCACCTTCACTTCTCAGTATAAAGACGAACCCCCTTAAAGTAACCAGCTCAGCTGCAAAGTCCAAGTATTTAACTCAGAATCTACAAAGTACAGTTCTGCTTCTAATCTGTATATTCTGTCCTCTGGAAGAGCCAAATGTTTTAGATTCCTTCTTCTGATAAATGAGCTTGTCTCCCCCCCACCTTTTAAGGAGGGCTTTGAAAAGGCCTGCAAAGAAGTAAAAATGTCAATTAGCAAGAAGCCAGTGGCTTTTGGCCCAGCTCTCTAGTCCAATATTCAAGGACGTTACAGAGAGGAAGACAAAGTGTATCTAAATGAACCCACTTTTCCAAAGTCTCTTAGGCATATCTCTGCAAACCACTTTAGTCTAAATTCCTTCCCACAGATTTTAGGGTCTTTTGGATTACAAAGGAATGGAAAAAAGTAATCCACGAAAATGTAAAGCCAGCAATAAGCCATTCCTCCTGTCAGTGCCCCGACTTGATACAGAAATGTTCAACGTTCCACCGGTAGGACATACGGATGAGAGAAATCAAGTTGCTGATTCTAAAATCTTTAGGACAAAACCTCATTTTTGCTCCACAGGTATTTCAATTTCTGGAGAAAGTATGAGGACTACCGTGAACAAAACAGAACTACCCAGCTGTCCCTGCTTGGTGTGAACTTGCAAGCAAAGGAATCCCTTCTTCGTGTTCTCGCGTCTATATTTTAACAAAAAAATAAGATTACCCTTTTTGAAATGGCGTTTGGGAGATTCAGATGATAAATTGACAAGCCTGGCTCGCAGACATTTTTTTGTGTCCTGGTTTATGTAAATGTGCTTCAGAGCCTCCATCAACTCTTAGAGATTAGCCAACTGTGCAAATGTTCTCTAACTAATGATTTATTTACCCAGTGTGTCTACTATTTTCATTAGAAATTTTTAGCACATGTACCCACTCCAAAATAAATACCTCTCTACAAGACTTACTTTATTATTCAAGTAATTTGGTTAAAGCTCAAGAGCTTTTACTGAATTAATCTGAATGAAGCAGAGGTTGTGTGAATTATCACTTACTCCCACCCCCAACTTTGTTTTCTCATTAGACACAGGCAGACACTGGTGATAAAAATCAACATATTTTAAAATTTAAATTGCATTTTCCTTTCAGAGTTCTTCCTTCTACTTAATCATTTGAGTGCTTGCCTTCCCCCCCAAAGAGGCTTAAAGCAGTAGCTACAGACCCATGAAAACCCTTCAACTATGGGCAACCTGGTTATTGTTTGGCTATGAGGAAGTCCCACTGACTGTGACTTGTATTCCATTTTACTTTATAATGTTCACTCAGACTTGTAACCACTCGTATTATAACTTTTAACCAAAATAGCAGGACCAACTGCCACAGCTCTAAGAAAGTGAGATAAAGTAAAAATTAATAATAAGAGAAGTAAAATAAATACAAAGTCAACTAAATTTTCTTGAAATAACATTTTTATTACGCTTTTGTTTTTAGTATAACTATACTTAAAAGTTCACATAACATTTTTCCGTCTTGAAAAACTATCTCCTAAAAATTGAAAGCTCCATTTCCTTGTGATTTTTCACATCAGTTTTTAGAGGTATGGGTTCTCAGATGAGCAGCCAGGCATTTGACTTCTCAGAAAAACATGACCTTCCAACCTTGGAAAGCGCATCTACCACTGACTAAGAGAAATTAGATTCCTCTTAAGATGAGTAGAAAGCAAAAAATAAAAATTGATTTCATTGAAGAAAAACTTGGGAAACTAGTACATTTATTTCAAAGAGATTTATTTACACTGAGAATTTTCTACTTTATACCTTCTAAGACACAGTATTTTCATAGATATCAAAAATTACTCTTACAGAGTCTTAACCAACTTCTCTCCTTCCGATTCCCAGCAGTATAGAAATAAAAATAAATCTGTGCTGTATGTCCTCTATCTTCTAAAATAAGGCACATAAATTCGATAATAAAATTCTCATTTTATTAATGTTTCCTTTAAAAATCTATTTAATTGTCATATTTTTATTCATTGGCTCAGCATCAGCAATCTTCTTCAGGGATAGTCACATGACCTTTATTAACCTCATAGATGCTAGGGGGAAAAATCACAATAAAATGCCTATCCATTACAGCAAATGTTGATTTGTCTCTTATTGTATCAGCTGGAAAACTCTGAGCCTTTCAAATATAATAGGAATTGATATCTGTGACTCTGAAGCATGCCAGTGCCCAAAAGAACATTCTAAATAAGAAAGGACAATCTGGGTTCAATAATCACTGATAAAATTAGCATAATAATACACCTCCGGGGGCGGGGGGGGGCAGCTGAAAAAACTATGAAGGACAGTGTATAGGAACCCCCAGCACAGTACCTGCTACAGAGATAGGAGGTTTTTCCTCCTTCAGTTAAGTCTGGCAGCTACATTTGGAGGGAGTGGTGGTTCTTCATAGAACACACCACAGAACGTCACTTTTAATATTTTAACAGAACGTCACTTTTCTTGGTCAAGCTGGACAAAAAAAGATTTCCTTAATTGAATACTAACAACTTTTGCCAGTGTTACCTTCCAGTTCTGTCAGTGTGTTCCAGGAGCTAGACTGACTGGAGAAACCAAGCTGTCCTCTATTACCCATCAGTCCCTTATGCTCAGGCTCCAACCCTCCTTAGCCTGTCAGGGAAAGAAGTGTCCCTCCCATCTTGTCTGAAACGCAGCTCTGGGTGCTCACTTACTTACATGGTTCTAAGATGGCTGCAACGCAGCCTGAGCTGCTGTAAAATCAAGCATTTGTTAAAAGTTCTGCCCATGAGAAAAAAGAAAAAAAGAATTTTGCCCATGAGACATTTTAATTGCTCAGGAGGAACAGTAAACTTGTGCTTGAAAGTTGTCTTTGTTTGGTTCTCAGCTTTAATTTTAAACTGCCCTACGAGCTCATGCACAAGCGTGCGTGTGTGCACACACACATACACACACACACACACCCCTTTCTCAGCACAGCAGTTTATAGGTCAACCATGCAGTTATCCTTACCATAGTTGTAATTGTTTCGGAAATAGGTCTTCTGTGTAGCTCTAATGGGCTTACATTTGCAGCGTTCTGAAAAATACAACATTTTCGCTATAAGCAAAAATTCACCATGAGCTCTCTTTTTAGTTGTTCGTATTTCTTGGTAAGATTCGATCCAAATTTGGTGATGAGGAGGCTCTTCACCATTCTATGTGTCTGATCTCTTTCTCCTGGGACTACATTCATGTTACTTCTATTTACCTAGCCTCTTATTTAATGCCAATATGTTCATAAGCTTCTCCTCTTCAGCAAACCACCCAAATCCTAAGGAAACCCTCTTCACTGCCACGCATGAAGAGCACATGAACCCCAAATCCTAAAAGAGTTATGTTTAGTGCCTGTGGAAGCAGAATCAATGCCTACTGAAAGGCAACTTCCTGCTCATGCTCAGGTAACTGGTGTGCCTCTGTGGGGTCCCACGTGCATTCATATATACTTTACTGATTACAGGTCATTTTTTAAAATATTAGTTCCTGATCTAAAAGCAACTCAGTGAGATAAGTAGGTTTGATTACAACCCATTGAACTTAGTAAAGTTCTTAAGAGCAGCCAAGAGTCCCATCTAGAGGCCGAATAACTGCTATTTAACTCAATGGTATTTTTATTCTTATCGGAAGAAATTACTAGATACATAATTTAAAAATGAGAAGTTCCATGCTTTTTAAATCTGATGAGTAGTGACAAGAGTACATTTTATATATAAGACAGGTATTGTATTGTCTCAAAACGTTTTATATATAGGATAAATCACTTAAAATCTTGGAAAGTGGATTACTATACTGTTTATATATTAGTTGACAAATATATGTCATATATGCATCATAACCATGGTAAGTTGTTAGTCATTAAAGCCAATATAAAAATAGATAATAATATACAATTATTTCAGGAAGCATTTAAACTAGTCTGCCTGAGAAAGCTTCATTAAACATAAATGGCATCTGTCTATGCTGTGACACAGAAAAAGGAAAAAAGAGCACATGAATCACAGAAAGTCAATAAAAGTATTTTGTTTAAGAAATATTTTATGTTAGCATAGACCAATAAAAGGCAGAAGCTTTTGATGACCAGCTGATGTTTTCTAATCAAAATAAATTTTACTTGCAGTTGAACTTATAGATGACATGTTTTAAAGTAGCAGTCCCAAGAAGAGTATTAAGCACCATACTAGCAGCATTTAAGTTCTAGAAATCACCATTGATAGGGATAGGTGCTATTCTACAAAGCAATTGTAACATCACTTTCATCCACGAGAGAGGTGAGGATTTTCTCACACTACACACAGCACTTCCCTTGTTCTGCAGATAATTTTTAACACACAATTTCTCTAGAATAAAGACCTCAAATAAATAAATTATGGGTAATTTCAATGTTGGTTGCTATTCTGAAGAATTCTACTCCAATAATTACTTTCTTATTCACAAAATATTTATATTCCCATTTGTCAAAAAAGGAAAGATATCTAGGTCTATTGTATAGTTGCTTTATTTTTAATGGAAATGTTCTAGTTTTTTTAAGGAGATATTCTTTTCTTGCTGAAATATAGTTGGCGCAGAATGTGACCTTAGTTGCAGGTATACAACTCAGTAATTAGAAAGTCTATACATTATGCCATGCTCACCAAAAGTGTGGCTACCATCTGTCCCCACACGTAACTGTTAGAATACCATTGACCATATTTCCTACGTGTGCCTCTTATCACTGTGACATATTCATCCCATAACTGGAAGCCTATACCTCTCCCTCTCCTTCATCCCTTTTGCCCATCCTCCCCACCTCATCCCCTCTGGCAATAACCAGCTTGTTATCTGTATTTATGGATCTATTTCTGCTTTGTTTTTTTTTTTTCATTTGTCTTGTTTTTTAGATTCCACATGTAAGTGAACTCATATATGTCTTTCTTAGTGTGACTTATTTCACTTAACATAATACCTTCTACGTCCATCTATCTGGTCACAAATGACAAGATCTCATTCTTTTTTTGATCAAGTAATATTCCAGTGTGTGTGTGTGTGTACTGCATATTTATCCATTCATCTATCAGTGGACACTTAGGTTGCCTTCTTATTTAGCTGTTATGAATAATGCTGCAATAAACATAGGAATTCATATATTTTTTCAAATTAGTGTATTTGTTTTCTTTGGGTAAATACCCAGTAATGAAATTACTGGATCACTTGGTGTTTCTAATTTTTTTTTTTTTTTAAGTAAACTCTATACCCAATGTGAGTCTTGAACTCACAACCCTGAGATCAGGATTTGCATGTTATACCAACTGAGCCAGCCAGGAGTGCCCTTATTTTGAATTTTTTGAGGAACCTCCATAATATTTTCCACAGTGGCTGCACCAATTTACATTCCCATGAACAGTTCACAAGGGTTCCTTTTTAAGGAGAGCTATTCTTGAGATGAGACCATTTCTGAAGCAATAACTGCTATGGTCTTTGATTTACAAATTATTCTCACCCATATACACACGGGGATTTGTGCTTTTCTAGCATTTAAAAATAGATATTTCTTAAACGTGATGCAGGTAGGTTAACCATCTACATATTTGTAATTCTTCAGAAATGTGCTCATATTCTAATAATAATTCTTGGCAAAACTATACCAACCATCACTGGATTGAGTCTAATATGATGTTGTTACCATACAACTTTACTTGAAGCATAAACAAACAGATTCCATAATCTTCCCAAGGAGATATTTTTCAAAAATCAAATCATAAAGTAATTTAGAAGATTTCAAGTAAGTATTTACATAACTATATATAAGCAACTACATATGCAGAGCTAGGCCATTTCCTAATAGCTAAAGAGCAGAGCGATTATATTTTCGGAACTGGATTTGATTCATTTACAGTGCACTTACCTCTGCTAGCCTCAGAGGTGGTAAAGCCTTATCATAAAAGTAACCCTTGCCATGCTTGGGTCCTTAGCTCTTGTTACAAACAAACATCTGCCTAGCTGAAGTAACTAGTAGCTCAATAAAATAACAGAATAAAAGGAGAAGTGGAAATTTATATCTGCAAGGCTCAAATATGGAAAGACTTCCTTTCACTTATTTATGCTAACTCAAACCAAACATATTCATATGAGAGCATATTCATGAAAAATATATCTTAAATCAATTCTTCATCCTCTAATGTGCTTTCATTCACATCTACATATATATCCCCAAAAGCCCAAGAACTGGGAAATTGCAAAGAATCATGGAGGGATATAGTACATGCATTATTCATTATGTTTTTGTCCGTGACACCCTTAATCAGATTGCAACAGCCTTCTTTTTTTCCCCTTCTTTTAGTATAAATAGTTAATTTCTCAGACTTTTTATGGAGCCAGAAATATTATCATCATTTCTACTTTAATCTGCTAATAATTTTGCTAGCAGTCTTCCTCTCCCAGCTTCCCAACTGCACAAGGTTTTTAAATTTTACTTTCCACAGTGGCAAGATAAAATCTATTATTTACTGAGCTTTGCACAGAAACCATTAGATATTGATTCGCTTGCATTCCACTGTTGGGAAGAAAAGGTTGTAAAGGAACTGCCTTGGCATTTTTCTCTAAGGAAAAAAGTACATGAATAAGTTAAAGGAGCAGGCTGCAACAAAATGAAGTGACAAAGAACTCTTCAAATGTGGGGAAGGTTTTATATGAACAATTCATTTTCTTCAACATCTAGGATGGAATGTAACATCCTAAATTGCAGAATAACATGGCATTCTACATCCCAGGAGCATCCATGGACCTCCACCTCTGGCAGGTCTCCCTCATGTTTTTGCTTGGTTCTCTCAGACACTCTCCTAGAATCAATGATTTCCTACTTCTTTGCTAATGAAATTGAAGACTGTTCATCATCCTCAAACAAATAGGAGTTTATCACCCTCATACAAACATTAGTTTGCAAAATTAACATGGCTGAGCTCCACAGAATCTGGTCTGCAACTCAGAGGAGATGCCCCCCAAGTGCACAGTCTCAACAATGAGGTTTCTTTTAAACATAATTCAGAGAGGAAAGCAATCCTTTTTTATTTGAATTTTTGTTCATAAAAATGGGTTCATTTATTGATAATAGTATTTTTAAAGAATCATACGGTTTCATAAGATCTAAAGAATTATAAGTATCTGATAAAACTATGAAATCTGATTCTCAGTGGACCTTCACTACTTAGTACAATCTGTTTACATTCATACGTAAGGATAATACAACTTTCTAACCTTGACCTTTGCTTGAAATCGACTAATGCTGGGTCCAATCCAGAGCTAAAAGATTCTAACTGACTTCCTTTGCCAGATTCTAAAGCTCCTATAGTTTTTCAGGTACCATGACTTTGGAATACTACTGTCAATGAGTTAGTATTTTTCTGCTTTTTCTAGGAGAAGACATCTTAGAGCTGTGTGCAGAATCTATTGTCAAAAAATACATGGGGATTAAAGAAAATATAATTCTATTTGTTTTACAATTTCCACTGTAATTCTTTCAAGATTAGAATTTCAGCAATTTTAATTTGTACCAAATGTATTATATGTTTTATATCTTGACATTTGGCCTTAGAAGCTCACTTGACTTCTTCCCTCCATTTTAAGAAACAGGAGCAAACCACAACTTTTAAAACAGACAGAAAAAATAAATTTTTACAATTTGAATATCTATATTCTTAACTACGACTTCTTTTTTTTTTTTTTTTTTAAAGATTTTATTTATTTATTTGACAGAGAGAGATTACAAGTAGGCAGAGAGGCAGGCAGAGAGAGAGAGAGGAGGAAGCAGGCTCCCTGCTGAGCAGAGAGCCCGATGCGGGACTCGATCCAAGGACCCTGAGATCATGACCTGAGCCGAAGGCAGTGGCTTAACCCACTGAGCCACCCAGGCGTCCCTTAACTACGACTTCTTTACTGAGATCCAGGTCCATATTTGTAACCACCTATAAGAGGTGTCGGTAAGTATGCCCTTAGGTAATTTCAGACATACCCTTCATAGAATTATTGAGAGAATTAAATGAGAAAATACACATAAAATACTTATCATGGCCTGGTATGCCTGCCCCATAAATGTCAGATTTAATAAAGATTCACTGGGATTTTTTAATCCATTCTATATAAAGACCATCTAATGATAAGAGAAGCACTATTTATCTTAGGTTCCTTGCCACCTACAGAACTGAGATGTCCAAAATTAAGCAATCAGGCGTTTCAGCGGTACCAGATTCTGCTATTTTGACTCAGGTAGGACCAAGGTAATTTCTGTCCTGATATAAGAAGTCCATTTGAATTATCATGTACATATTCAAAATGGGAAGGATCAAACTTAGCAAGCCAAAATGATCACATATGTGACCATTCTAATAATTATTACAATGCAAGAGAATATGACAAAATGATTAAGGGCATGTGGGTTTGAATCCAACTCCATTGCTTCCCAGTTGTGTGACCTTGGGCCAGTTACCTTTGGCAAAACTTATTTCTAAACGAATACTGTCTACCTCATAGGGTTATTGTTTTTTGTTTTTTGTTTTTTTTTTTAAGATTTTATTTATTTGTCAGAGAGAGAGAGGGAGAGAGAGTGAGCACAGGCAGACAGAATGGCAGGCAGAGGCAGAGGGAGAAGCAGGCTCCCTGCCGAGCAAGGAGCCCGATGTGGGACTCGATCCCAGGACGCTGGGATCATGACCTGAGCCGAAGTCAGCTGCTTAACCAACTGAGCCACCCAGGCGTCCCTCATAGGGTTATTGTTAAGAATTTAAAGAGTAATTCACTTAAGGAATTTGGCACAAAGCCTATTACTTAGTAAATCACTCACTGAATGTTAGCTCTTAGCAGTAGGGGTAATATATAAACAAACCAAAAAGATCCGAAGATATTTTATGCAAATTTAAAAGCAGTTGGTGAAACAGAAGAGACAATTTTCTAAAGAAAAATCATTTGCAAGTTGATTTTAAAATTAAAGTCAAAAGTTTATACTTAAAAGTTTTAAGTTTAAAGATAAAAATGTACTAAGTTTTCCTAGAGGTAGAAACTTTTATATGTATTACATTTAGATGGGGGTGGGTAACTAGATTTAAAAAATAGAATTGAGAAATCATATTGGTATTGTGCTCCACAAAGGTACACTACTACGCTTTGCCTCACAATGGGGTGGGTGACTGGGCCCAAGGAAATTCTGAGGGGTGATGGAAATGTTCTTTATTTTCATCTGGGTGATAGCTACATAGGTGTATACATTTGCCAAAATTCATTGTGCCATACACTCAATTATGCATTTTACTGTAGGTGAATTATATGTTGATAAAGTACCAATAACATAAAAATTCATGAAACATTCCTTTCATTTTTCCATAAACTGAAGTGTGCCATGACTTAGCAGCTGTTCATTACATGTTAAAATAATATTTATTTCCCAATCATAAGCATAAAGCAAAGAATCTGTTGGATTTTATTTTGGATAAGAGCAGTATGTGGAAAATGCAATGCAGCTGATGGTGAATGGAGGTAATATAATAAGGCTTTAAAAAGCAAAAATAACATTTGCTCAGTTTAGCTTAAAAAACAAACCTCAAATATTGTAATAAAGGTCTCTATTCATAGTAATTTGTACTTTGTAAAAGGGAACTGTTTAAGATTGAGAGGACTAACACTGTATTAATAAGAAAAGGAAATTTAGTTTATTCCTTTAGGATTTGGGTCTTTGGAAATTTTTAAATAAACTGTCCTTCACAACATTTCTGGATCCAAGGGTCATTCAGGATATACAAAATATAGATAGTCAATGAGATTTTCCCATTTTCTCTTGTGAGATCTGAAGTGTTATGTTCAACAATATATTTTACAGTAGTCAATTAACAAAAACATAAAGTGGGCTTCACAGTCTTTTAGAACATCACATATCAGGGCTCCTAGGTGACTCAGTTAAATGTCTACCTTCAGCTCAAGTCATGATCTCAGGGTCCTGGGAGGGAACCTTGTGTCTGGGTTCCCTGCTCAGTGGGGAGCCTGACTCTCTTTCACACCTCTACCTGCCCACTCCCCAACATGTGCTCTCTCACATGTTCACTCTCTCTTTCAAATAAATAAATAAAATCTTTTTTAAAAAATCAGGTATCTCTCTAGCCCTCTCAAGTACACACAAAAGGGGACAGAAAATGGAGGTGCAGTCACTGCTCACTTCCTCGCCCCATACCCCTGGCATACAGAATGCCTGGCAAGAGGAGGCAGCCATTACATTTCTAATGAACAGTAGGGTGGATGGACCAATAAGCTGAATATGAAGTTTCCATACTGGGGACCTGAGAAAACAATTGTGCTACATACCAAAAAAGAAAGTTGCAAAGAAGAAATCTCTAATACAAAAATAGCTTTAATTCTTAACTAGGTTGTATTTGAAGTACAACTAGGTGACTGGGTAGAAGTGTTTACCGAAGGAAAATGTGGTGCTCTACCCTTGACAGTGATAAGACCTGGAGTCATGAGAGTGATAACTAAGCCCATGTAGCTGGATGCAATCCAACGGGAAGAAACAATTGTAAGGAGAGAGAAGCAGAGGCCAAGCACAGAGCCTTGGAGGACGCCCACAGCTGGGGGACAGGAGAAGTGCAAGCATGATTTGGGTAACAGCTTGAGAAGAATGCTTAGGAATAAAAAATGAGTCAAAATTGTCAAATACTGCAAAGTAATTAAAAAAAAAAAAGGAATGCATATACTTGTAAGCTATTGTAAATTTTAAGTATACTACTTTTTACCTATCCTAATTTTTTTCCAATAAAGGGCAGAAGTTACCCCCAAGTTAATTCAGCTGCTATAGTCAATAAACATTGGCACCAAAGGAAAAAAATCAAATTCCTTCCCCAAATTAGGAGGAAGTCAAAGGAGAGGAAAGAAGTTTTGAGAAGGAGAAAGAGAATGAATCTATACCACCCAAGCCAGGCCTAGGCCATCCCAAAAAGGGGGATGTTCCTCAGACCCCGGAAGAGTTTCTCGGAAACACCTCTAAAATAGAGGCAGGAAGATGTTAATGAAACGTTTTAGAGCACCCAACTTATGCTGGGGATTCTGCTAATGTTTCTCTGATTTGAAAATATACCTGATGAAACCTCAGAGGTCAATACAGTGTGATTTTATATTTGGAAACAAAGCAGAAAAGTAATTTGATTATGCTTCTATGATTATTTAGTGTCAGAATTTAACGGCTATATCTCCTCCCTAGAAAAAAACTGTGTTTTTCAAATACAAAAATTTATAAGTTGGTCACCATCCCAAAGTAGAAAGCTGAGAGAGTTCTTTTAATAAAAAATAGATCTTTTCGTTGCACCATTCGAATACCTGCCTTCATTTTCTGTGTTGACTTGACAGACCGAATGATTCAGTGGAATAAAACTAAAATTGTTTTTTCCCAAATTCCACATTATGGACACCAGAGGTGATGTACTCTTTATTAGGGCAGTGGGTTTACACACTCACAAATTGGAAGCTGTTCAGACTAAGTCATTATCTCAAAAAGAAAGAAAGAAGAAAAGGAATGAAGGAAGCAAGAAAAGGGAGAAAAGAACTGTTAAACTTTCAGGCAAAGGATAAATCAACTGGAGTGAAAGAATTTCTTTTCCAAATTCCAGGCCAAACAACTTGACACTTTTGAAAATGGGGTTATGTGGGTTACAATGTTTTTGTACCTTCCTCATTCCCTATTTTATCAACCCGGATGCTCCATTTTTCCAAAGCATAAAATTTTGAGTGTGAATAGTTTCTACTTTCTTTACAGAACATGTGAATATGTCAGTGCCCAAGCTGAATGAGCTTGGTTTTGCCTGTTTGTTGGTTGGTCTTCATCATTCCTGTTATACCAGGGAACAAGAAAACATTTGTAAAAGGGGAACAGTAAACACTAAACCCAGGAAAGGACATTCATTCCAGGTAGTTTTACACATTGAACTGTTTGTGTAAATTATTTATAGTATTGTTGATGCCATCTTCTTTCATTGACACACTGAAGTACTATATTATTCTAACCATAACTTCTGAACAGTTTGATAACCCATGCCTGCACTTGACCAGAATGTTGACTTATCAATTGTAATATATAATTGCGGTTTGTTTTGATCAAATATAAAGTTGGAGTGGTCATTAAAATAGAACCGTGGCTGGACACCTATAATTTCCAGCTGATTTTATGATACTACATGAACATCATTCTCAATTGCATCAAGAAGGTAATAAAATAATTCTAAACAAGTCATTTTCATTCACTTGTGTTTTTCACAATATAAATGTTTGTTGTGCACCTTTGGTAGACATTGCCTCTGGTCAAACTCTTGTCACTCTGACAAGATTCAGTGGAAATCAACAGTGAATACTGTTTCAGTCTAATAAAAATTGATGTCTCAAAGTTATTTACAATTCAGTAAAATAAATATTCTACTTCCACATACAAGACACTTTACAAGACAGAGATACCTGTGTGGCTCAGTCAGTTAAGCATCTGACTCTTGATTTTGGCTCAGGACATGATCTCAGGTTGTTTCAAAGGAATGATTCTTATAGAGAATGAGAAGTTAAGTGAACAATTAAAGTGATTCTTTTGGTATTAATAGTCTGGTTTGTTTTAGCATTAATATTTAAAGATACGGGATTCTCAGTAGAAAAAAAATGGTATTTTCCCTCTAAGTTTCTGTTTTCCCTTGAATTTGGAGAGAGGTTTGGAGTTAATGGTATTTAACAAAGTCAGGAGGAAAGCTGAAATTCAAAGTTGATTGTTGATTGGCCACTACAAATAAAACCAGACTGACTATGTTCTACTGGGAACTCTTGTTTCTCACTCTCAGATCTTCCCTTAAGCCCTCCCACCAGCAGCATCTTCCACAGCTGAGAAAGAACACTATTCTATATGACCTAATTCCTCCTGCTTTTCCTCCATTAAATATTTTTATCATGACAGGGCTTCAACACATTGAAAGACCATTAAATCTGGGGAGTTTTGTGTGTGTGTGTGTGTGTGTGTGTGTGTGTGTGGCGGGGTGGGGGGGTAAAAGTATAATCATTATTTGTTTTTACTTTGAATGGCAGGTGTTAAGAACTCAAGGAGCTGTAAAGAAGGATAGGATGTGCTCAAGGAAGCATGTCTAGTCCAAAAGGAAAGGATATGTGGACTGTGGAGGCTAAATCAGAAATGAAAGCAAATGTAGAAAAGAACTTCCCACTAATCTCAAGGCCATGGAGGGGAATGACCCCTCTCTCTCCCATTCTCTCCCTCTCATATAAATAAATCTGAAAAAAATAAAATAAAATAAAAAGACACCTGAAAGGCAGGACACACAGACCCAAATCAATGCAAATTCCTAGAGGAAAGTGAAATAGAAAAGGTATATAGTAACTAACTGTAGTTATAATGTTCTTGTAGAAGCATATACAGCGCTAATCATAGAAATAAAAACTAGAAACAACCCAAATATCCAAGAACGTTAAAATAATGTGTGGTATATTCATATGATAAAATACTATAAAACAATGAAAATCCAGAAGTACTACCATATACAGCATAGTAAAGAGCAAAGGAAGCCACATATGCACACGTGCATATGAAGAACCAGAAAAATCTCAATATGTACAGGGAAAAAATCAGATGACACAAATGTTAAAGTTATCCAACAATAATTTCAAGGCAGTTTTTATAAAAATTCCCCCAAAAGTAATAGTGAACACTCTTGAGATGAATGGAAAGATAGAAAGTCTCAAGAAAGAAATCTAAGATACAATGAAGAACCAGTTGGAAATTTTGAATGTTGAAAATTGCAATAACTGAAATAAAAAATTTACTGGATGGGCTCCATAGCAGAACAGACATGATCAAGAGGAAAAATTCAATGAACTTGAAGACAGATTAAAAGAAATTATCTAATCTGAAAAAACAGAAAAGTTCGGGAGGGGAATAAACAGAACCTCTGGGACCTGTAGGACAATAACAAAAGCTCTAACATTCACATCATCATAGACTTGGAAGTAGAAGAGAATGTGCTGTAAAAATAAATATTTGAAGAAATGGTTGCTGAAAGCCTCCTAAGTGTGACAAATGCAAAAACTTATAGACTCAAGAAAATCAATTAACCCTAAAACAGGATAAATCTAAAGAAATCAAATGTCCAGACAGAGCATAATCCAACTACTAAAAACTAAAGACTGAAGAATTCTTGAAAGCAACCAGAGAAAATTGATGCATTTTATATATAAGGGAACAATGATTTGAATGACTACCAATTTTCCATGAGAAACATAGAGGACAGAAGTGGAATAACTTTTTTAAGCACTGAATGAACTACCAACCCAGAATTCTATACAGTGAAAATGTCCTTCGGGAAAAGGTGAAAGGTAGATATTTTCAGATAAAGGAAAACTAAGAGAATTTATTGCCACCAAAACTGCTCTAGAAGAAGTGTTGAAGGATGCTCTTCAGGCAGAAGAAATACTAGAAATCGGGGGAAAAAACAGAAATTAAAAATATCTGTGTAAAGACAGTAAGCTATTCTCCTATTGAGTTGTTTAAAACATTTTTAATGTCAGGGTTCCTGGGTGGCTCAATTGGTTAAGCATCTCCAACTCTTGGTTTCAAGTCAGGTCATGATCTCAGGGTCATAAGATCAAGCCCCCCATCAGGCTCCATGCTCAGCACAGAGTCTGCTTGAGATTCTGTCTCTCACTCTGCCTCTGGCCCTTCTCTTTCAAAAATAAATAAATCTTTAAAAGAAGTATTTTTTATGCCTAAAAGAAAAAATTCCAAGTATACATATTCTCATTATATATATATATATACATATATATATATATATATATATATCTTGTGATATATCTGTATGCTGCATACATGTATGTGTGAGAGAGAGATAGAGAGAGACTTTCACATAATCCAAAATAAATTAGGAAATAGAAAACAGGAATGAAAAAGAGAAGGGACAAGCAGAAAACAAATAATAAAATGGTATATCTAAATACAAACATATCAGTAATGACATTAGATGTAAATGGTCTCAACACATCAATCAAAAGACAAAGGTTGGTAAAATGGACAAAAGATACCAACAAAAAGTGACCCAACTATACCAGGTCTACAAGAAATTTATTTAAAACATAGTAATATCAGTATGTTAAAAGTAAAAGGATAAAGATTACCTTGCAAATACTAATCGAAAGAAAACTGAAGTTAATTAATATTACTATTTATAATAAAGTATAAAAATTATTATAAACTAATTATTATTATTATTATTAATTAAAGAAAATAGACTTTAGAGCAAATTACCAGACATAAAGAGGGACATTACATGATGAGGGGACAATTCCCCAATTAGACATAAAATACTAACTGTGGAAGCACCAAATAACAGTTTCAGAATACATGAAACAAACCTGACAGCCTTGAAAAGAGAAATAGTAAAGACTACAATATTTGAAGACTTAAATACTAATCTCAAAGTAATCACTAGATCTAGTACAGAGAAAATGGGAAAGAATATAAAAGTACTAAACAACAGTATTAATTAAACTAATTGACATTTAAAGAACATTCTACTTGGGATGCTGGGTGGCTCAGTCAGTTAAGCATCTGCCTTTGGCTCAGGTCATGTTCCCAGGGTCCCATGATCAAGCCCCACATTGGGGTCCTTGCTCAGCAGTGAGCCTGCTTCTCTCTCTCCTCCCTGTTTGGGCTCTCTCACTATCTCTGTCTCTGTCTCTATCTCTCTCTCTCCCCAAATAAATAAATAAATAAAAGAACATTCTACCCAACAACTGCAGAATATATATATTTTCTTGCCAAGTGCAGATAAAACATTCCCCAAGATAAATCATATCCTGGGCCATAGATTAAACCTTAACAAATTTAAAAGGAGCAAGATTATACAAAGTATGTTCTCTAGTCATAGGGGAATTAGAATAAAATATAACAACTTAAAGTAAAGAGAAAAATCTCCAAATAGCAAATTTAACAGCATAATCCTAAGTAATTCATGAGTCAAAGAGGTAGTCTCAAGGGAAATTATAAAATATTTTACACTGAAGAAAAATTAAAATAAAACCTATCAAGTTCTGTAAAAAGCAAATAAAGCCATCCTTAGATGGATACTTATAACATTAAATTACTATACTAGAAAAGAAGAAAAGTCTCAAATCATAATCTAATCTTTTACCTTAAGGGGGGAAAAAAAGACAGCAAAATTAAATCCTACACAAGCAGAGGAAAGAAATACTGAGTGGAAATCAATAAAATTGAAAAGAGAAACAATGGAGAAAATCAAAGGAACCAAAAGATGGTTCTTTATATCCAGAATACAGCACTACTTTAATAGGTGTGAGCTACCACTCCACACCTATTAAAATAGCTAGGATTAAGAAAATTAAAACCTGAAAATATCACAGGCAAAAAAGGATCCACGGCAACTGGAACTCTTACATATTGCTACTGTAAAATTGAATAACCATTTTGGAAACAGTTTGGCTATTTTTTACAAAGTTAAACACATTACCATATAATCCCAGTAATTCTATTCCTAGATATCTGCCCTAGAGATATGAAGACTTATGTTTATACAAAAACTTTTACACAAATGTTTATAGTAGGTCTACCCATGACTGACAAAAACTAGAACCAGCCTGACGATCCTTCAAGACATGAATGGCTAAACAAATAGTAATGGACTCAAGGCATAAAATATTTGGCAATTAAAACAAATTGATATTGCTACATGCACCAACAACTTGGATAAAGCTCAAAGGCGTTGTGATAAGTAAAATAAACCAAACTCAAAAGGTTACATACTCTACCGTTCCATTTATAAGATCATCTCAAAAAGGGACGCCTGGGTGACTCAGTTGGTTAAGCAGCTGCCTTCGGCTCAGGTCATGATCCCAGCATCCTGGGATCGAGTCCCACATCAGGCTCCTTGCTCGGCGGGGAGCCTGCTTCTCCCTCTGCCTCTGCCTGCCATTCTGTCTGCCTGTGCTCGCTCTCCCTCTCTCTCTCTGATAAATAAATAAAATCTTAAAAAAAAAAAAAAACAGCATACTCTTAAAAAAAAGATCATCTCAAAAACACAAAGCTAGAGAAGGGAATAGATCAGCGATGACCAGTGGTTAATTGTGAGCGGAGCTTGCCATTATGAAGAGATAGCATGAGGAAGTTTCTTTTGAGGAGATACAACTGTTCTGTATCTTTATCATGGTAGTGGTTACACAAGTCTATCCATGCATTAAAATCCACAGAATTCATAAAATCCACACAATTTTTAATGAGCAAGAGAAAAAGTCAATTTTATTATATGCTAACTTTTAAAATAAAATTAAAATGTTTAACTTTATTTTCAAAACACAGGACACAAATGTACCCATATAAGAGTTGAGTATCTAGGTTACAAAGACAAATTTGAACACAAATGAAAACTGGGAAGATAGTGATATACTCACCACTGCTGGCTCCTCTACAGTTTCCATTACTAGAATCCATAGGAAAATCTGAAAGGTGATAGAATAAAGAAAGAATTATAATTTATTCATTATTATTTCAAAATTTCCCATACAAAAATCTAATTCAGTCATAAATTTAATTTGAGTAAGAACCCAGGAATCTCGAGGAAGTGGATTCTTATTAGTGCCATGACTTTGCCACTCTATTACTTAGAGATCAAATAAGGACAAGACCTATTCTTTAGTGTGACTGAGAGATGATACACTTTCTTGAATCCTCAACAACTGTGCCCAAAATTTCAGGATTTAATAAGTTTTTGAGTCTCACGAAATTTCTGACCCAATAAAATCCACATACATATTAAGCATTCACACAACACTTGTGTTTTAACTAAAAGAAGTCAATACATCTCTTCAATAAATAGACATATCACACATGACTAGCATATATTTAAATTCAGGAAAACATTCAGACCACATTCTCATGCCCTTTGTTACCTATAAACTAAACAGTTCTTCGGCAGAAAGCAAGCATACCATGCAAGGACCCCTCAAGCCAGTGCAATTAATAGACATAGGTGGAAATGGCCAGTGACTCCACCATAATCCCAGAAAATGGTAACAACACACAGTAAATAGTACTTACAAAAAGTTTTTCTGGGTTCTAGTTAAGAACTCAGTCTCTAGTGAGTAAGAGTGCCTCAGCAAAACACCATGCTGAATTTGCTGCATGCCCCTATATATTCTTATTGATATTACAACTCCATACTTTTATGTTTTAATTTTGTACTAACATTTTATGTTTAATGAGTTTAGTATCCATTTATCCTAACAGAAAGTAATGTTCTTCCTCTGTCCTTTTTCCTTATAGGCTGTATCATGAATAAATTAAAAAGGAGTAGCTCAATATCATTTTAGGACAATAGCACTCCAATTACAATTAATGAATTACCTTCTCAGGCTTAGTAATCATCATCTGGGATGAACTTTTTTGATCTCTTTTTAACTTTTATTCATCTGGTATTTAAAAAGCTATATACAAGGAAAGATAGTAACTGCCAAAAAAAAAAAAAAACAAAAAAAAAACGGGCAACAAGTACTTGATTCCAAAACATTAAGTTCTGCTCAGTCATATACTCTTAATTTTATGACTTTTATTCTATTCAACGACTTTATTCATGATAAACATAACCAAGTGTTAAAGCAACATGCCAACGGTTTTATTCCTGAGTACAATAATCATGATAACACACATTTAATCCATACACAAATGATCTCTCAGGGCGCCAGGGTGGTTCAGTCCGTTAAGCAGCCAACTCTTGATTTTGGCTCAGGTCATCATCTCAGGGTCATGGGATCCAGGCCTGCCTGGGGCTCCATGCTCATCAGGGAGCCTGCTTGAGAATCCCTCTCCCTCTGCCTCTGCCCCTCCCCTGCTCATGCACACACACACACACTCTCTCTCTCTCAAATAGATCTTTTTAAAAAAATGAGCTTTCTATAAATGAAGAAATTATATTAATACACATTTAAAGTAACTGTTAAGTGTTGAAGAGTTTAAATAAAAATGAAAAATACATCTCTTCTCTTGGGTTGGAGGGAACCCTTGATACAGCTGAACCTAGGAAAGTGGTTTTCTTCTTTCATTATTATTCACAGGAAAATATTCCTGTTTTTAAAAGTGCTTAGAAATCAGTTGTTAGAATTAAAAGAGGGGGAAAAAAAAAAAAGTTGTCTCGTCATAAATAATCCAAAAAAAAATTGTTTTCAGAAAATTCAACTTAGGAATCCAACAAAATCATCCTACATTAAAATCCTACATCCTACATTAAAAGGCATTAGTAGGTTGTATGCCCCAAGGATAGTCATAGAAGCTTCCTAAAGGAGGTGGGGAAGGTTGGTTCCACTTAGAAAATAACATGTGTAAGAAGTATGGAAAGAAACTACAGTACTCACCAAGGGACCTGCAAGTCTTCCAGAGTGGCTAAAACAGAAGTGTGAGCAGGAAGAAATGGAGCTAGAGGGGTAAGAAGGGATGAGGTCATGAAGGCTAGAGACAGACACCAAAGGATTTTAAGCAATAGATCTGCAGTTCAGAATGATCATCCTCTTGGAATATGGAGGGGCAATACTGAGTGTAAGCAAGCCAGTTATTCTCCTGTGGCTGTAATACGTGTGAGGCATGTTGAGATCCGAACTAAGAGAGTAACAGCAGAGAAGGAGGGGAGGAAATTGGATTCAGAGTAGATCCAGTAACATTTGATATCTACTGAATGCAGGGTAGGAAGGGGTAAAGAGTAAGGTAGAATCAGGGTGCCTGGGCGGTTCAATCAGTTAAGTGTCTGCCTTTGGATCAGGTCATCATGATCTTGGGGTCCTGCGATCGAGCTGCATGTTGGGCTCCATGCTCCGCACAGAGTCTGCTTCTCCTTCTTCCTCTGCTCCTTCCCCTGCTCCTGTTCTCTCTCTCTCTCAAATAAATAAATAAAATCTTTAAAAAAAAAAAAAAATAGGATAAAATCAAGGCTGACTCCCAGGCCTAGAGCATAACTATGGGGCCTCACAACCATATAAAAAATACTAGAAAAGAATAGGCAGATGAGGTAAGGAAATGAGGAGTTCACTTCGTGGCATGATGAGATTGAGGGGTTCTGGGTTAGCTGTAGAGTCTGGAATGCACTCTGTTATCTCAAAAGGGCACTGAAGTACTTATCTCTTATCTCTTGGAATCCCTGTCCAGGGCTGTCTTTTATTCTCTTAAACTACACATAAGTGGGCTTTCAAAATACAATGGACAAAACTTGATCCTTTGCCTGAAATCTGATAGTCAAAAGACACAGATTCTTCCTTAAGTTATGAATCACCTCTTTCTCCATGAGACGGGAAGTGTAGTGGAGAACGGATTCTGGCTTGAACCTCTCCTCCTAATAGCTTCATGAACTTGCACAAGTCACTTACATGCCTCAGCTTTCTTTTCTTCAAAATGGAAATAATAGTACCTACCATGGAATCTTAATAAGTTGATACGCATAACACACTTAGAACAGCAGACAGAATATGTTTGCTTATTCTGTTGCTGCCAAAGACCCCTCTCCTGAGAGGACACGTCCTCCCCCTTCCTCTCCCCTCCCGGGGCATGCTGTTTTTGCTAAGCACTTACCACCTGCTTTGCCATTTCTTAGTCACTTCATATGAATAGTTCTTTTGTTCTTCTCTGTTCCCAGGGTCAATCTCAAATGACTTGCTCAAGGCCTAACCTTAATGGCAAAGCTGGAATTCCAACTGAGGGCTTCTACCTCTAAAACTGGGAAGCTGCAGAAACAGACCCAGTTCTAAATGATTCAAAACTGTCTCTTCTTTCTATATGCCTCATGGAAAGACAAAGGCCAAACAGAAGGGAGTCAATGATGCTATTTATAGCAACAACTATTTGGAAGTTTGATAAGAATGAAATAGAAAATGAATTATTAAAATCAGATTTGGGGACTACAAAAGATTCTGTTACCACTAATTCCATTAGCTATAATGAAATACCAGAGCTCTCGGAGATACTCTTGTCCCTACCCCATCCAGAGTACCTTTCAACATTTTAGGGAATGACTGGTCCTCAGAAATGTGTTCTCTCCAGCCTTAATCTAAAATTTCCATTTCTCCTTTCCATTCCATTTTCCTCCTATCACACTGAATAATTCTTCCTTCTTGGTATTTGGCCCCTCAAATATTTGCAGACCAGGCCTAAAGAAAAGGCTGCCTGTTCCTCAGAGCACAGAGAAATGACTCCACGGCAGCGCCTGCATGGGAAAGCTGGCGTGGGGCAGGCAGGCAAGAGACGGCCGGGAGACGTGTTGAGCAAGAGCCGGGGTGACAAGCTACCACTGCCACGGAAACCAGCAACGACTGAGCATAGATTATGAAGCCCTTGGCATGACGAACCATGGGCGTTGAATAAATAGCTGGTGAATATCATACCATAAGTTTTCTTAAATTCTTGATCTCTCCGTTTCCAAGATAAACTATTTGTAACTAACAGACATCCTTCAGACTCCTTCTTTCTTCCTGGTGCTCCCAAAGGAATTTATTCTTGAGCCTGAGGTCCAAGTCCTTTTGCAGAAAGTGCAATATTAAGCTTATATGTTCAGAAGGAAAATCGGCTTTTCCACTTGGTTCCTGGTGTGCAGCTTGGTTTCCGGAGCTGAAGTGATCAAAGTTCTAAGCTGTATCTGCACTGACCAGCATCCTATTTCAAAAAAAGAAAACCTCAGCTTGAGAGAACGACCATTATCATGGTAGAAGAGCAGCACAGGCTGTTTAGGGACTATGTCCCAGGTACTAGGCTGCTTCATTTCATCCTCGCCATGCACCGGAGATGTAGAGGCAGGCTGTCCCCATGGTATGGCCCAGAGAACTTTCAATCAGAGAGCTTATGGAATTTCCCCATAATAACACTTGAGAGGAAGCAGAGTCCAGATTCAATGCCTGGTTTGCCAGGCTCCCAGCCCATACTCCTGACTTGCCACATGTACTTGCCACAAGTACTGAAGACTGGACTAGAGGTCTTCATTCAGATAAAGCAGTTGTGCGTGAAGCCACAGCTCTACAGTAAATAAACAATGTGGGAAAAGGAACACATGTAATATGAATTTGTTGGTAATGGTCAGGATTGGAGACCTTTTTTTTTTTTTTTAACGTATGTTGGCCTTAGTATTTTGAAAGCAAAAAGTAGTTTGAAGCACTACTCCATTTCAATAGACTTTGCTTTGTGAATGGGCCTAAACTTGTTTGTGGCATCATCCTGAGCTAGGAGCGAACAGACCCATGCGAATGGTAGGATTTCAAAATCCTCTTGGCATCAAAGGAATGTGAAGGGTGGCCCCTTTCATTCAGGGAGACCTCATTTTTGTATTCAGCTGGATTCTAACCATAAAACATAAGTGATTCTGTTTATACCTAAAGGGAGAAAAAAAAGGGCTTCATGAACTATCATATCCCACTGAACCAAAGAGTATATTGCATCGTAAATTAAACTGGCCACATATGGTACTTACTAAGTAATTCCAGGTGCCTGACAGTTTGACCCAGGATAGGGAATGCAATTTTCAGCAAGCTGGCCTCAGAAGCCAGGAGACCCTTGGGGTTAGACTCCATCTCTCCGTTCCCCAACCCCACCTCCCCTGCTGCTCCCTCCTGTCACCCGTGTCTCTGATTCACACCGAAGCTCGTGGTAAAGGGAGACAGTCACAAAAATATGGTTCCCACTGCCACCTAACCCTCCGTATTTTTCTAGCAAGGATGCTGTCAACAAAGCAGATATTATGGCATTTTAAAGCAGCTCAGAAACCAGGTCCCACGGACTGACAAATTATTTCCATGCATGGCCTATTTGAGTGTTTCAATGAGGCAATTGTTCTGCATTTGGTCCCCAGTGATAGGTAATTCAGGGACACTTAAGAAAACTGCTTCCCATCCATACGGACCATGGGTTTTGAAAACTGTTACCCTTGCCAAACCTCTCTCACTTGAGGTCCATTTCTAAGAGAGGTTTCAGAGCAAGTCTTTTCCTTTAAGGGGAGTAAAGCATTTCAGAGTGAGCCACAGTCACCTCATTCCTAGTCCTTGGCCTGAGCTGAAGCACCAGCATTTAACTGATTCTAAGTGTCTGGCAAACCAGGGCAACAACTGACCAGGCTCTTCCAGTTTCTGCACAGCCTGTGACGTTAGTGAGTACAAAGGCTCAAGAGCACGCTCTTAGCCCAAAGATTAATAAGAAATACATTCCTTTCTGCATATAGTATACAGCCAGTTCTTAGTTCTTGATTAAAATCAAGAAGACAATAGGTCTATATAAGACCTAGAGGATGATCGAAAAGCTGCTAGAATCTTTCTGTTCAGTGTTGGTTTTGCAGCTATTTGTACTTTTTGTCTCTTCGCTCACTTTCCATTAAGAAGGTCAAGGTGCACAGAAAGCAATTTTTCCAAGTCAATTCTCTTGACAACCAGGAACTATTACCTAGAAATGGACTAAGGACGTGAGCATAGGCTGGACAAGCTGAGAGGTAGAAGGAAAAAACTGCTGCCCAGGAAACGAACAGAGAAGGCAATTAAGTCATCGCATCTAGTAACAGAGTTCCTCTGGGAAGAGGATGAAAAGGGACCCACCACAAAAAATACGAAATTATATGAAAGGGGACATTTGAGTTCGGGGGTAATTGGTAAGAGTGATACTTAGTGAGAATTAAACAAACACAGTGAACTAGGTGTAGCTGAGGTCTTCAGAGTTATGAGCGTCATAATTAGACCAAACACTAGTGAGAAAACAACTTGTGATTGATTCTATTAAATGTAGAACTGCAATCAAGCTTTCCGGTACGGAAAGATTAAGATAGATGTGTGGCTGATGCACACACAGAACAAAGGGCATGAAATAAAGTATTAAAGGCATATTTGCAGAGCTTAACAATGGGATAAGGAGTGAGATTAAAAATAACATTACATGAGTGAATGATGATAGCACGCCTTAAATATAACTCCTTTCATCCATATGTCACTTACAAAAGGACTTGAAGGCATGTGGGAATGTGAAAAGAGCCCAGCAATTTCCCTTCGCCAGCTCTGTGGCTGGGAGCAAGTCACAGAAGCTAATTAGCAGTGCATAGCAATGTTTCACAGCTGTTTCAGTCTGGAATAGAAGAACAATTTATCTCATTGAAAGGAGGGGGAAATTTAAGGTGAAGGTAATTGCTCCAATTGGACTTTGAGCAAACACATACCACTAACATCTGTGGGTTAGAGTAAGGTTACTGAAATTATCTAGGCATTTCTAATGATTAGAAGAAAATGGTGCTTCAGTTTTCTGTTCTCGCCACACAGTCTTGACAAGCAGCTAAAACAGTAAAGCTATGGAAAGGGGAGGATTAAGAATGCAAGAGAATCCGGGAAGGAAGTGCAGTGCCTGTAAACAAATTGAGACACTAAGGAAGGAGCATCACTCATCCAAGATGTGGCAACGAGGACTCGTAAAGGATGGAAAGTGCAGGGTCAGTGTTGACAAGTGTGACCAGAGTGGAATGAAACATTACCTACTGGCTTGGAACTGGAAGAGAGAAGAAAGAAGTGGTGCCCCACAGAGGAGTGACTAAGAGAAGCGACCCCAAGAAAACAGGCAAAATTAGAAAGCCAAAGGCAAGTAACAAAAACTCAAGAGAAGAGAAGAGCCGGGTGGCTGGAGGTCAGGAGAGAGGCTGGGCCGGGTCAGGACTCACCCGCTCCGTCCGCGGTGACGATAGCCTCGGGAGAGATGCACACGCCACGGTCATAAACAGGCAGCTCCTCGCAGGCCAGACTCTCGGGCCACGAGTGACGGTACTTGATAAGGATAGGCTCGCAGCCCTGCCGGGCCCGCTCGCACACGGACTTGCAGGGCTTGATGGGCTCGTGCTGGAAGTCAATGGTGCAGATGGGCGCGTACATGGCACAGAGGAAGAAGAGCAGATCCGGACTGCAGTGGGTGCCCAGCAGACCTTCGAACTGCTCGATGGCCAGAATGGCGTTGGCTTGGGTGCTGTGGTGCAGGTGGTTGGGCATCTTGGTCATGTTCCAGGGCAGGGACTTGCACAGGGGGATGCGGACGGGCTCACAGGCTGCAGCCCGAGCTCCGGGCACCCAGAGCAGGCAAAGCGCAGCCAGGGCGAGCAGCCCGGCCCGCAGCAGCAGCATCCCTCCCGGACTGCCACAGACCATGATCCCGGCAGGACAGGGCAGGGTGGAGCAGCGCCGAGCACGCCGAGAGGCCCGCTCCGCCGTCCCCTCTTACCCCCTGCAAGTGGACACAATGATCTGGGAGCTTTTCCTCCCCCGACGATCTCAGTTTCCTTGGATCAAATTCCCCCAATGGGGTCCCACGAGCTCCGCCGACCTCCTGCCGCCGCCGCCCCTGCCGCTCAGGCTGTTCTTTCCCGACGTCTAAGCCTTCTGGGGCAGCAGCATCTATTTATTCCTTGCTCCCTCTGGCAGAAGCGCCAGACTTCGCAGATGAATCCGATTAGAGGAAAACAAGAGGAAGCGAGGGAGAAATAAAAACAAAAGTAGAATTCAGCGGAGGCCCTTGGAGCTCTGGACTGTCACGTCCCCTGGATTACGAAAAGGTGCTAACAGAAGCATGAAATTCTCCAACGGAGGGAGGGGCGGGGGATGGAGAGGAAAACAGAGGGAAAGACTCTTAATGCGGGAGGAGGGGGCAGTTGAGAGTTCTCAAGTCTTGTAGGCTGAGCAAAAAGATCCAGCGCTTGGCCCGGGCTGCCGCAGCTGCTGGAAGGACCCGCCGGCCGCAGGAGCCCCGACGCGAGGTCCGTGCCTCCGACCCGCGGCTCTCCACTTTCCCACCTCCTGGCGGGAGAGGCAGCTCCGCCCCCCGGTGCAGTCCCAGCCCTCCGACGCCGGCTCCCGGGAGGGGAGCGGGGACGGAGGAGAGAAGGTCTGCCGGTTGGAGGCAGAGGGACGGAAGCCTCGAGAAGCAGCCAGGATGCTACAGTCCTACACGGCGCTGACTTGAGACATGTACCCCTTCCCCGTCCCCACACTGGCTCCAAAGAAGAGCCCCCAGCTCCTCGCTGAAAGCACACCCCGATCCCCTACGGAGGAGGACCCCAAGCCCCCACTGTTTCTTGGGGAGTCTGCCCAGGCTCCCTCCCTCCCTGGAGGTGGCTCTTTCAGCAAACTACAGTTTGACCTCTGCGGATCACCAGCTCTGCAGAAAGTCCGACCTGAGTAGGGTGGACTGCAGCAATGTCACTTTAAATGTCCGGGTCAGAGAAAACACAGCCCCTTCTCTGCAGCGGTGGAGGCTTAGGAACCCAGAGGTTAGGTCTACAGAGTCTGCATTATGAATAACAAAGTGGGGGGAAACTGCCTTTCAAAAAAAAAAAAAAGAAAAAGAAAAAGAAAAAGAAAGAAAGAAAAGAAAAATGCTGCACATAATTACAAGTAGGCCACCAGAAGAAACAGATTTAAAACATTTTTTTTGCCCTGCAGAATTAGAACTTTTGAGTTTTGTTTCTTAAGGTTAAGAATGGAAAACTATCTGCTTTGAAGTATTTTGATATCTTTTTCCTCTGATTTTACTCATTAAAATAAAATGGCTCTAATTATTTATCTCTCATCACCAACGGTTTCACCTAACACTTGAGAGAACTGTGTAGGAAAAAGACACCTCACAGATAATAGTAATCATGGTGCTGCTGACAACAATCAAACCCTTCCCATCCAAATTAGCTCAATCTAGAGAAGAAAATAGAAAACAGATCCCCTCTGGTCTGCCCCTTCCACTCTAATGAGCGGTCCCTCCTCTTTCCTCTCCCCCTTCTCCCTTCTCCGGGGGTATTGTAAATGGAATGACCTACAGGGGCCCTGCACCCTGCCCTTTCACCCAGCAAAAGGATTGCAGAATGTCAGAAAACACAGCCTTCATTGAGAAGAGAAGGAAACAAACCCTAAAACAAAACAGGAAGTCACCTTTGCTCTGCATCATTGAAATATTTTGCTGCTTTCATCCAGCCATTTCTCACAGTCAATCAGAAGCAGAAAAGATGCCTCCACTTCAGAGCACACGGGGAGATGCTGGTTTCCACTCCCCAGCACTGACCTGACATCACTTACAAAACAGCAGTGCTCACTTGGGTTTATGGAATTTTATCTCTGAAATGACCAGAAACAGCACAGTTTATGACTAAAGTAAATTTTTGCAGAAGAAAGTTTGTTCCACTTAGGAGCGGTGGGGAGGGGGGGACCCCAACTGATGGGACCACAACTGATGATAGATAGGGAATCATTTAGTTTATTATTTAATGCCATGCTTACATGGCATTTTTTTAAATTTATTTATTATTTTATTTATTTATTTTTTGTTGTTCTCTTAAGAACAAAGCCAAAAATACAGAAATGACTTAGATGAAAAATAATATAACAAGTACATTTTGGGGGAACAAAATAGAAAACAGTCAATATTAGAGCATTTGCGGGCTAATCTGCATCTAAAAATGTAGCTGGGGTTTTCAGTAAATAAGAAGGAAGAAGTGAAGAGTAGACATAATAGATTGTTTGCTATATATGTTCTGCTGTTTAGTCTAAGTCTTACAATAGAAGAAACAAACTAATTGTTTTTATGGTTCCACAACTATCAGAAATAAAAGCTGCTTTCCTTCCCCTTCACAGATGTTAATTACCACTTTGTCTAACATGTCCCCTCACAAGGTTTCTCTAATCCGAACGTGTCTTTACCGAAACCCAAAATAAATTTCACTGCTTCCTAGACGTCTTTTTGAGTATACTGCCTGGTTCTGTTCATTTTTCTAGTTAGTTCCTCTTGAACTTTGTTCATGTTTGTGAATTATTCTTTTAACACCTGTCAATTTACTGCTTTAAAATTTTTCCTTTTATTATTTCATCTGGGTGTGCTCTGCCTTCCTAAACGACATGTATTTTTTTTTTAAGAAAAGCAGTCATCTTTTGATGAATCTTTTTCTTTTGAAATGGGCATTTGAGAAATTGTGAGCAGATATAATTTAGCCTGCAATATTTTAAATATTAAAATATAAATGTCTAAAAAGTAAAAAAATAATAAACATCTTAAAAAGAAATAACATACAATTTGAACAAATAGTGATGGCCAAGTTTGAAAAATAGGCTATATAATCATGTAGGAAACACTAATTAGATAAGACAGTGTCCATTAGTGGGTGAGCCACATTCGTAAGAATGAGTGCCTTCCAACAGCGCCACATTCAGAGAAAATGAAGGGAAGGTTGAAATCTGGTTCCTCAGAGGATATGGGTCATAGGTAGTTTGTTTCTCTGTTGTTATATTGCACGGTTTTACTTAACCAGTGTTGAACTGACAGAATCCTTCTGTAACAGCACATCTAGGCTGCATAAAGTCAGCTGACTACTTCAGACATCTCCCCGGATCTGCTGAAGATATGTAAAGACTTTGCAGGCAACACATAAGTGGCTGGAGAACTGAAGCTTTTACATGATGTTTTGATTGGCACAGCAATACGGATTCTTTAAAACTCACTTTTTAGAACTAAGGGTGAAAATCAAAGATTTTTGCAGTAGATTTTGTATTGGAGAAAGTTGTCAAGATGACAAATGCAAATTTACTAATGTACTAAGACCCTACTGAAAAACATTAATGAAGATCAGATTCCAAGACCCTAAAAGGCTCCCTAAAAAGCTCCCCAAAACACATCCAGTGCCCTTCATGGGTGCCAGCACTGGGAGTAACCACGTGGCCCTGGACTCTCTGAGAACTGCAGCATAGCACCCGCCCCCTAGCACCTACTGGGGGCTGTGAGTCAGTTCTGGGCTCTCAGCTGCTTAGGAAGTGCCTCCAGACCTATACATGGCCAATCAGTCTTCTCAGAATCATAGCACCAGGGTCATGGGCATTTCATCTAATTTCCTGACAAGTGATTTCAAGAAAAGATCTTCTATAAAGAATTGTTGGATCACTCCATCGTACCCTCGAACCGGATATAATATTGTCTGTTAACTACACTGCAATTAAAATAAAAATAATTAAATAAAATACTGGGGGGATCTGGGTGGCTCAATTGCTTAAGCATTGGCCTTGGCTCAGGTCATGATCCCATGGTCCTGGGATTGAGCCCTACATGGGACTCCCTACTCCGTGGGGTGCCTGATTCTCCCTCTCTTCCCCATTCATGCTCTCTCTTGCTGTCTGTCTCTTGTCTCTCTCTCTTCCTCAATAAATAATCTTTAAAATAAAATAAAATGAAATTAAAAATACCAAACAGAAAAAAAAAAAAGAAAAGAAAAGATCTTCCTAGAGGTTTTCACTGTGGAACAGTCATCTTTCCAAAATTCAAATTTGACCAATTAAAAAAAAAGAATTTAATTCTTACAGATTTGTAATTTGTAATTCTTGTCAATAATTTAAGTGTCAGCATTTCTCTTTCATCTGTCTAAATACACTTTAAACTTACCCCAGTGTTGCATTTGTAAGAGGATCCACATCTGTCCCTTAAGAAAGTGTGCTTACGTTCTTACAAGCAGGACTGGTATGTGAACTAATTAACTAGTACAGCATGGTCATTGATCAGTCTGAACGAGTCTAGTCCCATTCTGTACCGACTGGGGATCAGCCCTATGTAGCCAGGGAGCAAAGGAACTAGTGTTTATTGAGTACCTACTATCTGTGAGCCACATAAGCCATTCCATGCTTTGCAGGAGGTATTAGTTCCAAAGACAAAGACACTGAGTCTCAAAGGAATGGAGGAATTTCCCCAAGTTCTCACAACTAGAATAGAACCCTTCAGAGGTGGGACTTGAATCCATGCTCCTTTCCCAACTCCAACAATCACATTTCTTTTTTTCTTTTTTTAAATTTTTTTATTTGAGAAATAGATTGAGAGAGAAAGAGAGCATGAGAAGGGGGAGGGTTAGAGGGAGAAGCAGAATCTCTGCTGAGCAGGGAGCCTGATGTGAAACTCAATCCTGGGATTCCAGGATCATGACATGAGCCGAAGGCAGTCGCTTAACCCAGAGCCACCGAGGCGCCCATCTCTCCCTAGGCAGAGAGGATCTGGGACCGTGGCTCGCTGTGGACCTAGATTTCAGCCTGAACCCTGTCCTCACTGTCAGACATTGGCTTTGCCTTCCCAGGAACAGAATATGAAGCCTTGCTCTTCAAATGCAGAGACCTTGTTTCGTGGCCTCATTCAAACTGTTCTGTGGACCTTGTAATTCCTCAAGTTCCACTTTAGACTAAATTACCTTTCTGGTCTCCAAACAATCCAGTAAAAGCTTCCTGCCGGTGAGCTACATCAGCATCAGGGCAGGGATTGTGCAGCAAAATCGCCTGCAGGACTTGGGAAAACTCGGATTGCTGGGCCCCACCAGTTTCTGGTACAGTAGATCTGGGGTAGGGCCTGAGAATCTGCATTTCTCATACGTTCCCAGGTGATATGGTATTGCCGTCCAGGGACAACACTTTGAGAATCACCCTTTTGAATGAGATATGGAGTATTGATTCGCCCTTAGTAAATTTTGCATACTATAAAGCTTTCATTATTTTATCTCCTGGTGATCTTTCTTAGGAGGAATTTAGAAACAAAATTTCAGTAAAGCAGTCTGACAGCTAAATGACACTCTGAAGGGGGACTGGGGAGGAAAAGAGGACTGGATTTCCCTACTAGTTACTCAAAGGGCAACCCCAGAGCCTCAGCGAGACTTGACAATAAAATCAGTGGGCTCTCTCACCCTCCTGTACTTTCCTAAAGGAAAATAGCACCATTCCACCCCCACTGCAACAAAAGAACAATAGATGGAGCTTCAAAGAAGTTCCAGGAGTCACCATAGTATCTTAGTAATGGAATGAACCTCAGCGATCTAGCCCACCCACCTGCTCCTCCCCATCTAACCGCCCGGCCTTTCCTGCCTTATTTTGGAAAAAACTCTGAGATAAAAATCGCTTATGCAAAATCATGGAGTCAGTTCATGGCAGTTAATGGTGCTCAGTTCAATGATCTTTCTATTTATACCACCCTTCTTGATCGGCAACACCAATGCCTATACCAAATATGTATGTGTTCAGATTTCACAATCTCTTAAAATCATCCAAACCTTCCAAACAGCCCAAATGGATTTGGGGGTTGAGAAGGAGAGGTATGGGACACATCTGAGTGGACCCCAGACTGTACTGCTCCCTCTGTCTAACATCAGTTGAAACTCAAATGATCCTGAATTTCTTTCCAATCTCCCTTTGACGATATTTAATTACAGATGATGTCTAGAATACTCTTTTGCCATCTTACTCTAGAACAGACCTGTGTGTTTGAAAACATCTTACATCATATATCTTTAAAAGTCTTTAATTTTCGGGGCACCAGGGTGGCTCAGTGGGTTAAAGCCTCTGCATTCAGCTCAGGTCATGATCCCAGGGTCCTGGGATCGAGTCCCACATCGGGCTCTCTGCTCAGCGGGAGCCTGCTTCCTCCTCTCTCTTTCTCTGCCTGCCTCTCTGCCTACTTGTGATCTCTGTCAAATAAATAAATAAAATATTTTTTAAAAAAAAGTCTTTAATTTTCTCCCTAGCTCCCCTCTGATGGTGAAGGGAAATCAAGTGGCACACAGGTTGTTCCAACATGGGCTTTAGGCTTATGGCTGAACAAGTGACCAACTGACTGTGACCATCAAGGCCAAGTCAGAAAAGCCTTAAAATAATTCTCACTATATTGGAAATCCTGCAAAACGATCAATAAGAAGCAATAACCCAGCTAGCCCTCAGTCATTTGTGAATTGTTAAATGTGAGGCATATAACTCATGTTAAACCTGGAAGATGAATTGTTCTCTTTCATGGATACGTAAATAATGAGAACATCAGTCTGCCAACTTGGCAAAGATATCAGTTACTAAAGCCAATGAATTTTTTTTTTTTTTAAGTCTAAAACTGTTTCCTCAGTCTTGAAGAGTAAATGTTCATCAGAATATCAGAAATGGCTACTGACAAATTTCTAGGGTTGAAATGAAGTATTTCAAAATAAGTTAGCCAATGTTAAGCCCTAAATCTTAACATGGATCCTTCTAGCGTTAACAGTACCTTTCCTGGGACTAGGTTTATTACCCTTATATCACTAATCAACTAATTTACCCCATGTGGGAATCCTGGCCTGCTAACCTTCTTGCTTCCCCAAGAATATTAATCATCCTATTCAATTTTTCCCTCTGATCCTTTCTAATTGATGTCCTTGACCCTCAAGGTGGCCCTCAGTTACTTTAGTCTTCCTGTCACTAGCTAATAATCCTACCTTTGGCTGATACTCTTTCAATCATTCCCTCCATTTTTCCGTCATAAGGAATTGGATCATGAGGAGGCAAATGCAGATGTTATTTTATTCTTCCCCTCTCCCTTGTTTTGTTATCTGTTCGAAATTTGTCCCGGGAAATCTGCTTTCCTTACTCAAAGTTGGGCTCCTTTTTAAAATATATTTATTCCCTAAGTTAGAAACAGGAAGAGCTGGAATTCACTCAGCACCAGAGGATCAAGTCTTGCATTTTGTAGACTCTATCATAATAACAAATACTTACACAGCACTGACTGATTTACTATGTGCCCGGCACTATTAAAGCATCTAACTCATTTAAGCATCACAACAACTTTATACCATAGTATCATGATTATTCCCATTTTATGAACGAGGAGGCTGTGCCACAGAATAAATTGTTTTCCCAAAATCCCATGACTTAATAAGAGGTCATATCAGGATTCTGATTCAGACAGTCCTCTGCATGAGAAGTTACTCCTCCCCTAGGGCACAATGTCCACAGGGAGAGGTTTGGGATTGTATAATATAACATAAGCACTCTACATACTAAATTGCATACCATTCCTCAGATATCTTTTTTTAATAACAGTTGTATTGAGATATAATTTGCATAAAATTTATAAAATTCATTCTTTTAAAGCATACAGTCCAGTGGTTCTTAGCTTATTCACAGTTACATAACAATCATCATTATCAAATTTAGACCATTTTTGTCACCCCAAGAAAGAAACCCAGACTCATTAGAGTCACTTCCCATCTCCCCCTTAATCCTTTCAGGCCAGATGACAACTAATCCATATCCTGTCTCTATACATTCGCCTATTTGAAACATATATATGCATTTTCATATAAATGGAATCATACAATATGGGTTCTTTGTGACTGGCTTCTTTCACCTCCTAAAATGTTTTTAGGTTCACCTATGTTGTAGACAAAAAGTGGGAAAAACTGAATACCTGTCAGCCAATGGGCACCTGTTTTTTTGTTTTTTTTTTTTCCCACTTGGGGCTATAATGAATAGCACTGCTATACCATTTGTGCACACATTTTTTGTGTCTGGACATAGGTTTTTGTTTCTATTGGGTAGAACTCAGGAGTGAACTTGCTGAATCACGTAGTAACTTCATGGTTAACCTTTGGAGGGATGCCAAACTCTTTTCCAAGTAACTATACCATTTTGCATTCCTACCAGCTATGCATAAGAGTTCCCATTTCTCCACATCCTCGTAAACACTTACTGTAAGTGTCTGTCTTTTTGTTATAGCCATCCTAATGAGTGTGAAATGACATCTCATTGTGGTTTGATGTGTATTTTCTTAACGGCTAGTTATATTGAGAATCTTTTCAAGTGCCTATTTGCTACTTCTATATCATCTTCAGGAGAATCTCAATTCAGACCCTTTGCATTTTTTTAATTAGATTGTTTATCATTGATGATTTGTTCTTGTTTTATTTTGTTTTGAGTTGTAGGCATTCTTCATACTCTAGAGACAAGTCCCTTATCAGATATATCATTTATAAATATCTTTTCTCAGTCTGTGGTTTGTCTTTTCATTTGCTTAATAGTGTTCTTTGAAGAAAAAAGTTTTTAGTATTGATGAAGTTTTATTTATTTCTTTCGTCTCTTGTGAATTTTAGTGTTGTATTTAAGAAGGCTTTCAGTAACCCAGATCACAAAGATTTATTCTTTTGCTTTCTTCTAAAAATGTTATCATTTCAGCTCTTGATTTTGGGCTATGATCCATTTTTAGCTAGTTTTGGTGCATTGTGTGAGGAAGGGGTCTAACTCCATTCTTTTGCATGTGCCTATCAAGTTGTCGCAGAACTGTTTGTTGAAAAGACTATTCCTTCCCCATTTCATTGTTTTGACATCTCCATCAAAAATCAATGAACAGGGGTGCCTGGGTGGCTCAGTGGGTTAATGTCCCTGCCTTCGGCTCAGGTCATGATCCCAGGGTCCTGGGATGGAGCCCCGCATCAGACTCTCTGCTCAGCAGGAAGCCTGCTTCCTCCTCTCTCTCTGCCTGCCTCTTTGCCTACTTGTGAACTCTGTCAAATAAATTTAAAAAAATCTTAAAAAAAAAAAATCAATTAACATAAACGTAAAGGGTGTTTCTGGATTCTCAGTTCTATACTACTCATGTCCTGATATCCTGATTCATTCTAATGCTAAGTAGCAAAGACCTTAACACCAACATTGGTTTTGTCTTGGAAAATTTGTCCTATAAAGCCTATCTTCTTTGAGCAATCTCTCAGAAATAATAAGGCAAGACAAGAAGATTATAACTTTCAAATATTACCCTGAATGTATGACTGATAAGTTATTAATACAATATTATTAACTGAACACAGTAGCAAATAATTTTTTGAACCCAAAGGAAAAGCATCTGGTTAAAGCCATTACTTATAACATTATGATACATGACAGTCTCCAGGAAAATTCTAGGGGAGAATTGTACTTCCTATCTCTTTCATCTAGATAAAAATTTGTTTTACTTATATTCTTTATAAGAAATAGACTCTAAACCTATCTAGAATATATTTAATAGTTACAATTCATTATAAGTAATACTTCTTTTGATACTCAATATTGGCTGTCAGTCTGATTGTGTACATTACTAAAGGAAGAGAGAAGTAAGAGTCTCTCCAATTCCTTGCTTGACCTGATGAGGTTTAAGATTTGATAGGAGTTGGGGCACCTGGGTGTCTCAGTGGGTTAAGCCTCTGACTTCAGCTCAGGTCATAATTTCAGAGTCCTGGGATTGAGCCCCGCATGGGGATCTCTGCTCAGCGGAAAGCCTGCTTCCCTTTCTCTCTCTGCCTGCCTCTCTGGTGATCTTTCTCTCTCTCTCTCTGTGTCAAATAAATAAATAAAATCTTAAAAAAAAAAAAAAGATTTGATAGGACTTTGCACACAGGTCTTCTGAGAAACCATCCTTTTCCCCTAGTTACATGTCATCCGAAAGGCAGCTTGGTACATGGAAAATTTTCCCAGTGAGAATTTGAGAAAGATGTAATGTGGAGTTAACATCACTCACTTACTCAATCTGAGGTGAAAAGGGAAATGTGGACAAAAAAAAAAAAAAATCAGCCATCCTTTCTCTTGGCCTGCCAAAAATAAAAACCTGGCAAAATTATGAAAACAACAACACATGCGAAGACCAGTTAAGGCCATCCAGATACTTTCTTAGCACAGAATTTTTATAAATCCACCTCCTATCTTGATGGAAGTTCAGATTTTGAGTTTTCACTAGTAACTGCCAAATGAAAACATTTTAAATTCTTTAAATATTTTGCAAGAGTAAAAAATAGTACGTCTTAGATTTTCTTTCTCACCAATTTTGAAACTAAGGAGATTTTAATTTGAGAGCATAATATAATCTATTTTAAGTGAAAACAGTTTACTTGCCTTCAAGAGGACCTTGAAGGGGAATGTCCATTGACATCTACTTACACTGTTTTATAAACAATATAAATGTTTTCATATTTTTTATTACGATGATGAAGATGGTGATTAACACAATGACAATATAGCTATTAAGGTCTAGAAATCTGTGTCCAATAGCATCAAACGGGAAAAGATACAGAAGAAACATGAAGCATCTTCTTTGGGGGGCAAGGATGGAATATAATCTCTGGAAAAAGTTTAAAAGAATATTGTTGTTCTGCAAATAATCCAATCAAGAAATGGGCAGAGGACATGAACAGACATTTCTGCAAAGAAGACATCCAGATGGCCAACAGACACATGAAAAAGTGCTCCATGTCACTCGGCATCAGGGAAATACAAATCAAAACCACAATGAGATATCACCTCACACCAGTCAGAATGGCTAAAATTAACAGGAATTGTCAGGAAATGACAAATGCTGGCGAGGATGCGGAGAAAGGGGAACCCTCCTACACTGTTGGTGGGAATGCAAGCTGGTGCAACCACTCTGGAAAACAGCATGGAGGTTCCTCAAAATGTTGAAAATAGAACTGCCCTATGACCCAGCAATTGCACTACTGGGTATTTACCCTAAAGATACAAACGTAGTGATCCAAAGGGGCACGTGCACCCGCATGTTTATAGCAGCAATGTCCACAATAGCCAAACTATGGAAAGAACCTAGATGTCCATCAACAGATGAATGGATAAAGAAGATGTGGTATATGTACACAATGGAATACTATGCAGCCATCAAAAGAAATGAAATCTTGCCATTTGGGACAACGTGGATGGAACTAGAGCGTATCATGCTTAGCGAAATAAGTCAAGCGGAGAAAGACAACTATCCTATGATCTCCCTGATATGAGGAAGTGGTGATGCAACATGGGGGCTTAAGTGGGTAGGAGAAGAATCAATGAAACAAGATGGGATTGGGAGGGAGACAAACCATAAGTGACTCTTAATCTCACAAAACAAACTGAGGGTTGCTGGGGGGAGGGGGTGGGAGAAAGGGGGGTGGGATTATGGACATTGGGGAGGGTATGTACTTTGGTGAGTGCTGTGAAGTGTGTAAACCTGGCGATTCACAGACCTGTACCCCTGGGGATAAAAATCATTATATGTTTATAAAAAATAATTTTAAAAAATAGAATATTGTTGTTCTGAAGAAGAAAATTCATCGATTCATTTCCTAAACACTTGTTGCTGGCTTTTTAAGTTCCAGATAGTTTTAGGTGGAATAAATAGCACAATTAACAAAGCAAAGTCAGGGCCATCATAAAATTTTCACTCTAATAAAATTTTTCTCTACAAAATAGAAAGAACCGTAAATGATCAGCCCTATATCTTGACCAAGGAAAGACTAAGTTACAACATTATGTTATGGCAAGAAAGAGTTATAATAGATTTAAAGAATGTTCCAGGTAGAGGTTGGTAAAGTCCTGAAATGGTTCCCTTAAAAATTAAGTTACTATTGAGAGACTATCTTTCTCTTCCAAGAGTGTGGATGACTCTACTTGCAAATCAAGCCACAAATTTTCCTCTTATCTTCAGACAGGACCCCTGCTTAATGTGGAAGACAGAGGGCATGGGAGGTGAGGTTTAGAAAGAACTAGCAGGTAGAAAATGATTAAGTAGGCATTTTTGGTATTTCATATAAACAGCTTTTATAAAACAGCTTACATTTCACTGACATACTGTCATGTCGGTGTTTATATTTATTTAGTCACCTTGCATGTAATAATACCCTACCAGAGTACACTTGAAAGAATTATTTGTCCTACAGGTGACATTTAGTGTTTCATTTCACCAGATTATAGGTCCATATATTATTTTTATTTTTGTTTCTTTTCCCACATTATCCATGGACATGTTTGGGGTGTTTTTCCTGCCTCAGGAAATTGCATTTTCTCATCTAGATAGAAAAAATGTTCACAGAAGTATCTGTAAGACCCTAATTGCCAGGCCTGTGCAAGCCACAAGGAACTCTCTGTGACCCAGAACCGCATCTCTGAGTCAGTGTGTGATGCTGGTGTTACAAATATCATTTATAGTGAAAGATTAGGTGGGGAAATTTGCAGTGCTTTACACCTGCAATGCATTTTGTTTTAGAACTTGTTTTTCTGTGAGGAATGTGGCCCACAACAGGCTAAGATTTTCCATAAAAAATTTAAGAAGAACCAAACAGAAAACTATGAAAACTGTAGCACTTAATTCCTGGTAAGATTACAACAAAGCAACCAAAGGCCATCAACAAACTACTTTACATAAAACAGAATTCAATCACATTTAGAAAAGAAAAAATTACCCCAATAGATAGCCAATCAATGACTTCTATCTAGCTCTTGTTACCTCTAGGGAGACAAATGTTTAGGTTCTGTATATAAATCAACTTATTCTATAGTTTTAACAAATGTAATGTTCCTTAAACATTCACACATTCCATGTTTTCAACCAAAGGTATTTTTTCTTTCCTGAATATAGATAATTAAGATTTGTGTCATTTCATACAGAGATCTCAAAATATATAAAATGCATGTTCCCATGTTTGCATCTTAAATGGGTATCACTAATGTTAATATTATATCTCTAATCTACAGCACATGATTAAAATAAGAAAATGCAGAAGAAAAATGTCCGATGGCCGCCCATGATCAATACAGCAGGCACCTACCTGTCTTACTGCAGGCAGGTAAATGAGAACAAAGGAAAGCCCAGGAGAACAAGATGGGCGGATGCCAGGGATGAACTTAACACTAGCAGAGAAACAAGAAGAGAGTTCGACAGAGAGGAGGCGTTGTCCACTTTTTTCCCCAGGACGGAAAATCATGGGAGGAAGCTGGGCAAGGAGCAGTTTTTCTGACCTGTGGATTTGAACAAAGGATGCTTCGGACTGCCCCCCTCTCCTTGGGGGCTCTTCCACCCTGTCTGGCCCCTTATGTGGTCACTGCTGGGGTGGTTCAGCCACTGCAGGGGGGCTTCGCCTTGGGTGGTCTGGCATTTCTGTGACTGGGTACTTAATTCTTACTAAGCCAGATATTAGCAAGCCCTATTAGCCAGATACCTAAATCCACATTCCATAATCAACTTTGTTAGTAATAACATCCATTAGTTCAGAACCAAGTGGTTCTGAAATTGAATTGGTAAGAGAGGGGTTTGTTTATCAGACTCCTTCAAGAGGTACCAGAAGTCTAATTTCACCCCATCGACCTCAGGGACAACTACATGCCGGAATCCAGTTCTGCCATGATATGGATGGTAATGGGACCTCTGTGTGGTGCCTTAGTAATACACCACCAAAGAGGATATGATTCCAAAGAGATGTTTTGATGCCAAAGTACTACTCTTATTAATATTATTGTTTGATTTTATAAATAGGATTATAAAGAATAAATAAGTCACAGTTGATAAATACACTGTTTACCAATCCTTCAACTCTCACCATTTTAATTTTTCTCATGTTTGGCATGACCCTACCACCAACTTTTCTCTCATGTTGCCTGTTCTTTGCCTGTTATAAACAGAAATGCCCTGGAGATGAAGTATTACATAAATATAAAATGGAACAGATGGTGCACTCCATAACCCTTCCCTCCTCCCCAGAAATCCCAGGACCGAAGGGGCTTTCAGCATATTGTATGTTTCTGTAAGGCCAGAATTATGTTGTACCTTTTTATAATATGAGTACTGTTCAGGAATCTGATCTGTCCTGTAGCTAAAGCCATAAAATAGTAGAAGTTTCTGAGGCAAAATCCATGAAAACCACTGAGCTGCTGTGTAATCTGTTTGTAATTTATCATGTATTCTACCAACTTTATCAAGGGCTGTCACCAAGATTCTCCTGCTGATTTTATTTGTAACTCTTCATTGATAGAAATAATGAATGAGTATGTTCACCAAGACTAGAGTCAGGACATAAATATGTTCTGCCATGATGTGGAATAGTTAAGAAACTATGGATGCTTAGGGATAAAAAATTCTGTATATTTCCATTATTAATTATTTTATAAATTATCTATTAAAAATTTACATCTGTTGAACCCCTAACTGATCTGTCCCAATTTTCTCTTTCTCTCTCTCTTTCTTTCTTTCTTTTTTTTCAATGTCCACACATGGGTACCTATTTACTGGGTAACAAGAGCGTGTAATTCCAAAAGGTGTGATGATTAGTGCTAAAGCACTTTAAAATCCTTTATTGTTTGGAAGGATTATTTGATTGTCTAACTATTAACACTAGATTGTATTAGGTTAAATTTGTCCTTCAGAGTGTCTAAGGTAACCACTGCAAATGTAACTTTCAAACTAATAAAAGGGAGTACACAGGAGGGCAGACAAGAAAAATGAAATTTAAAACGTCAACCTTTGGACACCTGGATGGCTCTGTCAGTTAAGCATCTGCCTTTGACTCAGATCATGCTATCAGGGTCCTGTGATCGAGCCCTACATCAGGCTCCCTGCTCAGGAGGGAGTCTATTTCTCTCTCTATCTCTACCTGCCACTCCCCCTGCTTGTGCTCCCTCTCTCTGTCTTTCTCTCTCAAATAAACAAATAAAATCTTTATTTAAAAAACAATTTTAAGGGTGCCTGGGTGGCTCAGTGGGTTAAGCCGCTGCCTTCGGCTCAGGTCATGATCTCAGGGTCCTGGGATCGAGTCCCGCATCGGGCTCTCTGCTCAGCAGGGAACCTGCTCCCCACCGCCACCTGTCTGCCTCTCTGCCTACTTGTGATCTCTCTCTGTCAAATAAATAAATAAAATCTTTAAAAAAAAAAAAAACAACTTTAAAACGTATCTCTGTACTTAATAGCAGACATGGCCTAGAAATTATTTGCATTTGCAAATATTCTATAGAATGCATAACTTCTTCACCTTGGGAACCCCATTCCCTCACCAAACCAATGGTTCAGTCTTTCTCTTTCTCTCCCTCTCTCCCCCCTTCTCCCCCGTCTCCTTCTCTCCCTTCTTTTCTCTTCCACTCCCTTCCTCTTTTTCTTTCTCTCATTATACATACAATATATACCTACATCTATATACTTGATTCTATTTTCAGATAGCTACATTTGAAGCACTTAGAAAATAGAAACATGGTGAGTGCTGTGAAATGTGTAAACCTGGCGATTCACAGACCCGTACCCCTGGGAATAATAATACATTATATGTTAATTAAAAATTAAAAATTAAAAAATAGAAACAATTTACCCATCACTATGGTTGAATCTATATATTAACAAACAAATTTGACTAATTAAGAAGAAAAAGTCAAATTGAATATCATTGAAATTTGAATTATCTAGCTGTTTGTGGTATTGGGGCTTTTTAATCCTATTTTCAATGATAAGAAAATTCAATCAAATTTATGTAACTTAAATCACTCTATCAGGTCAGAAGTCTATACTAATTACTTTATTGATAATGATAATTTAGGGAAGAAAAAGGAAGGAGGAAAAAAACCCAGATCATTGTGATATGCAGAGAAAACCTCCAGGGTTCAGAACCAGTTTGCAGGAGGAGGGAGAGAAGAGCCTTCGGAGTCAATTTCATCCAAGATTTATCAGCACCACTCTTTCCTCCTTCCGGCTCTGACTTAGGTGGCCTTGATTTGACAGATAAAGTACTACGAGGTTAGAATTAGATACCATGTCTCATTATTAGGGCCTCTAGGAAAGACAAGACAGTGTACACTTGTGAGAATGCCATCAACTATAACCAAGATCTGCCCATAGCCATTATCTGTGCTGCACAGCTTGATAAGAAGACAGAAGGCTTTGAAATTGGATTAAACATGAGCAAAATCCAACTCCTTGGAAAGGCATTCCCTTCTATTCTAAAGAATAAGATTCTCGATATTTAATTTATAGAACTCTTCCAACTTATGAATATCCATCAAATTTTAAATCCATTGGTTTAGAGCAAACTGGGAAAAACTTCAGAGTTAGGCCTCCCATTACAGTTTAATTAAATTGTCCATCTAAAATAGAAAACTCTACAATAACTTACATTAAATATTTCCCAGAAACCCATAAAATGTTACATTGACTTGAAAATCCTCCTAGGTCGCCATTTTGTTCGAAGATGACATACTGAACTACAAATTTGACCTATTGTGTGTGTACTGTATGCTCTTTGGCAGCCACATACTAGGCAATTTTTTTCAGACAAACAGAAAATATCAAATGGTTAAACTTAAACAAAACTTCACTGCTACCAATTAAAGGTTCCTTAGTGTAATGTTTCGGAAATGTTCCAAAATTCTCAGTTTCTTTAAAAAAAAAAAAAAAGTTTCTGCCAAAGTCATTGTTGCCGCATTTACCTAGTCCCAAATGGTAAATATGGCCCTAACTGTTAAGAAAGAAAAAAAAAATTTTTTAGATTAACTATACTAAAGTGCTAGTGTTCCTTTTTTTCCCTTTTTACTTTCTTCTGCAGCAATGTACATAAAATGGACATTGAAATTTATGAAAACAGCCACAGTGTTTATCTTTTTTTTTTTAATATATTTATTTGACAGAGAGAGATCACAAGCAGGCAGGCACAGAGAGACAGAGAGGAGGAAGCAGGCTCCCCGCTGAGCAGGGAGCCCGATGCGGAACTCGATCCCAGGACCCTGAGATCATGACCTGAGCGGAGGGAAGAGGCTTTAACCCACTGAGCCACCCAGACGACCCTATCTTTTTTTATTACAGTGATTAAGGCACTTAAAATACATTCTGAGGTTCAATATGGTCCTTCCAAAAGAGAGCTTTCAGAGAAAATTTGATGTTTTAATAGGAAATAAAAATCCTTTGACTAGAAAAGTCTTGAAACCACCTATCCCACTAAGTGACTTATGCCTCTTTCCTGCTTAGTGAAAACCATCACTTGTTAGTGGAATAAAATTATAAAACTCAATTACTTTAGCCCTAGGTTTTTCTGTAGGCTCTTCACCTTCAAGGTGAGCACGTGATGACTGCAACTAAAAGATCAGTTTGGCTTTATTTAACAAAATGCTTGGTCATTACTTTCTCCTTTGAGGCACACAGGTGCAAAATTAAACTGAACCCACTATTTCAGGTTATAAAGAGTGGATGTGATAGGGCACATACTTCAATGATTTTTTTTTCTGCCAGAAAGTATTCCAACTGTAACATAATATGATGTAAGCCCAAGTCAGAACCTCCACAGAAGGCAGAAATTAGGCTCCATCCATTTTATGTCCTCAGTATGATGTCTTATATATTTCTTATATATTTCTTCAATAAATACAGAATGTGAGAGCAGGAAGTGAATGAAAAAAATAAAAGAATATGTGTCATTTGTGTCTAGCAACTTTCTGTTCTTTAAGAAGGGTTTTGTGTAAAAAAAAATCATGTTTTTAAAATTTTCATAACATGTTTTCCTAGCGAAATTAAACCTAACACTAGTGGGGGTGAAGGGAAGAAATAAAGAAATCCTTGGAAGTCACTCGTGTGCCCTTCATGTCTTGAGATTTAGGAAGGACCCAGAAGGTCAGTGAGAGGGCTCAGCCTCCATCTCCAATATGAGAAGGTGCCCAGAGTCTCGATGTCCAGGCTTCCTCAAATCCATGTCTCTTCAAAGCAGTGTAAGTGGCTAGGGCTGAGACTCACCCTTTGAAATTTTAATCAAAACCCTTTAGAGACTTGTGCCAGGATGGCCAGACCTCTGACAATCTCCCAGTGCTTAGGCCATGCTCCCCTTCCAAACCAGCACCACCCCAAGGCTTCTTTGGTCCTGGTCTCTTCATGTCCCTTATTTAGATCTTACCTATTCCTCTCTCCATGTCAACACAGAGCTGCCTTTCAATACATATGCTCTGCTCCAGGAAGGCTGTTGTATAAGCAAGAATTTCATGAACTCTTCCCCAGCCCTGGCTGCATGATGTGACTCATTCACGACCATATCACTTAATCAGATTACCCCTTGTTTTAGAGGCATGAAACAATTTGTGATGCCACAAATTGGCATCTGTATTGTAACTCTTTTGTATGTCTCGCCATACTTCCCAGTGTGCTGTTCCCATAGTACATGGTTAGTATTTATAACCTAAATGAGAACAGATTCTTTTTTTTTTCCTCTAGAATTATTTTATGTAGCTTCTTTAATCTAGGCATGTTAATCCAGAGCAATGCCCTTTCTGAGCCAATATTCCATAGTAGTAGAATAAGAGGTACCCCTTATATGAAAGTTGGCTAAGGAATTTCTACACTCAGCAATTTCTCCACTATCATAGATACGCGAAGAGTACACTCTTGCTGCTCAAAGCACTATTATGGCAGATCCATGCACCTAACCAACATCATATAACAGCTATGTGGTCATGGAAGTAATAATAATGTTGATGTGGGGCGCCTGGGTGGCTCAGTGGGTTAAAGCCTCTGCCTTCGGCTCAGGTCATGATCTCAGGGTCCTGGGATCGAGCCCCGCATCGGGCTCTGTGCTCAGCAGGGAGCCTGCTTCCTCCTCTCTCTCTGCCTGCTTCTCTGCCTGCTTCTCTGCACTCTGCCTACTTGTGATCTCTGTCTGTCAAATAAATAAATAAAATCTTAAAATAATAATAATAATAATGGTGATGGTGGTCATGGTGGTGGTGGTGGTGGCACACTATATGTATATGTAGGAGAGTTCCGGTATGTTCTCTACCTAAAAGATGATCCTGGAAATCCTCATCTCCCTCATTTCTTAATGTTGGAGAGCCTCAGAGCTCAGTCTTTGACTCTATTCTTTACCCTGTATTCACTTTTTTTGCTGATCTCATCCAATCTCACAGCTTTTTACGTTCTGTCTAGAAACTGATGACTACCAGGTTTATGTCTCTTAGCCCAAGTTTGGCCCTGGACTCTGCTCAACTTCCTACTTAACATTGCCACTTGGATATCTAATACACATCCCAAATTTAGCATGTCCCAACCCATGTTCCTGATCTTCACCACCTGATCTTTCACCCCAGCAACCTCCACAAAAAATAAAATAATAAAAAGTTTTAAAGTTGACCCACTCACAATCTTTCCAATCTCAGTTAATGGCAGCTCCATCCTTCTGGTCAATTCAGACCAAAATCCTTGGGGCCATTGTCTCTTTTGGTCCTACCTTCAAAATACATAAGGAATCTGACCACCTCTCATCACTTCAACTGTGAGCACAGTGAGACAAATCTAGATTAATCATAGAGCCTCGCAACTTATCTCCCTGCTTCCACTGTCAGCTCCTTTTTGTCTAATCCTGACACCACAGTCAAAATAATACTCTAAAAATAGAAGTCAGATCCTGTTATTTTTCCAATGGCCTTCACTTTCACTTAAAGCAGACATCAAAGTCTTTACAGTGGCCAAACAGACTTCATAGGACCTACCTTTCCCTTTCCTTTCTGGCTTAATCTCCTACTACTCTCAGCCACATTCACTCATTCTGCCACATGTATTTCTTTGCTGTTTCTTGAACATGCTAGGAATGGAAATGCTCCTGATTGGTGGACTTCTCTGTCCGAAGTTCTCTAAGTTCAAATGTTAACTTCTTAAGACTTCTCTGACAACCCTATTTAAAAAGGTAAAGGTTCAACCCCATGGCCCTCTTTATCCCTCTTGCACTGCTTTATTTTTTTCCATAACTATTAACACCTTGTAATAAATAATAGTCTATATGTGTGTATTTTATTGTCTAGAATGTAAGCTCAAGGATAGTAATTTGACCATTTTGTTCTAGTGCCTACAATAGAACCAGACATCTAGTAGAAACTCAAAACATATTGGTTGCATGAATTAATGAATGAGTGTGAAAAAGAATCTTTGCTGATTGTTCTAGAAAAGAACAGCAACATTGAATATAAATATATTTTATATTATATATAAATATAAATATAGATATATAAATTACATTCAGCAACACTGAATATAAAGTCTAGCAAGACATATTTACCTTTAGTCTTGGTTCTATCTCATACTAATATCTTGTTTTTGTATAAGTCATTGAACTTCTCTGACCCTCAGTGTCCTCACCTGTAAAATGAGCTTAATAGTACCTTCTCATTCTGTATCAAAAAGCAATTTTGAGGGTGAAACAAGATAATGTATATAAAAACAGCATAAATTTGTAAGTTGTAGTTTTGACAATGTTAAACAAATCATCTTAACAGTGAAATTTCAAAGATAATTTCCTTATTAAACTTACTGCTATTTGACTTATTTAGCATTTCATCACATTCAGTTCTATGAATTGTCATTTATATTTATTCATTTCAACTTTTCATTGTTGAAATGAAACACAGGAATATCATAGTAAGCAGGCAACATCAGGAAAGGCAGAACAGAGGTCAAATCCTCTGTTGTTGAAAATTGTTTTTTGAGTTCTAAGATTTATATAAACATTCTCTTTCAGATAAAACATCCTAAACCTGATCATGCCCAAGGCTAGTAGAATACCTACAAGATTATTTAAAAGGCCAAATGCATCCAAAGCTGTCAAGAAAGGCTCAGCTAGACACAAGGATGAAAAGCACACCACCCCCCACCCCATCCCCTCCACACACATCCGGCCCCTTGCTGCTGTGCTGTGCACACCCCATACAGATACACACACATTCACACAAGCAGACTTGTGCACACACGCACGCACACACACTGGCGAACCTTCCAGACCACCTGCTCCCACAGCAGGTGTCTTCAGCACTTAGATTGCTGGGAGCCAAGCTGCGAGCTGCGGTGAAACGTTCCCAGAACACCCCTCTGCCTGCGGGCTCAGCTGGGGCAGACAGGTGGCCTCTCCATGTAACCATTATCACCCTTCCACCCCTCTGTGACGGGGCAAATGAATTAAACCTTTCCATGCTACCTTAGAAAGACTGCTGACTCTTTTTTCAAAAATGTGTTTCTTCCTTGGAACTAAATATACTCAGTATTGTTCAGTCTCTTCATTTAATCACCTATTTTTTTTTTCAAACAAAAGTTCTCACATATTTATTACTGAAACAATTTGTGCAGAAGTAAAGAAAAAATTATTTTCCCAATATAATATGCCCAACTGTTCTGATAGTGGCAGTTTTTCAGCTTGATAGGGTAAAATTCTAGTGACCTCAAAGCAGCATCAGTGTGAGCCATCCGATGTGTGATTCCTTACAGACACAGCTTGGTTATTTTCCAATGTCTCCTCTTAGAGTTGTACCTGACTTATGAGCAATGTCTCCTCTTAGAGCTGTACCTGACTTATGAGTTTTCAAGTGAATTCACTGGAGAATGAAAATGACTCTGCTTTTGTTTCTTGGCCAGAAATCACTTGATCATGAAAGTCTTACAGGAAACAGGACAAGAAAAGGTGTCAACCCCACACACCACAATGGTGGAGAAAGGGAGAAAAGCAATACATTGTTACTTATGACATCCGTCTGCACGCAAGTCTCTGTCTTTAACCAAAATGAATCGGACACAACCATGCCATCAAGGAGTACATGCTCATGTAACAAAGACAAGAAACACACTCTTTGATCAATAAGTTACCTGGGTAGTTAGTAGGTTAGATTGCTTAGGACAGGAGGATGGATGTGAGCTGAATCTGTGATATGCGTGGAATTTGCCTTCTTCAATAAATTTATTTTATAAGCTTGAAATACGTAAGGAGTAGGGCAAAGAAACAAAAACAAAACACACGCACACGCACACACACACACACACACACACACATACACACACATACACAAAACCATGTTATCGTAACAGCTGGCAGCAGAATTCTTCTTAGAAAAGGAACGGTCTCTGTTTGGGAAATGCTTTCATAAATACCTTGGATGAATGCCGGTGCTAAAGGTCAGCAGCTGCCAAGACAACAAACAGGAATGTGGTTGGCAGAAGAAAGAGACAGGACACAGAGGACAACCAGGTCACATGGTGGCAGGCCAGATACCGGTAATAGAGTAAAAGCAGCTAACCACTTCATACCAGGCATTGTTCCAAGTGGTTTTTTATGGTTTATCTCATTTAACCTCACAACAACCCTGCGGATTAGGTATTATTATTCACCACGATTTTATCGAAAGCTCACTTTTCAGAAATGCCAAGGCATTTTCAAAATCAGAAATATCCAACATTTAATTTGTAAGCTACTGTGTCTGTGATATAAATCCCTCTTCCTGAACAGTCAACTTTTCTACACAGGCATAAATATCCATGGTGAGTAATTTTTTGAGTGTATATGTAAATGAAAGAAAATCACTGGGTGACATATCAGGGCCAAAGTGGCACAGAACATGGAGAGGTTCATGGGAAACTGAGGCAATCTCTTAATGAGTAATTTGGCAGAAGCAGGAGACTGGACCCATAGGTGACCATGACAGTATGCTTCTTGGGAATTCACAGACATAGACGGGAAAGCATTGGACTTTCTGCAGTGAGTGGGAATGTGTTTGACTCTATGTCAAACCAGTAATACTAGTAACACTGTGTGGAGTCAGCATAATTAACAGAGTTCCAAACAATTTTCTACTTGACCTCCTGCGTACTAAGCTAAAAAAGTTTTTTCTGTATGCTAAGCTCTGTGCTAAGTGCTCAATATATGTTACTTTATTTATTTATTTATTTAAGATTTTGGTTTATTTATTTGACAAACGGAGATCACAAATAGGCAGAGAGGCAGGCAGAGAGAGAGGAGGAAGGGGGCTCCCCACTGAGCAGAGAGCCCGATGCGGATCCCAGGAGTCTGGGATCATGACCTGAGCTGAAGGCAGAGGCTTTAACCCACTGAGCCACCCAGGCGCCCCTATGTTACTTTGTTTAAACCTCACTGAAACACTCTAAGTTCTAGGTCAACCCAATAGCAAGGAGCTGGCAAGTAATAGAGATAGATTTGAAACCAGGGCTTTCAGACTCCTGACACAATCCATTTAAAATCACCAACTCTGAAGGCAGTACTCTCTTTTACCACCTACAGCTAAAGGATGTCATTGCAGGCTAAAGGTATGAAGGTTCCCTTCCTTTATATGTTTATCTGCTTTGTATTAGAGAAATACATAGCAGTGTTCCATTGGAGATAAAGTGAGTCCGTATAAGGAATTACACGTAGAAGCAGATTCTCTTCTTCTCCTCCGTTGAAGAAGGTTACGGAAACCTCCACAAACTAAAATTATGGCAGAGAGAAGAAAAAAGATCAAGAAAGACTGGGACACCTGGGTGGCTCAGTTGGTTGGACGACTGCTTTCGGCTCAGGTCATGATCCCGGAGTCTCGGGATCAAGTCCCGCATTGGGCTCTCAGCTCCACGGGGAATCTGCTTCTCCCTCTGACCTTCTCCTCACTCATGCTCTCTCTCATTGTCTCTCTCTCAAATAAATAAATAAATAATCTTTAAAAAAAAAAAAAAAAGAAAGAAAGATTGAAATACATAGAAAGGGGGAAATAAAAGAAAAAAAAAGCATTTGTTGACGGAGGGAGGAATGGTCTCGGCAGAGGTATGAGTCTAGTCTACAAATCTCCTGTCCCTGAGTGGTACCTGTCATTTCGTGTATGGCAGATTAATTTTGTTGTCTTTCACACCGACCTCTATTTGCTTTTATTTATTTATAAAGGATGGGAACCTTCATACCATGTTTATTCTTACGGGCCTCTTTAAAATCTCTTTTATCCTGGTAATGGGAAGCCACCCCACACTAAACTCCTATAGATTAGAATTTGAAACCCTACACTGAAGAAATTTCTGAATATTATAAAATGAACCATGCCACTCTTCACCAAAATAACAGTTCTTTGAATATATAGTTAAACAAAATGTTTGCAATAGAGCTAAAAGTAAGAACTGTAAGTGGGCCATCAGCTGACTAGGATCTACTCTTAGTTTCCTACCTCAACCTTATAGTGAATGCTCTTTGCTAAACCAGCATAACAACCCCTTTCACTCCATTGCCTGATATAGAAGACATTGGTAAGTGGATGTCTGTGTGGCACTCTGAGCTCTTCTGTTAAAGAGCAGCCCATAAAAGTTTAGAGCGACATTTGGTAATGAGACAGGGGAACAGACCCTTCCCAACCCTGCTGGTAAAAGTAGAAATAGGAACATACCATCTAGAAGACAATGTCATTGAATAGCGGAAGCTTTGCAATATTGACTCATAACTCCACAGCTGTGAATTGATCCTAAAAAAACAGAATTGTCAAATGTATGCTCTATAGATTACTATGCATTACGCCATTAAAAATGACTTTGTAGACTATAATAGTAAAAGAAATTGCCATGGAAAACTGTTCATGATATGCTAAGTCTTTAAAAACTTATCACATAGTAGATCTTGCATGATCTTGTATGAGAGCCTCTAAATATAGATCGTGAGATAAACTGAAGATAGATCAGTATATAAGGGTAGATATAGATACCTTCGTAAATATAAATATTCCTACAGAAATACATATAATTCTATGAAGTATGTATGTATATCTAGATATCTATCCAGATATCTCTTTATATCTAGATTAAATGTTAATAAAAATAGGATTTGAGGTGATTTAACATTTGCGTTTATTGCTGTCGGTATTTGTCCAAAATATATGTGGATTTTCTGCAATAAATATGTAAGTTTCCATTATTAAATATGTATTACTTTGTAAAACAGAAAAATATTTGAGTGGATGGCCCAAGGAAAAAACAGCTATCTAGATAAAAGCAAAATACGATTATGCATATCTTTGTGGACAAGCCCCAATTCTACCAATGCTGTCTCGTGCCCTTTGGGCTTTGTCACAGGCAGAGACGTACCTTCTATGCCATGTGGCCAGGCTATGTTGGAATGGAGTCACAGCCACCATCCCGGTCCCCAAGCCAGGGACAACTGCAGTGGTGGCTTTTGATTTCCTAGGATCTCTGAAGGGATATGTGACCTTTCACACAAATTTTAGGACAGTGAGCCACCTATCATCTGAAACATGATTAAACAATTGCTTTAAGGTATTCTAAATTCATCTGGGAAACATCTTCAGATTTTTTAAGTGAAGACGAACCTAATTCCACACTGTACCTTTATTTATATGGCTAACAAAATGGGAGCCAATCCCTCAACCCAGTTACCAGTGGCTGGGTAGTAGAGGGAATAGGAAAATTTGTTTTGGCATCCAATTCCTTCTTGTTTTATCCATCTAGGACTGCCTCCCCAGTTTAATAACGAAGAAGGAAATGTGGTCACCTCCACTAGGGAGTATCGCCTTAGAGTCAATATTTCTGGTATAATATCTCCTGCAGAATGCTGGCTCTTTAGAAGAATGCTTTAAGAAATAAATATAGAGATGTTCTTTCTCAACTATGGAAGATTAGGATTCAACTTGATACATGACTGAAGGCCTAGATGTTGTGCATGAAAAATATAGGAAGGGAAAATTACTGAATCCATTCTTGCATTATGATTTAAGTTACAGTATCCCTAGTGATCAGCACATAGAATAGAAATGTATATATGCTGGGGTGCCTGGGTGGCTCAATGGGTTAAAGCCTCTGCCTTCAGCTCAGGCCATGATCCCAGGGTCCTTGGATTGAGCCCCATATTGGGCTCCCTGCTGAGCCTGCTTCCTCCTCTCTCTGCCTGCTTCTCTGCCTACTTGTGATCTCTGTCTGCCAAATAAATAAATAAAATCTTAAAAAAAACAAAAGAAATGTATATATACTAAAATGTCCAGTGCAATGGTCTCACAGCAGAAGATTCTTTTTTACTCTTTAATTTTCTTGAATTTGTTTCATGGATTTTTCCCCCTCCTTTATGAGACCCTCCCTAATTTATACAGAATGCATGTAGCCACAAGGTAGCATTTCTTTCAGCATTCAAGAGTCTCACTCAAGGCTGAATCCTCTAGCTAATATTCTGGCAGTTCCTGGTAGTTGCAGTCTATCTTCTGGTTCACAAAATGCCTTCTATGATTGTAGCCACAATCCCAACATTCAGAGCAAGGACCATGAACCAAAACAGACGCAGAGAGTTGATTCTGAGTTTCTTCTGCATTCCCTTCACTTCAACCCCTTTTCAGATGAATGGGTTTGATGATGAATTAGTCTTCCATTTTTATGAAAAAAATGTTTCTTTTCCTTCTAGAGACAGTCTGGGTTACAGTGTGATTGGTGGTCACTACTATCATAGGTCAAAACCTTACACTGGAGATACAGGGTGCACAAATCTCTCCAGACTTTACAGACATGAAGCTGCAATCAAAATAAGAGACACGCCTTATTAGTCTCATCTTGATTACATCTACACTTGAACAGGTGATAGGCTGGAGTTGCAAAGTCAGACATGGGAGATGTGCTATAGGTATCAAGAACCACCACCAGATTTGGATCTGAGGTGGGTAGACTGACTTGAGCAAAGAGTTTGGTTCAAATGCACAAAATATAGTGCCCCCCCCCCAGTACAGGCTTTGCAAATAAATTGGATTTTGAAAACTAAGACCGTATCTTGTTTTCTTTCTTTTTTAAAAGTTAGCTTTTTGGTAACAGTAATCAAAGAATAACTACTCTGAATTTCTCTTAAAATGGCAGAACACTCCTAAATTAAAGACTCTTTGAAAACAATATTGGCCCAATAAACCATATTCTTGAAATATCTCCTAGTTTTTAAGTCACCTAACTTTTTTCTACTTAAATTAATAAGATACAATATATCATTGCTGGTCTAATTTGCTTGTGGGAAATCTCATTACACATAAGTTTTCACAAACTCAGTGTCAAGTGCCTCTTTTCTCTTCATTTCAACATCACAGTTGATTATGTGCTAGGACAGACACGGGCTGCAATTACAAAGAGGTGGCAGATATACAAAACAGGTTATTATGCAGCAGAGACTACTTAGTAATACATAACTTACAATGTAATTTACTTGTTTCCCCTACAAAGTTACATGACTTGCAAACACAGTAAAATACTTCACTTCCAGTCATAAAGGGGGGATTTATTGTATATTTCCTGTTTCAGCGGCAATCTTGTTATAGCTCCCACGGGTAAACAAAACACAAGAGAATTTTAGCTTCCTTTATTAATTGCTCAAACTGGAACAGAGCTAATATTGAAGGAAATAGGAACAGGCTGTAAGAGTATTGTACCTGCTGGGTGTTTGGGAATCTCTTTTGTATTTCTAAGTCGTTACTCAATCGTTGTGTCTTTTAGAAAACTTTTTAATTGTGAGGTTTCTCTTCCTAAGAAGTCAGCTAACTTGTTAAATTTTACATAATAGGTTAGACTGTAATATCAAAGCTAGATTTCCTAAGCCACATTTTAGATCCTTTCCTTAGCAGTGTACACTTGCTTCTTACAAAATAATAAATAATAATAAAAATCATTTTCCCAAGCACCTTAGTCCAAAGTTACAGCTGTATTTGGTTACTCTTTGGATGGGAAATAGGTCGGTTGCTTTTCTTCTCGGCCTGCAAGCCTTGCTCCTGAAACCTTTCCACACACACTCCTCGTATTTCAAAGAGAGCCCCCACTGGGAGGCTGGAAGACCTGACCGTGAGAGAAGGAAGTTATGCTAATTTCCCACCCCAAAGACACCAGTGAGCATTTCAAAGACTTGCAGCTTAGGAGGGAAACAAGGCTTCATTCTGGATCAATTCAAAGTTGATTTCACTCGCAGGTTTTCGGCTCTGCCATCTCGACCCTCCTTTCCCTCCTGCATAGCCGAAGAAATCACTTCGCTGCTTGAGGCTGGAGGGGACAAGGTGTCCTCGCGGGAGCCCGGGCTGTGCGCTAATTGAAGACATGGATGGCTGTGTTTCTGGCCACAGAACAGCCAGGACTCTAAGTCTGGGGAACTCACGGCCCCCCCGGAAACGTTCGCACCACAACCGTCTGTGTAGCTTCTCTGACATTCAGGAGTACTTTGCCTCTCAGACTTGAAAGATTCCAGAAGAAGGAAGAGGGGAGCCCTGGAAAAGGAAACAATTTGAACACATTTTTTTACACATCTGCTGACAGTAACAGAACAGACTCTCACCTTTGTTGCTTGAGGAATTTCTAATGGAGAAACCTTTCAGGAAGAAATGATACCTATTAAAGAAATTTTTCAGGAAGCAATACAGTCCAATGCAGGGATCCATTCCACGAATATTTTATATATGTACAGTGACATAATTCTTAACATTTCCCCCATCCTCTTTGAAAATCTGATGAACAGTATGAACTATGGCCCCAGGAGAAAGAATATACATATATAAATACAAAGCCTAGGTCACAAGCCTCCTGCAGTAGAGCTCAGAGGCCTCCCCAACTCCAGTTAAGAGCCCAGGTTTCCAGGTTTCAGTGGGGGAAGGGGAGAGGGTGCTTTGGGCATCTATAGCCTTTCACAGTGGCAAAGGAGCCCCCAGAAAGTCTCGCCGTCCCTGCAGTCCCTGTAGGTGAAATTGTCAATCATCTTCATGAGGAAACGTCTTGCGCACCCTCTTGTGCTGACCTGGGAAAGTCGGAGAATAAAGGTTTTTTTGGAAGAAGAAGGCTGGGACTCAGGAGTTCTGACATGTTTTTAAAGTTGCTGCTCCTACTTGTGTGATGTCTCTAGAGCTCAGATCTTCTGGTGTAAAATGGAGGAAGTGACAGAGTACGAAAGCAGAGGTCCCCACTACGGTCTTAAATTCTGTGACCAAATTAGCTATTCAGACCATCACTAGGGCACAAGTCTTGTCTCTTTACCAGTTGCTAGTTGTGTTACTGGGTTGGCAATGGGAACTTGCTGAGCCTGCTTCCTTACCTGTCAGCAATACAGATTTCATTGTGACCAATGGAAGGCACTAGCATAATGCTTCACAGAGTGTTTAATGAGTAACTTTTTTTTTTTATGAAAGTGCCAAGTTTCTTGGCCTCAATCTTACACCAAAATAATAAATCGATGACTTATAAGAAGAAACCACAAAAGTATGAGAAATGGTGTGAAGAATTTTTTTAATCTTGAAAAAGTGGATACATTTGTGTCTATGTAATGACTTAGAAATTCTGCGTAGCTGTTAAAAAAAAGCATAAAGACAAATGACAGACATAGAAAATATTTGCCAACAATATGATAGACAAAAAAACTAATTTTGTTACTGTGCATTAAAAGTCTTACAAATCAATTAACATAGCAAAAATGCTCAACACTAGTTTTCATCCACTAAATCGACAGTTTAAAAATTTGATAATATCCATTACTGGAAAGTGGGGAATAGATGTCTATACATTGTAGGTGGCAGTGTAAGCTGGTACAAACAATTTGGAGGGAAATTTGACAATATCTACCATATTATTAAAACAGATAATTTTTCAGCTAAAGGCCATTTTTCTAAAAATTTGTCAAGCACATATATTTACCCAAGTCCTCAAGCTAAAAAATGTATATTTAAATGTTCACTCTTGTATTGCTTGATTTTTTTAAAAAAATATTTATTTATTTATTTATTTATTTATTTATTTTTAAGAGAGAGAACACAAGGAAGAAGGGGGTGCAGCAGAGGGAGAGGGAGAGAAAGAATCTTTAGCAGATTCCATACTGAGAGCAGAACCCATGCAGGGCTCCATCTCATAACCCTCAGATCCTGACCTGAGCTGAAATCAAGAGTCAGATGCTTAACAAACTGAGCCACTCAGGTACCCTTATTTATTTTTTTTTTAATAGGCTCCGTGCCCAACATGGGGCTTGAACTCATGACCCAGAGATCAAGAGTCACAGGCTCTGCTGACTGAGCCAGCCAGGCACCCCTGTTTGATTAAAAAAAAAAAAAAGAAAAGAAAAAGAATCTAATCTGGATATCCAGCAGTAGGACACTAATTAAAAATTTAGATTACTTCAAGATAAGAGTATATTTTGATACCACCTAAAGGAATAGAGTACATCTATATGTTTTGATCTGGAAGTATGTCCAAGATAGAATAAGCAAAGAAAGATGCATACAGAACACTTTATGTTAAAATACACACACACACACACACACACACACACACACACACACATAGGGAAATTCCTGGAGGAATACACAAGAAAAAAAACCAGCAGTTACTTCTGGAGAGCATTTTTTACTTTTTTTTTTTTATCATGGTAAAATAAATATAATAAAAATTTACCATTTTAAGCATTTTCTGTACATTTCTGTAGTCTTAAGTACATTCATATTGTTGTACAACAATCATCACCATCCATTTCCAGAACATTTTTATCTTCATCAGTTCTGTTCCCAAGAAGCACTCACTCCCCACTCCCCTTTCCCTGCCAGCCCCTGGCAACCACCATTTTACCTTCTGTTTCTATGAGACTGACTACTCTAGGAATCTCATGTGAAAGAAATCATACAATACACAGCCTTTCATGACCGGTTCATTTCACTTAGCATGTCTTGAAGTTTCATCCATGTTGTAGCATAGATCAAATTTTCCTTCCTTTTTAAGGCTGAGATCAAATTTTCCTTCCTTCTTAAGGCTGAGTAATATTCCATTGGCTGTATATGCTACATTTTGTTTATCCACTCCTCTATTGATGAACACTTGAGCTTATTGCCTTTTCTTACATACATGTTGCTGTTTTTTTTATCTGTTTAAGTGAAAAAGGACTTTTAAATTTTCCCTGAGAATATATTAACAGTACAGAGCATCAAAATACAAATTAATTTGACTAGAAACAGAGAGTTTCCAATGCTTCATTTTGAATTTGATTGGAGGTGCTAAGAATAAAGGAGGGAGCCCACCATGAGATGAGATTCAAAATGAGCTTTGTGGTTACTCCTAAGAAAAAAACACTTTCCTCATTTTCCATTTCCAGCAATTGGGGTATATAAAGGCAAAATAGCTTTCTGGTCAAAGACCACATATTCTGTCATGTTTGGTGTTCAGACACATGTAAACACGCCTGCTGGCATACGGTGGAAGGGGAGAAGGGATTTAGTGAAGACTGAAATATAAAACACTGTAGAGTTCTAATGAGAAAGTTTGTTCTCAGGAATTCAGCCACTAGGTAGTAAAAACCACTGTTAATAGTGTTGTCTCTACTGGGCTGGCATGTAGGATAAGGGTATGACCAGCCCTACCGCCAGCAGGAGTGCTTTGTATCCTTACTGTCTTACATCCCTAACCCCCAATTCAAACCCCCAGTAGTTGCATCTGACAAGATGAGCCTGAGTCACATACCCCACAAAAAGCACAAGGGAGGCTAAGAGAGTGGACCTCTAGGGTATGAAGTAGACTCTGCACCCCACCAAGCCTCAGGCAATGGAGAATTCAAATACACAGGAAAAGGGTGAATTCATGGGACAGGGTAAAATATAGTAATAAAACTGAGAAATGGCAATAAATTAATGACTTCATTATTTAGTTAATATATTTTAATATAATCTGCTATAAATAGACAAATCTAAAAAAAACTGAAACCTAAAATCTTAATCTATAAAAACATAAGTGAAATCCATATTTTGACACTTTAAACTTCAAAAGGTTAAGTCATCAATGGAGTGGCCATCATCATGATTTGGAACCAGGAAAGTCACCCATTTTGATAATTTTTTTTTCCATTTCCCTCAAATTCTTCAAACATTTATGCTGAAAAACACCTACTTTTTCGTTTAGAGAACAGACTGCAGTTGATGGAGATTTTTTCTTTAATGGCAGGAGTGACATCATCAAAATGGCGATAGATGAAACCTAGCCTCATTCCCCTACAAAGAGCAACAATTAGCTATCCAAGAATAAAACAACACTGGGAGAGCCCTGGCATCCATTTGAAGTTAAACAGCACAGCGAAACAAAAAATCCAAGAAAAACCGCACAAGAAGCAAAGGAAGACAGCTTCATTTTGCCTGTCTCGACCCATCTTACAGGCCAGCACTGCTCAGTGTAAAGAGAGAACTTCCCATCTAGAAAGAGCTCCCTCACCAGGGAAGGAAACGAAGGTCAGAGACCAGCTTCCCCAGCCTTCTAGCTCCCCCTGAAAGTCTCACTTCAGTTTCACTGCACCCAGAAAGTGGCAAAGCAGAGACATAGAGAGACAGCAAGGAACAAGGAGGAAGAGCAGGGGATACAGACAGTCACCATGCAGCACGGGCAATCCTGGGCCATGGTGACCTGCTCTATAGACAAAGACAGAAGATTCTGATGAAAATGATGCAGTGCCTTCTGCTCGGTTCACCACCACTACTTATCGTCTGTGGACACCAGTCTCCCGCATCTGTCCCTGCTGCCTCCTCCCTCACCCAGTCCAGAGCCCAGGAGCTGCAATCAAACCCAACCTATGTGGAGGCATGAGCGTAAGATGCCAGCATGGAATCCTGTGGCTGAGCTCCATAGCCTAGCAGGCACAGGGGCCAGCCCCTCCAGCTGCGTATTTGTGTGCTGCTACCCTGACACCTGTCACCAGCCTCCACTGCTGCATGCGGACCTGCGACAAACTGTGCAGCCATGGGAGAGCCTGCCAGCAGCCAGGGTCCCCGTAGCTGCCAAAGAGCCCCTAGTTGGCCAGTCCCACTCCCACCCCCCCACCCACGATGTGTGTGGCTGCATCTGGTCCCAGCCACTACACAGGCTCCTGCTGCGGGATCCATACCCAAGTGTGCACACACCAGTGGTTTCAGCCACCATCACTGCCTGCCCAGGTCACGAGCTACTGGACCTGAAGGTTCTGCTAAGAATCCCAACAGTCCCTACAGCCACTGTATTCCCCACAGTGCTGACCAAGGACCACATGGGTGGTCATACCGTGGGTGTTCATATCCTGTGCTCCAGCAGCCTAAGCCAAAGGGACATAATGCACTCCTGTATCCACTGCTGCCACATGACCCCACACCTTGTGCCCTATATGACTAGACCCAGGGTGACAGGACATTGTGTTTCAGGACTGAAGTCAATCCACAAAGTCCAGAAGAGGTAACTTGTTCTGCAAAGGCACAGACACCTACTCAAGACTACAGGGTTCATGAAGTATGAGCGAATCATGACTATACTAAAGAAATATAGTAAACCTTAAGTAACTGTCCTCAAAGAAATGGATACCTAGGAATTGTCTGACAAAGAATTTAAAATAATTGTTTCAAAGATGCTCAGAGAGGTACAAGAGAACACAGATAAATTATATGACAATATCAAGTAAACAAATGCAAGAACAAAATGAGGTCAACAAAGCAATAGAAAACATAAAAATAAACCAAACAAATATTGGAGCTTAAGAAATGTACAAATATTGAACTGAAGAATTCAACAGACAACTTCAATAACAGACTTAACCAAGCAGGAGAATCAGCAAGCTAGAAGACAGGCCAAGTGGAATTATCCAGTCAAAAACCAAAAAGGAAAAGGAATGAAGAAAGCTGACAGCACTTACGGGATACCAGTAAGAGAAACAGTGTACACGATTGGAGTCCCAGAAGGGGAAGAGAGAGAGAATGGGGTAGAAAGCTTATTTAAAGAAAGAATAGCTGAGAACTTTCCCTGTCTAGGAAAAGATCTGGACATTTGAATTCATGAAGCTAGTAGGTTACCCTAAAAATTTCAATCTAAAATGATCTTCTCCAAGACACACTGTAATAAAATTTTCTAAAATGAAAGGCAAAAAGACAATTTTTTTTCCTTTTAAATATTATTTATTTATTTTATTATGTTATGTTTGTCACCATACAGTACATCATCAGTTTTTGATGTAGTAGTCCATGATTCATTTTTTGCATATGACACCCAGTGCTTTGTGCAATATGTGCCCTTCTTAATACTCATCACCAGGCCCACCCATCCCCCCACCCCCTCCCCTCTAAAACCCTCAGTTTGTTTCCCAGAGTCCATAGTCTCTCATGGTTCATCCCTCCTTCCAATTTCCCCCCTTCATTTTCCCCTTCCTTCTCCTAATGTCCTCCATGCTATTCCTTATGTTCCACAAATAAGTGAAACTATATGATAATTGTCTTTCTCTGCTTAACTTATTTCATTTAGCACAATCTCCCTCAGTTCCACCCATGTTGATGCAAATGGGGTATTCATCCTTTCTGATGGCTGAGTAATATTCCATTGTATATACTGACCGCAACTTCTTTATCCATTTGTCTGTTGAAGGGCATCTCAGCTCCTTCCATGGTTTAGCCATTTTGGACATTGGTGCTATGAACATTGAGGTGTACGTGGCCCTTCTTTTCACTACATCTGTATCTTTTGGGTAAATACTCAGTATTGTAATTGCTCATTCGTAGGGTAGCTCTATTTTTAATGTTTTGAGGAAACTCCACATTGTGTTCAAAAGTGGCTACACCCACTTTCATTCCCACCAACAGTGTAAGAGGGTTCCTTTATCTCCACAACCTCTTCAACATCTGATGTTTCTTGCCTTATCAATTTTTGCCTTTCTAACTCATGTAAGGTGGTATCTCAATGTGGTTTTGATTTGAATTTCCCTGATGACTAATGATGACGAACATTTTTTTCATGTGTCTGTTTGCCATTTGTATGTCTTCTTTTGAGAAGTGTCTGTTCATGTCTTCTGCCATTTTTTGACTTATTTGTGTTTTGGGTATTGAGTTTGAGAAGTTCTTTGTAGATCTTGGATATCAGCCCTTTATCTGTAGTGCCACTTACAAATATCTTCTCCCATTCTATGGGTTGCCTCTTTGTTTTGTTGACTGTTTCCTTTGCTGTAAAGAAACTTTTTACCAAGATGAAGTCCCAAAAGTTCATTTTCACTTTTTTTTCCCTTGCCTTTGGAGACATATTTTGAGAGAAGTTGCTGTGGCTAATGTCAAAGAGGTTACTGTCTAAGTTCTCCTCTAGGACTTTGAGGGATTCCTGTCTCACAGTGAGGTCTTTTATCCATTTAGAGTATATCTTTGTGTATGGTGTAAGGCGATGGTCGAGTTTCATTCTTCTGTATATAGCTGTCTAATTTTCCCAGCACCATTTATTGAAGAGACTGTCTTTTTTCCATTGGATATTTTTCCTGCTTTGTTGAAAATTATTTGACCATAGAGTTGAGGGTCCATATCTGGGCTCTCTTTTCTGTTCCACTGATCTGTGTCTGTTTTTTGTGCCATTACCATGCTGTCTTGGTGATCACAGTTTGTAATATAGTTTGAAATCAGGCAATGTGATACCCCCAGATTTGTTTTTTTTTTCAACATTTCCTTGGAGATGCAGGGTCTTTCTGGTTCCACACACAAATTTAAGGATTTTTTTTCTCCAGGTCCTTGAAAAATGCCATTGGCATTTTGATCGGGATGGCATAGAAAGTATAGATTGCTCTGGACAGCATAGTCGTTTTAACAATGTGTACAATGTGTATCCTTTGATCCATGACCATGGAATGTTTTTCCATCTTTTTGCGTATCTTTCAATTTCTTTCATAAGTGTTCTGTCATTTCTAGAATATAGATCTTTTACCTCTCGGTTAGGTTTATTCCAAGGTATCGTATGGTTTTTGGTGCTACTGTAAATGGAATTGATTCCCTAATTTCTCTTTATAAAGTTAGATTGTTAGCGTATAGTAAAGCAACTGATTTCTGTGCATTGATGTTGTATCCTACCACTCTACTGAATTGCTGTATGAGTTCTAGTAATTTGAGGGTGGAGTGTTTTAGGTTTTCCACATAAAGTATCATGTCATCTGCAAAGAGAGAGAGTTTGACTTCTTCTTTGCCAATTTGAATACCTTTTATTTCTTTTTGTTCTCTGATTGCTGTTGCTAGGACTTCTAGTACTATGTTAAAAAATGGTGGTATGTGTGAGTGTCCTTGTCGTGTTCCTGATCTTAAGGGGAAGACTCTCAGCTCTTCCCCATTGAGAATGATATTTACTGTGGGCTTTTCATAGACAGTTTTTATGAAACTGAGGAATGTTCCTCTAACCTTATACTCTGAAGAGTTTTAATCAGGAAAGGATGTTGTATACTGTCAAATGCTTTTTCTGCATCAGTTGAGAGGACCATATGGTTCTTGTCTCTTCTCTTATTAATGTGTTCTATCACACTAATTGATTTGTGAATGTTGAACCACCCTTGCACCCCAGGGATAAAACCCACCTGGTTGTGATGGATAATCCCTTTAATGTACTGTTGGATCCTATTAGCTAGGATCTCGTTGAGAATTTTGGCATACATACTCATCAGGATATTGGTCTGTAATTCTCCTTTGTGATGGGTTCTTTGCCTGTTTTGGGGATCAAGGTAATGCTGGCCTCATATAATGAGTTTGGAAGTTTTCCTTCTATTTCTATTTTTTTAAACAGCTTCAGGAGAATATGTATTATTTCTTCTTTGAATGTTTTGTAGAATTCCCATCAGGTCCTGGACTCTTGTTTTGGGGCAGGTTTTTGATCACTGGACATCCATCAGGTCCTGGACTCTTGTTTTGGGGGAGGTTTTTGATCACTGCTTCTACCTCGTTACTGGTTGTTGGTTTATTCAGGTTGTCAATTTCTTCTTGTTTCAGTCTTGATAGTTTATAATTTTCCAGAAAGGCATCCATTTCTTCCAGATTGCTTAATTTATTGGCATATAGCTGTTGATAATTATTTTAATAGTTGTTTCTATTTCTTTGGTATTAGTTGTGATATCTCCCCTTTCATTCATAATTTTATTAATTTGGGACCCTTTCTCTTTTCTTTTGGATAAATCTGGTCAGTGGTTTATCAATCTTATTAATTCTTTCAAAGAACCAGCTTCCAGTTTCATTGATCTGCTCTACTGTATTTCTGGTTTCTAATTCAATGATCTCTGCTCTAATCTTAATTATTTCTCTTCTTGTGCATGGCTTAGGCTTTATCTTTCTCCAGTACTTTAAGGTGTAAAATTAATTTGTGTATTCAGGATTTTTCTATTTTTCTGAGTGGGGCTTGGATGGCTATGTACTTCTCCGTTGGGACTAGCTTTGCAGTATCCCATAAGTTCTGGACTGATGTGTTTTTGTTCTCATTGGTTTCCATGAATTCTATAAGTTCTTCTTTGATTTTCTGGTTGACCCAAGCATTCTTAAGTTTGATGATCTTTAGCTTCCAAGTGTTTAAATTTCTTACAAGTTTTTTCTTGTAATTGAGTTCCAGTTTCAAATCATTATGGTATGTGAATATGCTGGGAAAAATCTCAATCTTTTGGTATCAATTGAGACCAAATTTGTGACCCAGTGTGTGGTCTATTTTGGAGAAAGTTCCATATGCACTCAAGAAAAATGAGTATTCTCCATTTTAGAGTGGAATGTTCTGTATATATCTATGAAGTCCATCTGGCCCAGTGTATCATTCAAAGCTCTTGTTTCTTCATTGATTTTCTGCTTAGATGATCTGTCTATTGCCAAGAGTAGAGTGTTGAGGTCTCTTACTATTAACATATTATTATCAATATATCTATTTTGGTTAACCGTTGTCTTATGTAGTTGGCTGCTCCTCTGTTGGGGGCATAGATATTTACAATTGTTAGATACTCTTGTTGCATAGACTCTTTAAGAATGATATAGTGTCCTTCTGTATCTATAACTACAGTCCTTAGCTTAAAATCTAATTTGTCTGGTATAAGAATTGCTACCCCAAGGCGCCTGGATGGCTGAGTGGGTTAAGCCACTGCCTTCGGCTCAGGTCATGATCTCAGGGTCCTGGGATGGAGCCTCGCATCAGGCTCTCTGCTCAGCAGGGAGCCTGCTTCCCCCTCTCTCTCTGCCTACTTGTGATCTCTCTCTGTTAAATAAATAAATAAAATCTTTAAAAAAAAAAAAAGAGGGAGGACGAGTCAAGATGGCGGAGAAGTAGCAGGCTGAGACTACTTCAGCTAGCCGGAGATCAGCTAGATAGCTTATCTAAAGATTGCAAACACCTGCAAATCCATCGGCAGATCGAAGAGAAGAAGAACAGCAATTCTGGAAACAGAAAAACAACCACTTTCTGAAAGGTAGGACCGGCGGAGAAGTGAATCCAAAGCGACGGGAAGATAGACCCCGGGGGGAGGGGCTGGCTCCCGGCCAGCAGCGGAGCAACGGTGCACAAAATCAGGACTTTTAAAAGTCTGTTCTGCTGAGGGACATCGCTCCAGAGGCTAAACCGGGGCGAAGCCCACGCAGGGTCAGCGTGGCCTCAGGTCCCGCAGGGTCACTGAAGGATCGGGGGTGTCTGAGTGTCGCAGACCTTGCGGGTATTGAAACGGGAAAGCCAGCTACAGAGACAGAGCTGACAGTAAGCTCACAGCTCGGTGTTACCTTGAACCGGTCGCAGGCTCGGTGAGCTCGGAGCGCGGCCGGAGGTCAGGCAGACGGGAGTAACTGGGCGCTGTTCTCTGAGGGCGCACTGAGGAGTGGGGCCCTGGGCTCTCGGCTCCTCCGGGCCGGAGACCAGGAGGCCGCCATTTGTATTCCCGTCCTCCGGAACTCTACAGAAAGCGCTCAGGGAACAAAAGCTTCTGAAAGCAAACCCGAGCGATTACTCACCCCGGCCCCTGCTAAGGGCGGTGCAATTCCGCCTGGGGCAAAGACACTTGAGAATCACTACACCAGGCCCCTCCCCTAGAAGATCAACAAGAAATCCAGCGGAGACCAAGTTCACCTACCAAGGAGTGCGGTTTCAATACCAAGGAGAGCAGCAGAATTCCAGAGGAGGAGAAAGCAAAGCACAGAACTCATGGCTTTTTCCCTGTGATTTTTTTTAGTCTTGCAGTTAATTTAATTTTTTTCTTTTTCATTTTTTGTTTTTTTTTCTCGCCTTCTGGTAAAATTTTTTTTTTAACTTTTACCTTTTTCTTTTTTAACGTTTTTTAACTAGTTTAATATATATATTTTTTCTTTTTTATATTTTTCTTTATTTGTTTTCTTTTTTTTAATTCTTTTCTTTTCTTTTTTTTTCTTTTTTCTTTTTTTTTTTTTCTTTCGTCCTTTTGAACCTCTTTTTATCCCCTTTCTCCCCCCTCACGATTTGGGATCTATTCTAATTTGGTTAAAGCATATTTTCCTGGGGTTGTTGCCACCCTTTTAGTATTTTACTTGCTCCTTCATATACTCTTATCTGGACAAAATGACAAGACGGAAAAATTCAACACAAAAAAAAGAACAAGAGGCAGTACTGAAGGCTAGGGACCTAATCAATACAGACATTGGTAATATGTCAGATCTAGAGTTCAGAATGACAATTCTCAAGGTTCTAGCCGGGCTCGAAAAAGGCATGGAAGATATTAGAGAAACCCTCTCAAGAGATATAAAAGCCCTTTCTGGAGAAATAAAAGAACTAAAATCTAACCAAGTTGAAATCAAAAAAGCTATTAATGAGGTGCAATAAAAAATGGAGGCTCTCACTGCTAGGATAAATGAGGCAGAAGAAAGAATTAGTGATATAGAAGATCAAATGACAGAGAATAAAGAAGCTGAGCAAAAGAGGGACAAACAGCTACTGGACCACGAGGGGAGAATTCGGGAGATAAGTGACACCATAAGACGAAACAACATTAGAATAATTGGGATTCCAGAAGAAGAAGAAAGAGAGAGGGGAGCAGAAGGTATACTGGAGAGAATTATTGGGGAGAATTTCCCCAATATGGCAAAGGGAACGAGCATCAAAATTCAGGAGGTTCAGAGAACGCCCCTCAAAATCAATAAGAATAGGCCCACACCCCGTCACCTAATAGTAAAATTTACAAGTCTCAGTGACAAAGAGAAAATCCTGAAAGCAGCCCGGGAAAAGAAGTCTGTAACATACAATGGTAAAAATATTAGATTGGCAGCTGACTTATCCACAGAGACCTGGCAGGCCAGAAAGAGCTGGCATGATATTTTCAGAGCACTAAACGAGAAAAACATGCAGCCAAGAATACTATATCCAGCTAGGCTATCATTGAAAATAGAAGGAGAGATTAAAAGCTTCCAGGACAAACAAAAACTGAAAGAATTTGCAAACACCAAACCAGCTCTGCAGGAAATATTGAAAGGGGTCCTCTAAGCAAAGAGAGAGCCTACAAGTGGTAGATCAGAAAGGAACAGAGACCATATACAGTAACAGTCACCTTACAGGCAATACAATGGCACTAAATTCATATCTCTCAATAGTTACCCTGAATGTTAATGGGCTAAATGCCCCTGTCAAAAGACACAGGGTATCACAATGGATAAAAAAACAAAACCCATCTATATGTTGCCTCCAAGAAACTCATTTTAAGCCCGAAGACACCTCCAGATTTAAAGTGAGGGGGTGGAAAAGAATTTACCATGCTAATGGACATCAGAAGAAAGCAGGAGTGGCAATCCTTATATCAGATCAATTAGATTTTAAGCCAAAGATTATAATAAGAGATGAGGAAGGACAGTATATCATACTCAAAGGGTCTGTCCAACAAGAAGATTTAACAATTTTAAATATCTATGCCCCCAACGTGGGAGCAGCCAACTATATAAACCAATTAATAACAAAATCAAAGAAATACATATATCTTCTTACATCTCGGGCTGATTTTGTAGGTATGCAGAGTGGTCTGGTAGATATCCAGCTCAATTCAGGGAACTGGTTAAAATAGGGACCCTTACTCCTCCACCATTTTTCTCCTCTCTTAAAAAGAGAGTTTTTAAAGCAGCAAGAAGAAAAAAAAAAAATGTTCTCTCATATGAGGAACTTCCCTCAGGTAACATCAGATTTCTCAGCAGAGACCTTACAGGCCAGGAGAGAATAGAATGAAATAATCACAGTGCTGAAAGATACAAGCTCCCAACCAAGAATAGTTTACCCAGTAAAACTGTACTTGGGAAATGAAAATAAGATAAAGATTTTCCCTAAAAAACAGAAGCCAAGGGAGTTCATTACCAGTAGATCTATCTTATAAGAAATGCTGAAAGGAATTCTTCAAGCTGAAATAAAAGGATGCTAATCAGAAATATAAAAACATAGAAAATATACAACACTGGTTAAAGTAAGCATAGTCAGATTCGGAATACTCTAGCACTGTAATATTATGGTATGTTAACTCTGTAACTGTAGTATAAAGGTTAAAGGACCAATGGATTAAAAAATTTATGGTTACAATGATTTGTTAATGGATACACAATATAAAAAGATAAAAATTATGACAACAAATAAAGAGAGTAAAAATGTAGAGCTTTTGTAGCAATCAAAGTTAACTTATAAGGGTAGCTCAATCATTAAGCATCTGCCTTTGGCTCTGGTCATGATCCTGGGGTCCTGGGATTGAGCCCCACATCAGGCTCCCTGCTCAGCAGGAAGCCAGCTTCTCCCTCTCTCACTATCTCTCTCACTATCTCTCTCTCTCTCTCTCTGTCAAATAAATAAATAAATAAAATTTTTAAAAACAAAAAACAAAGTTATCTTATCAGTGTAAAATAGACTATTATATCTCTACAATGTTTTATGTAAGCCACATGATAACCATGAAATGAAAATCTACAGTAGATTCACAGAAGGTAAAGAGAAGGGAATCAAAGTATACTGCTATGGAAAATCATCAATTTGCACATGGTATTTGTGTGGGGGTGGGGGGACTGAGGAGATGTATATACACAGAGACAGAATATTACTCAGCCATGAAAAAGGAAGTCCTGCCCTTTCTGTTACATGGAAAAAACTTGAGGGCATTATGCTAAGTGAAATATATTAAAGACATATACAGTACGATATGACTTAAATGTAGAATCTATAAAAAGGCAAACTCATGGAAACAGAGTAGAGTGGTGGCTACCAGGGGAGGGAGGGTGGGGGAAATGGGGGATATGGGGTCAAAACGTACAAACTTCCATCATAATATGGGGATCTCTTGTACAGCATAATGCTTATAGTTAGTACTACTCTATTAGATACTTGAAAGTTGCTATAAAAGTAGACCTTAAATGTTCTCACCACAAAAAGGAAATGGAAATCATGTGACTTGATGGCCATGATAGTTAATGTTATGGTAGTAATCCTTGTACATTATGTAAGTGCATCAGAACTACACCCTGTATACCTTAAACTTATATAATGTTACATGTTAACTATATCTCTGCAAAGCTGTAGGGAGCTATAGGAGGACAGACTTCACAGGAAAAAGCCCAGATATTTCAGAGGGAGATTTCCCTCATACACTCATCTATAGCTGTGTCAACAAAATTGAGATGGTTTGACTTTTCTCATTTTAAATTTTTCATGATTTTATTAGAAAGCCATAGCTGCATTGGAACCTTACTGATATCCCACTTCAGGATGCCTTTTGCATTATTCATGCATTTTTCACAATAGACTCTTCATGCCTTTGAATTCTTTTATTTGGAGTAGGGAATGCAAACAAATCAGCAAATGGACTTGGCCCTTAAAAGCTCATGTCCAGCTGAGTAGTTATAATATCAATTACATCATGAAAAATTCCTTTTACCTAAAAAACTGCCAAAGTTCAGAGGATTGCAGTACTATTTCACAGCATAGGACAGAAGGGGAGCGGGGAGCAGGACGGGGTAGGAGGAAGGGAGAAGAACACAGATCTCTTTTAAATATCTTTGGATGTGAGCAAAAATCTGGGGAGTCTTTTGATATGAGAAAAATATGCATTTGTCTTGAGGCAACATGTTGCCCATTATGTATTAATAAATGGGCTTCAACAAAAACTTTTTTATCCATTGTTAAAATTGACCTATAAAACAGCTACTGCAGCTCCGTTTTTTTCAGTGACAAAAGGGTTTCCAAATCTTTTCTGCTAAAAAGTCAACAAAGATAAAAAAGTTTTCACATGTGATCTCTACATGCCAGTAAGATTAAATGTGTTCTCTTTTAGTACATTATAGTAATCCTATTGTGCAATACTCTTTTATAATGAACTATAAATAGTACATATTTGAGGAAGGCATTTTTTTTTCAGATAAAGAGACAAAGTATGAATTAGGAAAGGTACATCTGACAAGTCAATGATCTATTGTTATAAATTAATATATTTTTGCCCCATTCTGTAAAGTTCAGAATTGCAAATGCTTAGCCAATTAGACATAACAGAGACAGAATTTGAATGTTACAGTGCAACTTGACAAAATGATTTGATGCTTTGTCATTGAAATAAATTATATGCTCTAACATCTACTGCTTTTCACTTGTTTTGTTATGCATGCCCTGCACCAGATTAAAATATGTGCACTATCACAACACTGTAGTCAGATTTCAAAAAGAAAGAAAGGGAGGAAATAAGGAGGAAAAGGAGGAAGAAGGATGGAGGAAAAAAATCTGGCAAAAGTTGAATTCCAGTTAAGGGCAATTTATTTATTTTTTTTTGCTAATGATACCACACCAATTTTCTAATGCATTCACATATCCATTGGTCATAAGCAATAACACTGAAACTCTTACCCGAGCCTCTGTTTAGTTTTGACACTACAATGTTGAATAGTCATTATTTAATATCTTCCCCCTGCATCAGATGATGAGAGTTAACACTTATATTACCATCAAGACCAAATGTGTAAAATCTGTCTCCTCCTCTATACTGTAAACTCCATGATGTCAGGGATCATATCTGCTTCCTGTATACACCAAGCATTTAGGACACAATGCCCTGTACATTTATTCATTCAACAAATATTTACTGAGAATCTTCTCTGCACTGGGAATTTGTAAGAAATATAAATTTTGTCAAACCAATTCAGGTAAAAAAAGAGAGTTTGGATGTTTTCTCTTCTTCATCCTGTGATGCTTCTTGATTTCTTCTGCACCTCCATGTCATTCCTTCACCTGATCAGCTTTTTCTGACACTCTCCTCCCTCATAATCTGGAAGCACAGGAAGCCCAGAAATGGCTCTTCCAATCCCTACTCCATAAGACTACCAGCTTAAGTAGCCACTACAACCTTCAGCCTCTCTTCTAATTTATGAGAAAAATCTGGTAAAAACAGCCCACCATTTTCAAGTTATCAGACTAGCTCCCTGCAAGTTTAGTTCCTTCTCTCATTTAATCAGTTTTAGCCAGCAAGAAGACACATATTAGGATCAGAGTGTATACACACAGATGGGCCCACCATTAGGAGTCTTTCTCTTTAGATGAAGCTGTCTGTGTGTAGGGCAGAAAACCTAGATAAGTCTAGTTAAACTGTATTTTTAGTTAAGACAGTTTTGTTTTTACTATTCTGCCCCAAGGATTTAGCACACAGTAAGTATTTTTAAAAATATTTGTTGCAGGAAGGCAGTGCACATGTGAGTGTATGTGTTGCAGGAGAAGAGGGGAACCTGATGACTAGAATATTTGAATACCACAGTAGGACGGAGTGTAACCTCATAGAGACTAACATCTTGGAGTCATTCGAAGATCTAGGTAACAAGGGTCCATTGTTGGAAGATGGTGCTCTCTGTCTCAGGCACTCTCTGCTGGAGCCAGTTCCCCCAAGTTTACCAAACCGTGCTTGGCTGGTGTCTGAATTAAGAGTGTTCTATAAACTAAAGGAAAATGTGTAAGCAACTAATGAGTGAAAATGAAGAATTCCAGCTTGAAGTGAATGGGCTACTAGGGGAGATGAACTGTCCTTATCTTTCACTGACATCTGAGGATGTGACCATGTGCCTTCTTGTCGCTCTCGCCAGCAAGAACGACCCGCAAACGTGATGAGTGGCAAACTTCTTTATTAGGGTCCCCCCTTCAAGCAAGTTCTGGCAATATATACATGTAAGCAGTCCAGCCCGACTATCCAATCACTGCCCCGTGCACGCGGTCTCCTCGTGGACCCTTATGTAACCACGTAGGGCTCTATTGTTTTCAAGCAGTAATCATGCGTTTCTCTCTTGGCTCCTGGTGCTGTTCATGTGTCAGCCACGAGCGCACCCATACCCTACCTAGCCAATCATTCTCACTTCCTCAACCTTCAGGCATTTCCGTCTACGTGACTCCTTGCATCTGCTGGATGGCTCTCCACACCTTCTCATTCAGAACTGCATCTTTTTGCTCACACTCCTCATCTCAGAACTAGAAGCTGCCAGAATTCTCTGTACAAATACTCCTCAAAAAAGAAAAAAATGTGGGTCTCCTGGGTGGCTCAGTGGGTTAAAGCCTCTGTCTTCGGCTCAGGTCCTGATCTCAGGACCCTGGGATCCTGCCCTGCTTCAGGATCTCTGCTCAGCAGGGAACCTGCTTCCTCCTCTCTTTCTGCCTGCCTCTCTGCCTACTTGTGATCTCTATCTGTCAAATAAATAAAAATCTTTTTAAAAGTAATTTAAAAAGAAAGAAAGAAAGCTCAAGAAGGAGGTAGTCATGAGGTCTTTCAAGAGTTGAAAGGCATATGTATTGCTCTAGGAATGTCCAATCCTCCAGCCAATATAACTATGTTCCAGTTCTTCAGTGGGATTGAAAAAAATTAAAGGAGACATTAGCAAAGGTTCCACTTAACCATGTGGAAAGCCTTTATTGAAGAAACCAATGAGACCAGCCCACTGGGAAAACAAAGAAGCAGTTAACCAGGCCATAGCTAATGAACATGAAGTTCTGAGAAAGCTGCTATTAAAAGGCTTAGATGTCACTGTCCAGTCTTTTGGTTGGTCTGACAGAGCTAAGAGTCAGACAGAAAAAATAGCAAAGGTTTACCAGCTGAAATGCTCAGTCCTATCTCCTAAAAGTATTATTTCTGTTCCCATGTTTTGGCTATAAGACAAGACTCATCAAAGATTTTAAGGACAAGCAGTAACTCTATAAAAGAAAAGACTGCCTTGGCCATCAATAAGATGTTGTTGGGTAGGGTGCCTGACAGAGGAGGTAGACCCAATGAAATTGGACCTCTACCTCCAGAGATGCCACCATAGCAGAAAAGGTAAGACGGCCCCCAACAACAAGCAGGAGGCCAACAAGGAGGAGAGGAGGTTATGAACATTCCTCATATGAAGGTCGAGGAGGTCATGAACAAAGAGGAGGGAGAGGTGGGCGTGGTGGCTATGATCATGATAGCTAGGGGGAGGGAGAGAAAATAAGCATCAAGGAGGCTGGACGGATGGAGAGAATGGAAAAGGAGGTGGTGGCTACCCAGATGGTGGTCATCAAGATTCAGGTTTCCAGCCAGGTGGCTATCATGGTGGTGGCTGCTGTGGTAGCTATCAAGGTGATGGTTATGGTGACTTCCAAACATCTACATACATAAAAAGTGGATACCGGGGTAGTGGATACCAGCAGGAAAGTAGATACCAAGATGGTGGTCACCATGGTGACTGAGGCAGTGGTCGTGGAGGGAGAAGTGGTTGTAGAAGCCAAGGTGGATGTGGAGGCCAGAAAGAGGTTGGGGAGGAAGGGGGAGCCAGAATTATCACCAAGGGGCCCAATTTGAATAGCACTTCCAGCATGGAGGTTATCAGTGTAATCATTTTGGATTTGATCAGGGAAGACATTATCCTAGTTAAGGCTACAGACCCTTACATTGTGCTAGAGCTCAAGTAATAAAAACTTAGTTTCAGAATCTTGAGTCCAACATCAATTTTTAGTTAATAAGAGACCATAGGTGGCAGGCAGATTCCTGCTTGGCATAAGTACTTGTAGGTCTTCATTGAATTCTGTTGTTTGTTTGTTTTTAAGGACTTACATAATGTAGTTTATTTAAGAAACACATACAGCATCTCTCCTTTGTATGAAGAATTTTTAAAAAGTATTAAAATTGTCTTTAATTGACCAGTTGACTAATTCCCCAGTTAGAACATGCATGCATACTTTTGGGGGGGGGAAGAAATTACTTAAATTAATAGTTTTAGTAAGCAGTTTAGAATATGAGGATTCTCCTAGATTTTTTTTTTTAGATTTACAACTAGGAAACCTTTCTCATATTATCAATCCACTTAAATGTATTTTCCTTAAAGTATTCCAATGCTTATTTTCCAAGCAGAGGTATGCCCTGATTGGCTTTTTTCCAGAGTTTATGCCACATTTGCATCATGATAGAACTTTTAGGTCAGTTCCTACGAAATGAGCTCTTCTGCAGATAGCACTTTCAGTAGCCTTATCCTTTTGATGGAATACTGAACCATATGCTCAACTCTGAAAACCTTAAATATGGCCCAAATCCATAAAGATTATAAAAGCAAATTAAGTTGTGAACCTATAGTACATGTAGGCATTTATATAGTACAGCAAATCAAACCGACCTGCATCCATTCAAAACATTCTTCCTTAAACCCTATTTTTACTTGAAATCTGTTAGAAGAAACAGCAAACTGAAATTGTTTTATGCATGAGCTAATACCTCTGGCTCAGCAAACAGAAGGTAGCTTGTTTTTGGACAGACATTTTTTGTTTGTTTTATAATGGAAGAAAGTCACTGCAGCAAATAAAAGGACAGATTTTTGCTAGGCGCAGGAGGCCCTTCGTATTGCTTCGGAAAACAAAAGCCTGGCTGAGTTACATTCTCCTTTACTGAAATCTACATGAAGCTTCTTGCTGGGTTTTTGCAGATCTAAACATTGTCAAGCTGTGGAAGAAAATGGCTGGTGTGTTTTGTGTAAAAGGTGAACAATAAAGTATCTATCTTTAAGCTCTCTCAAAAAAAATATATTGTTGAGAATGCCTGACTGGTTCAGTCCAAGGAGCATGTGCGTTTTGATCTCAGGTTCATGAGTTTGAGCCCCACGTTGGGTAGAGATACTACTGAAAAATTAGTAAATAAATAAAAATAAACTTAAAAAATATTTTTGAATGAATGCTAAGATGTAATATATTACAGTAGTCCTCCCTTATCTGCAGTTTTACTTTCTGTGGTTTCAGTTACCTGTGGTCAACTTCTGTGGTCAAGGAGCACCTGATCCTCCTTGTGACATCATCAGAAGGTCAATATCAGCCTAAGTCTGTCATAACACCTACACCATTCACCTCACTTTATCTCATCACTAGATAATGTAGGCATTTTATCATCTCACATCATCACAAGAAGGGTAAGTATAGTATAGTAAGATATTTTGAGAAAGAGAAACCACGATTCACATAACTTTTATTACAGTATATTCTTATAATTGTTCTATTAGTTATTGTTGTTAACCCCTTACAGTGCCTAATTTCCAAATTAAACTTTATCACAGGTATGTATGCATAGATAATGTTATATATAGGGTTTGGTCCTGTCCACAGTTTCATATACCCACTGGGAGTCCTGGAGTGTGTCCCCTACAAATAAAGGAAGGACTACTGTATTTCATTTAAGAGTCATAATTTTATGGAATGAGAAATGAAAGTGGAGGGAGATAAAACAATAGTTGCTGAGGTTTTAGACTCTGGAAAGATACATAATACTCCCAGAACAAGTAGAATTAAAGCTGGAAATTTATATTTCACTTTCCTATTCAAGCATTGCTTTTTTTTTTTTTAAGATTTTATTTATTTGACAGAGAGAGAGAGAGACCACAAGAGGACAGAGAGGCAGACAGAGAAAGAGGGGGAAGCAGGCTTCCCGCTGAGCAGAGAGCCCGATGTGGGGCTCAATCCGAGGACCCTGAGATCATGACTTGAGCCAAAGGCAGATGCTCAACCCACTGAGCCACCCAGGCATCCCTCAAACATTGCTTTTAAAATGAAAACTCATCAAATCAATCTTTTAAAGGGGCACCTGTGTGGCTCGTCAGTTAAGCAACTGCCTGCAGCTCACGTCATGATCTCAGGGTCCTGGGATCAAGTCCCACACCCAGCTTCCTGCTCAGTGGGGAATCTGCTTCTCCTTCTGGCCCTCCCCCTGCTCGTGCTCTCTCTCTCAAATAAATAAATAGATAAATAAAATCTTTTTTTAAAAAATCAATCTTTTAAAAATCAGTTAAAACAGAAAACAGAGAATATAATAGAATATAGAATATAATTTCTCAGAAACCCATCCATTAAAATGATCCTTGAGGACAGGCCACATTCTAAAAATGCCACAATACTGTATTTTGTCCATTTCTGATTCCCTTTAGACCTTAAGTTATTTAGAATGAAGAGTTCTATTATTAATTTCAAGATTAATTAAGGAAACAAATACTCTCTAATAAACCTCCCCCTCAGAAAGTATGCTGTGAGGTGGAAAAGTCTGATAGCTAGACAAACATTACAGAAACCCAGGGGGTAGAGATGCCCTTTGCCTCAATGTTAGGAGCAAAAAATTATTTCTCTTTTTGTTCTTGTGGAAGGGCTGACCCCTCTAGTACCCAGAGAAACATTAGGCTTTCCCTCCCTTCACTTCAAATAAATTGAATTTTGTAAAGGGGTTATAAAGCTAAGACCTGATATGATCACTGAAATTGGGAATCCAAGCATGCCAGTCATGACAGCATGTCGTGAGCACCTCCACCTGGGTGTTCCCCCCAGGAATACAGGTACTCTCAAGGTCTTCTCTCTCTCTCACAAAGAGAGGCGGTCAAACTCAATCTGAGAATTTACCATCTGTGCACACCTCAACTTCAGAAGATACAATGATATTGATACATGAAGCAAAGCAGAATTTCTATGATACATTTTATTTAGGATGACTTGGCAGATTCAGAAGCTGTTCTTGAAAGACCACACCTATTTTCCAACTGCAATGTTTTGTATAGAATGCTAATGTTCAGGGGCACCTGGGTGGCTCAGTGGGTTAAGCTGCTGCCTTCAGCTCAGGTCATGATTCAGGTCAGGTCCTGGGATCGAGTCCCGCATCGGGCTCTCTGCTTGGCAGGGAGCCTGCTTCCCTCTCTCTCTCTATGCCTGCCTCTCCATCTACTTGTGATTTCTCTCTGTCAAATAAATAAATAAAATCTTTAAAAAAAAAAAAGAATGCTAATGTTCAGACTGTAGCTAAAGAAAGCTCTATGGCTTCTAGCTGAGGATAGTATACTTGAATTGTGTGATATCTCCTTCAAACTGAAGTATTAGGGTTAGTTCACTTGTTAGCAACCACTGGACTTGGGCTCAAATATGACAAAAATAGAACTCACTAGAGAGGTCATCAGCTGCTTCCTCCAATCAGTTTCTGGATGCTGTGGACTCCAGCAGCAAAGGCATTTATTCTGCAAGAGTGTTCTGCCATCTTGAAAGCCTAGGAGCCTTGTCGGTCGTCACTCTGTGATCAGCTGCCAAAGTGATTGTCGGTGTGATCTTGAGAGTAGATGAGAAGTTACACTGAAAGGATATTTCAAGGTCTACTAATCCTTGTGCCTGGTGACATGAGAAGATCATCAGACCAGCTCAAGTACGGGAGGTATTTCTGCAAAGGGATAAGATTACAGTGAAGTGTCTCAAAGCTCCTGCCTTTTTTATGAAGAACTGACTTTAGTTAGGGGTGAGTCACCAAATTGAAAGGATTATTTTTCTATTTTAGGACAATGACCTCAACTGTCACTCTGTAATTTCTCTTAGACCTTCTCTTCTTTGTTCTTGGCATTTCACTTACATTTCCAGAGTTGGTTTTTTTTTTAAATCATTTTCCTGTTATATGGAACACTTTCTTGATCTTTCACTATCCTTAAGCCTCTTTAAAAAAATTTTTTTTATTTAAATTCAATTTAGTTACATATCATGTACTATTAGTTTCAGGGGGTTATGCCTATTTATATAAGAAGTTCAGATTCCACATCTCCCCCAGGACTCCAAACATGTGAATCATCTCACTGGGAGAAATCACAGAAACCACTTTGTGTCACCAGTGAGCCACCTCCATTCCAGGCACCGGAAGTACCTTCCTGTACTTCACAATGCCCTGTCCCTCAACAAGAACAAAAAGAAAAATAACTTGTCCCCAACGTGAAGCAACAGACATTTTTCTGTAACTTCTATCTAGCCATCAGCCTTTTCCACCGAGTTGGGGGATTGATTTAAAAAAAAAAAAAAAGATGAAATAAACATGGATCCAGAAGACATTCCCAGAATCAAAGGAGACACCAATATGTAACAATTACACTATGATTCAATAAGTATTACAATAAAGGTATTTACAAGGTTCAAAAGAAACAGCGGATGATGTACTCTGGAAAAGAAGTTGATGTTTGAACTCGCTGTTGACAATATGATCAGCAGTTTGCAGGCCATAATATGAGAGAACATTCCATTCTAGAGGTAGGAAACAACATGAGAAAAGGCACAGAGGCTTCCAGTGAGCAACTGTTGAAATTGTTCTGGGTACTACAAGGACATTTGAAAATGTAAGCTTTCTATCTTTTACATCTGTGGTATATTCTATGCACAAATACAGTATAAAGTATATATAGTAAAGAATAGTCTTACATTAACTTGAAGATTGCTTTATGTTAAATCTACACGAGAAAGAGTTCTTTCCCATTTAATACAGAGATTCTCAGATCAGAGCTGGAGTACAGGCTGACACAACAATGTCCATTCTCATGACTGGAAGTTGTGATGTTACTATTCATAAAAACCATGACAAACTCTTTTAAGATAATTTTATAAAAATCACAACAAATAGCCAAATCAACAACAAATAATAGCAACCACTTATTAAATCTCATCAATTTATATACATGTCCTCACTTACTTTAATCCTTACAACAGCCCTTAGAGGTAGACATTATCCCCATTCTACACTTACAGAAACAACCTCAGTCAAGTAATTCATCCTTAAGTGACAGAGCTGGGACTGGGATCCCAGATTTGTTTGATGCCATGGAATCATACCTCATACATACCCCTAAAATGCTAGCAGGAACCAGCAAATGCTCAGTATGATTTAAACTTTGACTGTGGGACTATGCACATTTATGTAGCAGCATGGCACAGTACAAGGAGCACTAGATCTACTGAACCAAGAATCAAGATGAAAGAATTCTAGAAGAAATCACAAGATTTCTTCTATGTGACTTTGGATAATTGTTGTTGACTAGGTTAAAATAGGTAATTTCTAAAGCTTTATCCAGCTATAAAAGACTAAAATGCTCCATTATTACTGTCACTCTGTATTTTTGTTACAAGGGATTTAAAGCTGTGATAGTTTCTTCATGAAAAAATAGTCCCTATTGACCAATTTGGTTGTGCAGATTAAATGGGGTAATGGGCATGAAAATGCCTAGTATCAACAGTGGCACAATGTAAGCACTCAGAAGTGTTTCCTGACTCTGAATCTGCAGGTAAATCCGTGCAAAGCACCTTTAAATGCTAGTGCATAAAAAAGTCCACATTTATATCTGAGAGATCAGAGACCATATAATGGTAAGTATGTAGTTTGGGGCCAGATTGATATTTAGCCACTACTTCCTTTCAATATGAGTTTGTGCAAGTTACTCACCTTCCCTGAGCCTCAGTTTCCACAGGAGTAACTTGGGGATAATCACCATGTAGGATGACTGAGAAGACTAAATGAGCAAAAAAGGATCCAATTGATAAAACTTCGCAGTGTCTGCTGCATAGCGAGCTATCAATAAATGTGAGCTCTTCTTAAGACTCTAACCAGCGTTTTCAGCTTGGACAATACCCCTATTAACATCCAAGGTCAAATTTGACCTGTCCTCTCATCTCAAGTTCTGCCAGCTGGGCCTTGCACTTCAGGGTACACACAGAGACCTGTGTACATTTTGGCTGAAGGTAAGAAGTAGGAATGGACTGAAGTTCAGCTTCAGCCTAGGAAGTTCTGCATTATCTCTGCTCCTTAGATTCTGCTTCAGTTTTTGCAAGGTCTAACAATCGAATGCCTGCTCCAACCTGCTCTCTGGCATCTACAACTTGTGTATGATCAATCACCAGGTAATCACATAGGTTATGGTCATACATAGTCAGTACAGCATCTTGATTTATGATTAACAATTGAATATCCAGTTTCAAGTAAAACCTTTCAGATGTAATTGGAGTAGAGATATCCCCAAATTGGATTCTATCACTTAAAGAATGAATGTGCCTTTTTTTTTTTTTTAAGATTTTATTTATTTGTCAGAGGAAGAGAGCATGCACAAGTAGGGGGAACAGCAGGCAGAGGGAAAAGCTAATTCCCTGTGGAGCAAGGAACCTGAATGACCTGAGCCAAAGGCGGATGCTTAACTGGCTGAGCCACCCAGGTGTTCCTGAATGCGCCTTTAGAACTCATGTTTCTCTTACATGACACTTGCTGTAAAGCTTTTCTTTCTACTAAATGGAAGATGCTGAAATTAATGGGCATGCTGTTAAAGATAATATGCAAATGGGAATTCAATTGTATTCGTTCTGTTGTCACATTTTTAGAACCAAAGTTTATGAAAAATTTTTTTCAAGTAATTGTGATCCAGTGATACATGCAAAATTAGGAAATAATAAACAAGGGCAACATGTTTTAGGTTTGTTTCTGACAATATAATCCAATAATACATGAAGTTTCAGCATGCAAGAATACTTTAAGAAATTTTATCATTACCACTGACCCCCAAAACTTCAAATCCAGGAGTTAAAGAGGAGATGCCTTTAACTTAGTACTAACGGAGAAAAAGCAGATCTTAAATAATTTGATAGCAATTTCATGAGTTGCTCTCCACTCTATACTTGAAAGCAGCTAGTATTTTGGTTTTTTAAAGATTTTATTTGGCAGAGATAGAGAGAGCAAGCAGGGGGAGGAGCAGACAGAAAGGTAGAAGCAGGCTCCCCGCTGAGCAGAGAGAGTTGGGACTCTATCCCAGGGCCCTAAGACCATGACCTGAACCAAAGGCAGCCACTTAACCCACTGAGCCACCCAGGTGCCCCATTAGTATTTTAAATGAGTGATTTAAAATGAGCACAGGAGCAATTTGGCAGTTGACAGAGGTGAAAAATGAATGATCCTAAACTATATTAAACTTTAAAAACATAACTGATCTAATAAAATAGGAACAATTTTTGAATAGAAGTTGTTCATGTATCACAGAAGCTTGTATTCTATAATGGTGATCTTCCAAGTAGGTCTTGGCCAAATACTGATTTCAAGACTAGACCATTGAGCATATGGTCAGTATATACACTATGAATATGACTTAGCCATATACAACAGTTAAGACAGTAATCACCAGGTTGTTCATAGAGTATAGCCCAATCTCCAGGTCACTCATGTCCCAGATTTGTGGACCTCATAAAAGAAGTTGACCAGAACCTGCCCATCCATCTCATTCTCGAAGTGAAGAGAAAATTACTAGTAAAGTGAGGGTTAAGGTTAATTGGAAATAAGATATGGTCCTCTCTGGGTAGGTTCCTCACTATAATCTGCTAATTTGCCCTATTCTGTTATTTTTTAGGTCAAAATGACAGGCTGAAAACTTTTCTTGGAAATGAGACACATTAGAGTTAGGCATGCTTGATCTGAAATGTTAGTGACAGTAATATGTATGGGAAGTTTGATTCATATAAGCACCCGTACTTCAATATACTTAAAGCAGCTTTCCACTCTGAAAATAATACCAGGTAGAGTCAATAAATATGAATTTTCCTTTCAATTCTATAGGACCAAATAGCTAAACAATCATTTTTTATTAAAGATTAAAACATTTAAGAATACAAACCGGTCTTTTTCCCAAAAGATAAAGGTCACAGCAAATCTTTAGAAAAAGAGGCATGTAGTTATTTGAAAATTCAGGCCAATGCCATTAAATGATATGGCGGTTTATGCTCAAGCAGCCATAAAGACAGATGTGTAGTTACTACTTTAGGGATTACTCATTCAGAGGTTTTTATGAATAACACAGCTGTTATCTTCCAAAGGCAAGTCACTGTAATAGAAGGGTTGGCACGATTACACATAATTGGTAGATTATGATTCACCGCCTGAAAAAAATTTGGTTTAGAAGGCCTGGTGGTAGACACACGAAACTTGACCATTCTTACATCAATGCCACAGCCAATCAGTGAATTCAGTTTTTCTTTCTTTATGGCCAACCTACCTTAGATTGGACTTTGGAACTTTGAATATATAAGCAAAGAAGAAAGAAGGAAGATAGAAGACAGGCAGACCAGGAAAGTAGAAGAGCTAGCCAGCCCTGTGAGGCTCCTACCCACAGAAATACTAATTGGTATACTTTCTTCTGCTCCTCGTACATGCCAAGTTTTTTTTTTTTTTTTTTTTTTTTTTGCCTTCTGGTCTTTCACCTTCACTGTTCTCTCTGACCATTTCTGGCCCCTTCTCACCTTTCATGTACCAGCTCCAATGTTTCTCATACAGAGGCCTTCCCTGATGCCTCAAACAACTCTCTCCTTGTCTTCCCAGCCCACCATCCCAATACTTCCTCTATCAGAAGTTTGTTCCTTTACTGCCTACCATCATTAATGTGCAAACTTAACTGTAAAATGGGACCTTCTCTATTTTGCTCACCATTATATCCAGGCATCTAGAAATATTTGCTGAATGAATGAATGGAAAAGTGGTAGAGAATTACTAGGAGAATGCCAATGACTAACAGGAGGATTCCAAATGGGAAGTCATGGGAAGCAATCTGTGCCAAGTCCCAGGATCACCCTGAAAAGAGAAGGGAAAATTAAGAGGTAACTTGGAAAAAAGAAAGAAAAAGGAATAAATAAGAGTCTAATGGAAGAAGAAGGAAGCCCCCATTTCAAATCTAAGGCACTGTTTCTACTTACCAGGGAATTACAAAGGTAGGTAAGGGTATTTATTGCTAGAACAAATGAAGTTTATCTCATCCAGCCAATATTTGCTCAACCACATCAGATTCTCATTACTATCACCACAGCACCATGTCAAGTATAACACACAAAGTGTAACACACAAAGCTAAACTCTGAGTTTTTTTTGGACTCAACCTTCTCCTGCGGGTGATGAGTGAAAAACTCTCAAAAGGCCTGATAGACAAGGGAAGCCATTTTTAGATTCCTAAGTCACCATGACTACATGTAATTTTTGCTCAAACCAAAAGCCCGATTTATGGCCTACCACACCTGCATGGTACATCTACTCTGTGAACGGGTAACCTAAGGGAAAACCATCCTTGAGATAGCGATTCAATCAGTGCGCCTACTCCCTGCATTCCTTTACGGTAAACCTCGTGATTCCTGCCTATGTACTATTCTATACTATTCTGAGTTTTTATAAGATGTAAAAAGTATATAACCCTGTAAAAACTATTCATTTCTGGAGCACTTTCTTGACCGTGAAGACTGTTTCCCCAGCAGCTGCCCTAACTTCGGCTCAAATGACTCTTCCTTACTTCTAGATTCCTAAAGGTTTATTCTGTGTTGACATTCCCAGAAGCCTTTTTTCCAGAATAGACTACCAGGATCCTAGTCCTATTCCACCGAACTTTGGAATTTTTTCCATCCTTCCTGGGTTAAGAAACTGGCAACACTAGCAGAACAATTAGCTGATTAAAATATGACATAACAGCAAAGTTCACTCTAAGCTCCCAGAAGGGAGGTGCAAGACCTTACACGTCTTTTTCATCCCAATCGTACAGACATATGCTCAAATTGACTGAATTGGAGAACAGTTTGTGACCAGATTTCCTCTATTAGTACAATCCATAAAGACAAGGATTATGGATGGCTAAATGATAGGTAGGGCAGCTTTTTCTTCACAAAGAATTATCTAAATTACATTTAAAATAATGTATGATATAGATCCCATTTCTTTTATATTTTCAGTAACAAAAGGTCACTTTAGGGGTGCTTGCGTGGCTCAGTCAGTTAAACATTTGACTCTTGATTTCCGCTTAGGTCTTGATCTCAGGGTCTTAGGACGGAGCCCCACATCAGGCTCCACACTCAGCATGGAATCTGCTTGTCCCTGCCCTCTGCTCCTCCCCCTGCTCTCTAGCTCAAAACAAAACAAAACAAAATGAAAAACGAAACAAAAAACCCTTTAAAACAAAAAGGCCACTTTACCTGGGTTCACAATCATTTTATAAAATGAAAAACTTCCCATAAAATGAAGTCTGGCGTGAAATGAATGATACAAACAATTTTACCAAGCACATTAAAATATAAAGAGCTTTACAAATGAACTTTAGAGGATATAATGAAAAGACAAAGGCTAATATTAATTCTACTAATTTAGAAAGAAAGCACTTAAGTTCTTTCTGGTCTTTTTTCCTTCTCTTTAAAAAATGATGTACACCAGGCTATTAGTATGAAAGGCAAGGGAAGTCTTGCAACTTTTTGCCTTCTGATTGGCAAATGTTTTTATTGAAAACAGTTTTTAAAATGACATCTCTGAGGAATGAGGTTAAAAATTGCTATATACACAGTCTCCTATATATAGTATCTAACACACAAACAAAATCTCTCTGAATTAGCTTAATATATAATTCATTTTATACCTATTTAATAGAATAAAGGAATTATAATCTCACCATAATTTCAATTGATTCTTAAGTTCATATATTTAAATTGAACATCTTTTCATTTTTAAAGATATATATACACCCTTTTTATATGAATGCTATTCTTAGAAATAAATGTCCTATACTTCTAAAACCCAATTAAAATTCAGTTATCAAAGTAGCTGCATCCTAATATTAATTACTATGAACTATTAGTAGATTTTAATAGCCACATCACTACACTCAAGATTGTATGGGACCAAAAATTTTTTACATATGCCAGTAAGTGTTCAATTAGTATCTTAAAAGCTTCAAACACCACTTGAAAGTAACAAAAAGAATGAAAATGAGTAATTCATTAAAGAAATAAAAATAACCGATTAACACAAGAAAGATATTTCACCTCCCTAATAAAGAAATGCAAATTAAAACAAAATGTCTCCCTTTCTGAAGAGGCAAAGATATGGATTAGCAGTAATAGAATAAATTATATTCACACAATTATAGGAGTAAAACTGATATAATCTTACTGGATTATTATAATCTTCTTGGGAACTAATATTATGTATCAAAGTTTAAAATTTGTACATCCTGGGGCTCCTGGGTGGCTCAGTGGGTTAAGCCTCTACCTCCGGCTGCGGGTCATGATCCCCGAGTCCTGGGATCAAGCCCCCACATCGGGCTCTCTGCTCAGCGGGGAGCCTGCTTCCCCCACTCCACCCCCGCCTGCCTCTCTGCCTACTTGTGATCTCTGTCAAATTAATAACTAAATAAAAACTTTAAAAAATAAAATAAATAAAATAAAATTTGTACATCCTTCCACCAAGCAATCTTACTTGTAAGAAATTATCCTAAGGAGATAATGGGCCAAATTCACCAAGATATAGACAGAAGATATTTAAAATGAAAAACAAGGAATTTCCTAAATGTTCACTAAATTACTAAATTAGTCATGGCATATATGAGGCATTGAAGAAAAACAACAAAGACATCTTCTACTGCTGAGTGAAATAGCAGAGTATAGGACTAGCGTCCATGGCATGACATGATTGTACACAAAACAATAAAAACAGTGTGCTGTAAAGTTTAGAATAAGAACATTACATTAATACAAAAAAAAGTTAGGATAAACAAAATGTTAGAAATAGTACTGTCAGTTTACTTTTAATTCTCCAAGTTACATCTTTTTTTTTTTTTTGAAAGAAAGATTGTCTTCAAAGAATAATCAGATACCACACCAGTCAGTTTGGGTATGTTGAGAAAAAAACTGAGGCAAGAAAAACTTCACATGACTATGAAGGAGCCATCTTTTCTTGGCCTAAACAGGGTTTAATAATGGCATATGGACATCTTTATGGCCTACCACATTACCAATCTAAGTGCGTATATTCAAATACCTACTTTACCTCTCAGGGTATCATTACCAACAAGTTACTATCACCCTAGGATACTAATATTTCAAAACAAACAATTTAATTTCAACTGTTCACTGAGTCATCAGGCTATTTCAAGTCTATAAAACCACTCCATTAAAAAATTTCTTTCCTTCTTTTTAAAAGATTTATTTTGAAAGAGAGAGAGAGAACACATGCAAATGAAGGGAGAGGCAGAGGGAGAGGAAGAGAATCTCAAGTAGATTCCCCACTGAGTGTGGAGATTGATTTGGACTCAATCCCAGGCAGGACCTGGAGATCAATACCTGAGCCCAAATAAACAGTCAGACATTTAATCAACTGAGCCACCCAGGCAACCCAGAAAATTCTTTCCCTTTTCAAAAATCCTCACTGAACTACTGAAAATTCCCAACAGATAGTGATAACTATTCCCTGCTTTAAGTATAAACTGGAAAAAATCATATGCAAAATAGCAACACGATAATCTTGTGGCACCTCAATTTCATTCTACTCTTTATATCTGAACAAAGAAGAACATTATATAACTGTGTTCATAGTACCTTTCTTTTCTCTTGAGATTTTACTAGGGTATGCTTAAGAAGCTGTGAGAAAAAGCTCTATTTGAGACCCAGATACAAAGCTGCTGAGAAGTAGTCTTTATAATGTCAATCAAAGAACAAAACATTTGGTTAGTTTTTAAACAAAATGAGCTACTCTGCCCACCATGCCAACCCCTAAGCAATAGGTCTTTCCCATTCATTATTCACTGATGTAGTTCTCAACAACATTTTATAGTTTCATATCATTCATTTTATTCCCATTCTTTCAAGTAACTCTGTCCATTTGGTCACATACACAACTGCAAGCTGATGGCATATGAGTTTCCTTTTAGTTCTTAATTCTTAAAAAATGTTATGTAATTTTATTTCCCAATTATATTTATTTAAAATTTTTTCCCAGTGGAATGTTTTTCAAAATATTTAATCAAATTTTGTTCCAGCTGACCTAGTATCAAATGCTGAATTTAGACATTCCTAAACTAAAGCTTATTTTAAACTAAAATGACACTAAAATATTCATATTGAATAAATTTCTGGAGATCCAAAATTAAAGAAATAATTCAAAATGTGATACAGTCTAGTGTTTATTTTATGTTATGGCAGGTACACTTGAATTTCAAAAATTTAAAACATATAAAAAGTGGTTAGGGACTAACATTTGTATCAACAGTTGATAAATGTCTAAGATTGTTTATTATACAGCAGGGTACAATGGTAGTGCTAATGCCAGTAGGGCACTATGGAAGTTAGTCTAAAAATTATCACCAGGCTTTATACAAGCAACAACATATGCTGCTGTTTTAGAATTTCTGGACATAGTCTGCTTCTAATGTTAAGCAGTCCTTTAACATTTTTAATGTTATACAGTGTTACAGTATTTAGTTTGGCAAATGTTTCAAAATAAAGTAGAAATGTATTCATAACATCACAGAAATGCACATCCAGTTTTGTTTTCATTAAGAACCATAGGTACAGATCAGAACTCTTCCCTATATGAAATAATTTACACACAGATGAATGCTATAATATCACTATCTAAAATAATCACTAAATACAATTCTTTTTCAGAAATAAACAAGCAAAGATTTTTTCTTCATTTTCAAATATCAAAAACATAGAGATAATGTATGTTTTTCAAACAATGATATTCTAAAATTATAGGAATAACTTTAGTGAATTCAGTGAATATGAAACCTAAATCAACCAAGTATACTGTAGTACAACCATATTAAATGAAACAAATGATCAGAAATACAACCGTATGAAAGAAATTTATAATCCACAAAACTGTTTTTCAGGCCTTAAGGTAAAATAGTTCCACAGTTTACAGGTAAAACCAGAGCAACAAAAAATGCGTGCTTGTCTTCAATAAGTAGATATTTTATTATTTTATGCAGAAGATGTAACACTTTGCTTGTAGACAGCATGGTATGCATTTCTCAGCAAGACATAAGGAAAACAAGATTCCAAAAGATCCATTGTCAGGAATGGGGATTCCTGCACAATCTGAAAAGTAGCAAAAATGCATCACAGAATTGAAATTATTTGTAATCAGAACATTTACTCACAGCCACTAAATCATAATTTCTATACTGTTCTTACTAGAAATAGTTAGAAAATTATTTTTTTTACTTTAAAATGTGAAATATAAATGTGCCAGTATGTTGCTATCAAAATCTTTAAAATCACCACTTTTCAATTAAGTCTACTAATCATAAGAAAAGATTGAGCACTTTCATTTGCCCTCAACTGTATTCTAGACATATAAAAGAATATAAACATATTTAAAATAAGGTCCATAGCATCAAGTTTAACTGGGTTCCCAAGATTAAGCCAAAAAGCCAAATCAAACATAAGACCAACTGTAACTAAGTAGAAAGCTAGAGGAGTTCAAAAGGGATGAAAATTAATGTGAGCCACAGTAATCAGGAAAGTCTATCTAGAAAAAGATTTTAGCTATGGGGTATGCCAAATCATAGGACAGATACAGATCTCTGCAGGAAAAGGAAATTACTCTAAGCGAGGGAAGAGCTACAGTGTAGAAGCAAGCATAGCTGGTTCAGATAGTGAAGAGAAAGAGCTGGCCAGGCTCAGAGAATCACAGCAAATTGTATTAGATGGGTGGAAGAGTCAAAACGTAGAAAATTCAGAAAAACTTGAAGAGTTGAAAATGACACACTAGGAAAATATAAGGCCTTAACTGATTCCCAGGTGGTTAAAAAACTATTTATAAAAGAATATCCAATAGGTAATACTTATCTTTCATTCTGTTGTTTCCTGGTATGATTACCATATGATAAAATACAAGTAATGTTAGTCTTTCAAGTGGTATTTAGAAAATGTGTAGCTTGAGTGGACTGAACAGAAGGTACTTCAGCTCATATTGTTATTGAAACACTACGTGCCAAGAAGACTATCAAGAATGTTCTTGTTGATAAAAAATAAAATGAGACTTACCATATCTAGCAGTAAATAAACAGATTCTCTATTTCTTGTTGTTGTTTTATCTGTCTCCTGGCCAATCTTCAGTAGACTGGAAGATGCAAGCTTAAAAGTATATAAACATTTTAAGAAAGATTTAATGAAATGTTCGTAAGTTACTTATTTTCACTATGCTTCAACCTAAAATAATACATTTCAATCATTCAGTGTCTATATATAAGATAATGGGCAAAATTCAAGGCAGTACAAAAATCAGCTTAGAAAAAAAAAAAAGGTCATATTGCAGAGATTTAGAAATGAGAGATTTCTAAGGGAAAAAAAAAATGCTAACTGGCTCCTTGATTTTAATGCCTGCCTTCTTCACCTGGTCCTCCTTACAGAGGGGGGAAAAAAAAAAGAATTTATTGTTATATCTGATAGTTATCATTTTAATTTTCCTTATAAAACATTGTAAGTTCTGCTATTTGACTACACCTACCGCCAGAAATTCTTTAAGACGGTCTTCAATGCTTCCCTTGTGAATTGTAAACAAAGCTGCAGCGATCTGGTTGATGGCCTTGGCCAAACAATGTATGTTGTTGCAGTGCCCTGAGAAAGTGCATATAGAGTTTTTAGTTTTTCTGTATGACCCCAAAATTTCAAAGAATACATGAACAGCAAGTCTTTAATCACGTCACAACCTACATAAATAGTGACATTATTAAGAATTGGGAGATTACCTTCCTTGCTCTCCTTTCATTTTTATGAGGATTAGTGCTTTTAAAAATATTATAGCAAAAAAAGCAATGAATGATGTTTGAATTAAAAAGGCAAATTTTCAAAAAATCCCAAGAAAAATCATATATCAATTTTATATTGTCTCTGAAACTAAAAAAGATGTTCTTAGCTGCTTTACATTTTGTCATTCAATCGTTAAAATAATCTTAAGAGTTGGATACTACTTCATCATCCCCTGCCACACACACCCAGGCACCCAAAAGCTCACACATACACGTTTCACTTATCAGGAAACTGGGGCTTTTGAAAAAGAAAAGTCAATTATTCAAGGTTATAAAGCTAGTAGTAAATAGCTAGTAAGTTCATCTACATTCTATTATAAATGAACATTAATTACTTGAAGAGTATCTATTATATCAAAACTCTTGACTTTTTCATTACCAAAGCAATTTTAAACCATTACCTTCTATAGCAGGGCTATACTGAGACATCACATTACTAGCCAATGTTGGCAAAGAAACTGCCACAAAGACCATAAGGAGGCAGGCAATTTTATATTCTTCTTCCGGACTTATGTTTTCTAAGGGAGAAAATTAAAAATAAAACCAAGGTATTTCTTCAAGATTAGTTAAGAGCTATCAATCTAAACCAGAAAATGCAAATTTCAATTTTTATACTGAGCTTCTATAGAACTAATCACAACTTTGTTGTAAGTGATACAGAAGTAAAATACATTATTATTGGCTATTATCAACTACCCAAACATATTTCAAGGACCTCTAAAAAAAAACACTGAGGCATAATAAATTTTTAATTTTAAGATTATAGGGCAAAAAAATATGAGTAGGATAAGTGGAATCCTAAAATTTCCTAACTGAAAACTAATGATAAATTATTTTATAAAAATATTCTGTGTACTACAGTTTAGAAAATTATCGCATAAATTACTCTATGAAATAATAAAAAAAAGCCTTTTTTTTTTTAAACATGTAAATGTGATCTAAAGTTTACTACTAGTATTGAAAGATATAAATGTGGAAAGTGGACTAGATTTCCAACCTATTTTAGAAGACAGAAGGAACCAATGATAAATGAAAATAACTAGCACTGCCGTAAGTCTTTTAAGACATAATCCTTTCTAAAATATTAATTATAACGTGTATTAAAATTGTAGGGTTACCTAGGCAGTTGAGTCTGGTACCTGGGAAATTCCAAGTATTCTATTATTCACCTACCACATACATGTAAGAACTGAACTTAAGAGCCAGAACATGTTTTAAAAATTTGGCTATGAAAAATATAGTTGTAGCCAAATGAGTAATAGTGGCAATTACCCATGTGACTATAATTAACATACTGCATGAATGATGAAACAAAAAGGAATGTTAAATAAAAAAAGAACTAATAAAAAAAAAAAAAAAAAAAAAAAAGAACTAATGAACCCAGACATAATAACCCAACCATAGGGATGGTTATTTTAGTATCAGAAACAGATAAAATGTTATTTACTTTGTAGACAAATCTAGAACATTCTGGGTACTACATTTCAAAGAGCTAGTTTTAAAATCTTTTAAATGTTTAACACAATACAATGATGCACTCATTCATGGTAAACAACTCTAGTCCAGTGAAAATAAGACATTCTTTCCTAGATATCAATTATGCTACCTACTGGACCATCTCTATCAGTATAGACTCTGTGACTCTGTCACCTGAAAAAAATCCTTCTCTTGATTTTATTCCTGCCTCTAGCTACTATCATTTCATTTCTTTGTTCCCCTTTACAGTAAAACTCTCTGACAGAGTTGTTTTATACTTATTATTTCCCATTTCTTTCCTCCTATTCTCTCTTAAGCCCTCTCTATTCAGCATTTTGCTCCAAAAATTCCACTGCCGCTCTTTTTATCAGCATTACCCAGTTCTACATAGCTGATCATTCCCTCTCCACTTTGCTGGAAGTGCCTCTTTCCCAGTTTTCCTTCTCTTTCATCCATCCTTCTTTCTCGGTTTCTTTTTTAGTAGTTCCTCCTCTTCTCCCTGAGTTCTTAAATTTGAAAGCGTCCTAAGGATCAGACCCTGATCCTCTTTCTTTTGCATCTATGTTAACTAACCTTGGAAATTCCATCTAGTCTTATGGTTTAAATATTCCATCTAGTCTTATGACTACACTATAACATAAGCTCCAGATGACAGGGATTTTTGTCTTTTCTGCATTGCTATATTCCAACTACCCCCCTCCCCCAAAAATTTGACATTAAGCAGGCATTTGAATAAATAAGTACCATACCTGTATCTGTGTTGCCCTGGTAATTTTAACTAAGACTAATACATATTTACCAATGCACTTTACCTGATTTTTGTGAAGAGAGAGCTACCACCAAGGCAGGATCAATCTCACAAGGTAATCCAGCAGCTGATGATAACTCATATACATTCATTGCAACCTGACAGAATATTTAAGAATTACAGAGTAAGAAATATTTTGTAAATTTCTAAGAAATCTCACTTTAGGAAGGAAAGACATTTTAAATTAGAATCTACCTATGAGAACACTAGAGTATCTCAAGCTTGGCTGAAACAGGAACTACAGCACAACTAACCTACAATGAAAAATTGAGTTATTACTTTATAATGTGCTGCTTATTAGAACTTCCCATTGTTAGGCCAAAGAAAATCTGTATACTCTCTGTGGCAAATGCCAATAAAATCATACTAACATTACTTTTCTTGGAAGCATGGATGTAAAATATCAAGCCAAAAGAGACGAATAAAGGAACAAAGTGAATCAAAATTGCTCAACTTATATTTATATTCATACTTACTTAATGAAAAATTGTGGTGGTTCAATGACTCATCATATCATAGCTATAAATATGGTAAATTAATCTCTTTATAACAGATTTTTTTTTTTTAAAGCGAGCTCTAATGCCTAACATGGACCCTGAACTCACAATCCAGAGATCAAGAGTCACATGCCCTACTGACCGAGCCATGCAGGGGTCCAGTCCCATGAGAGATTTTCAAGGAATATAAATTTAAAGTCTGATAAAAAAATTTCTAATGACTCGGGACGCCTGGGTGGCTCAGTTGGTTGGACGACTGCCTTCGGCTCAGGTCATGATCCTGGATTCCCGGGATCGAGTCCCGCATCGGGCTCCCAGCTCCATGGGGAGTCTGCTTCTCCCTCTGACCTCCTCGCTCGTGCTCTCTCTCACTGTCTCTCTCTCTCAAATAAATAAATAAAATCTTTAAAAAAAAAAAAATTTCTAATGACTAAAATAATTCTTTTTGGTATCATATATCAATTTCAAGTATGGTATTCTGACTACTCAATACCTCAGTTAAAAACCAATTACATAGTTACATAGCATACCTTTGCTATCGCTACCAAAAAAAACTCAGTATAAAATGCGAAGTAAAACTGTGTATCTTAAAATAAATGGAAATTGCCATGGATTAAGTTCTAGAAAAACATTTTTTTGGGGAGGCGCCTGGGTGACTCAGTTGGTTAATCACCCAACTCTTGATTTTAGCTCAGGTCGTGATCTCAACATTGTGAGATCAAGCCCCCCTAACCCCCCGTCAGCAGCAAGTTGGCTTGAGATTCTCTCCCTTTCCCTTTGCCCCTCTCCCTGCTCATTCACGTACTCTCTCAAATAAATCAATCTTTTTAAAAAAAAAAAAGAACTTTTTTTGTGTGTGATCCAATACTCGTTCCCAACCCATAAATTAACTCAAAATGGATCATAAACCTAAACACAGAAGCTAAAATTATAAAATTCTTAGAAGAAGATGTAGATATAAATCTTTATGACTCAGGTAAGGCAATGGTTTCTTAGGACACCAAAAGGAAAGCCAACCAAAGGAAAAACAGACAAACTGGATCATCAAAACTAAAAAACTTTTTGTGCCACAGAGGACATTATTACAAAAATGAAAAAAAAAAAAAACCAAAAAAAACAAAAAAACAAAAAAACAAACCACCCACAGAATGAGATTTGCAAATTATGTCTATGTTAATGGACTTGTAATCAGAATATATAATGAACTCTTACAACTCAAAATTAAAAAGGCAAACAATCCAAATGAGCAAAGGATATGAAAAGAGATTTTTCCAAAGAAGATACACAAATACTCAATAAGCACATGAAAAGGTATTCAACATTCATCATCTTAGGAAATCTTTAACAAAACAATAAGATATCATTTCATACATACTAGCATGGCTATAATTAAGACAACAATAAATACTGACAGGATATCAAGAAACTTGATTATACTTAGATCCACTGAACTATATACTTTAAATGGGTAAATTTTAAGATAACTGAATTATATCTCAATAAAGCTATTAAAAATATATATATTTGGAGAACAGGTGGTTGCCAGAGGGAAGAGGGATTGGCAAATAGATGAAGGGAAGTAAGAGGTAAAAACTTTCAGATGTAAAATGAATCACATGAATGAAAAGTACAGCATGGAGAATACAGTCAACAATGTTTTGGATAGTAAGTCCCTGTATGTAGTGCAACACTGTAATAACTTTGTATGGTGACAGATAGTAGCTACACTATCATGGTGAGCACTTCATAATGTTTATAAATGCTGAATCACTATGTTGTACACCTGAAACTAGTATAATATTGTATAACAACTATACTTCAGTTAAAAATAAATGTTAAAAATATGTAAGTTTTAAAAAAATATTAGTGTTGTTGAAAGTTTGCTAAAGGGGCACCTGGGTGGCTCAGTGGGTCCGGGGATCGAGCCCCGCATAGGGCTCTCTGCTCAACGGGAAGCCTGCTCCCCCTCCCCCCCACTGCCTGCCTCTCTGCCTACTTGTGATCTCTGTCTTTTATATAAATAAATAAAATCTTTTAAAAAAAAGAAAGAAAGAAAGTTTGTTAAAAACTAAACATAATTATGTCAGGTGCTCAGAGAACTGGATGGTTGCTCAGAATACTCTCATAATCCATACACCATAGTATTTCCAAGGAATGATTCATCTTTACTGTTTTCTTAACTTTTTTCTACAGTTTTTCCATTTAACAAGTTTGCACTAATCACACATGGTTTTCAAACATAAAATCATAGGACAGTCATTAATTTCAAATGTTTACACTATGTAAAGCACTGTAGGAGACAAAAAAAAATAAAACAAGGTCTTCAAAATGTTTATAATCTAGTAAAAATTTAAGAGAAAAAGCACAATTATAATACGAAGCAGAAAATATTTAACTCTGCAATGGATAAACAAAAAAGTTTTCTGATAATAGTAAGAAAAAAGAAATCCTTTTCTGCCTGGGGATGTTTCTCAGAATACAGCAACTGACTCAGACCTGAAAAGATAAGCAGGACTTCAACAAGGTGGAAATTAGAAAAGGGCAGGATTTTCAGGTAGAATAAACTGGAGGATGAAACAAACAGATGTGAGAATGCACACAGGAAGAACTAGTTACCTCATGGGATACATATGACAAGAAAGATAGAGTAAGAAAGGTAAGAGCATGGGAGAGGAATGGAACAAGCCATGGAAAATAAGCCTCAAAAAGTGAATAGCATCAATTTGAGAAAAAACTTGAGTGTCATACAAAAAAGAGTTTAGACATCACTTTTTTCAGACAGTGCATTTCAAAACATGTGAAACAGAAAATAAGATCTTTTCAAGACACATGAAAGCTTGGAAAACATACATATGAGGTCACTTACTGGATGTGTAACCACTGGTTAATTATTGCTGGGGTTATATAAGTAAGTTAGATTTCACGATCAAAATACTTTCAAAACAAAACTGTAAACTCACATATGGCTACTAATATTCCTTAATTTCTAAAACAGGGTATTAAAATTTTTAAAAATTATACCCTATAATTAAAATCCTTTTACAAGACTTTTAACATTAATTTTTAAAAATTGATTAAATTTAGGTCACTGGCTTGTCTTTCTAATTCTGCTTATGTATGAACAGCTATCAGTATAAGAAAAGATCAATACCAACACATTTGACATTGCTATAAGTGATCAAGGAAGATGAACTTTCAAAATGCCTATGTAGCATTTTGGTGCTGAGCTCTCAAAGATGCATTTGCAAAAGTAAGCATAATTAATTGATCACTCTAAAATATAAACTTCACAGTAGTTTTGAATTTATTAAATTTTACTTCATATGTAGCTCAAATATTTCATTTCAGAAACTGTAAAATCCAAATAGAAATTTTATTACCTTCATATCAGTTTCCCTTGGAATATGATCCTTGAAATCTTCAATTGAACTTACAAGAAAAGGAATGTGGTAAGATAAGACCTAGGCAGGGTAACAAATAAAAATGCATTGTTATTTTTAAATGATGAACCCTAGGGGCACCTGGGTGTCTCAGTTGATTAAGCAGCTGCCTTTGGCTTGGCTCATGATCCCAGGGTCCTGGGATCAAGCCCCGCAGCAGGCTCCCTGCTCAGCGGAGAGCCTGCTCCTCCCTGTCCTTCTGCCTGTTGCTCTGCCTACTTGTGCATGCTCTCTCTCTGTCTCTCTCTCAAATAAATAAATCTTAAAAAAAAAAAAATGGTGAACCCCAAATTTAATTATAACCATTCAATTACTTCTAGTTTTCACAATCATTATTTTACCTTTTCTATTTTCACTTGATTTTCTGAAGTACTAAGAACAGTACTTAGAATGCCAAACTGAATATAGCTGAAATGGAAAACACTTCAATGAAGAGTAAAGTTGAAAAAGTAGTATACAATATCCTGGCAAACTAAATCCCCACCCCTATTTCAATGCCAAAATAAAAAATAAGTTTAAATAACTCTTATTTCTATATATTTGATATTATATAATCAATTATATTTTGGAATTTTAAGTAATGTTTAATTTCTGGGAAATTAAAAGGGATTATTTAACTATAGGATATGTACTTAAAATGGTTTCTTACATCTCTAAGTGCTTCCTGGGCCAATGACCGGAAGGATAAAATTACACCAATTATTGTCATCCTCTTCAAGACACTGTCAACAGCTAAATTGAAAGAAAAGAGAAGAGTATGAATGCAATTCTTCCTTAACCTTGAAGAAAACTCCTAGTCATAAAATTCCCAAGATAAAAGATATGACAGCAAGTTGACTACAACAAATAATTAAAGAGGGAAAAGTACTAAATGATATTAAAGTAAGGAAATTACAGTTTACTTCATATGGAGCACATATTATCTTTAAAATGGTTTAGATGGTACACCAGAATCTTGAAATAATCACTTAAGTAGCCACCTGTATAATCCTCTCAGAAATGGCAGAAGTAGGAGGAAGGAGAGAGAGACTAAGGGAGAAAGAGGAGTTGTCAGAGTGGACAGGATTTAAGTCCTCAAATGGTCCCAGAACTTGGAGATGCTAAACTCTTAAACTGTTGAGGTCTGGAGAGTCAAGAAAAAAAAAAATGGCTATTGAGATCACACACAGTTTGGGCAAGACCAGGTTGCTGAAGACTATAAATGATTTAATCATTCACGTTCTGGTTAAAAAGCATTATTCTGAAAATTATTATGATATATTCAATATTAAAACTTAGTTAACAAAATCAAGGGAAATTAGAATTGGAAGGATCAATACCTTCATATTTTAAAAAACCAACAAACATTTATTGAATTACTCCCAATATACATAGTACTGTATAATAAGAACACAAATATAAACAGAATAATAAACTAGACCATAACTAACAGTCTACATGAACTGTCAAGAAAACTAAGAAAACACAACCGTATTTATATGAGACAAAAGATAGACAACTCACCCATGAACCAACACAGATTTGAAGTGTGCAGGTCCACTTACACATGGATTTTACTTTGGTAAATACAGTAAATATATATTCTCTTCCTTATAATTTTTGTAATAGTATTTTTCCCTTGCTTACTTTGTTGTAAGAATATAGTATATAATACATATAACATATAAAATATGTTAACTTTTATCAGCAAGGCTTCCAGTAAACAGTAGGCTATTAGCAGTTGAGTTTTTGGGGAGTCAAAAATTACATGCAGATTTTTGACAGCACAGGGAATCAGCACCCCTAAACCCCATGTATTTCAAGAGTCAACAGTATATACATACATATATTTGCATATATATAACAAATCTCTAGAAAGATGTATAGAGAACCATTAACCATAGCTACCTTTAAGGAGCAGGAATGGAGAGAATGTTTGGACTTTCTACCTCCTTGTGTGGTTTGCTTAAACCCTGACCATACCATCTTTTATTAAAACACACCAACAGCCATAATATAAGCCAAAATGTGATGAGACTTAAAACAGCAGTGTTAACAAAATGAGGTAAGGCACAAATATGTTATACCTCCCAGAGCAGAAACCAGTCGAATCAACCAATTTTTTTTTTTTTTTAATCTTTCTCTGGTACTTAGTAGAGTGCCGGAGACTCAGAAGGCTAGACGTTCAATGAAAAGGTTATTCAAGAAATGAGACTATGTTACCATCCAGAAAAGGAGAGAAGAAAGAAGGATGAAAGGAACTATTTCTCTGGGAAAATGTTATCAAAGTTGGTCATAAAGGAGAAGACAAAAGCATTCCAGGCCAGGGAACAAAGCAAAAGGGAATCTAGAAAAAGGAATGCAGAAAATAAGGTGAATAATGAGAAAATAAGTAGTGTGGCATAATCATGTATTTTCCAAGGGATGATACTGAGAATTCAATCAAGTAATTTTGCCAGAATTATATCCTACAATCTTCTCTTGAATAATGTAACAATAATGACACATTAAAAGTTCTGAGAAACTTTATTGTAAGAACTGTTGTTTAACTTATCATTAATGGATTATTTGGCATACCTTTTTAAGCACTGGCACCTCCTCTAATTCCCCAAAATTTCCATTAACATCTTGCTATGTTCTGAACGTTTATGTCCCTACAAAATTCATGTATTAAAAACTGAAGCCCCCAAAGCTGATGATATTAGGAGGTGGGTCTTTGAAAGGTGCTCAAGCCATGAAGGTGAAGTCTCATGAACTTGATTACTGCCTTACAGGGGCTTCAGAGAGAACCCTATCCCCTTTCAGTCACGTGAAAACACTGCGACAAAAATACAGCGACAAGTAAGGGACCCTGAGGAGGTCCCTCACCCAACCATGCCAGCACCACGATCTTGAACTTCCAGCCTCTAGAATGATGAGAAATAAATTTCTGTTGTTTATGTACTAACCAATCTGCGATATTTTGTTGTAGTAGCCCAAAGAGACTAAAGCATATCCCAAGGAACTACCACTTGAGTGGAGACTATGTGGATCTCAGGCCAGGCAAGCAAAAAATTGTAGGGGGAAAGAGAGGAAACAATGGCTGGATGATATAAGGTTATCCAAATAATTGCTTTTGAATGCCATTTTGATAGAGTTTTGGCTATCCTCTAAGCAAGGAGGGGGTAGTTCAGGGTTTTTTCTTAAATATAAAGAGTGATATGAAAAGAAATCTTTGGAAATATAACTGAATGTGGGAGAGGGTTAGACTGAACACATTAGGAAGCCAAGATTGTAGTTCATGAAATGACAAAGCCTTAAATGAGAACCATGGGAATAAAAGGAACAGATTGAGGCATTACATTTAAGAGATGGGATCTGCAGCAGCAGGAGTTACAAGTTCAGTATCTATAACAAGTAACATAAAATAAAGAAGTAGTCTAAGTGAAAGACAGAATAGTGAGGGGGAAAAGCTGGAGAAAAACATTTCTGAAGGCGACAACTGCTACTTAGCTCCAGCCAATCACTGCAATGTGGCAAAATACTGTCCAGGATTTGGGGGGAGGGAAAACCAAAAGTTTGGATATTTATGCAAAATCATCCATTTTTAAAATAATGATCAAAAAAATGTTTTGTTTTGTTTTGTTTTTAACTTAATGGAGCACAGAGCCAAAAAAAAATTAAATATCTCTGGGCCAAACATGACCCACCAACTTGCAAACTCTGATCTGGAGGACATAGCTACTAGATATGGAATATGACAGGAAAAAAGTCAGATAACATAACCAAGTTTCCCTCTGAGAATCACGGGGTGAGTGGCATGGGAGGTAATATAATGGTCAGTAACAGAATATCAGGCTTTCTCGCCCCACCCATTTGTATCTCCCATCAGAATATCATTCCTATTCCAGAGATGCTGCAAAGTATCTGTGCGTCAAACATCTAACAATATTTCTCAAACTTCAGTGCAAATCAGAATCACCTGCTGGGCCCCAGCAAACTGATTTAGTAAGTCTGGAGTGGAACCCTAATAATTTACATTCTTAACAAACTCCTATGTGGTGCTTTTGATTGTTGCTTCCGGTCCATAGACCACACTCTGATCAAATTAGCACTGGGTATTAAATACCTGGAGCACCATAAGGAGAGTCAGGCTGGGGATGAATACTTTAAAGACACACTGATAAATAAGACTGGATACATTTCCCCAAAAGGATTATTAAAAAAAAGTCTTAAAAATTGTAAAAGTATTGACAAATAAAGAGAATGAAATTTCAATAAAAAGGGGAATAAAAGAGAGAAAGACTATAGAGAAATCAAGTAGAATAAGAGGAAAGAGGACCAGATTTTAAAAATGGATAGTCACTAATGATCTCTTCCAGAAAGGTTTCAGGCATAGCCACATTATAGTGTACTGTGAGTAGAGAACTGGAAAGACAAACAGTGAATACAAGCTAGTCAAAAATTTGGCAATATGAAGAATGGTAGAATGAATAAGAGGAAGGCTTAACAACAGACTTTAACAAGTGTTACTTTACAAGCAGTATCTGGCCTCCAGGGAGCAGGAGATTTTTCTGGGATCAGAGAAACTGCTTAGAATGATGAATGTAGCAAAAAGTCAAAGAAGGGGCAGCTGGGTGGTTCAGACGGTTAAGCGTCTGCCTTCGGCTCAGGTCATGATCTCCAGGTCCTAAGATAGAGCCCCATGTCTGGCTCCCAGCTCAGCAGGGAGTCTTCTTCTCCCTCTCCCTCTGCCTCTCCCCTGCTTGTGCTCTCTCTATCCCTCTCCATCTCTGTCTCTGTATCTCTCTCAAATGAATAAATAAAATCTTAAAAAAAAAAAAAAGTTAAAGGTATGATAGCACAAAGGAGAATGCAATTAAAATCACTAAGTTTTAAAGTCCATAATGGGTAAGGAAGTAAAGCCAGGAAGAGGCTGATTCGAAAACTAGAGAAACAATTTTTCAATGAGCTAGAACAAAAAATTTAATAGGAGTGAAGGAGTGGGAAATCTTGAAGACATGACTGAACTGAGAGTCAAGTTTCAAATTCAGGATCTTATCAGTGCAACAATTTAAGGTGATAATAACATTCAAAGTATTGCTAAAGTAAAGGTCTTTGGAGGCAACTTACAGATTTGTAGATGGTCGCAAGGTCAGGGCAAAAGTGTATGGAATGAGTTTTTAAAAGGAAGATTTATTAAAGGAAAACTAGAAAAATTAAGGTCTATACTAAGGGAGTCAATAAAGTGATGAACCTAGACCCCAGAGACACACTGTCAGAAAACAGGAAGCAATACAGTATTAAATTTGCTCAAATAGCTTAAAAGTCTTAGAACTGAAAATTAATTACAGATTACCTCCCAATTCAGAGCAATTTTTTTTTAAGATTAATTTATTTATTTGAGAGAGAGCAAGCATGGATGGGAGGGACAGAGGGAGAGAAAATCTCAAGCAGACTCTGTGCTGAGCATGGAGCCTGATGCAGAGCAGGCTCCCAGGACTCTGAGATCAAGACCTGAGCCGCAATCAAGAGTCAGAGGCTTAACTGACTGTACCATCTAGGTGCCCCAATTAGGGTTACTTTTAACAAATTACATGGCTTTTTAAAGGCATTAAAAAGAATATAGTTGTTGAATATGAAAATCAGACTCTTATAAAAATTTATCAACCTCTGGATATGGGATGAAGGAGGCACAAAGATGGGGATCTGAGACAAAAGAGTGTTTTGAAAAATATTTCAACTGAAAGAATAGCTTTCTCTACTCCCCTACATGAGCCATTCTCAAGCAGAACTTTTCTGTTTCCAAATCACAAAAAAGAATAAATAAATTCTATTTGAAGGCAAATTTGATATAGATGGGCCATTAGGGTTATGGATTTTATTCTGAAACTGTATGAACTTTGGAATTTTAACAAATTCTGTTTTGTTTCAATTACACAAATAGGAGAGTTAAAGTAACAGTAAGCAGGCACTGAACAATGCAGTGGATTAAATGCCTTTAACCAGATGATACAGTCAAAATATTATTTACTAGTAAGAAGTTAAGTAGTTAGGCTGGTTGGGTGGTCAACTGAGTATTAAAAAATAGGAGAAGCAGGAAAAAATAATTAAGAATAAAGAAAACAAGACTGGTAAATGTAAGTATATAGTAAAACAATGAATAAAAGAGATCAGGTAGAAATTAAAAAAAATAATTTCCTTCTAAGTATTTATTCATATTCTACCTCCCTAGAATACTACCAAATCAGTATTTTCTTTTTTTTTTTTATTTTAATTTCATTTTTTAAAGTACCGTACAGTAAACATGATGCTCTTTCCCCCTTTTGGTACAGCTCTAGGAAAAAATTTTAACATGTGTAGACTTAGGTTACCACCATTGCCATTGTGGTCAACAAGTTTCATCACTTGTTGCTTTCCCAGTTCTGGCAACAACTGATCTGTTCTATAAGGCAACTATCATGTAGTTTAATTTTATACTAATTTTTATTATATAAGTTTATATTTTTGAAGCTGGATAAGATAGCCTAATAAAGTGATTCTCTAAATCATTTTATACTTTTAAAATCTGATATAGCTGCATAACATTTAAAAGAAAATTCTCCAGGGGGAAGTATTAAGTAAAATATACACATGGCTTTAATTTTTTTTTCAGGATTATTTTTTATTTGGGAGAATAAACTGTGGTTTTCTCAAATACAAAGTTTTTTTTGGTATTTCATTAATTTTTTAATGCTGGAAAAGCTTTTAAATGAATCAGTAATAAGTATGACTTCAGAATAATTTTTAATTATACAAGTTCAAGTACAAAAGCAAATGAAAATAAAATTAATTCAAGTGCACCTAAAATAGTTACCTAACTATGTTTTCATAAATTTTTAAGACTCACTGCTATTGCACAATATACCTCCTACAAAGAATCAATGTCAAGAAGACATTAAAAACGAATTTTTTTTAGTTGTAGGGCTCAGATTTTCATGCAATGACTACTAGATCGCAATAAAAAAGAACAGATTACTGATTCACATAACATACTAAGTGGAAAAAGACAGGCACAAGAGTATATACTGTGTGATTCCATTTATGTAGAGTTCTGTAACAGGCAAATTTAATCTATAGTGACAGAAATCAGATCAGTTTTTATCTATGTTTGGGGGATATCAAGAAACTGACTACAAAGGGACATAAGGCAACTTCCTGAGGTGATGGAAATGCTGTATGTCTTGACTATGGTTAACGGTTACATGGATATATGCATTTGACAAAAATCCATCAAACTGTTCACTTACATGTGTAGATTTCATTGTATGCAAATTATACCACAATAAAGTTGATTTTTAGAAAGTTATAGACTCAAAAGTTAATTCTCCTTCAGTCTAAATTACTTGTATTAAATGAGTTTATGAACTAATTGATAATACTCATTAAATATTTGATACATGGTATTAAAGCTATGGTAAAAAAAAATGTGAAATAGATAAGCCATATACTCAAAATATCCTTTGACTGCAACTATTTTCTGCTCTCTTCATAAGCTCAGGAGTAATTATATTTATGTTTAAGCAAAGGCTAAATACTGAGTGTCAAGGTCTTCTTAATGCTTATAGAAAGTTTCATGAGTTACCCACATGATAATCTTTTAAAGAGTGCAGCCATCTGGTCTGGTTTGTCAAAGCTGGTCCTCATTTGTGTTAGCACATCAACATTCTCCACCACAAGTTTCTAAAAAAAAAAAAGAAGGAAAGAAAGAAAAAAAAAATAAAGATCCTAGGTTAAGCATAGACCACCTTGTGTTAATGAGATAAGAGCATGCTTGGAAATCATAATCCAGCAAGTAGGAAATACAATTCATGAAATCCAGATGTTCTATGCTATATACTTTTGTTGCTGGCTTAATAAAAGAATCTTAAAATTACTTACATAGGATTAATGTTTTTCTTCAATTTGCAAATTCAAGAAGGAGAGGATGGTTTAGGAAAAAGCAATAAAGATAAGCAGTAGGATAAGGGATTACCTAATGCTTAGACACAGAACAGCATCAATAATAAAAAACAGACACTGAAGAAGATATAGAGAGCAATAAATTCCAACCAAAATAAAAACAACTTGCTAAAGTTAAAGCTAGCCTACAGTTAAAGAGAGCCTACAGTTCATCACTGGATGTGTATAATCAGAGGGAGAATAACTTTTGTACTATTTCATATGTATGTATTCCTTCATGGGGCTTATCATAGAGTAAGATTTCCCACACAAATTATAAAATGGAAGTGTTAACTATCTACCTTCTCTTTCAGAGACCACAGAAAAAGGAAGAGAAGGAAGAGATACAAATAAGGGAAGGGAGTAAAGAATAGCTATTCAAGAAAAGTATAACTCATTAAAGAATGTTTTTCTTAAAAGATGCTTTGGAAAAGTAATTAAGTTTGAAATTAAAATGAAAAAATAATTAATTTGATTCCGGCAGAGATAATGTCTCTATGTATATGGAGAGCCTGGATATAATATTTAAATATCCAGGAATAAAGCCTGGGTATATTTCAAAATACATACAAATCCAAGCTTCATCCTCAGATATTTCAATTTAGCAGGCCTGGTTGCAAAGATTTAACAGCAAGCATATTGTTAAAGTGCCATGAGGGTTTTGTTACAAGCCAAAGGCTGATGACAACTGATTTAAGGGAGGATGAAAACCTATACAGAAAATTTATAAAAATCAGTTTTCCTATACTAGTATGAATTTTGTTTAGGTTACTTGATATTACAGCCATACCTCAGATATATTGCAGATTCGGTTCCAGACCACTGTAATAAAGCAAATACCGCAACAAAGCGAGTCAAATGAATTTTTTGGTTTCCCAGTACATACAAAAAGTTATGCTGACACTACACTACAGTCTATAAATGTGCAACAGCATGTCTAAAAACCAATGTTTTAGATTCTTAATTAAAAAATACTTTATTGCTAAAAATGCTAACCATCATCTGAGCATTCTGAGTCGTAATCACTGATCACAAATCACTATAAGGAATATAATCGTACTGAAAAAGCATGAAACATTGGAAGAATTACCAAAATGTGCCACCGACATGAACAAATACTACTGGAGAAATAGCACCAATATACTTGCTAGACACAGGGTTGGCCACAAACCCACAACTTGTAAAATTGCAGTATATACAAAGTGCAATAAAATGAGGTATTCCTGTACTTCAGATTATTTCTCTTTATGCTCCCAATCAAATATACACTTCCAGTCATACCTGTTTGCTAAATTCAACTTCTACAATGTATGATTAAAATGCCTACTTCTCCTGGGGCCAATTCAATACCTGTCCCAGGCTAAAACCTGATTGAGTCAATACACACTCAAATACATGCTCAATCCTGACAGTGCTCCTATACCTTGAACATAATACCACACATATCATTGAATCAGACACCACTGAGTTTTAAATGCACCATTACCTACGCTCCATTAAGAGAAAAAAAAGAAAACTTTACCAAGTAAGCTGACACAATGTTTCCAATCACATGACTTTAAGATCCCTACAGTTATTAATACAGAATAACTGTGCTTGAGAATCAAAAATTATAGTATTTGTTTAATGGTAAGGATACAACAATCACTTTTTAGTTCCCATACCAGGCAATTTACAAACAACCCCATTTACTTGTTCTACACAAGAGAGGTGATATTCCAACTTTACAACTGAGGAAACTAAACTAAGGCTTGGAGAAATTAGGTAAGTAGTCCAAAGTTATAAAGATATTAAATGGTGGATTTCGGAATTTGAATTTAGATACAACTGATTTAAAAATCCATGCTCTTAATCCCTAAAGAAATGGTTCCCGATTTTTAGTGTACGGAACAATCTAGAAGACTTATTAGTTAAAACACACATTGCTGGGTCCTAGTCCCCACAGGTTTCAATACAGCGAGTCTGAGGCAGAACCAAAGGCAGAATTTGCACATCATTAACAAGTTCTGAGGTAATGCAGCTGCCGCTGATCTAAAGACCATAATTTAAGAACCATTACCCTAAAGTATTTGTTTGCACATTATTCCTTTAAAAAAAAAAAAAAAAGTTAATACTGTCTCCACTTAAAAATAGTTTATGTATTTAAATTTTTTTCTTTTCTCAATTGCATGCTAAAACAGAGCTCTCTAAACATTTTAAAGCCACTGATTAATATCACTGGCCAATGGACTATAAGCCGGAAGTAATACTAGTGAATACAAATCAGGCAAAACATATGAAGAGTACTAAAAATAAATTTGGTTTTCAGTTAATAAGAAAGTGTTAAATTCTTGGCACAATTCATATTTAAATTTCCTACTTCATTTGGGGGCAGGGAGGCTCTATGAGGGAACTAGAAGAACTGATCTGTAAAATGCCAAAAACGATTCTTTTGGCAGGATTAGAAGGAGACATTGTCTCAATGGGCACACCACCAAATGAAACACCTCAAGAATTTTAGTAGGAAAGAAGACTGGCTGTTTTCTTCTCCAGAGAGCAATGAATGCGTTTTACCATGAGTATGCATGCACAGTGTTGACTATGTCTGACAAATGATTTATTCACGATCATTAAATATAAAGAAGTTCTCCTTTTTTTCTAACACACAAACTTACTCTATGAAACAAAAAAGTCCCAAGCTAAAATAGAAACTAAAACAATGAACGTCATCTTTAAGATACAAAGAAAATGTGCTGCCAAATATTTAGTTTATGTCAATTTAGATTAATTTTAAGAAATAAAAACAGAAAAAAATAAAAGCTAAGGAATCACAGAAATGATCTTTAAAATATTATAATTTCCCCCAAAATATTTTATGTAACTAATTTCATAAAGTTTACTTTTAGTAATTTCTACACCCAATGTGGGGCTCAAACTCACAACGCTGAGATTAAGAGCTACATGCTCTCCTGAATGAACCAACCACATGCCCCTTTATGCACTAATTTAAAGACTAAAGTGAAGGGCATCTGGCTGGCTCAGTTGGTAGAGTTCGTAATTCTTAATCTCAGCATCCTGAGTTCAAGACCCACGCTGGGTATTGAGCCTACTTGAAAAAAAAAAGAAAGACCAAAATACGATTAGAGGCATAATCATATTTTAATATGAAGAGTGTGAGTTACAATTTCTTCAGAGGGATATTTGGCAATATTAGAAAATATGCAGACATCCATATCTTTTGAACCACTTTCATAAATTTTTCCTATGCTCAAATAAGTTTGTAAACCATGTGAAGTGTTGCTTAAATGTTGAGTATTTTATACATATGTCTAAAACTCTTCTTCCAGAAATCCACTGAAGTGAAAGGAAAAGAATAAAAAAGAATAAACCTATAATAAAAAAGAAAACAATATAGGAAACAAGACCAAATGAGAGATATCAACAAACTTCCAGAAGATGGAAAATGGAGCAAAGAGTAAGTAGAGGTAAGAAATGTGACCAGCAAATTCCTGCAGGGGAGATACAGTATGGAAGGCAAGCTAATGCATGCCTTAGGACCCAGACAGGGCACAGAAGTTGTAAGCAGTGGCATAGAAAGAAAGACTGGAAGATGAAAACAAGAGGGTTATTACATGTCTGTATTGGGAGTTGTTACACACCTCTCACCATCTTAAGAGGTGATGCCAACAAGGACAACAGTTGCAAATCAGGAACAAAAGCTGGCAGCAGGGAGGCAGGGGGCAGAAAATGACCCAAGGCAGCCAGCCAGATGTATTGAACATACTACCCCCACACTCAATCTCCGACAGATTTCCACTCTCTCGGTGGAGGTTACTGTTTTTGAAAAACGATTGTAGGACTCATTTGAAAACTATGATGAAGATTTCTCTAAAGAGTATTTGTCAGCTTCTGCCAAGCACTTTGTGGCACTACTAATCTAGGACAACCTCAATCCAGGTTTAAGACTATAGATTCCTTGGACAAAATGAGCAACACCAAAAGAGCTGGATATCCTGGGGAGGAGCAAATCATTTCCAGTCCATGATTATCCTAGAGATATAACCCTTTGGGGTATCTGTGTAAAAAGGGTGGAGAGGAATTTAAGTAGATTTCCCACTCCTCACCTTAGACAGGCTTTGGCTTTTATTACAGACTCCCCTACCCCTACCCCACAAGGCCATAAAACCTATGTATTACTCTTATAAATGCTGCTTCTGGATCAGCAAATGCCTTCAGATCAAAAGTGGCTTCCAGTACTAGGCTCATGTCTCTGAGTTCCCACATTCTTCTTGATTTTGGCCTACCTTTTTAGCTTCTTTAAAAGAAGAATCTTTCTTTATATATCTTGCCAACTTTTTAAGTTGCCCTTAGGAGAAAAGATGGTCTAAATAACCTACCCTACCAATACTTGAAGCAAAAATCTGTATGTTATTTTGTTTCTATAATTTCATAAATTAGATCATTCTAAGGAAACTTAATAGGACATTAAAAAATGCAAAACAATTAGAATCATCACTAACAGACTGAGTACTTTCGGAGATTTATCTCAATGAGATAGAATACTATACAATACACTGAACTTGTTGATATAAAATACCATTATATTATGACCATAAGATTGTAATGATATATATAATAAAATACAAGAATACACATGGAAGCATGCCTCAGTATACAGAGGCTAAGAAACGGAAGACAGGGCACCTGGGTGGCTCAGTCAGTTAAGCATCCAACTCTTGGTTTCCACTCAGGTCATGATCTCAGGGCCCTGGGACTAAGCCCCACATATCTGGCTCCATGCTGAGTAGGGAGGAGCTTGTTTGCCCCTCTCAAATAAATAAAATCCTTTTTTAAAAAAAGAAACTGAAGACAACACATAGAAATGGAAAGACATCCATGCTCATGTATTGAAAGAAAATTATTAAAATGTCTATTACTAGCCAAAGCAATCTACACATTTAATGCAATCCCCATCAAAATACCAAGAACAGCGTTTTTCACAGAACTAGAGTAAACAATCCTAGAATTTATATGGAACCACAAAAGGCCCCAATTTACTAAAGCAATTTTGAAAAAGTAAGGCAAAGCTGGAAGAATCACAGTTCCAGACTTCAAGTTATATTACAAAGCTACAGTGATCCAAACAGTAGGGTCTGGTGAAGAAACAGACATACAGATTAACAGAATAGAATGGAAAACCCAGAAACGAACCCGCAATTGGTCACAATACAGTGAATTAATCTTTGACAAAGCAGGAAAGACTATCCAGTGGGAAAAAGACAATCTCTTCAACAAATGGTGCTGGGAAAACTGGACAGCAATATGTGAAAGAATGAAATTGGACCACTTTCTTACACCATACACAAAAATAAATTCAAAATGGATTAAAGACCTAAATATCAGACATGAAACAATTTAAATCCCAGAGGAGAATATAGGCAGTCACCTCTCTGACATCGGGTATAGCAACTTCTTTCTAGAAATGTCTCCTGAGGTAAGGGAAACAAAAGCAAACATAAACTACTGGGACTACATCAAAATAAAAAGCTTCTGCACAGTGAAGGAAACAACCAACAAAACTAAAAGGCAACCTACTGAATGGGAGAAGATATTAGCATATGACATATTTAATAAAGGGTTAGTATTGGAAACATATAAAGAACTTATATAAACCAACACCCAAAAACCAAATAACCCAATTAAAAATGGACAAAAGAGCTGACATTTCTCCAAAGAATACAAACAGCCAACAGACACATGAAAAGATGCTCATCATCACTTATCATCAAGGAAATGCAAATCAAAACTACGAGATCTCACCTTACACCTATCAGAATGGCTAAAACCAAAAACACAAGAAACAGCTGGTGTTAGCAAGTGTATGGAGAAAGGGGATAAATTAAACAGGCGATAGAGATGAAAGAGTGTATTGGTTGTGATGAGTACCAGGTATTATATGTAAGCGCTGAATCACTAAATTGTACAACTGAAATTAATATTTCATTGTATGTTCACTAACTGGAATTTAAATAAAAACTTAAAAAAATAAAAATGCTAAAATCAAAAGTTTTAGAAAAAAAATGTTTAGTATCCTAAACCATCTTGGTTTTGGAGTATATTGTATTTAATGAGAAATCCAAGCTAATTTACATTCATGCACCTCAATTATTATGAATATGAGTTCTTCACACAAAAAGTTTCTTTTGTCTAGGTTTTTCACTCAAGATTAATATTATCAAATATTTAAAAGAGGATCCACCCAAGAAACAACATTCTTGAGTCAGAAAATTCAATAGCATTAAAAGAAAGATGTTAACATTATTTATACTCTCATTAAAACCTTAAATTAAATTTTAATAACACTCAAGAAAAAAATAGTCACTCCACCATAGAGACAGAAATGTTAGACATAAGCTCCTCCCATTTCTTTTCAAAAGTAAGAATGTAGGTAGGGGTACCTGGGTGGCTCAGTGGGTTAAGTCTCTGCCTTTGGTTCAGGCCATGATCCCAGGGTCCTAGGATCAAGTCCCGCATCAGGCTCTCTGCTCGGGGGGAAGCCTGTTTCCCCCTCTATCTGCCTGCCTCTCTGCTTACTTGTGATCTCTATCTGTCAAATAAATAAATAAAATCTTTAAAAAAAACAAAAAAGAGTAAGAATGTATTTGAGAACAATACTTAAGGAAAGGCTAAGAGAGTTAAGTTTATAAATAAACTATTACTAAAAAATTATGACAAAATCTGAAGTCAAAGTGATCTGGAAATAATAGTACCTAAGAAGACAAAATTTTTAAAAGAACAATGTCGCCAACACTTGGGTCTAAAGAACAAAAACATACAAAATCTAAGATGTGGAGAGCCATGGTTCAAGGTCAGTAAGTGAAAAGAAAAGAGAAAATTTATGATCACAAGTTGACATGAAAATATTATGGTATAGCTACCAAAAGTATCAATACAATCTTAAACAGTACTAGTAAGTACAGTACCCAGAATAAGTGTACCTTCACTAACCAGATCTCTAGCTGAAGTTTATTCTCAGTTTCAAGGCACTATTATCCAAGGGCTTTACACAAATAATTTCAATAGAATCTGTATAAAAGAAAGAAAGACTAACACGAATGTATTTCACATGGGGAAGACAAAGGCAAAACACTACAAAAGTTCTTAAATATGTAAAGGTAATCTTGTCAAAGGCAATCTCTACCTCTTGATGTAAGAACGAAAATCTGTGTGATCTTCCTGCATCAGGTAAGTATGTGTTAGATCACTGCTTAGATCCTTTTTATTTCTAAAAACAGATAACATGGTACCGGTATAAGCTCTAGGTCTAGACTGACTACACAGGCTCAAGTTTTCGTTTCACCACTTTTAAGCATGTGAGTCCAGACAAGGTACTTAATATTTCTTGGTTTCGCTTTCCTAATTTGTAAAACAGGGACGATACCAGTTTTATGAAAGCAGCTTAGAAAAGTCCCCGGACAAAGTGAAGAGTCAAAATAGCTACCTATTTTTACTTCTGCACCCAAGAAATATTAAGCAAGTATCTTCTATGTGTGGACACTAATTTAGTACCAAAGTTTTAAGCGAGCTTATACCTGAGTTTTTATTCGAGTGACAGTGACATAAACAAATACATGACATGAAAGGTCACAAGTAAGATACACAGAAAGCTGAATAAAGAGAATAAAAAGTGATGTTTGCTATTTTAGAAAGTGTGGTGAAGAAAGGATATTCTGATAACACAACATTTGAAAAATACATGAATATTATGAAAAGGTAAGCTAAGACAATAACTCAGTGAAGAATATTTTGAGACAACAAGTAGGCCAAACAGGCTGGAGGAGTTATGGAGATAAGGAAAGTGAAAGGCTAGATCTTCAGGGGCAGCCTTCCAGTACTGTTAAGGACATTAAATGCCTTTAAACTCTCATAGATATGGATACAGATACAGGCTAATTTGTGTTACTACATGACAATATTCAATCTACCACATTAAATGGCAAAGAAGCACTAAAAATACTTAACAATTCTAGCAGTCCCTATTATTCAGTCTGAAATTTAAAAAAAAAAAAAAAAACAGCTGGTAAAAGCAAAATCCTTTTCTAGAAGTCAAGAAAAAAAAAATTTTGTCATAATTCTTCTTTCATGCCAAAAAGAACATAAGAAAGTATAATGAGGATGAGAAATTTGTCACCTAAGAACAATAGGATAAGACAAAGACTATGTATTTATAGGTGAATGAGTCTAATAAACAGCAATGATATTGCTTGTAAAGAACCAAAACTGTCACTGCAATGTTTATGCATTCAAAACTATATAAAGCATACAGTTTGTTTATTTAAAATCCACATTATAAAGTATCTAAAAGTTGACTTTTATACAAGAATTATAGAACACTCTTTTGAAAAACAACATTAAGAGGATAATGGAAATGCTGAATACCAAGTAATATTTTACTCAATGTTTATTGTGGGTCAAGAACTATGCTCAGTACCTAAGTGTTTGACATGTATTATCTCATACAATTCTCTGAAAATAAAAGCTTAGTGAGTTTAAACTTTGCCCAAAGTCAAAGCTCTTAAATGAGAGGACTGAAATTCAGGATAATTAGAGTCTTTAAAGGTTTGAATTCTTAGGGTGGCTCAGTCAGTTGAGCATCTGACTCTTGGTTTTGGCAAAGGTCCTGATCTCAATGTCATGAGATTGAGCCCTATACCAGGCTCCACACAGCACAGAGTTGACTTGAGGTTCTCTCCTTCTCCTTTTGCCCCTCTCCCCATTCACGCACTCTCTCTCTAAAATAAAATTAATAAAAGCTTTCTAAAAAAAGTTTTAAATACTGGGTACTACCACCTCTCCTTCTTGTCACACTCTTGCTATTTTCAGCAAAATATTTCTCACCTTGCAGCAATCGACTTAAGCTATATATTTGCTAAATTTTCAGTATATCAGATTGCCACATTTAGACTTCTAAGTGCTACATTTAAAATGCAAGCTACAGGCGCCTGGGTGGCTCAGTTGGTTGAGCAGCTGCCTTTGGCTCAGGTCATGATCCTGGACTTCCAGGATCGAGTCCCGCATCGGGCTCCCAGCTCCTTGGGGAGTCTGCTTCTCCCTCTGACCTTCTCCTCTCTCATGTTCTCTCTCACTCATTCTCTCTCAAATAAATAAATAAAATCTTTAAAAAAAAATAAAAATAAAAAATAAAAATAAAATGCAAGCTACTTATCAGTGCTATAACCATATTCTTGAGAAATTAAAAATGCAAGGCACAAGTAACCAAAAAAATTCACAAAGAGTACATTATTAAATATTTTTTTTAAGATTTTATTTTTAAATAAACCCAAAGTAGGGTTCAAGCTTACAACCCTGAGATCAAGAGTCTCATGCTCCACCAACTGAGCTAGCTAGGTGTCCCTAAAAGGGCATATTTTAAAATATGCCTCTTCTATTCTGTTCTTAAGTTGAAGTCTTAATGGCTCAAATTCAAATTCTTTCAAAAACTTAATAGCTACTATATACACAGACTAATTCAATATAAATCACCTTAACACTGGGATATTTCTAAAAGGCTTTTTAAAAAAAAGTCCTTTAAAATGCTGTTGCTTCAGCTCTTTTACATCTTTAATAAAATGCTAAGCATTCTAGGGGTGCCTGGGTGGCTCAGTGGGTTAAAGCCTCTGCCTTTGGCTCAGGTCATGATCCCAGGGTCTTGGGACCGAGCCCTGCATCAGGCTCTCTGCTCCACGGGGAACTACTTCCCCCTCTCTCTCTGCCTGCTTCTCTGCCTACTTGTGACCTCTGTCAAATAAATAAATAAAATCTTTTTTTAAAAAATGCTAAGCATTCTAAAGACATTTTTTATCCAGCTTAAAGGGCATAAGATAATTTAAAAGATTACTTAATAATAGAAAAAAACCAATGAGCTTAGGAGTGCATGGCAGGCTCAGTTGATAAAGCATGTGACTCCTGATCTCAGGGTCTTGAGTTTGAGCCCCACATTGCGCACAGAGATTACTTAGGGGAAAGAAAAAACCCCAATGAGCCTAAAATTGTTTGTAATATAATCTGTATAAAGTAATACATTCAAACTACAAATTTAAATAAATGACTTTGGCTGGAATTTTGACCAGTCATTCAAAGAACAGTATCATGGTACAACAGCATGAAAATATGACCAAAGGCCAAGAAATCAATCTGAGTTTTAGTCTCCTCTAGTAAGTCATTTCACCTCTCTAGGCTCTCAGTTTTTTCAACTGTAAAAAGAGAGTACTGAATGAAAATGCTACTGAAAGGCCATGCTAGCTCTACAATTTCATTCACATATGAGAACTTCCATGTTGGATTAAACTAAGATTCTAGACTTGAGGTTCGTATTTTTGAAATGTTTTTCAGGAGTTAACGTTTCAAAGCTAAAACTGATAAAAACTGTATTACCTTAAGTTCAGCAACTTGTGATGAAATATGCCACATAAGGCTCTCACTTAGGAACTTCATACCATATGGGCCTAGTAGTTCTGATAATGACCTCATTTCTGAAAGGAAATGTAGTTAATTTTATACTTTGACAGAGCAAACACTTTCAGAAAACGAATATTAACATACTGGAATGTTCCATTATAGAAGCAAATTATTAATACAAAAATCCTTAGACAAGTCTCCAGAATAAAAAAGGTAACACAAAGGTAAGTCTAAGATATAATGTATGATGATTATGTACTGAATGAATGTAACTGAATGAACATAGTCATAACAAAAGCCAAAAGAATCAAGGTTTCTTCACTCTATAAAACATGTCATAGTTTCATTCACCTGATATGTCAGAATATTCCTCTGCATTGAATGTTAATTCATTTTCTGTAGGTAAGTTCACAAATGCTTTCATTGCAGGGAAATAAGCTATATGACCATTGCTGACTTGTCTTAACAAAGTTTCCAAATACCTAAGGAGAAAAAGTAAATTTATAAAAAGGAGAAATCAATTCAAAATTTATTATGGTATACATTCCTACATAAGTTGACTGATAATAAAAATGAGCACTCATTGATAAAAAAAATAACTTCCTTAAGCAGCTTATTTCGAAGTAACTTTTTATCACTCCTAATTTCTAAATGTGCTTACCAATTTGTATATAGACTTGTAATGGTTGGTTCTCCATGACTGTCTAAATGTTGTGTTTGTTGAAGAAGAACATTATTAAATACTCTTGTAATATCAATTTGCACATAGTTTTCTATTGACTGCAGTACAGTCATGTATGCTCTTACACTTGTCAGAAGCTCTGATGGTTTTGCAATTTCCTGTGTGGCTTGATTATACATAGTCATTCCAACAATTGACCTGGCGGAAAGGGAATAAAAGAAAAGACTTTGCATTTATGTAAAAGCCATTCAACATACTGATCTCTGATTAAATAAACAATAACAATTTTAAATACAATTTGTTTCAAAGCCATGTAATTACTATCATTATCGTCCAAAAAAAAACCTTAAAAAAAAAATGAACGCCTAAAAGCTAAAATGAGGTAGAAATATGATTTTAAAAATTCTAAGGACATCAATATTAAAATAAAATGATTTAACAATAAAGATGGTTTTAAAAAAACTTCTTTAACAGGATACACTGTCTGTAGTAGATACAATGAACTGTTTAATGCATAGCTCAAACTCATCTGGCACTATTACATGCCAGTAGTTTTTTTTTTACGCTTTATACAGATCATCCTCATATTTAATAACCCTATGATGTAGTTATTATCACCGCCATTTCACAAATTAAAAAAAAAAAACAAAAACCTAAGGCTCAGAACTCAAGGAAACTGAGTAAGTTCACTCTTTTTGGAAGTAGTGGGTCTAGGGTTTAAGCCCACATCTGCCTATAGTGCTGCCACTCAACAAAATGCATGACAGTTAAAACAAGGCAATAAACAAAAAACTTCTTGGTTTTTTAATCACTGGCAGCACATAAAACACAGTTGCATTATGTTTATATCCCAATAAACTGTACGCCTAAAAGGATACACAAATTTTGAAAATATTTTCCAACCTGATCTTTTCCTCCATTGACCACCTCTATCTTACCATCTTTAAAACTCTCTAAGCATTAGATATGTAAAGAACTTAAACTTGTATCTCTAAGGATAAATCCTTAAAGAGAAAGACAAACTCCATCAATAGAAAATAATCCCAGACGTGCACCTGGGTGGCTCAGTAGGTTAAAGCCTCTGCCTTCAGCTCAGGTCATGATGGAGTCCCCGCAACGGGCTCTCTGCTCAGCAGGGAGCCTGCTTCCTCCTCTCTCTGCCTGCCTCTCTGCCTACTTGTGATCTGCCTGTCAAATAAGTAAATAAAATCTTTAAAAAAAAAAAAAAAAAATCCCAGAAGACCAACTCAAGGTTAGTAGGTGCTATCTTTGTATATAACCCCTAAAGCCCTAAAACTGTGCTCAAGTGATCAGCAAATATCAACCAACTAATACGAGCTATTTGTTTTGGCATAAAAATCTTTCCCAGGTAAACAAGTTTATAGCTTGGCCTTGATTCTCGTAACTAAGTAGATGTTTTGTCAAACGAGTATCTGTTTCTCTGTGGATTAACAGACCAGACTACGTACAGAGAAAAAAAAAAGGGAGTGGAAAGTGAACCCTCTCTTCCACCCAACACTCTAACAACCCCCACCAAGTTGAGAATATTTAATAAATACCAGAATGCATAATAACCTTTTGGTCTAAATGCTATTCTGGGTTTCACTGTCAGGATGCCTGCCTTACTAAAGGAAAGCAACAGAGAGTCTTAAACACCTGACTACGCAACTGATGACTTAACACACAATTTAGTGCCACTTATATATTCTCCTATTTTGCTCTCCAATTGTTGTAGTCTTCTCATGAACTGTAGCTCTAAGCTTTATACTATTTCATTACTACTTATAGTACTTAACACAATGTCAAGCATATGGTACAAATACTACTTGTTAATGACTATAAAACTGTGAAAAATCCTTGGCTAAATTTTGTTTTATAAATTGCTCTAAGGCCTTCCAAGAAAAACTTCTCAAATCAATTGACATTTTCTTCAATAATTAAGTGTATAACTTTAGAAAAAAGGTTGGAGCAACATTTTTAAAATTGAAAGGTTTCTGATATCACAGACAGTATGACTTCAAGAAACATATGTAAGACTCAAAAATCTCTAATTAGGAATGCCTTGAGAGTCTAGAATTCTACTGGTCTAAGAGCATACATGTGAATTCAGAGAAGATAAGAATTCACCTAGTCCTGACGTTTTCAAACATTTAACTGTAACCAACTAAAAGATATGCATTTCGCATCACGATCAGTACAAACATACATATGTATAAGTGAAGAGTTTCAAGAGCAGTATTTATACTCACTTACGTGCAGTGCATGGATTTTTTTCTTCTATTCTTCCCTGTTTCTTTTCCTCCCTGCCTCTTCTTTCTTTTTTTAAACACTGACTGCAACTTTATACATTGACCTCATGACCCTACTTGGTTGTTACCTGTCAGGTGAAATACACTAATTTGCTCCAGTCTTCCCATTTAGCTTATAAGGAACCTAAGGCACACAAAGAGTAACTGGCTTATCCAGTGCTACAACTAGTTAATAACAAGTATGGGACAAGAATATGAATAACTTAAGTAATTTCCAGTTCACTATTCTCTGTGGTTCCCCATTCATTACTCTTCGTACTGTATCAGTTCTAATACTTTTCCTCATAAAAGTAAACACTGTATGGATATGAAGAACATAACAAACTCATTAACTGAACCAACAAAAGTAGTTTATAGTCTTTCTTACTTAGTAAAGCGGATTTCCAGATGAGAAGTCAAATATTCTCGTGGGGTAAACGTATGCTCCCAAACTACCATGTTTGGTACATAATTTATAGAGAAACACAATTCAGAAAGTGCAGTGTGCAATTTATCAAGGCTGAAAAAATATTAATAAACAATAAAATTTTCAACAGTTCACCATAGCAATACAAAATTACTTTTATAAACACATCAGACCTTATTGGGGGATAATAATTGCAGAATTCAGTTTTCTTCTTTCCTAAACTGACAAGTTCAAAACCCTAAGGGATATTACTAACATGAGAGCAGCTTTTTAAAGACAGTATCACTCATTTGTTTCTCCATTCAGATGATAATGACTATAATGATTTAATATAAATAAGAGCTATTACATGCTCATAAAAACGATCATTTCCAAACCTTGCTATAGTCTCTGTACCAGAGAAAGAAAGTTGTCTACAAAATAGCCAACAGCTTACTCAACATAAAAAAAGCAATTAAGTAGGAAATTTACTTTAAACGAAACATATGTTCATGTATTACTGCCCACCATGCCTACCCTCCAAACAAACACACAATCTTTAATAATATCTAGTCTGATATATTCACTCTAAAAATGATGTAGGTTCTAATATAATGCATGCCAAAATAAAGTCTCAGGCTATCTGATTTTAAATAAATGGAAAACTATGGCTTGCTTTTATACCATAGCCCCAAATTTTTAGACAAATTCTTTGCCTTCAGTATTCAGTATAGACAAAGTATTCAGTACAAACAAAGTATACAAGTATAAATAAAGTATACAAATAAAGTATTTAGTAAAGGCAAATATTACCTACTACATGAATTTTCTTCAAAAATCCAAAATCTGTTTTTGGAAATAAGCATTAACTATTCGAGTTCACAAACATAAAATAATAATAAATGAGAAATTAATAATTTACAATTACTAGCATTCCCTCAGTACTAATGCCATACAAAAAATGAAAAACTTCTACCTGTAACAAAAAGATATAATAAAAGTGCATGGCTTACTTGGTCACTACCAGCCTGTTTTTCCTCATACTCTCAACTCCTGGCTTTTCCCTTTCAGGTTCCCCTTTCTTACCAGTCTGTTTTTTTGACTTCTTATTCACTGCTTGACTAATGGTTTTGGCACAATGCTTGGGTAGCAACTATTTAAAAAGAAATGAAATCTTACATTAACCAATTATTTTGAAAAAGCACTAACAATTTAAGCAAACCTTACGTGAATCCAGACAATGTAGCAAATACCATCTAGCACTAAGGTGAGATGTAGTTCACCTAGCTAGCTTGGGGAGCTCACACAGTTTGGTAGAAAAGAGAAAACAGGTAAATCTTATGTGAAGAAAGCTTCATAGAGGAAGTTATTATCAAAGCAAAAGTTTAAAGGATAAGTAAAAACAGACTAGGCAAGCAAAGAATGAGAACATTTTACTGGAAGGAAATTTAGTGAGAACTACTAGGTGGTAAAAAGCATCAAGTACAGGGTGAAGTAGACAGTTTGAGCTATGAGGAAGGTATATGAACACCAAGCTACAGGCTGTCTTTTAAACAGTAAGTAATCCTAAAGACAGTGGCAATTTTTTTAAAAACCTAAAAATGGAGTTTTATAAGAATGAGGTAATGAGATTTACTAAGAGTTTAATGAAAAAGAAAAATTAAAAAATAACTGGCTAACAGTTAATTTTCTTGACTTCACACGCAAACTTCCTGTCTGTAAGAAAACATGTGAATTATTACCTGGTCACTAAGAGTACATTGTTCTGTGCAAATATCAGTGATGAGATTTCGAGCTTGTTTGGCCATTTCATCCAAGAACATATTACATAAGGAAAGACTGCGATCTCCAATATGATGTCGCTGTCAAAGCAGAATAATAACAACAATAAGAAAAGTTATAAGAAAGCGGTTTGAATTAAAATATTTTTTAAATAAACATGGAAAATAAAGTCTATTGTACACTGAGGAGTGGGGGGGTAAGGAACATTCTAGATCACCTTTATCTCTTGGAACAACTAACCTACCATATTGTATTTATATAGCTGATGTAAGTATTTGGTGACTGTACAAGTTTTAAGTATGATTAGAGGGATCTTAGAGTATTGGTATTTTCTTTTACATGAAAAACTATTAACTTAATTTTCAGTTTTTGCAAGGTCCTACATCTGGGTCTTAAAAATTAAACTATCAAACAGAGGATGTGAAAGAACACATTTAGAATAATGTTTTCTAATCTTAACTGATACACACATGAACACACATATATATTTATTACACATACATAAGATCTTGACACAACAAATAACTTCCTAGTTATAGAAAAGCTTCAATATTTAATTAAAATTGTTAGACATGAGGTCAGTAAAACAAAGAAAAAAGCATTCAACTCCCTAAAATCAACTCCAAACCAGAGGAGAAAAAAAAGCTAACCATGCATTTTCTGAACACAACTTGGTGGGGGTGGGGGGGTGAGGGGGGTGGGCAGGGAGCATTATTTTAATTTTCAAGAGATTAGATATGTGTACGTAGACATATACTCACTCAAATTCATCCATCTCTCTCTACAGGATTCTGTAACCAAAACCTTTAGTTTTGGTGGCTACCATAATAATTTAATAGGTTTTTCTTGTCAGTGATAACTGGAAAGTTGAGTATATAATGCCATAAAATTTTGCACTCCAAATTTATACTTCATACAGAGAGAAATTTTTTAAAGTTTACCTTACCAGATCTTCCATAATTACATAACAAATATACAGTTTACATATGGTATTTCTATGTTGCTAATAAATGTAAATATACAATATAAATATACATATACAAATATGAATGTAAATATAAAATATAAAAATAAATGTAATATATAAGAATATAAAAATACTTAAACAGCTAAAGTAACTGTTCCTAGATGATCTATCATGATATTTTAATGTATTTTATTATAAATGCCCCTGAATACTTTAAAAGGAAGCCAAATCAAAAGGAATCCCCAGCTCAGATACAATTAAATACTGGTTCACTTTACTTAAGGAAAGTTTTCAAATTATAAACATTCAGGGTTTTATTTAATCAAATTCTGACTCCTGAACCCCTTGCTATCATTTATTCCTCAAAACAATACAAAACACTGAATTAGCGTTTCTTCAAATTTACTGGACTTATTTAAAATACAAATCTGATATTACTATTCTCCTTCAATGCTCAGAAATGCTGAAATTGGATGAAAAACATAACAACTGAACTCTCTCCATGATCTGCCTCAGCCTCTGGCGACAATACTGAAAACAGATTTGGGGAGAACAATGTCAGAAGCAGAAAGAGCACTTAGGAAACTACAACAATAATGCAGGAAAAAAGATGTGGCTTTGACAATAATGATAAGTGGTAGGAGTTTGGATATATGAAGCCCAAAGGCTGAAAAGGCTTCAAAGGATGGTGATGGGGTAACATGCAGAGTATCATGGACATGTTACATTTCAGATGGCTAAAAATACCTAAATTCCAGCAGAATATCCAGAAAATCAAGATCTGAAAGCTCTGGGATGGAGACAAAAATCTGGGAGACATTAGAAATACACTAAGTTAAATAAACCAGATACAAAAAGACAAATACTACATGGTTCCACCCATATAAACCACCTAGACTAACCAAATTTTTTGACAGAAAACAGACTAGAGGATATCAAGAGTTAGAAGAATGAGAAATTACTACTTAATAATTATAAGGTTTCTGCTTGGGATGACAAAAGTTTTGGAAATGATATTAGTGGTGGTTGCACAACACTGTGAAATTAATTAATGCCACTGTACTGCACATTTAAAAATAACACACGGCACACTTTTAGCTCATATATAACATTATTTATCTGTCTGTATGCAGACAGATACAGATAGATTTTAATCACAGTTTTTTAGAAGAAAAAAAATGGGAACAGAGTGCAAACTGTTGAAGATTTAAATGCCTGGGTGAGAAATTTTTACCTTTTCCATATGCAAGAGACAATCAACTGAGGATTCTTCAAGAAGGAAAGAGACACTCTGGTGGCAGTGTATTAGACAGTCTTAAAGGCAGAAATACTGAAGGTAAGAGAACTATTTAGGAGTACATATGAAGAGTATTGCAAATTTCAGCTACAAGAGTGACCAAAGCAATGGAAAGTAGAAGACAGATTCAAGAAATGAAACCAGACAAATAAAATTAAGAGGACTTCATGGGTAATTTAATGGGAAGGATGATTATGATGAAGAGTTAATACTATATCTTAGGTATAAAGCGTCAGGATAAAATATATTATACCTAAAAACTGTATAAAAGTATTAAATTTGGTGGTGTTGATATCCTCACAGGTAACAACCCTAAAAGCAGTCCCTACTAAACTTCCTGCAGGTTAACCTCGTCTCAGAGTCTGCTTCCAAAGCGCTAATGGAATACAATCTGCAACAGATGTTACCTAATGTTTAAGATGGTAATAATGCTACTGCTTGTCAGTTTCTTTTCTCCAAGTTCTGTAGTTCTAAGGGATTCAACACTAAGTTAAACTATAAAGAAACAGACCATTTAATTTTAATATATAGTCTCACCACGCTTACAAAGTGACATTTCTTCTTTAAAGATCAGAAGAAATACTGAGTACATATTTGATACTTATTACTGATAAAAATACTGAGTAGTCCAATTATTTAATAACTATGTGTGTCTGTGTGTATGTCTTACAAATACTACACTTGATCTTAGCCAAAAGGCCAAGAAGCAATTGTCTTACAAATGCTAATGTTAATTTTATTTACCATATCTATCATATTAACAAGTGAGTGAAATTCCTCTTTGACACGCTTATGTTTAGTCAGTAATCTATACATTCAATTTTCAACTCTTTTCAATTAACAGTTTAAGAGAAAAAGTAAGCATACAAAATCAATTACTGTATATAACTTTACCATAAATATGAATACCTGACCTGTCATTTAATAAATGTAATTCTAAGTGACATTATGATATGTTCTTAAAAATAAGTATGTGCATTTATCCATCCATCCAAATAAACACTACATTTATTTTAATCTATTCAAACATCGTTCTGATTCTGCATAAAGAGAAATTAGGTAGGAAGCTAGATTAGGTAATTATGAAATCTAACCAGCTACATGTTTGGGCTAGTATACTCTGCATACCACATAAATCACAGTACTATCCTGAAATTACCTCTTCTGGACACAGTTCATGTGTGCAACTCATAAAATGAGTGCAAAGTAGTGGAAATGCAATTGAGTATCTTGACTGAGAGGGTAACTCCAAACACTGTTGAAACATCTTCTCAAAAGCACGGCTATAAAAACTATATGAGGAAACAAATTAAAAATTAGAATCACCATTTTTACAGTTAAAAATTTTATGATACAATACTTAGTTAATTTAACTGGATTCCAGGGAATAAAAGTTATCAACTGGTAGCCTTTATTTCCTTAAGAAGAGAGTATTTTTCCAAAGAGTATCTTTTATATACCAACAATCATTACAGAGTAATAAAAATATAATTTTCATAATATTAAGTTTTAAAATAAAAAACTTCAACAAAAAATAAACCATATCTATGGCTTATGAATACAGGACATTCAAATCTCACACTACCAAATCTTATCAAAGGCAAGTCACTATCAATTAGTAAGAAACACCACTATTTTATTGTACCACTAAGAAAGAAAAACACTGTTAATTAAACAATGCTGTACCATCAATTTCAAATTACTTCCTGATTTTGGAGATATTAAACATAAAAGAATATGAGTCAATAAAATGTAGTACATCTTGGAATAGTAAGACAACCAGAAGTAGTAAACATGTATTTATTTTGGATGTAACAGATAAAATAGGAAAGTGATGAGAAAAAAACGGATAAAAGTTACTTAGGGATAAAAGTTAAGTATGACTGAAAATCACAAGTTTTAAACATTACTCAAAGTATTTTTATTTCCAAGGAAGGGGAACAGGATTTTTTAATTGCAGTAGCTTCCTTTTACCAAAAGGAACCTTTCTGTAGCTCAAATACATGTAAACATAAAATGTTCCATTTTCTTTTCAAGTCAGACAACAGTATACGATTCCAAATAATCTTAAAATTCTTGCAAATTTGTCATGTGATATATTTTGTTTCAGTGACAAATTATGTTTCAGAGGTTTTTTTTGTTTGTTTGTTTGTTTTGGTTTGTTTTGTTTCAGTTTTTTAAAGAAACCTCTCATGCATTCCCTATCTGGTGATTTGGATTTCTTTTGCAATACTGCTAATTAAAGCTATCTTAACAAACTGCCCAAATCAATGTGGACTGGAGTATCTTCCAAAATAAAAAAAATGAGAAGCTGTTTGTAATAACAGCTTTTCAATACACACAAACAACTACCACTATCCACTGAGATTATCTCAGCATTGTAGAAATAAAGGGACACACTAGGTTACTCCAATTAGCTTCCATACAGGGAAAAAAACCAAGATGATACAGAGCTGATACTGCCCAGCTCTGGAGCCAGAATAATTATGTATGAAACCTGGTCCTACTCTTTATTAGTCTGATCACAATCAAGTTCATTTATTCATTTAAACATTTATTAAACACCTACTATGGTAGACACTAAAAAACCAAAAACCTGACCTGAACTTCCTTCAAGGACCACATTATGTGGGGGGAAAGAGAGGGAAGAAAAGGGGCGCCTTGATGGCTCAGGGGGTTAAGCCTCTGCCTTCAGCTCAAGTCATGATCTCAGGGTCCTGGGATCGAGCCCCACATTGGGCTTTCTGCTCAGTTGGGAGCCTGCTTCCCCTTCTCTCTCTGCCTGCCTCTCTGCCTACTTGTGATCTCTCTCTCTGTCAAACAAATAAATTAAATCTTTGAAAAAAAAAAGAGAAAGAGAAGGAAGAAAATAATTAAAGAGGCTATGACAGGAACAAAGGAAAACAGAGGAAAATGGAGGGAGTAGTCACCACATCATCATAGCATTAATATCTAATTACTATAGAGTGAAATTACTTGTTATTTTATTTCCGACATTTGTTCTACTTAACCCTGAGTCACAACTTTTTTTCCTTAATCTAATGATGCAAAAGAGGATCTTAAGGCAATCTGAAGTGACAGTTTTTTACCTCCACACAAAAAAGTATAAAAATAAATTCACAACAGTAAGAGCTGCTCTTACATAGAATTTAAAAAAAAAAAAAAAAAAAGGTTCCTACTTGGTAGACTTCCTTTTGTTATCAACTATTCCTTTTTTTTTTTTTTAAGATTTACTTTTATGTTTTTTTTATGTAATCTCTACATCCAACATTGGGCTCAAACCCATATTGAGATCAAGAGTTGTATGAGCCAGCCAGACCCCTCTATTCCCTTTATTCTTAAGAGTTTGTTACTGAGGGACACCTGGAAGCAGGGAGCCTGCTTCCTCCCCTCTCTCTCTCTCTCTGCCTGCCTCTCTGCCTACTTGTGATCGCTGTTTGTCAAATAAATAAATAAAATATTTTTTAAAAAGTCTATTACTGGGGCACCTGGGTGGCTCAGTGGGTTGGGCCGCTGCCTTCGGCTCAGGTCATGATCTCAGAGTCCTGGGATCGAGTCCCGCATCGGGCTCTCTGCTCAGCGGAGAGCCTGCTTCCCTCTCTCTCTCTCTGCCTGCCTCTCCATCTACTTGTGATTTCTCTCTGTCAAATAAATAAATAAAATCCTTAAAAAAAAAAAAAAAAAGTTAAAAAAAAAAGTCTATTACTGAATGGTCTCAAGGACAACACTATCATAATAACAATAAACAAAGGTATCTTTACATACTAAAAATGTCAAATTCTGATACAAAAAAAATTATCACATACCAAAATATGGAGAGATCTGATGTTTCCACCAACATTTCCACCAAGGAATCTACCATCTTTGTATGAAAAATTATTGTATTCATCATCTTTCCAAGTTCTCTGTGATCTGCAAGGCCAAGTGAAGCCTTAGAAACACTAGTATATGCCTGTGAAAGTAAAAAACAAAAGCAGTTTAAGCAGAGACCAATGACTTTAGCTTTGACATTCTACAGGGAAAAAAAAAACACATTATCAAAAATTTTTTGATTTTTATTTTGATGTTGTATCAGTAACATCACCTTTTTAAAGCTGTCAATAGTGACTCAAACTTGAAATTCCTATCAAAAAATTCTTTAAATAAATAGAAATACTACTGCCAATAAAGTAAAATCTAATATATGGGTCATTCATCTAGAACCCCAAAGGAACAGAAGTTATAATGTCAAAAGTATAAAACAGTGCATTGTCAAGCTAGATCCACCGAAAGAAATTTTCAATCTAGTTTGAGAGAAAAAATACAGGTGATACACTCACATGAAAGTAAATATTGTACATGTTAATTCACTGAGGTTTTAGATTATAGTAATTAAAACATACTGTACTAATTGATGAATTCTAGAAAAGAAATGAAAATCGTAAAAATTAGTGTAGGTTGAGCAATGTGATAGAACTTAAACAAAACCATCACAATGGGTTTACAGGGAAATAAATTCTACTATAAGGGTACCAAATCAAGAGGATAAATCTGTCCACGGACAGTGGGCATTCCAGAAAGGCACAAAACAAGAAGAGAAAGAGTGTCTATAGAATAAATACTGTTCACTATGGCTACAATTAAAATGAAAAGAGGAGGAAAAAAATGGTGTAAGAAGAGATTCAACCAGATCATGTAGACCCCTGCAAAACACATTAAAGAATTTAAACCTTTTGGTGAACCAAAGGTTCTGTGCAGTGGTCAATTTGTGTTTTAGAAACATTATTCTATGTGGAGGAGGGAACTAGGGAAAGGTGGACAGAAAGGGAATAGGAGGCAGCCATGGCAATAATCCAGACAGGATTATGATGGTCTCTTCTACAATGGTGGTAGTTCAAAAGAGTTTCATCTGGGAAATCATTAGATAGGCGGGCAACAGAAGAATTATGAATGATGGCCAGGATTCTGGTGTTGTGAGATACTCCTTCATGGATCTCACGTGTGCCTACACATCTTCGATATGTAAGAATTCAACTACTCAGGCCATTTCTGAGAGTACTTGTACTTTGTACTTGCAGCTGCAAAACTTGAGGAAATGAGGCGGTATCTACCTCTGGATCAAAGAGCTAGTATGCTTACTACTGATACAACAGAGGGTTCATCAAATTCAGTGTTCCTTAGCTGCAACAGAAACCTACTGCATACATAGCATTCATCTAGGTCATGGAAGCTAGAGAAAAAAAAAATGATACATATATGTTGATGCTCATGCTGCTTTCTGTGCAATGAATAAAATCCTTTGTCCTTGATGCAGGGGCCCCATGTCTTCTGCCAATTTCTATCAAACAGTAGAGACTAAATAATTATTTCCTTGTATAAAAATTATTTCCTTGTATAAAAATTATTTCCATGTATAAAAATTATTTCCTTGTATAAAAATCAAATCTCAGCCCCTACAATGGCAAGGGGCTACAACATGGATGGTGACAAAATGACAAAATTAATTTAAAAGACTCATTTGAAGTATTTAACAACAATGAAAGAGAAAACAGGTCATCTAAAAAAAAAAGGTTTAAATAAAAGTAAGGTAAGAACAACCTAAGTAAACTTAATGACAGAAGGGAAGAAGATAAATGAAAGTAACCAAAGATGATTAAGAGACTAGGGAATACATAAGGGAACGAGATGCCTGAGGAAGCAGGAAAAAAAATGACAAAAAATACATGGACAAAGAATTCCTCAAAGACTAGAAAAAAGGAGAAAAATCAAAATGACCTAAGAAAGACCAATGACTTAAGGATTAAATTCGGACTCCAGTTGAAGGCAAAACGCAATTCTAAAATTCTCCAAAGGCTTACCCTTCTGGTCCTGCACTACTCAAGAATTACTGATATCTAGAGAACTGTGTACCTGTCTGGCCATGTGCTTATACTGAACTCTTATCCTTATATCTGATCACTGAGTCAGATCATTCATCACTCTTGTAAAGATTTGTTCCTTCTTGTAGTAATATTTAACACTAAAAAGTTTCTTTACTTGTCCTTTCCTCATTGTTTGCCCTTTTCCTGTGTAAGCTTATTTTCCTATTCAATTTCTACCCATCTTTCAATGGGCAAAATGATGCTTTCTCTATAAAATTATTAACAATTCCAACTTGAAAAAATCTTTCTTCCTTCTAAGAAAACTACAGTTAATTTATAATCATATTCTGCCAGCAGCATCTTCTAAGTTAATCTTTTAAATTTTCAACTGCTATTTAATTTTTCATTATCTTTAATGCCTGTCTCCACAACCAGATTTATAACATCCTTAAAAGAGGATCTGTACTCTTCTCCAGATTATATAATACTGCTCAATATTTTATTTCTGGAATCCTATGGCCTAGTCTGTAGGTGTGGAACTTTTCTTCATCACCTCTGCTAACGTTCTGGATTCTGGTTACTACCTCACAACTTGCATTTTTATCCTTTCCCTCAGACAAGACTTCTCTGGCTTACTTATATGCCCCACTATTTTCTTCCTTAGTATGCTTTAGCCCACTGTCACTAAAAATTAAGAGTTATGCAGTAGAAAGTGGCTATATGTCCCACTCATGATTATGAGCAATGTTATGGGTTAAATTGGGTCCACAAAAAATATGCTGAAGTCATAGTCCCCAGTTTCTCAGAATGTAACTGTATCTGGAAACAAGGTCTTTACAGAGGCAATCAAGTTAAAAATGAGGTCGTAAGAGTGGACCCTAATCCATTATCACTGGAATCCTTATAAAAAAGGAAAAATTTGGACACAGAGATATGCACAGAAGACTGTATAAAGAGAGACAGGGACAATGTGATTAGAGTGACCCATCTACCAGCCAAAACACATCAAAGTTTGCCAGCAAATTACCAGGAGCTAGAAAAAAGCCTGGAAAAGATTTTCCCTCATAGCCCTAAGAAAGAATCAACCCAGCTGACACATTGATTTAGGACTTCCAGCTTCCAGAATTATAAAATAATAAATTTCTGTTGTTTAAGCTACCAGCTTTGGTACTCTGTTAGGGCAACCCTAGCAAACTAATAAAAGCAAGAATACAACACACGAAAGAATCATACAGCAGGTGATATTATTATAATAATCTCATAAAAATTTAGAAAAACTTAGATATACCAGTTCTACACTCTTAATGCTACAGAAATGTTTTATATTCTGCCATATAACTAAACACAGATAAATTCTCAAGTGAATCCTTCAAATGAGTAAGTTAAAAATCCCGAAAGTATTTAATAAGGGCAAATTCAAAATGTACCTTAACTCTCTAAAATTTTCTAAACCCAAATGTTGGTTTAGGCACTCCCACAAACTGACAGCAGGAGACTTAAATAGTTCAAGCTTTTTAATGATGAGTGACTTTCCAAATTTTAAATGTGTACATCCTGTAGCACAGCAATTTCACTTTTATTTTCATTTTATATGCTCTTACTTCTATACTGTTTCACAGCTTTTGTTAAAATAAAATGTTAATATCTAAACTTTATTTTTTTTAAAGATTTTATTTATTTGACAGTGAGAGACAGCGAGAGAGGGAACACAAGCAGTGGGAGAGGAAGAAGGAGGATCCTTGCAGAGGAGGGAGCCCGATGCGGGAGGCTTGATCCCAGGACCACCCAGGCACCCCAAACTTTATTTTTAAAGGGAAAAAAAAAACCCTATTATATATACACATTTAATATTTTGGCGTGGTGGTGTTTTAAGTGTTCCTCCCTGATTTCCCACTACCCAACTCTGCAAACTCAGGCAAGTTACTTAATACTAGTAGCCTCACTTATAAAATCATCTCCAAATGTATACAACCATAGAACAAAGAACAAGTGTGAGAAAAATTCCTTTGTATTTTGAGGTTGGAAGGAACCTAAGGGCAAAATTACCTCAGGTAATAGAAAGGTATGCTCTTTCTAGGAATCCTTCCTGAGACTGAGTTGATCTAAAAATCTCTTCCACCAACACATACTGGTTGATAAAAATCTCTTCCACCAACACATTTTACTTTTTAATTAAACAAATAAAAATTAATTTAAATTGCAGAACCATGGGTGTGTATATTACAATTCCATTTACTATTTGAACACCTAAACGGATATAAACCACTTATTAAAAGCATTTCTGAGGTATGAAAGTGGGAAAAGTACAAACTACTTTACCTCTGGGTATTCTGACATCTTATAATGAGAACATACTACTATTATTTTAAAATATACATATTTTAAAAATATTCAGTTACTGAAAAATTGCGCCACAGTTTTCACATAATTACTAGAAGAATTTACAGGGAATTAAATTTCATTATGAAATTTACAGTTATACGAAGATTTTAAGCTTGAATTTTAAAAGTCCTCTAAAATTGGGGCACCTGGGTGGCTCAGTGGGTTAAAGCCTCTGCCTTCGGCTCACGTCATGATCCCTGGGTCCTGGGATCGAGCCCAGCTTCGGGCTCTCTGCTTGGCAGGGAGCCTGCATCTCCTCTCTCTCTGCCTGCCTCTCTGCCTACTTGTGATCTCTGTCTCTGTCAAAGAAAAAAAAAAAAAAAACTAAAAATTAAAAAAAAAGTCCTCTAAAACTATTTATGTGTTATATATTAAATGAAAACTTTTAAAGTCTACTACCATTTATTTCTGCATTTCAGAAAAATGAAGCTTTTGGCACTATATCAGGGGACAGTAAACTACAGCCTGTGAGCTGGATGCTTGTTCTTGCTCCTTCATAAAGACATCTAGATAGATCTGGATAGCTAACAAGAACATGAAAAGGTGCTCAACATCACTGATCATCAGGAGAATGCAAATCAAAAGTACAATGAGATGTCACCTCACATCTATTAGAAAAGCTATTGACAAAAACACAAGGCAAAAATGTGAAGAAAAGGGAACCTTCATGCACTCCTGGTGGGAATGTAAATGGATGCAGCCACTACAGAAAACAGTATAGAGATGCCTCAAAAATTTAGAATTACCATATGATCCAGTAATTCCATTTCTAGGTATTTATCTGAAGGAAACAAAAACACTCACTCAAAAAGATATCTATAAACCCAAGTTCATATGCAGCACTATTTACAACAGCCAAGACATGGAAATAGCCTAAGTGGCAATCAATGGATAAACAGATGAAGAATTGGTGGTGTAAACACACACACACACACACACACACACACACACACGGGAATATTATTCCAACAAAAGAATGGGGTAATCCTGCCACCTGTGACAATATGGGTGGACCCGGAAGGCATTATACTAGGTGAAGAAAGTCAGACATAGTAAGTCAAAGACCAAATGAACTCATTTATATGTGGAATTTAAAAAAAAAAAAACACCAAATACTTAAAACTAAATGTACAATAGACAACGGACTGCTGGTTGCCAAAGGTGGGGAGCCAGAGTTGGGAAATATGGCTGAGGGTAACCAAAAGTTACAGACTCCCAGATATAAAATAAGTAAGTCCTGGAGATGTTATGTACAGTATGATGACTGTATCAGTAAAACTGTATTGCATATTTGAAAGTTGCTAAGAAAAGTAGATCTTAAAAGTTCTCAGAAGAAAAAAAATTCCTAATTATGTGTGGTGATAAATGTTAACTAGACTTATTATGATCATGTTGCAATATGAATGAATCATTATGTTGTAAACCTGAAACTAATATATTGTTATATGTTGATTATATCTTAATTAAGAAAACTGTTTCTTCTATGAGGTAAAAACTATAGTTAGTTAAACAAAACTAGTCTTTTCAACAGGTATACAACAATGAATATTTTTATTAGTATTTTCATGTTAGCTAAAATATCCATTACCCAAACGGAATGACAATGAAAATTAAGTTATTCTTACCTGTAATCTAAACCAATCTAATCTCATTCCTCTGAAATCAAATACTTCCCCATCTTCAACTACAATAGAAAAATATTACAAAGAAAATTAATGTTTCACAAATATACAATCAGTTTTAAAATTTAAGATCTAAGACAATTCCACTTATGGCCATATATACAAAAGAATTATAAGCAGAGTCTTAAAGCGGTATTTGCATACCATGTTCAAAGCAGCATTATTCACAACAGCCAAAAGGCAGAAGCAACCCAAATGTCCATCAATAGAGGAATAGATGAAAGAAATGTGGTACATTATTCAGCCTTTAAAACGAAAGAAACTCTGACACATGCTATAGTGGGGCTGAACCCTGAGGACATTATGCTAGTGAAATAACTCAGTGACAAAAAGGCAAATACTGCATGATCCCACTTATGAAGTACCTGGAGTAGTCAAACTCATAATGGTAGATGTCAGGGGCAAGAGGTTAACAGAAAGTGTTCTTTAATAGCTATGGCTAGAGATGGCTGCACTGCTATGTGAATATACTAAATACTATTAAACTGTACACTTAAAAAAACAAAAGTAACTGAATAGCTAAGAGTGAAGTCGTTCTCAAATCCTTTAATGATGTTGATATAAAGAGGGAGTTATGCTAAGAGAAGTGTAAAGTACAGACTTCTCTCCTAAACTATTTCTCAGTGTGCTTACATACCAATTTTGAAAAAAGCTAGAAGAGAGCTTGAGAAATCCTATAAACAGAAGCTATGGACAGCATGGTGAAACTCCTCAAAGTAACTCTTTGTACAACTTCACAATAACTTCACTACTTAAGTGTGACAAAGATTGATTAAACTAAAATGTATTTATTACTCAGAAATGTTCACGGTTTTAGAATCTTTTACTCAAAGATTACAACACTGAAACATCAAAGCAATTGGTGGAATGAAGTATTCAAATATTGAAGAGGCAGTCGAGTATACAACATTTGGGATTGATAGACCTGAACTTAAAATCCCTGCACTAGTAGGGACACTTAATAACTGTTAGAGCTTGGCAAAATCGAGTTAACTCTCAAACCTTGAGTTTTCAAATCTACCAAATACAACAGCTTTCTAAAACTGATATTTATTAAATAGGATAATATTTGAGTGCCTGGTACTTTTTAAAATATAATTTCCTCAGTGGTACCAACTACTGTCATAAGTGATGCTTAGACCACATATATACTTCATTATATTTTGGGGTTTTTTTTTTTTCCCACCTACTGAATAATAAGAAATTTCAAGCCATAATTCTCATTATTTTTATAAACATCATTATACACCTATTTTGGCAACTTTGCTTCAGAGAGAACAAAGCTAAGACAAAAGAAAACAGAGTAAATGTGTCCAAAATAAATGAGTCTAGAAAAATTTCCCCCTTAATAATCAAATCTGAAAATCTAATTAGGAGAAAATATGCTTTTATTTGGAAGACTTACCTTGTTTTACACTCAGGGAAGTCATAGTGTTTACAAAAGAGGACATGATAATCGATTCATCCTCAGGGCAAACAGAAAGATTCTGAAAAAAAAAAATAATAATAATAATGTTAGAAACATCTAACTGGGGAAATAATTCATAGGTCCATCAAGTGGCAGATGGATAAACAAGCTGGTATATCCATACTGTATTTTTCAGCTTTAAACAAGAATGAAATGATACATACATTAACATGGATGAATCTCAGAAACACTATGCTAATTGAAAGAAAACACAAACAACAGATTATATAGTATATGATTCCATTTATATGAGAAAAAATGTTTTTAAAGGCAAAGGTGACAAAAAGCAGATGAATAGCTGCCCGGGGTTTAGAGAAAGAATCAATTACGAAGGTACACAAGAAAACCTTTAAGTACTGGAAACTTTCCATGTCTTGACTGTAGTAGTAATAACATGGATGTACAGTTGTCAAAATTCAAATGGTATACTGAAAATAGATGACTTTTATTGTGTGTAAACTATACTTCAACAAAATAGGACCAAAATATCCCTCTCAAGTCAGCTAGAAAAATGAGTACCTTAAAAACTGCATCTGAAGTTGATGCTGAATAATACAATTTTTTTAAAAGTGAATGTTTAGCTCACAAATAGTATAATTTTCAAAACCTACACAGCCATGTGAATATACATAATTTCACTACACTGTTCACTTGAAAATGGTTAGCAAAGAAAATTGTATGTTATGTACATTTTACCTCAATAAAAAAATTTAACACCCATTACAATGAACTACATTAGCAGGTTTATCTTAGTTCTAAATTTAAATCCTAGTAAATGGTTAAAAACACCATGCATGTACTTTACAACAGAAGAGGGTATAAAAAGCTCAGACATTGGAGTTAGAGCCTGCACTCAAATACTGGCTCTATTACTCATGAACTCTATGATACTGAGCAAGTTATGTAAATTCTTTTTTCATCAACAAATGGTAACTACACCTAACCTCTGAGGATTGTTGCACAGACATCATAAAATACACTATCAATAAATCTGACAATTATTAATACCAGTATTACTGCTACTAATATTATAATTCCAGAAAAAAAAACATTAATTTCCCTAGTATTGTAAAATACAATTGATGCAAAAGACACCAAAAGAGATGGAATGACTTAAAAATTTTAATATTATGTAACATAAATCTACATTTATTAATTAATATCCAACCAGCCACAGCAAGTTCCAAAATGACATGAAATCAGGAGTCTGGTTTATTTTTTAAATTGTGATAGCACAAAAGCCTCTGGTTTATCCAGTAAGTAGTAACTATTTAAATAAAAGTATAGCAAAGTTGGGGTGCCTTGGTGGCTCAGTGGGTTAAAGCCTCTGTCTTTGGCTCAGGTCATGGTCTCAGGGTCCTGGGATGGAGCCCTGCATCAGGCTCTCTGCTCAGCAGGGAGCCAGCTTCCTCCTCATTCTCTGCCTGCCTCTCTGACTACTTGTAATCTCTATCAAATAAATAAATAAAATCTTTTTTAAAAAGTACAGCAAAATAATAACATTTTAGGGATAAAAATCAGTTCTTCTATTCCTGTTTTTAATAGACATTCTAGACAGAAAGCATCTAAGCTCCATCTAGTGGATAAAAGAAAAAATACACCAGTTCAGGATAGTAACCTATGAGGTGTATATATAATTCAAGGTAAACAATTACAGGAACAACTTTTTATTTTCTTACTTGCACCTTTTAAGTAGGTTTGAAAAAAAAAAAAATCAGGATATCAAGTATGGTTATTCTTCTGGGAAACCAGTAATTTTAGAATACAGAGAATTTGTGTTGTTCTTTACACTATGTGTTAGTAAACTAACACATAGTATAAAGACATCTTGATTTATAAAATGAAGCAAAAAAAACCCCATTTCCCTTACAGTTAGTTTATTTGGAATAAAGATAAAATAAATTTATATTAAAATGAAAAAGACTGAATAAAGAAATTACAGACACCAAAAAAAAAAAATTAAGACTAAAAATCAGATGAAAATCCAAATTAAAAATAAAATTAGAACATTTAATCAAATTAGGACATCTAGATGAATTTAAAAAAATAAAAAGATCTTCTAACATACTGTGCCAAAGGACTTATCTTCTATTTTTCCTCTAAAACTTAGTTAAATCTGATTTATTACTATCCTCTTTTGCAAGGTCCTCTTTAATTTGGTCACTGTATACCTCCACTGCCAAAATAAAGAAATATTCCCTGCATTGTGTTCACTCTGAACTTGGTACACATTTAAGCATAACACCTACTATACTCAACTACAACTAAGTGTTTTCTCCCCTCTAGATTATGATCCCCTTGACAAGACAGGACAATGACTTACTTACATTTGTAGCTCCACCACTTGGCACTAGATTGTAGTAAGCAAACAAAACAGTTACTAGAAAGAAGGGAAGCAAAGAACAATAGAGAGAAGAGCATGATATAGATTTACCTGCACAAGTTCATTGAGAACAACAGCATCAAAGCCAGAAAGGTACTGCACATAATACCTCTGCATTACAGGTCCGTATTTTCTTACATGTGCTCTAAGCTCTTCCATATAAAATATTAACTCAGCAATGTGCCTTTTTAAAAAATTCAAGAAAAGTATTTCAAAAAAGAAATTCATCATTATTAAGGAAAATATAAAATGCCTTTGGTATTACTACAAGAAGATTTTTTTCTTAGAAAAAGCACTGCTAAATATCATTTTATGTCAATTACTTTCTAAAGACATTTCCATGATGGAAAACAAAAAAAAAAAAAAAAAAAAAAACCAACAGCAAAACAACTATGACTAAAGAAGTTGATAAAGGAAAACCCAAAATGAAAATAAAACTAGGGTATCTCATAAACTACATCATTACCAAAAAATCACAAATGAAAGAGGATTAGAGGATTAGAAATAAGATTTTTCTGTATGCTCTTATTTCTCTGCTTCATTTATCTAAATCCTATTGAAAGACTGTGGACTAAAATGATAGACATTTCAAATCACACACTTGGTTGCAACTCTACTTCGGAAGGATTCTTTTTAAATTTTTGCATAGTAAGTCATCTTAAAAAATGAATTCCAAAGAAAATAGTACTGGTTATAGCAAGAAAACAGGAATTTATGACAACCTAGAGTACTAGAAAGGAAACATTAAAACCCTAATATTCAGCTAAAGTAGACTCCACATTCTAGTTCATATCATCTAATGATATATTACAAATATTCCTTTATTATGAAATATGAAAAGCCCTTAAAAAGGTCTTACAAAATAATTTAACCCCAAGTTCCCAAGTTCCACATCCCATACACCAAAATATTTAAAAAATAACTTTTTAAATGTTGCTAACTTACTTGTCTATAAAGTCATCTGCACTCTTCTTTGGCATGTTATCTGCATGACGAAGTAGCCAGATAATTTCATCACGGGCAAAGGATAATGCCATAAAAACAAAAAGTGCCTAATTAAAAAGAAATAAACAATGTTGCTTATTCTCATGCCAAGCTTCTAAGTAAAACCTACTCACAATCTTTCTCTAAGTGAAAAGTCACTGGCAAGAACTGATGAAATCAAGTTCAAAAGGCAAAAATGAAAATACAGAAGAAAACCTGGAGATATGTATCAAGAAAAGTACATATATAAGAAGTGAGAAAAATGGAGGAAGGTGTGATAGATGTATCAAGTAAACGAATTCATTCTCAGTTATATGTAAGTTTTAGTAAAAGTTCAAATTCTAGTACAATTTCCCATAGAGAGTATTTTTTAAATTTTAATATGGTACACATATAGTTAAGAAATTAGATCAAATTTTAATAAAACTTCACACAGAATTTTTCCTTTTAATATGGTGCACCTGTAGGTAGAACAAGAATTAAATCAGTTACCTTCGGACCTAGCAAGCCAGGTTGATCAGAGAGGACAGTAGCCAATTCTTTCAGTGCAGACCTTAAAAATTTACGTCTTTCTCTGTGCATTGAACCACTATAGGGAAAGACATCATTATAATTTATGTTTCCACTAAAATCATTATTGACAATTAAATAACTTATCACTTCAGGTCAATTTCCAAAGTTGTTTTAGGAAGAAGCCCCTACAAGTATCTTCTATGGTATGTCATTAAAGGACTTTCCAATCCTACCTTTATCTTTGCCTTTCTTATGCTGTTTTTATAACCATCTTTATTCTGTTATTCTCCACCTATCAAAATCCTACCCAAACTTTAAGACCAATCCTTCAAAAAGCATTTCCCACTATCCAGATTTCCATTTCTAAATAATTTCTCCAACTCTAATACCATTTAGCCTAGCACTTTAAGAACTGGACTGTGAAATCCTTTGTATACTATGTATACATTTCTGTCATCTCCACAAAAAAATCAATGAACACAAGTTAATAAATATCTGATAATCCATATCCAATTTATTAACTACATTCCTATTAAATATATAAGACTTACTAAAGAAGAGCTATATACAATAAAGATATTGGGATGAGATCTCTTGGCACTCTTCAAAAACAGAAAAGATGAGGAAAGGAAAAGATAATTATAAATATTTATTACTAGGTATTCTTTAAATGAAATACAAATTTTTAAAAAGAATTACTCTCACATAATAACATGGAAAAAAAAATCACAGAACGTTTTAAGTATTCCAACTTCTCACAGTATGAAAAATATACAGTCCCAATTTTAGGTTTTAAGATTTTGATAGGTACAAAAAATGGCACCACCGCCCCCCCCCCCCACACACACTATATATATATGCCAGAAAAACAACTGTAAGGGATAAAGAATACCAGAAATTTGGCCAGGACCCAGTAGAAGACACTGATTAAAATCCAACCTCTGCCTAGCAATCTTAGGTTTCACCTCTCCTAGTATTAGCCACTCATCTATAAAGCAGGGATGATGATACCTGCCTCAAAAAATACATCTTCCATAATGGCTGAAACACAACACTTTCACAATGTTAGGTTAATTCCAGTAACAAGCTCTTTTTTATCTGACAATAATAAAGTCATTCTATGCAATTTCCAAGAAAGGGGTCAATGTTATTTTGACTATTTTGCTACACAGAGTAGCTACAAGGTGCCTGTGGTATTATTTATACAGAGAGAAAAGGTCTATAAAGTCCTAAGCCTGGATTATGGGAATGAGAAATTCCTATGAAAAATTATTGCTTATTACTTATGGTTGCTTTATACAATAAATAAAGGGGGGGAACGTCTTACCTTTGAAAGAGTTTCATAAAAGATAGCTATAACACCATATATGTGCTTACAACAGTGTCTATCCAATGAAGAAGTGATAATCATTTGTATGTCAAGAAAGGAATTCTAACACACTCCAAGTATGTTATTTATACTAGAAAATAACTTTTTATAATATAAGCATTTCATTCAAGTGAAAAAATATGCATGAGGAAAATGATACAACACTGACAGCAATAAATAAAGATGGTTTAAATTCCCAACATCCATCCCATAGCTTAAACCTAAATTCTAAAACTTCTTGTGGTTTTATATTTTTATCAGTGGCGGTGATGCATTATCTTCTCTCTGGCTTATAGAAATACAGATGGCTCAAATAATAGGTAGGTAGGTAGGTAGGTACTTCTATGTAAGTTCAGTAGAGAAAATATTCTATACAAGTATACCATACATATCAATTAAGTTGAAATATCAAATTATTTATAATTCTTTCATGAGAAAATTTAGAGCTGTTCAAAGATCTTAAATATGCTAACTTTTAAGTTATTCTATATATTTACTAATATAAAATATTTATTACAATTCAGGAAAGGCATACTTTGAAAAGTAAATACTACTTAGGAGAGTGTGAAAATATGTCAATTTTCATGAAATAGTACAAAAATCATCACAATTTGCAAAGTATTGGCACAAAAGCATAGTAATGGTAAAAGACTTAAATGATACCTAAAATAAAAGACCTCTCTGTACAGTACTTTCTTAGAGCATTTATATCAACACTTCAAAAATATTTAAGATCTGTCTGTAAAACTTGAAGCTTACTAGATACTAAGGATATATACCTACTTTTCATTGACTCTAAGTCTCTCACTTCTATCACATCTTGTACACATTAATCTGCCATCATTTCAACAAAATTGTGCTTTAAGAAAGAAATTCTTCTTGATTTTAAGTTCCACAGATAAGATAGAACTACTTACGCATGTGACACAGCTGCCTCTTTGCATTCTCTTATGTCATTAATACGCTTATTATAGCTATGTGAAAAAAAAATTAAAACCACATTAATCTTAATTTCATCAGTAACAGTCAAAACAAGTTAGCCAAACACTAAAAGTCAATTAAAGTTTTCTACTAGCAACAAGGAAAACTGGCCCTCAAACTAAAAATGCATGGAAGAAATCCACCCACCTCCTTTCCTGGTTCCTTATATTACTCAGTTAAGTCTTCTTAGAAAAAGAGTTCTCATATTATATTAAATCTAACAAAAAAAATTAAAGCTCACTATGTAGATCTTGATTAACTATACCTCATTAAGCCCTCATGGAGTTATTAAAAATTATACTTCCAATGAAATTAACAGTGGTTTCCCAAAATCTAAAGCAATAACAAAGCTATTACTTCTGATTTTTATGCTATTTCATGAAAAAAAATTCTGAAAGGACAGAGGGAGCAACACTAGTTAATGTCTGGAGATAGGGGTTTTGTGACAGAAAAAACTAGGGCAGGAAAGCATAAGACTACTTTAAATCAAAAGAAACAGGACACGAACATCAAAAACTTTAAAGATAATACTTGAAAAATAACTGCTAATAAATACATTATTTTCATAAATGCTATATACAAAAACTCAAAATTTCTAAAACGTTAAAGAAAAACTATATTCCTGAAAACCCGGCTAAAACCAAACTCTAAATTAATTCCAAATTCTAAAATTTATGTGTTCTTTGAGCAAATGTTGAAAATAAGCTAATTCTGTAATCACTGTCCTTAATAATTCATAAGCCTTTATACTTAACGATCTGCCGTGTAACTACTGGAAGTCATATTTTAAATTGGTCACTTTTGATTTAATAAAAAATTAAGACTCCTCAACTCTAAATATGAAGATTCTTATATGGTTAAGTTTCTTATTAGAAAAGCATAACAAAAAAAAAAAAAAAGAAAAGGAAAGCATAACATCAAAGCAATCAGTCTCATGGTGTCATTAAGTTTATGTGTATCATACATAAGTTTGCTCAATATATAGACTACCTGGTTCTAAATGCTTACATATATTTAAATACTATTCCACAGAGAAGCTATCAATATGCTAAAACAAAATACAAGTTTCATGACTTTCAACCTGAATCAATTAGAAAATGAAAATCAATTAGAAGCTATCCCATATGGCATGGGATATTTCCATGTATTTCACCACCTAAAATAAAAGCCGAATAAGAGCTGTAAAGTACATAGAGCACTAGACCTCATTTTATGACCAAGAAACTACCACAAGAGAATGTCAGAAACAGCGAGCGCTTGGGTGGCTCAGTTGGTTATGCATTTGCCTTCAGCTCATGTCATGATCCTGGAGGCCTGGGATCAAGCCCCTGCTCACTGGGGAGCCTGCTTCTCCCTCTCCCTCTGCAGCTTCCCCTACCTGTGCTCTCTTTCTCTCTCTATCTCTCTGTCAAATAAATATATAAAATCTTTAAAAGAGAGAGATAGAGAAACAGAGAAAGAATGTCAGAAACACCCACAGAGAAAGAAATCAAAACAGGGGTCTCTTGACCAAAGGACTGGGAGGTAAATTACGGTGGCAGTGGTGACCAAAAGGGGCACAAATCAATTTTCTGGAGATGATGGAAATGTTCTGTATCTTGAGTAGGTGATCACCTAGAATATTCATAAACAAATTTGTTGACACCTAAAATTTATGCATTTTTGTCGGTCAATTTTACTTCAAAAATTAGTAGGGGAAAGAGGGCAGATTCCTTTAGCCTCTTTAAGATACAGATACAGGAAATACAACTTAGGGATGATGTCCAGGAACCTGTAATTCTTACACACACTAAAATGTGAGGCTTAAATTGGTAGGTTAAACAGATCTTTATTTTTTAATAAATAACAGATGCTTCATCTCAATTTCATCAAGACATTTCTAAACTGGCTATGAAATAAATGTAGGTAAACTTTATTTCTATCTGAAGCTAAGAAGCCAAACATAATTATTCAACACCTTCAGGTAAAGGGGATCCCAGAATATTTTAGACACTCCTAATTTCAAAAGATTTCAAAATTGCTACCAAGTATGAGTTCAATCTGTCTTTAATATACTGTCTATAGAACCTCATGTGGAAAGAAATGTAGGCATTAAAATTTTCAAGGAAACAAATTTGTATAAACTGCTCGATTTACAGGGAATTAATATACATGAGTCACTTGAAACAACTTATTAAAAGGAAACATGCTTTCTTATGTGCGATGGTCTGACTTCTATAATTGTTATAACTAAGTAAGAGCTATTGACTGATTCATGTACTTTTAAATAGCACTACAAAAATGTCAAAACTCTAAAATGTATATGGTACTTTCAGCAATATTTATGTCTAATTCCATATCATGATTTGCAAAAGAGAACACATCTTCTTTATCCTAGAACACAAACTTTGAAAGGGCAGAAACACTAGGTATTTTAATCTACAAAGTTACCTATAAAAATGATATGAATTTTTGAACGAATATTATGAATATTAATATGGATATTAATATTCATTAATATTCGATGAACGAATATTAATATGAATATTACCTATAAATGATATGAATACTACCATATCAGGATGATTGTTAAAAACAACTTGCTAGGGGCGCCTGGGTGGCTCAGTGGGTTAAGCCTCTGCCTTCGGCTCAGGTCATGATCTCAGGGTCCTGGGATCGAGTCCTACATCGGGCTCTCTGCTCAGCAGGGAGCCTGCTTCCTCCTCTCTCTCTCTCTGCCTGTCTCTCTGCCTACTTGTGATCTCTCTCTGTCAAATAAATAAATAAAATCTTTAAAAAAAAAAAAAAAAAACTTGCTATGGCCAGTAAGATAATACAGGTGATATCTTCTTGTATGACATGATCCTTCTCTATTACCAACTTCAATGAAGATAATCCGACTCTTCTCCCAAAAAAGCAAGATAAATGAAAATGCCATACCCTCGTATGTTTACAAATAAGTCTTCTGCAGCTTTGTGAATGTGGAAAACTTCATCCCGAAAGAGAGAGAGGCAAGAGCTACTTTGAAGAGCTAGCTTCCAAAGGTTCAATGCTGTCGCATCAGTATTTAGAATCCCATGGCACAAAATGAAGCCAACTTTAAAAAAACACAAGTAAATACAAAGATAAAAGTAAAAAAACATAAGCAAATACAAAGTAAAAGTATTCCAAAATTATATTATTTCAGTTACAAAGTAGCTTTCAAATTTTTAGAAATATAAACATAATCACTAAATTGAGGATTTCAAGTGACAGATAAAAATTCATATACATGCAAGATAGCAACAATATTTCTCTCAATAGTTTTCTGTATTCTGCAAAATCAGTTCCTTCAACCCACACTGATGAGAAAAAGAAATGTTGCTTCTGGGTAGTATAAGAAGTCATTTTTAACAAATGAGTAAAAGGCATTTTCAAAAACCTTTACAAAATATTTTAAGCCAAAGGTCCGAAGTTACTAATTAACACACAATACAGCAATCATTACAACTATTCAAATAATTGAAAAATAAGACTAATCTACTTTTCTAAATCACCAGAAGAACTGCAATAGCATCCTGCATTTTCATGGCAATGCACAGTTTACTAAATAAGTTTTCACATATATTATATCACATGATTCTGTGGAGTAGATAAAACAGATGGTATCCTTCTCTTTCATAGTTTAAGAAATGAAGGTTCAATGACTTACCTAAAGTTATACCATTAACATGTTAGAGCTAGAGTCAGCCTCAAGTATTTACCCTTGAAGTCTAAGATTCTTTCAATATACTATGCTGCTCTCTAGTATACAGATTCAAATCTCTCTTTCATCTTGTGTTACCTACTTTGGAAATCCTACACAAAAATATAATCATATATATGTTTGTGGGTGCCCTCTCTAGCCATCCAGACTAGGCCACAAAACCTCATCTGTCCTTCATTCAACATTTACTCAGTGCTGGCTATACAAAAGGTATTGTAGTGGGCCAGTTACAAACCAATCCTATTTCCTGTCAAAACTTCCCTAGGATTCTCAGTAGTCACTCCCACCTCTAAACTCCTGAATCATTAACATACAACTTGCCATTTATCTTTTTATTCTTAGCTCAACCTTCTTTTAACAGGGCCACTACACAAGCAAGTTAACTTTTTAAGTTAAGTAGGCATATACTGTGGAGTCTTATGTGCAGACGTGTATTTAAATTTCCTGAAACACATAAAGTATTTTTAACGCAACAGGACCCCTAAACACAATTATATGATCTGGTGCACAAGCAAAGGCATACAATTCATGTACGGAAACTTAAAAAGAATCCTCAAGAGAGACTGTAAAAGATCCTTGCCTTATATAATGACTTTTTACTCTAAACCCCTGAGTAAAGAGATTTCATTTAGTGTCTTATACCTTGTTGAATACTTAGATTCACAAAATTGCTGCTAACAACAAAAGGTTTCTCTAAAAATATTAGCAGTTATATTATGGGTTACCATATGTTTTACTTTTTTAAGATATGGATTACCTTTGAATTTAGTATATCCATTTGTTTATGACAGAATCCAAAAAGGTAATGTAATTCAAATTCGACTGCCCAAGATCAGGATGGTTTATTAAATTAAATATTACCCTCCTTTCCCCACCAACGTCCCAATAAAAGGACAGAAAAAATGTTTAACTTTTTAAGCCACAAAAAATGTTGGAAACAAGACAAAACACCAGTACTAGATAAGAAAATTAGAGAATATCTTTCAAGATGGAAAGTAGGTAGAATTTAATTTAAAAGGAGACTGGACTTAGTAACCCAAAACTCCAGAGATGAAAAGAGATCCTTCCCAAGGAGTCCTCTGAGTCCAACCAATATAGCAAGAATAAACCCTGAAAAGAACACCAGGATAAGTTATTTTATACTGCATTCCAAATAGCTGAGTCTTTAACATTCCAGACTCTCAGTAACTCTTAGCCAGGCTATAATATAGACCCGTGATCCTCAAACTTTAGCTTGCATCAGAACTACTGGAAAGGCTTATGATTTTTTAAATCATATTGCTAGGATTCATTCACAGTCTAATTCAGCAGGTCTAAGGTAGAAATCAAGATTCTGTATATCTAACAAGTTCTAAGGTGATGCTGCTGACCCAGGGACCACACCTGAACTAATCTAAAGCAAAGTGCTGAAGTAGACCACCTTCTACAGAAATGTCCTACTATGAGTATCGAGGTCAAAAAGTACAGAGTTTAAGCTAATTCTTAACGTAATTCTTAACCTGTTACCTCTACTCAAGGCTCAATTACATGAAAGCAGCAAAACTCAGAGTAAACACCTTCCTTATTTTGGCAACTGTGGTCATTCCACATCTCTTTGCCTTCTCTATGTCCCTATATCCCCAATTAGGGTAGCCTACCTTCTGAATCACTTCCCTGCTCATCATGTGAAAACCTGCAATCAGCATTCCTGTACAGACTGGCGCAACTAGTTTTAACTCTTGAGATCACCCATGCCACCTAAACTACTAACCACCTCTACTCTACGGCCAGACTTCCATTAACATGAACCATCGAGGATCACAATACATTTCAGCAAAATCAATACTTGGAAAGCTGGCTTTTGAGTCAACTAAGAGAAGGGATTAAAATCTTAACTATCATTATAGAAGAAAATATAAATATCACAAAACTGATCAATGTAAAAAATATAATTAATAAAAATGGCTAAGGAGGACATCTGGATGGTTCAGTCAGTTAAACATCCAACTCTTGATTTTTGGTCATTATCTCAGGGTCATGAGATCAAGACTCGAGACAGGCTCCATGCTCAAGATTCTCTCTCTCTCTCTCTCTCTCCCTCTGCCCCCACCCACTCGCATGTGTGCACACTATAAATCAATCAATCAAATCTTTCTTTAAAAAACGCTAAGGATAGGGAGCATGTGCTCTCCTTCATTCTAGTAACAGTGCCAGGACTATTCAAAGTGAAAGGGCATGATGAGATTAAGTAAAGAAAGAGAGTACTTAGCAACTTTCACAAAAATTTGATATTTAGTAGGAGTAGAAACCTAGTAATAATCTATTTGTCAGACTAAACTGAATCAAATAATTTAAAATGTGAGTTTTTATTTTGTGTCTTTATTACTTTATTTCTGGTAACTCTAGTAATTCACTTTTAGTTCTTAGTAGTTTAGTAATCCGTATTTTATCTAAGTATCAATCCAAAATAATTTAAAAAAGAAAAACTGGTCCTTCATTATAGTTTGAGACATACTATAATGAAAAGACAACAAATACTACCTAATGGTTAATAAATCAAGTAACAAGAACTAGAGGAAGTTAAAAAAAATGCTCAAAATTATTTCCCTCTGCCACTGGACTTCAGGGTGGTAGAAGTAATTGTATTATAGCAATTCTCATTCTATATTATATCTGTGGGTCACTGTGTCTATTTTCCCTACAGTTTGTGAATTTCTCAGGAGTACAACTAGTACTTTTATCCTCCATGTATCTAAGTGCCAACCATGAGTCACTATAGTATTACTGAAATAAATCAAAATCAAAAACCTTAGTGAATAAATACAATATTTCTAAAAATCATTAAAAACAGAACAAAAATGTAGTTTGACAGCCACTCTGAGAGGCAATTTATGTACCATGAGCCTTGGCATTAGCCTGGGTTATTTTGTCTTGGTCACTTATTAACTATGTGGACTAAGCTTTAGATTCCTATCTATAAAGCAGACTATCTATCCTGACAGGGTCAGTATGAGAACTGAATGAGGTAAGGCACTGAGAAGGTTTAGCGCACTGCTTGGCATAGAAGTAATCCATGTTATCCATTATTTTTTCTAAAACTTAGAACCTGAGGGGTGATTACAAAACTAATTTTACTTACAGATAATCCATTTTTCCATTGCATCCAAAGAGAGATATTCACAAGGCATCTTAAAAAGAAAATACAGATGTCTGATTAAGGAAATTCTAAAAAAACAAATCCTATACTAAGTCACTGTCTCTCTCTTAAAAATTCTTACTACTCAATTCATGGCTCAAATACCACCACAACTATTTGAAAAGTTGAATAAAGGTCTTATAATTTATATTTAAATGTGCAATCCATAAAGGACAATGAGAGCTGTGCCCCCTTCACATTTACACTCCCTGAAATCTCCCTTAAAATAATATTTCGCAAAACTGTCTTCAATCTGGTAAAGGATAAATTTCCAAGAGTCTATTCTAAATTTCCCAAGTCTATTTTAGAGCTTGTAATATTCCAAAGGATAATATATTAATCAAGTTAAAAATGATTTATGTACATAGATGCAGTCTCACCCGAATTACTAATTATGTGTGTGTGTGTTCTCCATTTGCAGAACTTGTATGTTCATATACACAGAGGAAAGACTGAAAATACAGTCAACCCTTGAAGAGCATGAGGGTCAGGAGTGCCAAACTCCCTCCCTCTGTAGCTGATAATTCACCTAAAACTTTTGACTCTTAAAAACTAACCTACAAATAGCCTACTATTGACCAGAAGTCTTACATATGACATAAGATCAATTAACATATATTTTATATTACACAAATTATATAATGTACTCTTACAGTAAATTAAGCTAGAGAAAAGAAAATGTTATTAAGAAAATCTTAAGGAAAAGACATTTATAGTATTTATCAAAACAATCCAGGTGTAAGTGGACCCACACAATTCAAACCTGTGTTGTTTAAAGGTCCACTGTGTGAAAGAATATAATGATTTTCTATAGTCAGTGAAGACTGAGGTGATATTCTGGTTTTTTTCTTTAAAATCTTCTGCATTTTCCAAATTTTCTACTACACCAGAACAAAACAAACATTTAAATTTTAAAAGAAAATACTTAACACTGATTGTATTAACTCAGCATCAAAATTTAGAAATAAAAAATTCAATAGTACGACTTAACATCTTAAAATAAATTTTACTGACAGGCGAATATCAATTAGAAGAAAAACTGCAACAACACAGCATAACCAATATTTTTTAAAAATCAACTTTACTATTTCCATTCAAAAAGGGAAAAAGAGAACCATACGGTGTCAGACTGTGCAGGATTAAGCATTGTACTAGGTGCACTGATGAGACTCAATAGTTGGGCATTTCTCCACTGGTCAGCTGAAAGATTCCTTCGAGGATATACCATCTGAAGAGAAATCAGTGCATCTGAAAGAGACTAATTAAAATAGGAAAAAAGGAAGCTGAGGAATAAATTTTTTTTCCATTTAAATTTCAGCTATAACTGCTGTGTGCTTTTAACTGTATCACCCTAAAACAACAAAGCCTAATTACGACTATGCTCCATATAATATCTGAGGTGGGTCCAGCTATCTCCTCTCAAGTTTTTTTTTTTAATTTCATAAAAGCAACATAGATTCTGCATTTCTGGAGAAGATCTAGCTCAGGAAATCTTGGGATTTTTATTTCAGAAGAGGTAAAAAGCCTAGTTTCATTCTTTCGTACTCTTATAGTTCTCTGAAATAACAGAACATTCGGGTTATATGACTAAGTGTTAACAGAACTCAACATATTTCATATTTCTCCAAAGAATGCCTTATTAAAAAAATGTATTCTATCTTAGTAAATTACTGTACTTCTATTTGCCATTGGTCTGTTAAGTACAGCTTTATCATCAAGGTATTTAATGTTTCTTCTCACCTGCTTTTTGTTTGCTTTTAACTGGGCTTTGGTACTTAGCTCTACTTCTTTTTTTTTTTTTTTTTAAGATTATATTTATTATTTGACAGAGATCACAAGTAGGAAGAGAGGCAGGCAGTGGGGGTGGGGATGGGGGGGGCGGAAGCAGGCCCCCTGCTGAGCAGAGAGTTGCATGTAGGGCTCAATCCCAGAACCCTGAGATCATGACGTGAGCCGAAAGCAGTAGCTTAACCCTCTGAGCCACCCAGGTGCCCCATCTCTGCTTCTTAAAATTTCTGTACAAGAGTGATTTTTTTAATTATATATTTTTTAAGATTTTACTTATTTGACAAAGAGAGCCAGGGAGCTCTAGGCAGGGATAGGGGGAAGGCAGAAGTAAAAGGAGAAGCAGGCTGATCAAGGAGCTGGAGGCAGGGCTCAATCCTAGAACCCTGGGATCATGACCTAAGCCGAAGGCAAATGCTCAACCAAGTGAGCTACCCAGCCATCCCTAAGGGCGATTCTTTAATCTGGCTGCACATAAACTACCATGGGATTTGTTCAGAAAACAGAAACCAGGATTCTACCTAAAATCATCACCTAAGTGGGAAAAGAAACAAATTTGCAGTGGGTAAAAACAAGGCCATACATAACTGGCAAAAAGTCAGAAATGGATCCATGGAAAAACAAGGGAGGAGCAAAGAAGACCATTCTAGGTGAGGAAAAACCACTACCAAAATCAGAGACAGATGACTAGGACATGCTCAGCACTCTGAAAAATCCTGACACTTCCATGCTGACTTTTACTTCAAAACTAATGCCATCCATTGGCTTCTTTCTAACTAATGATCCAACTAATTTCAAAACATTAAACCCATATAAATTTGTGGGATAATACAGCTATACAAAAAATTAATTGCAAACACACCTTCTGTAAATGTATCTTCAGAATTTTCACAGGAATAAGAAAACTGAAGGAAAAATCTTGGCATTAACAGATCCATACGAAATAGTGTATTATTAAAATGTCTAACTCTCATCACTTAGAGAATGAACCAAGATTCTGAAATCTTGGGCTTTAGTTCTGGTTTTGCCACTATTACTGACAAATGACTAATCATGTCACTTCTCCAGCCCTCAATTTCTTTATCTATAAAGAGGATATATGAGATACCTATACATTTCCCTGATGTGCTTAGGAACATTTGAATCAGCCCTACTGTGGAGAACCCATACAGCAAGACTCCTTTGAACCAAAATTGTTTCATTAAGAACTATTTTTTTAATATATTATAAAAGACTGATGCTTCAAATTATTTTCACAAAACTCTTGCAATTTTTTTTCTCATTAAGAGGTCTTATTAATAGGGACGCCTGGGTGGCTCAGTTGGTTAAGCAGCTGCCTTCAGCTCAGGTCATGATCCCAGCGTCCTGGGATCGAGTCCCACATCGGGCTCCTTGAGCCTGCTTCTCACTCTGTCTCTGCCTGCCACTCTGTCTGCCTGTGCTCGCTCTCGCTCTCTCTCTCTGACAAATAAATAAATAAAATCTTTAAAAAAAAAGAGGTTTTATTAATAATATAACTAAAATGTACCAAATACTATGTATCCAAATACTTTTGTGAAGTATTAAACTTATTAAATCGTCCTTATTAAACTCATTTAATCATCCTCACAACCATATGAGGTAGGTACTATTATTTCATTTTTACAGATAAGAAAATTGAGATACAATGAAGTTGGTTAAATGACTTACCCAATATTACATATTCAGTAATTGGCAGAGTTGGGATTAGAATCCAGGTAGTCTGGTATGAGAGGAGACATTCTCAAATACTAAATTTCACTACCTCTCTACCCTATACCGCATCTAAAAACTATAATGAATGATTCCTGAGTCTCCAAATACTATTTGGGAGTCTAACTAACTCTGGTTCACAATTGGATAAAACCATACATAGCTATTATTCACATCCCATTATGTTTTTCATAAAAGTTGATAATAACTCTAAATATTCAACCTTATGCCATCTCATACGCCTATTTATTTATTTATTTATTTGAGAGCAGGCAAGAGAGTACGCATGCATGAGTGGAGTAGGGTGGGCAGAAAGAGAGGGAGAGAGAGAATCTTAAGGAAGCACCACATGGGCTCAGCACGGGGCTTGATTTCCTGACCCTGTATTTCACATGCCTACTATGTGCATCTAAAAACCAGACTTTACCTTGCTGTGGGGTACAAATTCTTCCATCATCTTCTTTAAAGGGTTTTCATAATCCACAATCATCTGACCAAGGCGTGGATATTCTCGGTCACTTAAAACAGACATACCAAATTTCAGGGAGGTGTTAGCCATCAAACAGAATTTCACAAAGATTTGTATAATGTGTGTCTACCTTGCTCCATGGGTCATTTCATGAGCATAGTTATATAATCCAATGATTGCCTTTCTTTCTTCAATTCGAGACAGCAGTATCATAAGTGTTGTATAGGTTATGATCAAATCTAAGTAGTTCTTTGTTAAATCAAAGTTTACAGTCTAGAAAACAAAAATCAAGGTTAACTCCTTATTTTACAAAACTTTTACACAAACACACACACATCTTCACAGCAGCTATTGAAAGCCAATAATTTTCTATATTTATTTTATCCCATTTCTAAGATTCTAATTCCTTTCACCAAAAATATACCTAAAATTTGGAAGTTACAGGTAACAGTTTTGTGCTATTAACAAACTTTTATAGATGAAAAAAGTTTGTTATTGCCTTAACTGATGACAGTTTAAAGGGATAAACAAAACCAGAAAGAGAAGGAAGATAGAGCCAATCTCACTAAGAAAAAGGAGAATTATACCAATAAGTAATAAAATTCACTGAATAAGTAAACTGTCAATGGAGACATTTTTCACTTTGATTTCCTGTATCTAGAAATTATCATACCTAAGAAAGATTCCATCAAGTATGTCTTTCACAGAGAAAAATATTATTCACTTAACTTTTAATTGGGTCTTCTAAAATAAAATACTAAAAGTAACTACTACTTCCCAATATGGGCAAAACTTATACCCAGTGACAAATAAACAAGTAAAACTCCTTACCTTAAAAACTCCTTATAACTCCTTACCTTAAAAAAAATGCTACAAATTTGCCAACTTAACATTGCTAAAATTTCACACACTAGACACGTAGATTTTTTTTTTTCTGAAGAAAAATATTCAGTCCCCTTAGTTCTATTAGAAAATCAGATAGAAGAGAAGCGGAAATTTTTCTGAAAATAATACTTACAATATCAAAGAAGACTTGGCAAACGTCAATAGTATTCAGCAATTCACAAACATGGTCCTGAAAATAAAGCTTACTTTAATCTCTCACCTATATAAATGATACTAAATTTAGAAAACACACAAATAAAAAGTATTATAAGTTTTAGTTCTAGAAGAAGTCAAATTTTATTATATACAAGTGATAAAGCAATTTATACAATTAACAAACATCATTCTATGTTAAATTTTACATATTAAAATACATTACCTTAAATTCCATAACATCTACAAATGTGAAGTAATATAATGCCAGATTTTTCAGAATCTCTGATTTTTCTTTCTGTAGCTGTGCAAGCTGTTGCTGTAAAAACAAAATCAGAATCCATTATTCATTCAGAACAAAGATATTTAATTTTACTACAAACTATCTTCTTTTATGATTGCTATATGGAAGCACAAGCTCTTAGAACAATATCTCTAAATGATTACGGCTTTTTAAAAAACCAAAATACTTGAGACAGCAACTGCTAATAGTGATCAGCAACTGACAGCGTGAAGCTATAAAACCAATGAAAGCAGATTAGTGTCAAACTGCACTACTATTAAGGAAAGTTGGAAAATGTTAGGAAAAAATATCAAATGAACTCTTTAAAAAAAAAAAAACTCATGAGCATGATCACATTACTAGAAGTGAGAGGGGAAAAAAGAAGAAAAACACTGTAACTTACACTACAAAAAAATAATATGCTTTATAAATTTGGAACTTACCAAAAAGAACATCCAGGCAAAGCCACGTTACGCATGCAAAATAAAATGTAGATACAAACATAAAATACAGTAACGGTTCCCTAACCAGATCCACAAAACATAATAATACATTAAACAAAAGCAAAAAACCACAACAACAAAAAAGAAATGAGAAAGAAGCAAAACTAGGATTAAGACACTGGTAGACATGAAAGAGGGAAATGTGAATACAAAAGATAAATATCATTCAATCAACTGTATTACTAGATTTACAAAAGTCCTAAGTTTTTTCTTTTTAACTATCAATATAAGTTCTGAAAGAATCCAGCCATATTTAATGTCCTGTGTATCCAATAAATGTGAATTCCAATAAACTTCCTAGAACATTTGATACTGAGTGTAGTCCACAGAACAGCAACTCCACATCATTTAGGATAGCTTATTAGAATAGCAAATTCTCAGGCCCATGGCAAATCTACTGAATCAGGCCCATGGCAGATCTAATAAAATACCGAGGTGATCTGAATATACATTAAATGTCTGAGAATCACCTAGTCAGAATATGAGAAAACTAGAAAATACAGGGAAAGTGGCTTGAAATAACAAACTTGCTACCAAATCCACATAATTCTGAGGCTCTCATGCAGTTCTTATACAGGAAGGTTGTGGGAAAAGATGCCTTCCATGTAATTGTAATGAACCATTATAAGCCAGAAAATTTACAGCAATTAAAACATTAAGGGAAGATTTTAAAAAATAAACAAAACAACTGTAACAAGACTAATTTAAAACAGCAAGCACAGGGTAAACTACCCTAAGACTTCAGTCCCTGAAGACATTTAAAGAATTCTGTCTAGAAAACATGTGCAAATGAGGTACCTCATTACTTCCTCTAAATGCCATATTAAAGTGTATACTTACAGTGATGTGTAACTGTTTTTAGCTTTATCTACGAGATTAACTGCCTTTATTTTGAAGAATACATCTGTTTCAAAACAATTCCCTGTTCATACGCCCATTTTTAATCATTACCACTCGTAACATCAAGCAGATACTTATTTAAAAGTGATTCTATTTCCAGGGTGTGGCAGATGGTAAAAATGGTTGAAGGGGAGTAGGAGGCATATGCTTCCAGTGATGGAATGAGTTTAAGTCATGGACAAAAGGTATAGCACAGGGAATATAGGCCATGGTGTTATTATAATAGCACTGTATTGTGACAGATGGTTAGCTACCCTTGTGGTAAGCGTAGTATTAAGATACAAACTTACAGAATCACTATGTCACATACCCTGAAACTAATGTAATACTGTATGTCAACTATACTTCAATTAAAAATAATTAATTTTTAAAAGCTTCTATTTCCGGGCGCCTGGTTGGCTCAGTGGGTTAAGCCGCTGCCTTCGGCTCAGGTCATGATCTCAGGATCCTGGGATCGAGTCCCGCATCGGGCTCTCTGCTCAGCAGGGAGCCTGCTTCCCTCTCTCTCTCTCTGCCTGCCTCTCTGACTACTTGTGATTTCTCTCTGTCAAATAAATAAATAAAATCTTTAAAAAAAAAAAAAAAAAAAAAAAAAAGCTTCTATTTCCTCAGATTATAAACCTTCACCTTGTACAACATTAGACATTTATGATTAATGTCTTAGTCCTTTTTCTTGCTGTTCAGTACTTTAAATTTGAGTTTTGAAACATAATAGGTGAAAGACTCATTAAGATAAGCAAGAATATAATTCAGTTGCGGCTGGGCTTAATTATTAATCGTATCTTTCAATTTCAGCATCCTATTTGGACAAAAGAAAAAGACACAGTCACCATCTCATTATGGCTTTAATGATTCTTTATACAAACCTCATTTTACATACTGATAACCTAATGTACACAGAATGTAAAAGAACTTTTCCAAAGTTATATAACTACTTCATGGTAGGACCAGAATTGGAAATCTCATTTCTTATTCCTAATAAAGTGCTCTTTGTACCATTCTGCATACCCACCAATTTCCCTTTTTAATAACAAAATCTCATTGTGGTCTAAATTTCTCATTCAATTTATTTCCCCCCAAACCATATGTAACTAGCTTCTACAATGACCAAAAGAAATGAACTCAACTAATGAATGTCTGAATTGAAAACAGTCACGTTTTCAAAGCCCTACACAATTTGGTCCTAAATTTAATTTACCTTTCCAATCTTAAAATTTCCCCTACATTCATTCACACACAGTAGCCAAAACAAATTATTCACTATTTTCCTATCTCATGTTTTCATTGTTTCCTCTACTGAGATGTCCAAATCCCACTACTCCCAAATCACTTGGTTTAAATGTTAACCTATTTTCAAGAAACCATCCCTGAGGGTCCTTTGCTCAGTTGGTTGAGCAAACATCTGACTTCTGATTTAGGCTCAGGTCACGTGGGATTGAGCCCGATAATGGGCTTCACACTCAGGGCAGAGTTTGCTCCAGATTCTCTCTGCTGCTCACACTGGCTCTTTCTCTTTCTCTCTCAAATAAATAAATAAATAAAATTTAAAACCAAAGCAAAAACAAAAACACCATTCCGGATTAACCTTCCCTGAATGCAAACAACACCTCCATCCTCTAATTGTGTCTAATTTCTAATAATATCATTTTCTTCCATGTATCACAGCTATCTCCAACACTATAAGACAGTGTATGCAACTCATTTCTTCAGTCTCCACAACCTATATCATATAGCTCTGCACATAAGAAATTATGCAATATAAACATCTATGAGAGGAGTGATTTTGACAAATTAAAAGGCCTTTATATGTCAATGACAGATGACAGGTTTGGGTAGTTTTGTTAGAAAGCCTACCTCTTCATGGAGCACTGAATGTGGTGCATAAACAATAAATCGTGGAACACTGAAAAAATAAATAAATAAAAAAGAAAAGAAAGCCCACATCTTACTGCACAACGATGATTATATGACTTTACCTCTCAGAACCTAATACTCTTATGATGTGCCAAAATAAAGTACATAAGAACATCTAACAATGCCTGACACCCAGAAGCTACCCATTAAATATTAAGTAAGTAACAAAGGAGGCTCACAGACTACTTCTTCAAAACAACAAAAACAAGGCTATTTTAAACAATCCCAATACTACTTATAGTACTTCTAATAAGAGTTAATATTAAGTGAGCATGCACTTTTTGCTAGGCATTGTTCCAAATATTCTACAAGTATCTCAATCAATCATCTCAATTATGTACTCTATTTAATGAAAATAAATTATATAAACCTATAACAAAGAACAAAAGTGTCTACAATTTTCAGACTTCAACCACAAAAAATGCTACCACTTAGTTCCTAAAGTGAGGGAGAGTAGATACTACCAAAAAGTACTTAATTTTTAGGTTCAACATCCAGAACAAATTTTTCTTAATTCATCACCTCATTGTTTTATAGCGAACAAAAAGCAGGAAATAGTTTAAGAACATAAATTAGTAATAAATTGTTTAATGTTACATAACAGAATATTAGAAAAGCACAACTCTGAGAAGAATGCATTCTGTTCATTAATACTTTAAAAGCATATCATGGATTCATAGATTAACTATATACATTAGCAAAGTATATAGTTACAGAATGCTTTCTTAAAATTTCAAACCATGGATCATTATTCTTACCATTCAAGTAAAATTCTTACCATTCAAGTAAAAGAGTAGCCACGCAGATCATAAAATAAGATACCTTTGCAATGAAAAATCTTGGTAATTGATCTTTGTCAAAGTAAGAAGCATTTTCCACACAAAGTATCTAAAAACATGACTGACATCTAGTATTTACTAGTTTTCATTCTTTCAAAGAAAAAGTACTGACAATTTACAGCAAGGAACCAAGGCCTAAGAGAGCTACTCACTGATTTTCAACACAAAGAAATGTGGCTATTGTTCTTTATTCACTTATTTCAATTATTACCTTCTTTCATTAACAAAGTTACTTATGCACAGTATTTTTCTTGGTCTAAATTATGCTAGTATTTTGTTCCTCTTAAAAAAACAACCAAGTATAGGAGCTTGGACTCAGGGAAAGCTTTGTACAGTTTCTTAGTATGATATTCTAATCCAGGCTTTTAAAAGTACAAGTCCCAAAGAAGCTATTTGGATAAACCTCTTAAGGAACTGTCAGCTACCGCGCTCATCAACTCTCATCTAGATCTCTACACTAGCCTCCAAACTGGACTCTATACTTCATCTCTTGTCTCTTCAGTCTTTTCCACATAGAAGCGGGAGAGTGAGAATTTTAAAGAAACACGCTATCTAAAACAACTGATTCCAATAATGGTTATGCAAGATATTAATACTGGGTAAAGAGTATATGGGAACTCTCTGCATTATTTCTGCAAATTTTTTCACGTCTAATATTATTTCAAAATAGAAGGCTTTTTAAAAATTCCAATGGTTTCCCATCACACTTAAAATACAAAGTCCCTACCAAAGCCTCGGAATCAAATTTAAATAGCAGACCTGCCTACCTTTAAGACCTCATCTCCCTTCATACTCTTCTACCCTCACTTAGTAGTTAACGTTTTGGTCTTCTTCCTGCTCTTTTAATCAACTTCAGCAAGGCCGGCCCTAGCACAGAGCCTTTGCACTTGCTCTTTCTTAGGTCTGGGGTGCTCTTTTTCACTTCTTTGCATAACTCACTCCACACTTCTCTTCAGAGAAGCCACTATTAAGCATTCTTCTCTAAAATAGTCTCCTTTTCCTCATTACTCTCTAACTCCTTATTCTACCACTTATCTCCAATCAAAGTATGTATTTATTTCTCTTGTCTGTTGTCTAAAATCTCAACTTGAACTTAAATCCATGAGAGCAAGGGCATTTCTATCATTCTCTGCTGTATCGCCAGCATTGAGATGGAATAGCACATAGATGGACAATCAATCCATCACCAATCCTCAAGATTCTCAACATTAAAATCATGAAGTCAATTTTCAAATTGCACTGCTGACTGTAAATGAATGTAGTATCAGGCATCAACTCATGCCTCAAATGAGTTTATGTATCCTAACACAGAGTGGTGATTTAATCCTTTGAACAAATCCTCAAAGTTGGGCAAAATATTTCATTATGTCTTTCCAGGATAAGAAAGTATAAAAGAAGGATATGAAACATCTAAAGAGAATGACATATTCCATCCAAATATAAGCAAATCACTTAAGATGACCTGAAAATCCAAATTCACACAAAAAGTACACAATTTTTTAAAAAGGTTCATAGGGTTTTGTAGGATTCTTCTTTTATCATATATAAGACGATTCTATTGGTAGTCAATTATATCAGAAATGCATTTTTCTGAACAAAAAGTAAGTAAGTTTTAGGGAAAGTAACCCTAATCCCTCCCACTCTATCCTGTCCACCCCCCTACCCACAACTGTGGTCTCTTTCTCTAAATGAATCTTAAAAATATACAAATACTAACATAGTCGTGCAACCATCACTCCCATCTATCTCTAGAACTTTTTTCTATTTCCCAATCCAGGTATATTTTTATATTCACTTTCCAGATACAGAAATAGACCATAAAAGGGTAAAATGCCAATACAAGTCAAATTTCAAAGCCCAAACACCTCTCCAATACACTTCAACATTGAAGCTGCCCTACAATGACACAAAATTAGAATAGGAATAAGCAAAGCCAAAGCTATTTTCAGAAAATACTTGTATTTATTTGTAGCCTCATCAGACTGAAGCTTCCAAGAATTTCTCTAATTCAACCTCTTCATTTTATATATAAATCCAAACTTTTTCCAATTATGCTAGTCATCTGTTCAATTCTGAAATGCATAATTTTATATTTTAAAGAACAGAAAGGCAAAAAATATTAAAGCCTGCTTCTTTTGTAATGGGACTTTAATTGCTCCTCCCATCAAGAATTACAGTCTATTTTTCCACCCTTACAATCTCAACTGGTCTTGTAACTTGCTTTGACCAACAAAAAGCCACAGAAATGACACTCTTAACTTGAGGCCTTATGGCTTCCAATTTTCCTCTCTCGGGAACACTGTCCTAAAATGCCATGGGTGAAAAAGCCTCAAATATCATATCATGTGGAAAGAAGTTGTTCAGCATTTTGCTAAGCCCAGCTAGGCCCATCCCCCAGCCAACTCACTGCTAAATGCAGCTGTGATGTAAGACTGGTGAGACAAGCACAAGAACTACCCCACCTATGCACAGAATGATAAGAAATAAGTTGTGTTTTAAGCTCAGCAAAATTTGGGGTGGTCTGTTATGTAGCACTAGGTAAATTAAAACAATCTCTATTTGACCACCTCAGTGCATTAACTTGCATCAGAAAAAATCCTGAAAGTTTAAGATTTCTGGTTACAAGATGGTCAAAATTAATGCAAACTGATGAAACTACTGTAATTTTATCATTACTACTAGAAAAATCATTAATTACAGATCCTAGTATAGTGTGGTTAGGCATAACAGGTTTATATAAAAGACAGCACACTGTGTTAATAATACAATTTACCTCATATAATGGCACCATTTTCTAATATAAGTAAAAATATAAATGAAGCTAGTTCCTTTACACTGAATTTTAATAACTAATCTTTATAAGTTTTTCTATAATATGTGATAACTTTGCTTTCATAACCTGGGGACACAGAAAGAAATCAAGCTTTTCTTACTGATTAGATGTCATCACTGTAATCAATAATTATACCGAGCTATTCATGTCAAGATAGCCTTAGGTGCTACTAACATATACAAGGTAATAAGCTAACATTAAACAGTCCTTGCTAGATATACTTTTCACTTTTTAAAGTTTCTATTTCTCTTCCTGTCAATTATCATTTGCTCCTGATAAGAGTACCTTTAATGTACAGTGCTTTAGAAAACAGACTTGTTACAATTTTGCCTAAGTAAACTCAACAAGCTTGACACAGTGAGAACCAAAAGGCTTATTTCTAAATAAGCTTTATTTTTTCTAAAATACCAATTCTGGCTGCTCAAAATTATTTGTTTTTCATAGCTTTATTGTGGTATAATTGTGATAAATGAACGATTAAATACTTTGTGTAAATTTAGAGTTGTGCCACTACCAACTTTATTACTTTAGAAAATTTTCAATATCCCAAAAAGTTCCCCTGTACCTACTTACATTAACCTCACTCTTACCCCCACCACCCTCAGCACCACGCAACTACTTATCTACTTTCTGTCTCAACAAATCTACTTTTTCCTATAAAACAATCACACAATATGTAGCTTTTTCGATCTGGCTTCTTTCACTTAGCCTAAATGTTTCTGGAGTTCACTGATACTATAATATGCATCAGTAGTGTGTTCCCTTTAATTGCTAAACAGTATCTCATTAAGTGGATATAGCACATTTTATTTATTCATTGATTGCTGGGCATTTGAACTGTTTCCAGTTCCAGGCTATTACAAATAATGAATGCTGCTATAAACATATCTATATGTGGACACACACTTTCTTTTTCTTGGGAAGATTTTTTTTTAAGATTTTATTTACTTATTTGAAAGAGCGAGCATGAGTGATAAGAAGGGGCAGAAGAAAAGGGAGAAGCATACTCTCTGCTGACCTGGGGGCCCAGCACAGGGCTCAATCCCAGGACCTTGAGATTCCAGGACCCTGAAGATCATGACCTGAGCCAAAGGTTCAGCTTAATGGATTGGGCCACCCAGGCGCTCCTCTTGAGAAGATTCTTGAAAGTGGAACCGCTTCCTTCCTAGTTCTCAGAGGTATTCAAAGAGGCAAGTGATATGAAAAGTAGCCTCTAGGAAAGTGAAGAATTACCGTAATAAAATAGTATTCATTTTGTCAACAAATATCCCAACCTATTATTATCAGGCAACATGAGGGAGCTGGGGATAAAACTATCAATAAAATGATAGCCCTCGGGGCGCCTGGGTGGCTCAGTGGGTTAAGCCGCTGCCTTCGGCTCAGGTCATGATCTCAGGGTCCTGGGATCGAGTCCCGCATCGGGCTCTCTGCTCAGCAGGGAGCCTGCTTCCTCCTCTCTCTCTGCCTGTCTCTCTGCCTACTTGTGTTCTCTGTCAAATAAATAAATAAAATCTTTAAAAAAAAAAAAAATGATAGCCCTCTAAATGAGTATATAATCTAGTGAGGGATATTTATGTAGATATTTATGTAGTAATTACATGAAATTATTTATGTAGTATTATTTATGTAGTATGTAGAAATTATTTATGTAGTATGTAGATATTTATGTAGTAATTACACAAAAGAGGTTTAAAACACAAACACAAACACATCTCACTCACTCTAGTTTGCAAAAGACCACAATAAGAATTGCAGAAGTTTCTAAGGGCAGTAAGGATGGTAAAGAAGATGGGGGAAGTTAAAGGAGATCCTAAAATACAGAAGGCTCCCAGGAATTATTTTTCTTCCATATTGACAGAGAGTGGTGGCTCATGTTCAATTTCCTCAATTTACAGGCCTATAAAGAGGAATAACGTTAATGCTTAAGCTCCCGTGGCTTCTTTCTGGCCTTTTTATCTGTTGTTCTTGGGAGATTTGAAGACAAGGTAAAATAGCATCAATGGAAGAATAACTCCTACTTAATACAGATAATATCCTCTTAATACCTTTACATCTTCATCAATTCTTTGAACTCTGAGGCACCCCCTATACATTTGCCCTACCATCTTTTCATTCATCATCTCATGCTCTATTTCTATTTTTATCCATCTTAAAATTAAATGCCCCCCCCAAAAATGGAATGGCCCGTCATTGTATTACACCCTTGTCCCTTTCTCCCTCTATCATTATTGCCTGAAAAAAAACCACTGAGAAAGAATATACACAGGCTGACTTGATCTCAACTCTACTTCATGATCATAAACCATAACTGAGTAGCAACATTACTCCATTTTCACTGCCAATTTTTACTGTCAATTCATTCTCTTCCTCTCAATGATTATGCCACTCCTCCTCTCCATTAAAACACTTAACAATTTCTCTTCAACTTCTCAGCTTCATGCTACATATATGAGCTCAATACTTATACATAGACTTGGCTACTCAAAATCTCTATTCAGTTTTGCAGGCCCCTCAAATTTAACATATCTAATATTGAGCTGGTGAGTACCACCGCTTCTTTATTCCCACCCCAAACCTGTTCCTCTTGTGTCCTCTCCCAAGTGAAGCTTGATATCTGTTCAAGCCAAAATCTTCAGATCTTATTTCTCATTGTCCCCCTATCAATGCATCAGCAAATTACTCTGGATTCTATCTTCAAAATACAATTCTAGTATCTGAACATTTCATGGCTCAGTCTCCAAAATAATTGAGAATTTGAACATATTCCACCTCTACCATTCTAGCTCAAGTCACTATAAGCTCTCATCTCAATGACTGCAAATTTCATCCTCCTCAGAATAGCATTCCCTGGTCACCTTAAGTAAGTATCTCCCCACTATCACTCTGCTCTGTTCTTCTTAGAACTCATCTTTACCTGGTATTATATTCATATTCTTTTCTATCTCTACCCAACAGAATATAAGCTCTACAGGGGGCAGTATTTTGGTTTGTTTATTCACTGCGGGATCCCCTCTCACGTAACAGAACTTGGCTCACAGACATCATTCAACAAACCTTTCAAATAAGTGAATAAAGTAAATGATAAATGGAGGGAACTATACATGTGGCACATAACCTAACTGGAAGGGTTAAAGAAAGTTTCTCTGAAATGGTGACATCTAAGCATAAACCCAAAAGACAAGAAGAAGTTAGCCTAGTGAAAGAATATGGGAGTAAAATATTTTGCCAGACAGTAAAGATAGCAATAAAGAAAGGCCTAGAGGCAAAAGAAAGCATGGCCATTTGTGCCATGAAAAGCATAAACATACTCTCCCAAAACAAAATACTCCTTAAAAAATAAGCAATTAAGGGATGCCTGGGTGGCTTAGTTGGTTAAGCATCTGACTCTTGATGTCAGCTCAGGTCATGATCTCAGGTTATTAGATCGAGTCCCATGGGGAGATCCACGCTCAGTGTGAAGTCCACTTGAGATTCTCTCTTTCCCTCCCTCTACCCCTCCCCCGACTCATGCGCTCACGCTCCCTCTCAAATAAATAAAAATTTTAAAAATATGTAAGCAATTAAATAATTTTCCCATGTTCTACATTCTATCCAACACTAGAGAGAAGACTAACATAGTATACTATCCTATTTATTTGTGGCCAAAGACCATGGGTATACATATTTAAAACAATTTTAGCCAAGATTACTGCTAAGAAGAAAAAAGAAAATAAGTGATTTCGCAAAATCTTCTCATTTACTCCACTGTAGTTTCTTTTGTTGTCTTTTACTCTGGATCTTGGCAAATAACTTCTGATCTGACCAAAGGTAAGACCAGACCTGCCATGATAAGCAGTAAAATACTATGCTAAGGGTACTCAAAGGGTACAGGCTAAAAGTGGCTAGAGCTCCCTAGAACAAATGACAAAGAAAATAAAAATAAAAAATCAACAAGTTATTAGGTATTCGTAACATCCTTTGTTATTAGGTAAGGGATCATAATTACCATTGCAGCCAAAGGGATTCTTTGAAAGACAGCTGAAAAACTATCACTAAAGGCAAGATATAACTTCAGGAAATTTGAGGAAAATAGATGATTGCAAATGCCAGGAATGTATCTCCTTGGGGGCTATACTATAAAACCCCAGTATAATGTCCACTGACAGTCTCATTTGCAGGAAAACAGCATCAGTGAGCTGAAGAGGTTATGCTTACAGTATAGTATAATGAGAATATACAATATACAAGATTATGATTTCAAAAGAGATGTGTTTGGGGATCAAAGAATCATCCCTGAGATTACAATAAAAGCTCAAAATTACTTTCCCACTCAAACTCGGTACACAATTTCAAGACATTCCCAAACTTTATGAAAACTCCATGTGAAAGCCCTGGTGGGACAACAAAGAGAAGATTTCCCAGGACAAAAGCTATACAGCAGACATAAGCAAACTGTCCAGAGGGGAGTCAGAGGCTGCAGGTTATAGAAGAGTGGGCTCCATAAAAAAAGGAAAGCTGATCAATGTGATTATTAGGACAGGTAAATTTAAGAATTCTATCAAGGCACATAACTATAAGTACAGAAAATTATGATGCACCTATGAAACAAATCTAACTATGAAATAATTTTGGAAGAAAGAATCCATTTCATTTTAATGCTATATATATTATATACATAAACATAAATACATATATGTAATATAAATTATTCTAAGTTCAGTGTGACAATGGAGTGAAACAATGCAAACTAAACACGCAGGTCTTTACTAGTTTTAATTTTTAGAATCAGTATATAATTCAATTTCAGAACACTTTATGATTTCAAAAACAAAAGGAAGCACTAATAATTTTGACAGCATTAAAGTATAAATGACTGTGATGAGGCTATAAAAATAGAGAACTATATTTAAAGTTTAAAAATTAGGTAATCCATGATCCAAAAATATTAAGAAAAGAAAACCTATTGAATATCGAGAAGAGTGAGTAAGGAGCAAGAAACTGAATGACCTAAGTTCTTCTGTAGCAGTCTACAAAATTCTTTTGTAGACTATATATAGTGTCTAACATTGGTAAATGAATTTATAAAAGAAAAATAAGATATTCCTTACACAAGTTCCTTCTGAGAAACATGACCAGGGCAGGAAAGAATAGAATAGGAGATATAATCACTTTTGATCCTAAATTCTTCTGAACTATTTGACTCATTACAATAAATTCATATTACTTTTGGTAAAAACTGAAAGATAATTTAAACCAGTTTAGGTAGGTTATTAGTGCTAATGCAATTCCCTGCCAGTACTTGACCTATTTCAAATACTTTTCAAATGTATCACAGCATTGCTTAGTTGTATCTACTAATCAGGGTTTCATTCTTTTATTTATTCTGTTTATTCAAGCTAGAATTAAAGACTATTATATGTAGAAGAGATATTAAATGAATGTTGATGATACCTTTTTAAAAGAATAGACACTTAAGTTAGTTCTCACTATTTTTCAATTTTGGCAAAGTTTAATCAGTCAAGACCAAATATTTCCTTAAGCTTCCATTAGAGTATATATAGAGACATATTCACTAATGACAAAATACACCATCAAAATACTGTTACAATGGGACAGCTGGGTGACTCAGTGTGTTAAGTGTCTGCCGTTGGCTCGGTCATGATTCCAGGGTCCTGGGATCAAGACCCACATCAGGCTTTGTTCAGTGGGAAGCCTGCTTCTCCCTCTGCCTGCCACCCCCCCTGCTTGTGCACTCTCTCTGTCTCTCTCTCTCTCTCTGACAAATAAATAAAATCTTTAAAAAAAAAAAAAAAGGCTAAAAAATTGTTACATTGGGGTGCCTGGGTGGCTCAGTGGGTTAAGCTGCTGCCTTCGGCTCAGGTCATGATCTCAGGGTCCTGGGATCGAGCCCCGCGTCGGGCTCTCTGCTCAGCAGGGAGCCTGCTTCTCTCTCTCTCTCTCTCTCTCTCTCTCTGCCTGCCTCTCTCCCTACTTGTGATCTCTGTCTGTCAAATAAATAAATAAAAATCTTTAAAAAAAAATTGTTACATTATCTTATTATAATTTTCTTTAAAACCAAAGTGTTATTTGTTGGCCTACTATATCCTACTCAACAGGATTCAAAGATGAGTACTTGGGCCAGGAAAACAGAGATGTGAGTTACAACAGAAAAACAGATTAGTTTTGTTTTGTTTGGCCTCCCCAGTGTGAAAGATGGGGGGTGGCAACATGAGGAGAGATTGGAAAGGCATGAAAAGCAGTGTCTGGATTATCATAGCATTTCTCCCAGCAGGAGATGCAGACCTGAAGGGGGGTAGGGGGATAAATTCAAAACGTTATGAAAACTGGCAAGTATTAAAACTGATGAGCCCTAAATGACTAACTTGACATTTTCTAAAAGTCAAAGGGGTTTCAGAAAATTCTAGTTTAGGTAACAAAGTGGAAGATAATGACTCAAGACAAAAAGAGACTCAAGACAAAAGAGAAACAAAATGAAGATAACCATGTGTTCAATACTAGATGAAAGTTTGCTATTTAACTTGTGCAGCTGTCCAAAAGGTAGATGGAACTCAGATCTAGAACCCAGAAAAAAGAAGACCGTTTGTTACTTAGCTGAAGCCATGAAGTAAATGTTTTCGTACATATATACTGCAGGCAGGGGAGTATAGGAGGGAGGCGGGCAGGAAGCCATTTAGAAACACCCACATTATAAAGGGCAGCTAAAAGAAACACCAGTGAAGTAGACCAAAAAGCAAGGTAATATAAGTAACAGCTTCCATTTTTCAAAAGCAATTTGTCACACAAATCTGTGAAGTACTTAGTAGATATTAAACTGATTCTTAGGAATTGGTATTACCATCATTTTAGAGATAAGAACAAAGAATATTTAAGATGTGAAATGACTATGCTCACTTCAGCAGCATATATACTAAAAAAATGTGAAATGACTTGGGGCGCCTGGGTGGCTCAGTCAGTTAAGCGTCTGTCTCCAACTCAGGTCATGATCCCAGGGTTTCAGGATCCAGCCCCAGTTGGGCTCCCTGCTCAGCAGGGAATGTGCTTCTCCCACTTCCCTCTGCCACTCCCCCAGCTTCCGCTCTTGCTCGCTCACTCACTGTATCTCAAATAAATAAATAAAATCTTTTAAAAAAAGAAAAAAGATGTGAAATAACTTTCCCAAATCATTCAGCTAGAACTCAAATTCTGGTTTACTAGCTCCAAAGTCCATCTTCTTAAGTACCACATCATAATGGAAACCATGCCAAGACAACAAATGCCCTCTTAGAGATTAGCTAGAAACAAGTAAGTTTCCTTACCATTTCCTTCTAACTAAACCACAGTGCATGATGGCATGTGTCAGAGCTTCCCTACTCCCATCCTTGATACCAGCACCCCACTCCCAAAACATATTTATGTTTTTAAGAAGCTAGAACTCCGCCTGGGTGGCTCAGTGGGTTAAGACGCTGCCTTTCAGCTCAGGTCATGATCTCAGGGTCCTGGGATCAAGTCCCGCATCGGGCTCTCTGCTCAGCAGGGAGTCTGCTTCCTCCTCTCTCTCTGCCTGCCTCTCTGCCTGCTTGTGATCTCTCTCTGTCAAATAAATAAATAAAATCTTAAAAAAAAAAAATAAGAAGCTGGAACTCTTGTTCTTATTCCAGTTTATTCTCAGTAGTAGTATTAATGAGACATATTTGTGTAACTCTACTAAAAAGGATAGTTATTTTTAGCTAAGAATATAATGAAATTAAAAAAATATTGCTATGTTGGGTTCTGACATAAATTTAAAATAAAGGAAATTTTATTCTCTCATCAAACATTTATTTATTGCCTCTTATGTACCATGCACTAGGGATAAAATGGTGTTTAAAAACAAAACCTGGGGGACGCCTGGGTGGCTCAGTTGGTTAAGCAGCTGCCTTCGGCTCAGGTCATGATCCCAGCGTCCTGGGATCGAGTCCCACATCGGGCTCCTTGCTCCGCAGGGAGCCTGTTTCTCCCTCTGCCTCTGCCTTCCACTCTGTCTGCCTGTGCTCGCTCTCGCTCGCTCTCTCTCTCTGACAAATAAATAAATAAAATCTTTAAAAAAAAAAAACAAAAAAAAAAAAACAAAACCTGGGTGGCTCAGTCATTAAGCGTCTGCCTAGGGCTCACGTCTTGATCCCAGGGTGCTGGGATCTAGTCCTGCATAGGGCTCCCTGTTCAGCAGGAGCCTGCTTCTCCCTTTCCTGCTGCTGCTCCCCCTGCTTGTGCTCTCTCACTTTCTCTCAAATAAATAAACAAAATCTCTCTTTTTTTGTATTTTTTGTTTTTTTATTTTATTTTTTCAGTGTTAAGATTCATTTAAACAAAATCTTCTAAAAATTTTTTTAAAAATTAAAAAAAAAAAGATTCTAAAGCTATGTCTCACAACCAACAATATTAGAGTTGCTTTATTTTGTGTTTCCTTAAGTGAGGCTGTAAGCTAAAAACTTTAATTTATTACATAGTATCCTGTAGTAGTGGGTTCCTTAAGAGAGGAGATAAGTAATACCTAGAACAAAATATTCCTCTTAAGTCTAAAAACTGAATTTTCTAATTATTTCAATAATGGCCTATATCTCAGTCCAGAATCTCAGTATGGTTCTTATGGCACTCTCCTCGCCAACAATGCCATCAGTCTTAGGCAATTAAGACCTGATTCATTCAACATATACAGGGCAGTAATTTTTATCACTTTCCCATTAATTTGGGAATCAAATAAAAAGTTTTACACTACAATGTACAGTAAGTAGACAAATCTTACAATGACACCTTTGTGTTAGATATTTTTATTGTTTAAAAAAACACAAAGTAGCTTTTAGATGGAAATTTAACATCAGAACAAAGGGAGGAAATTAGAATATTTTAGGAAAAATATTTCAAAAGAAATATTTTAACATATATACACCTGAACATTTCCTTAAAATGCCCCTTTAGAATTTCTTGGACAAAACAATTTTTACCTGTTAAAAACATAAGAAGTTTCTACTATTTTCTTTATCTAGGAAAATTACAGATTTCCCTCTATATGCTCATAAGAAACTTACAGGAAACAAATTATAAACCATCTGGCAGTCACTCTCAAAATACTAGAAGATACCATGTTATAGATATATTAGACAATCTCTCAGCTCAGAAATGCTTTCTTTAATCTAAAATTAAATAAGAAAAATAACTCTATTAAAATACATAGCCTGGCACATATTAGACACTCAGTAAATGCTGCTGTAATTATAAAACTGGTATCACTTTTATTCAGGTGACTTTTACCCTAATCAACCTGCTTTGAAGCCTATGAGGCATGCAGTTCAAAATCAGGCCTCAGAAAACAAACAAAAACAAAAACAAAAAAGAAACAAACAAAACAAACATTCCTTGACTTATCCTGACTCCAGAATCGGGAGAGTACAAAAGTTTCTACCAGATTACAAAGGGGCTGAGCAAGACAGTAAAATTAACTCAACAGAGCCCAACATCATCACTGTTAAAGCACTGTTAGGACCAATCTGGGCATATCAGATAATAGTGTCCTCCTTTTTCTCAGAATACCAGATAACCAGCTATCTGTGACCACACAGGTAGCCTTTTTTTTTTTTAAAGAATCAAATCACAGAAACACCTAAATAAATTTGTGCTTAATTTTTACCAAAACAATATTTTTATGATTGCCTTTTCTGAAACTGAGGACAAGTGGTGCTTACCTGAATCAAAACAAAAACAGTGCTAACCAGTAATTCCCCCTGATCCATGAGATAAAGTAAGCATGCTCTGTGGCACATATTTATACAATGATTCAAGGACCCAAACACGAAGGAAAAAACCCGACTATGATATCAATACCATTTCTTCAGCATACCTAACAGCCAGAAATCTGCAAATTTCTATCATTCCCAGATGGTACTAAGGAAAGTTGCTAGTCCTTAAACTTCCATTAACTACTTCTATGAAATTAAAAAAAAAAACAAAACTGAACTCATTTCTCATTTCCTAACCCAAGTTTGTCAGGAACTTTACACCAGGATTTTAGCAGGCTCGGATCAAAACTTCATAAACTTCATAAACTTCATAAACTTCAAAACTTCATTTGTGAGATCACAAAATTTCATAAATACCTAGTACATAGTACTTCAGTAGGCAAAAAACAACAGAACAGCATTACACATAATAGTTTTAAAGGCTGTATGACAAAACTCAGACTTTGCAAACAGAACAACCAGAGTAAATTCTATAAGCAGCGTAACATTCAACAATACTATATAACTAATTTCACGGGTTTAACAAAAAATTACCACATGACCCAGCAATTCCACCTCTAAGTATACACATCCAAGAGAAATGAAAACATAAGTTCACACTACTTTTACATACATGTTCACAGCAGCATTATTCATAACAGTAAAACAAAAAAAAAAAAAGCAGAAACAACTTAAACATCTATCAATTGATGAATGGATACATAAGATTTTATTTATTTGCCAGAGAGAGAGAGAGCACGTGCGCGCACAGGCAGGCAGAGTGGCAGCAGAGGCAGAGGGAGAAGCAGGCTCCCCGCCGAGCAAGGAGCCCAATGTGGGACTCTATCCCAGGACGCTGGGATCATGACCTGAGCCGAAGGCAGCCGCTTAATCAACTGAGCTACCCAGGCGTCCCGATGAATGGATACATAAAAGCATATATCCACACCATGGACTATATTTTGGCAATAAAAAGAAATGAAGTACTAATATATGCTACAACTTGCATAAACCATAAAAACATTATGCTAAATGAAAAGAAGCCAGTCAAAAAAGACAACATGTTATATGATGCTACTTATTCGAAAGCTCCAAAATAGGCATACAGAAAGAAAGAAGATTAGTGTTTATCTAGAGATGGGGGATTGGCAGGAGTGAATGCTAATAAGTCTAGGGTTTCTTTTTGTGGTGATGAAAATACTCTAAAATTGATTGTGGTACAGGATACACAACTCTGGGGATGTACTAAAAACCCACTGCATTGTACACCTTAAGTGAGTAAACTATATATATGTGAATTATACCTTAATAAAACTGTTCTTTTAGGGGCGCCTGGGTGGCTCAGTGGGTTAAAGCCTCTGCTTTAGGCTCAGGTCATGATCCCAGGGTCCTGGAATGGAGCCCTGCATTGGGCTCTCTGCTCAGCAGGGAGCCTGCTTCCCCCCTCTCTCTCTACCTGCCTCTCTGCCTACTTGTGATCTTTCTTTCTCTGTTAAATAAATACAAATAAATAAAATCTTTTAAAAAGCTTATTTTAAAAAGTCAATTTTGTGCTGCAGAATTTGAGAAGGGAAGTAAAATTATTAAAAAACAAAAAACAGCAGCATTATTATAAAGTTTGCCCCACAAATCAGGAAAAGCAAAGATTCTTAATTTACTCTTCAACAAAAAATATTAATGTTACAAAAACAGTGAACATGTATTTAATCAGATCTTACTAATTTTCTAAAAAAAGGCCTCCTATTTAGGAACTATGCTTATTTTCACATAGAACTTTACACACACAAACACACACATACTCACACACACAAATTAAACTTAAATGATTCTCTGGAGAGCTCATATCACAGAGATTTTATGAGCCAGAAGAAAAAGAAGTATATATAAAACTAAAGGTAGGACAGATTTTCATTACAAAATCTCTCTCATTCAGAGTGGGTAAATTATCTGTCAGATGAGTCAGTTAATTAATGTCAATAACTTAAAAAGATTCTCCATAAAATAATGGTGTTCTTAAGAAGCATATACTTTGAATCACCCATTTTGTAATCAAAAACTAATTGACATCTTAATATAACAATTATGAAACACAATCGTCTATGAAACACACAAAGACCTCTATTAACCCATACTCACAAGAAACAGACCTTTTTTTTAATTCTTTAAAAAGCACTTTATCAGACTATTAATTCTGATTGATTCTACATTACAATATTTTTAAGTAAAGGTGATTATCAACAGGGAAAATATGATTCTTCAATAAATATACATGATTTGAGGAAACTAAAAGATGACAAAATATTTTTTAAACAGTTTCTTAAAAGTACGGAGACCATATATAAGAGGAAATTTCTAGACTAAGTTTGTACATAAGGAAAAAAAAAGTAAAGATTATAAGATGAGACTACAAAAGAAAAAAATTTTTTAAAAAGAAGACATGCAAAAAGATTCCAAGTCAACAAAATTTATATGAAAAGACCATGGTGAGATAAAATTAGCTCTAATTTTCTAAAATTAGTTATTTATAGAAATTATTATAAAGAACTACCGAAAGATTATATAAACATATCAGGAAGACTCCGGATATGACTATATTGTATATTCTAAGAAAAACTACTCCACCTGAAGAAAGTAATATGGAAGAATAAAGATCCTACACCATCACCTTGTTATATTATTTTTCAGAAATGTTTTTCTCAATTATAAAAATACTAAAGAAATAAATGTATTTTAAAATAAACACAGATAGTTACTAAAAAGAATACAAATTCTATGAAGACATTTATTAATTTCAAATTAAAGTTTATGACTATAATTAAAAACTCCCCAACTAGTCATGCAAATATTTGGAATATATACATTTCTATTACCTTACTTTCTGTCCCAACTTGAAAGAGAAGAAGTGTGTAAGAAATTAAGATCTTATGTTTTCTATAATAAAATGGTGATGTAGTTCGGAGTCATTTTTTCCAGTTTAGAGATAAGAATATTGTTCCCAAAAGCCCTTAATCAAGTTACATAATTGGCATACCAAAAATACAAAGAATTAGACAAATAAGAACTAAACATTACTTTCCCTACAGATTGCTAAAATCAAACAATATAAAAATTTCTATGACTTACATTGTTGTTGCGAGTTTCTACAGCAGGGAACTTTCTGACTATGAATTTCACAGCAGATTCCAGGTTTTTATCAATAAGGTAGGATGGTTTTGCCTTGGGATCTCCACATGCCTATAAGACAACAGTAATAAAAAAGTGAAATGCATCCTTGTTCTAAAACCAAGTAATAGCAAATCTGTAATCAGAAGTTAGAGATATTTTATTGTTTTTGGTGAGCAGGTGATAAAATGAATAGGCAAAGTGCAGGGATTGTCACAGCTGAAATATGCAATGGGAGACAGTACAGAGATGTTCTTCTACTGAAAAAAAAATGCATGGAAAGTTTCAAAGCAGTTAGCGCAGAACAGCAGTGAAGGAAAAAGCTCAAACCTAAAAAAAAAAGAAAAAGAAAAAAAAAGTCTTGGTTTGAGGTAGGATTGTATTCATTTGAAGCTAATAAAATATTACAAAATTAAATATTCAGAAGAATACTGGAAATGTTTCTTTCTAAGTGTTATAAAATAATAAGCTTATGTTTAAATGTCTTTTCCAAAATGTTTTCCTCATTCACTTTAAACATTTTAATACAAGAGCCCTAGTTCAAAAGAACTGGAAGCTGCTAAAATTATCTTTATATTACTAAAGTGTGTTGCCTATTCCTCTGAACATCTGAGTTACAACAGTATTTTTCCATCATACCAGCAGCACTTCAAACAATGAATCTACATCTGTTCTATATCTCATAAGCACAGAATAAATGGGAATGTTTACGTTTTGACCACATCAGCCATACAGCATTCTCTGTAGTAAACTGTAAAGCATTATACAAATGTCAAGTACTACTATTAGAAGGAACTTTTTATCTGAACTATTAGCAATACCAAATACAATCTAAACTATTTAGTGTTTTGTTATGTGACGTTTAATAAACTGCATGCTAGTGAAATGTTATTTCTTAGGGAACTGCTAAAATTATAACATTGTTATTTAACTTCTCATTTCATTTTTTTTTAAATGTGTCCTTTGAGAAAGTTTTATCTCTCTACTATGTGTGAGGAAACATATTGCAATTTTAATGTTTTTTTCATTGTTTACTATGGCTATGTTGTGAATTGCAGAGAGAGAAGTTATGAAACATGAAACTGATCTGAAAGCGGGCAAGCGGGCAGAGGGAAGGTGAAAAGCTTTGCAAACCTTCCAAACTTGTCCTTGCTGGGGAAGCATTGTAATAAAAAGAGAGAAAATTACGTGTAAACAATGATTGTCAAACTATGATATACGTTTCAGTAGTTTCAGTAGAGAACTTATGCACCGCAGACTATGAATAACAAAACAAGATTAGAACTATATGGTGCTACAATTTAAAGGTATTCTAAGTAGCGAGTTTAGTATACAATAGATTTATAGAGTTTATACTATTCATATATATTTAAATACTACTGTGTAAGTGTACAACCATGTCAGTTTCTTGGTGCTCTTTCTAAATAAACTTTAAATAATACTAGAAGGAAAATGAAGACTACATGCAACTATAAAAATAGGAGCAAAACCGTCAGTGAAATTTTACATACCTTAAAAAGAAACGGTAGCCAAGAATAAAAATAAATTGTTATTGGATGACTTTTGTACTTCAGCTCAAATTGAAACTACTTTCAAATATCACCTAACTCCCTTCCAAATCAAAGTATAAAAATCAATGCAAACATTCCTGTTATTTTCCAAATGGAAATAGGAATGCAGTAAGAATTCTCTTATTGTTCAAACATAGGTAGATAAAATTAACCTAAGAAATTTAGAACTTCATAATCCTTAACCAGATTGACACAAAACAACTATGCAAATTCCATTTCAACATGGTAAATACTAAAATACATCTGCCTTTTCCTCAGAGTAGACTATCATTTGTTTAAAATATGATTTCTCATAAACTAATTAGCCAATTAATTCACTTCCCAAAAAATAGTCTACTATATATAATAAGAGTAACTAAGAACCACATACTAAGAATTTGTCCAAATAGAAATAGCTACAGATTAACATTTCCTTACACCAATGATACAATGAAAATCAAGTTCCCTAAATATGCCTGAGGTGGTGCAAATCTTAAAGTGATTCCAAATAACCTTCACTTTTTTATTTTTTATTAGTTTTTTTTCCACTTGAGTATTTATTCAGTATTACATTCAGTTTCTTAATGTTATGTTTTATCTTCCATATTCTAATATTTAAAAATTTAGCTATCCATTCTAACATTATTCGTGACTACTGAATAATGAAAATATGATAGACTACCATATGCATTTCCCATGATCACAAACTTTACTGTGTAAGAATTTAATCAAATATCTGAAAACTAATATTCATGTATTCTCATATATATAGATACATGTATATATACGAGGAATTCTTCTTTCTTACGCTGAAAACATAAAGAATGAAATTTCGTTTCAATGGGAAAATAAATGGTTGTATAATCTTTTTGTGGAATTGATTTACCTTTTTCCACATTGCTCAATGAGCCATATCTAAACTTACTATCCTGGGAGGCAGAACAGACTCTAGAATAAGACTTACTGGGTTTCAATCGTCACCACTTATGATCCACAGGACCTTTAATATACTACAAATTATCTCCTAGTCTGTTTCTACATGTTTAAATGGGGAACTTAGTACTTACCTCAGAGGGTCATTATGAGGATTAGAAAAGAGACAGATAAACCATGTACAGTATTTAACAGAAGGGCTACCATATGTGTGTTCTAAAATGCTCTAAAAATGCTAGCTGTTGTCAATAACAGCCTCAATAATTATAATTACCCAAGTAAAAGTCTCATAAGAATAACTGCAAAATAGTCTTTATCATAGTATATAAAACAATGACCACAATTCCCTTTTCCAATCACACATTTCCTTCATTTGTTCTCTAAATGCCAAATACATTGTACTTATAGAAAGAGTTTAGCCTCCTAGTTAAGAACATGAGTTCTAAGATAGGTTCTCCCATGTTCATATCTTAACTCCATCACTTTTTAACTGCCTAACCATAAGCAAGTAAGTGATTTTACTCCTCTTTGCCTCAGTTTTTCCATCCGTTAAATTGGTTGATAATAATTGCAATTTACCCTAATAAGTTTTCAGGCCCATTACTTGTGTGCATGCATGTGCTTGTGCAGTTAACATAGATATTTGGAATACCATGAGCATTCAAAAATGCCAATAAAACATACATGGCTCATAGATACTATATAGAAGTACTAGCCCCTATTTCATTTTTTCTGGCCAACCTGCTTGATTTATTTACTTAATACCAACAGAAATACCATGTAAGGAACACTCACGCAAAAAAGAAAAAGTACAAGAAAAAAAGAAAAAAACGAGTTGACTAAAAACTAACATCTAAGTAATTAACATCTGACAAAAAGCCATACATAATAATTCAGTTAAAAAGGGTTTCCTCCTATACCAAAGCAGTATAGCAAAATTCCAACTAACTAGGGGCATCTGGGTGGCTTAGTGGATTAAAGCCTCTGTCTTCAGCTCAGGTCATGATCCCAGGGTCCTGGGATCAAGCCCCACATCAGGCTCTCTGCTCAGCAGGGAGCCTGCTTCCTCCTCCCTTTCTCTCTCTCTCTCCCTCTCTCTCTCTCTCTGCCTGCCTCTCTGCCTACTTGTAATCTCTGTCAAATAAACAAAATAAAAAAAAAATATCCAACTAACCAGATACTCTCATTTAATAAAAATTAATATTCTTCTCCAACATCACTTAAAGCATTTCAGTTTCAGGACACAGGACAAAGAAATCATAAAATAACAACATATATTTCAAAAACATTGTCTGCAGTTGGTACATCTGTAACTCTACTTCATTCTCCTGTAACTATTATATTATACAAAATTAATCTCTCACTCTCAAAAGTATCACCCTTTGAAGTGCCACATTTAAGAAAACAACGAAGGGGCACCTGGGTGGCTCAGTGGGTTGAGCCTCTTGCCTTTGGCTCAGGTCATGATCTCAGGGTCCTGAGATGGAAACCCTGCTTAGGCTCTCTGCTCAGCAGGGAGCCTGCTTCCCCCCTCTCTCTGCCTGCCCTCTCTGCCTACTTATGATATCTCTGTCAAATAAATAAATAAAATCTTAAAAAAAAATATATATATATATATACTACTATAGTTAGTTATTAACAAATTTTAGACTATTATGTGTCAGAAAGGCTTACCAAAAGGCCTAAATCAAACAAAACTTTTAAATACTTCTACCTCCCCAACACCAAAAAAGAAAAAGAGGAAAAGAAAAGGTGAGTACAAGGCAAAATTCCACCTAAATAACTGAACCTTACAGCCTTATCAAAAAAAAAAAAAAAGCTTTTTTGCATAATTGGCTAAGAGCTGTATCACTAGACAAAAAGTAAATAATTTCTGAGCCACAGAACTTAAAAAAAAAAAAACCCACAACCCTAAAACCATGTATTTTACTTTATCTTGACTCAGCATGCTTTCATAATGCAAAAAACACTGTAATTTAGAATTCCAGAAGATATAAAGGAAATTTAAATATTTATGTACTTAAATTTCCAGTTCTCACAATTGCAACTTTATTTTCTATGAATATTCTACTTGTCTTTAAATTCAACAAAGTTATGACTATTTAATGTAGAAGATGAAATTGTACTAATGTTAAAGGGAATACTTAAATATAATAATTAAGAAATCTGAGTCAAGGAGCTCAGCCCATATCCCGGCAAGCAGTTTAATCTCTGAACCTCAGTTCTCTAACTCATAAAAGTAAGGGTACTAATACTACCTACTCCCCAGGGTAGATTGTTCAGATTTTTATTTGAACAATCTTCCATTTTTTTAAATAAAATTTCTTAAAACACATGAATATCTATAGTGAGTTCCCAATTATTAAAGTAAAATTTTCCGTTTAACCAATTCTAGCTCAGTATTATCAGCCAACATCTCCAAATTCATTTTGGAGAATATTATTACCAAAAATAAAGAACAGAGATGTTTTAGAAAACCACACAATATTTCATTCAGGCCACAAAATAAATATCTGTGACCAGAAACCTCAACACCAGACTTTGTGTGATTTCAACTTCAAAACAAATTTTCTGCCAATCTACCACCAAAACCCTTTCCCCCAAGTCCTTTCCTCAAACCGATTACATAACACAGATTAACTTTACATGGCTAATGCTACATATTCTTCCAAAAACTTAACATGATGTTACAAAAATCAAATACAGAAATAATCCTCAATCTATTCATAAGAGATTAAGCAACAATCAAGAAAAAGAAAACAAAGACCCAAGAGTGGGGAGTGAAAAGAACACTTACAAGCACCTGTTGTGTGTAAAAACATCTATGCTTTTGAAACTGCCTAAAGCATCTCTCAACAGAGAGGGAAGGAGTGTCAGAAAAATTAAGTGACTTGCTCAAGGTTTAGCTGTGAGCACCTGAAGATTACAAAGCACTAAAAATGCTTATCTAAAAATATATGCACAGAAAAACAGTTTAAAAAAAAAATAGTTCCATTCTTTCAACACCTCAATGCTCAAAACTTTCACTGGAGTAATTACTATCAAAGGAAAAATCTGCTTAGTTTCATCAGTTTTGTTTTTTAAGTCCTAGTCTAACTCAGCAATAAAACACATTCTTTTGCCAAAATACTGCAGAGCAAACCAATTTTTTAGATACAGTAACGTAAATGAAAAAACCAATTTTTTAGATACAGTAACATAAATGAAAAAACATGAACAAAATCCCAGAGTTCAGAGTGAGAATGCTATTTGTGAAAGTACAAGAAACTAGCCCTATCTGAATATGTCAGGGAAAAAGAGAAAAATGCAAAATGTGACCAATTTATGCTAGAAACAGGAAGTTAATTTTTACTCAATAAATAAGAAAAACCATAGATTTTAAAGCATGTTTTGCCAATTTAAAAGCATACCAGGACCAGAGCTCCTGGGTGGCTCAGTGGGTTAAAGCCTCCACCTTCCGCTCAGGTCATGATCCCAAAGTCCTGGGATCCAGCCCTGCATCGGGTTCTCTGCTTGGCAGAGAGTCTGCTTCCCCACCTCTCTTTGCCTGCCTCTCTTGCCTACTTGTAATCTCTGTCAAATAAATAAATAAAATCTTAAAAAAAAAAAAAAGCATACCAGGACCAAGATTCTCCCTTGAGTCTTCAAGGAAATTAACTGACATTAATGCCTATAGACGGACATCACCTAAAATCATGGACTACAGAAAATAATTTAGCTATCATTCTTTTACTGTGTAATTTCAAAAACGAAAGCAATACAATGAAGTTTCAATAAATACTGGAAAATCTATCAAGAGCAAAACAAGACTTAAGTCTCATATTAGTGGTTTTGTTTTCAATTATTTTGTTTTTTTGTATGTGTCACCTATATTTTGGCCAACCAATGTGCTTTGAACTTCCCCTCAAGCTTGGATATGTGGGGAAAAAAAAGCAATTCACGGCTAAAATTTAGATTAAGAGGCTTCATAGAAAATATACTGGAATTATTGGAAATGCTTTAAAATTAATGCAGATTTATCAATAATTACCTGTTACTTGGAGCCAATTAACAGCCAGCTTAAAAATATATATTTTAAGGTTATTGCTTTCCAAGCACAAATTCTGGGAAAATCACAAACTTAAATATTTCAATGCATTAGATATTTCAAAATTCATTTTTTAAAAAATCTTAGTGATTCAAATGAGTTACTAATTATTATTCAATTCACAAGAAGTATTTCACTATAGGTTTTAAACATGTTTCAGCTTGCAATATAGAGAAACAGCTCATTTACAAAAAAAAAAAAAAAGGTATTCTATAGGTTTTTTTTCCAAGTATTATATGTGACCACATTTTTACTGTTTTAAAAAAGCTGCTCTTGGGGCCTCTGGGCAGCTCAGGCAATTAAGCATCTGACTCTTAATCTAAGCTCAGGTATTGATCTCAGGGTCTTGAGTTCGAGCCTCATGCTGGGCTCCACTTTATTTTATAAATCAATCAATCAATCAGTCAATCTGTTCTTTAAAAACCCACTGACAGGGTGTCTGGGTGGCTCAGTGGATTAAAGCCTCTGCCTTTCGCTCAGGTCAGGATCCCACGGTCCTGGGATCCAGCCCCACCAAAGCCCCACATCCGGCTCTCTGCTCAGCGGAGAAAAACTTAACATGATGTTACAAAAATCAAATACAGAAATAATCCTCCTCTCTCTCTGCCTGCCTCTCTGCCTACTTATGATCTTTGTCATAAGTCTGTCAAATAAATAAGTAAAATCTTTAAAAATAAATAAATAAATAAAGGCCCACTGAAGAACACACTCCTGTAATAAAAATACTTATTTTGGGGGCACCTGGGTGGCTAAGTGGGTTAAAGCCTCTGCCTTTGGCTCGGGTCATGATCCCAGGGTCCTGGAATCGAGCCCCGCATCGGGCTCTCTGCTCAGCAGGAAACCTGCCTCCTCCTCTCTCTCTGCCTGCCTCTCTGCCTACTTGTGATCTTTGTCTGTCAAATAAATAAATAAAATCTTTTTTAAAAAATACTTATTTTGTACTAGCAGTAAATAGATATCAAACTATAATGTCAGAAAGTAAAAAAGGAAAAGTTAAGATGTTTCCCAGAGGGGGTACTGAGCTGGATTTACAAGGGGGGGAAAATGAACTTATTAATTGTCTACTTCGATTCATGCCCCAGAAACAGATTTAATACCAATAGCCTAAACTTACTCATTTCTTACTCTGTGTCAGGCTCTGCACTAGCACTTCAGATGAATTAACTCACTCAACCTTCTAAGGTTAACTAAAGAGTACTCTACAGACACAGTAGAACTGGAATATCTATAAAAATTTCAAGACTTAGTATCAAAAAGATTGACATGGCTTAGGAAACAAAAATATACAGCTGAGAGTGTAACAGAAGCTGAGAATAAGTACTCTGTAGATGATTTTGCTAGTAAAAAGTCTACATGCAGCCCAGTATACCAGAATTTAATATTACCCCAAAAAACAAAATTGTATCACTATTGTGAGTAACTGCCTGAGAAAGAAATCACTCTTGCTCTCTCTCTCAAAGAATTAAATCTTCGTGGGGCTCTAAAACTTACATTTTACTTATTTCAATGGTTCTTAACATCAGAATCATTTCAGGGGCTTTTTCTTAGCAGGTTTATGTCAAGATACAGATATATTTTTAAAAACCTTTTAAAATAATTATATTGTGTATCCCTGGCTAAAAAATACTGGTCTCCTCAATTTATAAAGAAACTATAACCAAGAAAAATTAAATAACTTGTCCAAAGTTTAAAAGACAGTATCAGAGCTTTATCTGGAATCTAGCTCTCTCAAGCCACAGAATATATTACAAGAATAAAAAACAAAAGAGAAGTTTAGAGGCCATATGCCAGCAAGGAGGGCATTAGACATTACTAGGGTTTTTATAACCTTATATATTTTACATCTCTATATATTCTGCTGAACAAAAGTTCTGGAATCCTAATAATGATCGACTACACCTTGTCACTGCCTACCCGAAGTTTCTATTCATACTTCAAAATCAAGCACAAAAGTCAGTATCTTCTTCCCCAGAATGGAATCTTCACTGCCCTTCTCAAGACTCTCATAAGCACACTTACACAACACATTTTAGGTAAATACCTCTAAATCTCTCAACCTACTAAAATGTGGATTTCTTGGCATTGGAGACTGCATCTTAATTTATCTGTCTCCCCAGTGTCTATGAAGACATTCAGTAAATGCAAAGCAAATGAATGAATAAAAAAACCCTCAAAATCTGGAACTAAAAGAAAAGTTCATACAATTTATAAAATACTTTCTAAAATGCAGTTTTATTACTGTCAAGTATCTAAAATAATTAACTATGCAATAAGAAAGTATTTTCCCAGACTTTTACTTAAAACAAGAAATTTCTTTGAAACTGGCACATGTACAAGCCTACTTACAAATTAGCAATTCAAGAGCTTATGAAGTTTGTTAACTTATTTAAGTAAAACACTGCAGTATGATATTATTTTAAGAAATTATTAACCAGGCACTGTCAGATTAAGTAAAAAAAAAAAAAAATCTACCAAAGTCTAATTATAGTACTGCAAATTCCTAAAAGGATGAAAAGATTTTACTACATTTACTGATAAAGGCAATCGTAAAAACAGCCAACAACAACAACAAAACCCACATTTTGAGAATAGAAAACAGTACTACTAATTTACTAATTATTAATTTCTCCCCAAGACAGAACGAAACAAACTTACAGGTGTACTTTATTAACTGTATTTCTTATATTTCATGTTACAAAATTTTCAGTATGAGAATGTTACCATTTAACTTTATGTAAAATTTAAAATGAAAAAGAACATTAGAAATTCCAAATTTAGGAGCCCCTGGGTGGTTCAGTCAGTTAATCATCCCACTCTTGATTTCAGCTCAGGTCATGGTCTCAGGGTCTGGGACAGAGCCCTAGGTTGGGCTCCTCACTCAATGGGGAGCCTACTTAAGATTCTCTCTTCCTCCCTTTGCCCCTCCCCGAATTCACTCACTCTGGCTCTCTCTCTCAAAGAATTAAATCTTTGTAGGGCTCTATACTGGGTGGGGAGCCTGCTTAAAATTCTCTCTCTCCCTGTGTCCCTCCCATCTCCCCCGCATCCTGCATACTCACTCCTTCTAAAAATTAAAAAAAAAAAAAAAAATCCAAGTTCAATTTGGAACAAAATATACCTTCAAGTAGGGAAATGATTGCAGGTGTTCTTAACATTAGGAAAGACAAATGGTACTTCATTGTTTCTTTCAGTTTACACTTCTCCTTTCTGCTTTATACTCTTCCCCCAATTTAAAACAAAATTCCCGATTTCTTTAGTATTATTTTTATGGTTAGTCCTTCCAATTTTTATATTTTAATAGCAGAGACTAAATTTTAGAAATAATCACAAAGAAAAAATGCACAGAACTTGAAAAGCTAATAAAAAAAATATTTCTCCAAAAGATTTTCAATAAATTGAATTTTAAAACTCCTAATTCTAAACTATTTCTCATTTTAATACATTACGAAGCTGAACAGAAGTCTCCATTAACAATCACTCTGGGCAGGCACACGGGTGGTACAGTCAATTAAGTGGCCAGATCTTGGTTTCAGCTCGGGTCATGAAATCCAGCACTACATGCTGAACACAGAGTCTGCTTAAGACTCTCTCTCCCTCTCCCTATGCCCACTGCACTCTTTCTTTCAAATAAAATCTTTTTTTAAAACAATAATAATTCTGGTACACTGAGAGTATGATCTCAATGATCTTTTCATACAAATCCATAGGAAGTTCATACAAAAGTAATCTCCAGTAAAAATAAAAATTATTTCTGTAATATAACTGCATATCTCTTTAAGGTTACTGTGTGTCCAAAATCTAATTCTATCTACCACAAAAATGTCAATAATCACTATAAATCTAATGGCAAAAATAATTAAATCAGAAACCATACTTATGGTTTAATTAAAAAAAAAAAGTCACCAATCTAAATTCTTATTTTCTTTAAAATAAGAAGTGCGAAGGGGCACCTCAGTCGGAGAAGCATGCAACTCCTGATCTGAGGTTCATGAGTCAGAGTCCCACATGGGTTGTAGAGATTACTAAAACATAAATAAACTTTGAAAAAAAGGGAATTGGGTAAATTATTTAACCTCTCCAAAGTCAACTGCTTTAACTATAAATAAGTACAACATACACCTAAGGACAAATTTAAAGACTACAAACAGCATACAGTAAAGTCTCAATAAAATGGCAGCTAGCATTAATTTCATTACACATTATTTTTACTGGCCAATAAAGAGATGAAACTTTTTAGTTCTAATAACATATAAAGTGTACAACTACCGGAACTGACCCAAAATTACTGCTATAACTTAACTTAATAAGAACAATCCCTAGGAAATTATCAAACAAAAATATGGAGTAGATTCTTAATTATCCCAAGCAGTAAGAACAAGAACTTTCGACCCTGACATACTTTCTCATCTGGGCTTCTTCATTTTTTACATATTGGATATAGCTAGCTAAGTATGTTCGTTCCTTTAACACTTTCTTACAGTGTAAGTATACAAGCAATAGATTAAGGACCCTAATTTCATTTATATGTAAACTGCACCATGCTGCTTCAATTTTATTTTTGTGAAGAGTCTAATTTAATCAAAATATAATTAAATATGCATGCACATATGTTAGCATTGGTACAGAAAAGGGTGTAAGTATAAGGCTTATTTTTAAAAGTGGGAGAAGGGCAGGCAAAGAATTTCTGAAGTGACACAAATATCTTATGTTTTGAGTTTCTGATAATAAACATGTATTCTTCTTGTAATCATTAAAAATGCTTAGTATTTACTTAACTAGCCCACAAAGAATAATCTATCACTGCCACTTGAAAAAATAAAAATAATTTTTCCTAAGTATTTTTCAGTGATCTTTATCTCCTCAGCCTACCATCCAATGTAACAAGAAAAAAAATTATCAAATCCTCATTTTTACAAGCAGCTTTCCTGAAAAATAAAGTTACAAATGGACATGATAGGATCTGTTTAAATAAATAATATATATTATTTAATTCAGATTTTTATGGAGAGATGTTTCCTTCTTATCATGTTTAAGGCTCTTAATAATGAAACCCCACTGCAGGGGACGGTGGGGGGGAATCTCATACTAATAATAATTATTAGTCTACAATTGGCTACAAACCAATCTTTGGAGCACATTTCTGCTCCTGATTAAGGAACAGAGAAAATAACACCCTAAATGAAGATAAACGTAACAGTGAAAAAGAAAACTAAAGCTGATTCCCCTCCCTTTGTCTTGCATTACACCCTTCCCATGCACCCTTTTTCTTCCTCCATTAAATATACAGATACCAGCTAAAGACTTTCAATTTTTTACACTGCTATTCTACCCATTTTTCCTCATAGAATAAATATATTCAAAATTATGAGGAAAGACTATTTTTTTAAAAGCCTCTAATAAGAAAAAATTTTTTAAACAAGTGAAAGTGCTTTGAAATCTGCAAACAGATGCCATTCAAAAAAAAGTTTGCAATAGCTAGGTGGCTCTTCTTTTCTGTCCTTTAGAATTAAGGCAATAATGTAACAAAATTATGCAAGTATTAACTGAGACCTTTTTGGTACAGAATTATCAAGATCATGTTGATGACAGGTAAGAAAGGAAAGGAAACAAGAAACAAAATAGATGTATTTCTGAACTCAGCAAAAATGTTTTGGTATTTGTGAATATGTTTGCTAATAGCAGTAAAACTTTGAAAAAACAAATGTTGACAAAAAAAGTTGCTGAGACTCCTAAATAAATACTACCTTACATTCACAGAGGTTTTAAACTATTTTCACATTGTTGTCTTTTATCTTCATGAATAATCCTGTGATGTAGGCAGAGAATGGATTACCATCTCTATTTTATAGAAAAGTATACTGAATTCAGTTATTGTTTAAAATGGGCTATGACTACTACTTGTAAAGATAAGATAATCAGAGCTGGAATGGACTTTAGCATTCCTTTTACAGTTAATTTTCCCCTGCTTTACAGAAAGAGTAAAAAATGAAGTTCAGAGAAGTCAAGACACCTCCCAATGTTATAAAACTCAGTGACAGACTGAAGACTGTAACGAAGGTCTCCCAAATCCTGGCCTAGTACTCCACTTTCACAACCACACTGCCTGCCATGCCACAATAACAGATATAAAAGGAGCTTGGAAAATGTTAAAAATCAACATATAAGTGAGCAGTATTATCAGGTCTGGAAAAAGACATGTTTTCAATTTTTAAGGAGTCAAGAAATAAACTTAAATGTAAAACTACCTACCACGTTCACGTCTTTTCCCTAAAATCCTCCTTCATGTGTTTTCACATCCCTGATTAGTCTATAAGTTCCTTAAAATTTCCGAAATCTGTACATATTAAGATTCAAAAATTTTTCAACTGATGAATTTTTTTAAAAAAGCAAAACGATTTCAATAATCATGTTACATTCCTGTTATAAGCATCAAAGCATATTATTTTTGATTCCAGTAACTTATGAAGTTATTTTACTCAGGTCACTTAAGTATTTTCATGGTGTATGCTCATTATATTCCCATGCAGACTTTCAACTGAAACAGAGTAACTGAATCTAACAATATAATGCACACTGAGTTAATAAAAATGCGATAACTGATTGATAGACATGTATTATGTAGTGGAAGGGTTTTGGTTTTTGGGGGTTTTTTGTTGTTGTTGTTTTCTTGAGGATTTTAAGAGATTGGGATTGAAAAGATTAGGTAGCTCATACTGTTATAAAAATGCAGACTGCATGAACCTTATAAACACATGGTGAACAAATCTTACTCACTTTTTTTGGCAAGATTTTTGAACAAATGTTTCAATCCCTAGCCAGCCAGGAAGATATGCCAGTCTTATAGACAACTCTATAGGCTAAAAGATTCAAAATCTATCTGATGCATTTGTATGCAAAATTACACAAGGAGAGCAAACCAAAAGCTATTATTAAAACTAGAGCAAGATTATGCACACACATAATATGTTAAATATATACTTATAACATACATTGTGTATTTATCCATTCAATTGTGACTTAACTGAAAACTTCGTAAACTTCGTGGAACCGTAAGTACTAGTAATTCAAAAATGAGTAACACTCTCCCTGCCCAGAGGGAACTCACAATCAAGCAAGGTGGACAAAATATTTATCAATAAAGTGCTGCAATGTAACTTTTCAGTAACTCAAAATATCTGACACTTGGATTTAATAATCACATTCAACTCATTCTAAATTTCACTAGCTCAGTAATACAAGAGCCTGAAGTTTCTCAAAACAGGAAGTGAAAAAATAATGCTTTTAAGGCATTGAACTGAAATTGTAAGAGTTGAAATGAATAAAATTTAACCTTATGTACTTTATGAAAGTGGAATAAAGTTTGGTTGTATTTATACCATAAAAATGTTTAAATGCAAGGTTAAAAAGGTATTGTGCCCAAATACCCAAATCACTTTTGATGTTACTCTCACTTCCTCTTCTGAAAACCATCATAACCATTTCCTTTAACCACAATACCACAGGTCTAGTAATTTTTAGTACTGCTTGCCTTGCTGGTTTTTTTGGACAAAGTTCATATAGGAACGAATTTCAATGTTTGTTAAAAAGCATAATCTCACAAAAAAGTTTAGGTCGATACAACCTGTAAGTAGTAGTACCAAAATTAAATTCTTTGCAACCACATAAATTTATAACCAAGGCCCTTTGGTAAATGCAGTGGGCTTCTTTGTAATGATACTGAGTTCCTGCCACATAAGACTGAACAGACATGTTGCAGATACTCTCCAGATTTTACTGTGTTTAGAGGCAAACTAATCTTGCATCCAAGTAAGCAACAGGAACATAAACATCCTTATAAAAAACTTATCAATATTAAGTCAGGACAGTCTTCTTTAAAATTACAATAGCTACATCAAATTGTTGGAATAAATCAGTTTTATACTTGAACCTCATTATATGGACTTCAAAAAATATACATATTATTTCTTCAGCAGCCCTAATTTACACACAATTCTACTATGGTTAAGCTAAAGGAAATATTCATGATTTACTAAAAAGCCAACAAAAATAGTTATGAAGACATGACATCAAATACACATTGGAAACTCAAAGGACGTAGACTGTACCCAAAAATCTCTTTAATGTTCTCTTAACCAAGTTCTTTGAAACTTACTGACCCCGCCTTAAAAGGAAAAAAAAAATTTTGGTTTGTTTTCTCTTAGGAGGAATTAATATTTATTCTATCTTTACATCTATTTCTCTTAACTCCAACTCAGCCTTCCATTTCTTAATCTGCTGAAGCCATTTAAAGACTTTCAACGGGCCTATTAGCTACAACTACAAATTTTCCTTATATGTTATAAACCAGTAATAATAGCAACATATTTACAGTTTTCATTTCGTACCGACACAGAACTTTAAGAAATGTGTTTAGGTACTATTAGACAAGGCTGGAAAAACTAAGATGAGGAGGTGTAAAGACGGATGGGAGAGAAGGCTGTTATTCCTGTTCTAGTGACTCACAGCCCAGAAGTATTTCAGAAGAAAACTGGTTCCACCCTCACCTCCCCCTCCTCTCCACCCTCAAAATGAAATAATTCCAAATTGTCAGCATGCTCTCAAACGACCATTATTTAGCTATCTAAAATAAAGTGGCAAGCGGAGGAGATGCGGGGTTCACCCTGATGAACAATCCCATTCCCACATACACACACCAAAAAATTGGCCAAAAATTGCTACCATCTCCGCCAGATTCCCACCATTCAGCCTCAGTTATGGAACACCCAAGTTTTCCTATGCTCTCCCCGCCCCCATCTTGCCTACCCTCCACCCCCTCCCTTTCCTGTTGACCCCGTTCCGGGGGCGGGGGCGCAGAGGAGGGGGCGACAGAGGCGCCCCGCACCCTGCGCCGGCCCCGCCAGATCCCAACGCTGGGAGCGGGGAAATGGCTTCTCTCGGCCTCCGGCCGGCCCGCCAGGCGCGGGGCGAGGCGCCGGGACTCCGCATTAGGCCGCGGCGCATCTCGGCGACCCCGGGCCGGGCCTGACTCGGCATGGCCGTGATTTCTGCCGTGGGCGCCGCCCGCTGCCCCCACCCGCGTTCTCCCCCGCCGCCCGTCCTTCCTCCGCCCGCCCGTCGCCCCCGCCGCGGCCTCGTCGGCCCGTGCGCACCTTTTTGATGTTGTAGAGACGAGTCAGCATGCCGACGCCCCGGTCGTTGAGGATGGTGAGCTTCTCCGCCAGCTTCTGCTGACTGGGCTGCAGCACGGAGCGCGACATGGTGGTAGTCGTGCTGCTGGTGGTGGTGCCGCCGCCGCTGCCGCCGCCGGCCGCCTTGCGCCCAGTCACCGGCCCGCGGCCTCCGCGTCAACCTCTCTCGGGCCTCTTCCCCCCCCCGCCCGCGACCTCCGTCTCAGGGGAGAGCGCCCATGACCCTTGCGCCCCAATCCCGCGCGGGTGACCGAGCGAGCCTCGGCAGACGCCTCGGGGTCCCTTCCCCCGCAGCAGCCCGCGCCCCGTCAGCCCCCTGCCTTCCGCCCGCCGCCCTTCCGTCCCCACCCCCGGCGCTCTCCGCCCCAGCCCCCACCGAGCCGCCTTCCCCGGCTCCTCCACTAGGTGTGGCGGCGGCGGCGGCGGCGGCGTCTCCGGCGGCTGAGAACGAGGCAGCTTCCCGCAGCCCCGGACTAGCGCTCGGTCACCTGATCCGCCGCGCCGGCGCCCCCGCGAGGCCGGACGGGGAACTGCGCCGGGGGGCCCTAGTCGCCCCTCCCGGCCTGGCCGCTGCTGCGGCTGCGGCCGCTTGAGTCCTGACTCCCGCCCCACACCCGACCCTGAACGCCCACTGCGCCGGATCCCCGCAGGGGAGTCCTAAACCAGGAGCGAGTGAGGTCGCTTTTCCATGCTCGTCCCTCTTCGGCCCCCACGCCTCTCCTACAAGTTCCCAAAAGTTGGCTTTCCGCACCACCTCCCTAAAGAAACCAGGAGAAGCCCGGAGGGCGGAGGGGAGCGTTTCAGGAGACTTTTGCCTAAGAGTGGGCTGGTGGCTCCAAGCTCTTTTTCCTCCCACTGCTTGACAGACGCTCCCGGCTGAACACAGCAGATGTTGTGCTCCGCGAGGCGGGCGTCGCCTCTCCGATCCTCCCCATCCCACCCCTACTCCCCTGCCTCCAGGCAGTTTGTGAGAGAGGAGGTCGGAAGTGAGGGCAGCTCCAGTTCCTGAGATAATCGGAATCCGGAATTTGTTGACTCGGGGCACCCATCCGGAGAAGACTCTAAATAGGCCGTGGCATGAGGGAAGCAAAAAATAAATGTTCAATGAAAGAACGATCGCTTTTTTTCCCTGGCCTCCACCCTCAATCCCAGCCTTTCTTGGAACCCTTCTACTTTTCCATCTCATCGTGGTGTTTTGTTTTGTTTTGTTTTGTTTTGTTCCTGATCAGTTTCTTCCCGGCCACATTCCGAGACTACTCCCTCTAGGCAAATGTATTAGACTTGGTTCCAAAAGTGAACGAATCAAGGATTTAGGTAATTGGCTTGAGGAGTTCTAGCCAAGAGGATTCACACTGCCTTGATCATTTCTGCCCTTAATTTACTTCAGTGTGTTAATCTTTCTGTTATATTCATTAATTTTAAGTGAATGACAAAATGTTCAACCACCTTCAAAACAACATTCTAAGTAAATAAGCTATCATTGGATTTATCAAAACGCTTTGTGAAAAGGAAATTGTGATGAATCGCTTTCAAAAAGAAATTTAAGGGGTGTCTGGGTGGCTCAGTGGGTTAGCCTCTGCCTTCAGCTCAGGTCATGATCTTGGGATCCTGGGATGGAGCCCCCTCTTGGGCCACCTGCTCAGCCTGGAGCCTGCTTCTCCCTTTCCCTCTGCTCCTCTTGAGGCTCAGTGGGTTGAGCCTCTGCCTTCGGCTCGTGTCATGATCCCAGGGTCCTGGGTTAGAGCCCTATATCGGACTCTCTGCTGGGCAGGGAGCCTGCTCCCCCCCCCACCCCCGCCTGCCCCTCTGCCTACTTGTAAACTCTGTTAAATAAATAATTTTTTAAAAAAATACATATAAAGCTGGGGTGTGTGCTATTTCTACAGAAATCTTTATTTTAATATCCTGACAAGAGGAAGGAAATGGACTGAACGCATTTGACTTAAGTGACATTAAAGAAGTCCAACATCTAGCACAATCATACCTGAATGAAGGCTTTGAACTTAAAGACTCCTTTACTTTTATTTATTTTTTTTTTAATTCAAACACCTCAAGGAGATGACCTTTTGAGCTATTTTAGCCAGTAACACGTTGGGGGATTTGATTTATCTGGTTACTATCCAACCTGATAGTTAAAATTTTAATTTAGAGGAGGGAAGCATCTGGAGTCTGCTACAGTGAGAGTAGACCGACCTGGGAAAAGCAAAGCTGCATGAGGGGGTTGGGACAGCCACATAAGAAAACGGAAAGATGGTGAACATTGAAGGAAAGATGTGCTCTTTCAGGGGACCACAAACAAATTTAGTGAGGAGCGGAACTACAGAGTCCTACTAATGAAAGTTCACATCATTTTCTAGTTTTTCCAAAGTGATATATAAAGAGAACAAAAGGGGCGCCTGGGTGGCTCAGTGGATTAAAGCCTCTGTCTTCAGCTCAGGTCATGATCTCAGGGTCCTGGGATCAAGCCCCACATCAGGCTCTCCGCTCAACAGGGAGCCTGCTTCCCCCTCTCTCTCTGCCTGACTCTTTGCCTACTTGTGATCTTTCTCTCTGTAAAAACAAAACAAAAACAGAAAAACAAAAAAAGAGAACAAAAAAATGGTACCATATTATAATTTGAACACAACTATTATTTAAGAAAAGCCACTATCATGTTTCCATATGAACTTGAGCACTTGTACCTGATTATAATTCAGAATATACAATAGAGGGAGACTCTTTAGATCTAGTCCGGTATTCAGTTTTTATTATAATTTCTAGACATATTGACCCTAGACTGAATGGAATATACCTATTTGAGTAAAAGAGATTAGACCTAGAGGAAGAATTCATAATTCTTGCATTTTTTTCTACATTTTGCATCAAAAAGCATCATTTTCAACCTTTTCGGTATTTGCCTATATATATAAAAAGCAAACTATCAGAACTAAGGTAATTATATGTTTTGCCATGTACATATAATTTTATGGCAGTCGTAATTAGTATATATCATTTTATATTTTCTTTCAGTTCTTCAGTCATTGAAAATATGGTATACCATGTTAATCAGCCTATAAAACTATTACAAAAAATTGTGCCTGTTGTGGTTTTTTCCTACCATAGCTTTCTGGGAAAGCATAAAATTTTTTAAATGATTAGGAAACTAAGTTTTAAAAGCATTATTGGAGATTTTACTTCCCTCATCATATAAAGCATAGTTTAACAGTTCATTTGGTACTAAAGATTTCCAAGTAGTTTCCATTCAGTTAAGAGATTTCTACTGTTTTTCCCTAGAAAATATTCAGAGATCATTAAAATTATAAGCCTTCAGAGATATAGAAAGTAGGTAATAGCTTCAAATCTGTAGTAATCTTAAAAAACTAACTAGTGAAATTACTTAGTAGAGACTAGTATGCCTAAGAGTGGATTTTATCGTATGTAAATTATCTCGGGGTGCCTAGGTGGCTCAGTGGGTTAAAGTCTCTGCCTTCGGCTCAGGTCATGATCCCAAGGTCCTGGGATGGAGCCCCACATCATGGCTTTCTGCTCAGCAGGGAGCCTGCTCCACGCCCCCCCACCCCTCCCCCGCCTGCTGCTCTGCCTACTTTGTGATCTCTCTCTCTGTGTCAAATAAATAAATAAAATCTTTTTTAAAAATTATCTCAATAAATCTGATCCTTAAAAAGTTATATATCTACATTTGAAAAATTGTTTTTTGAGGCAAGTATAATGGTACTCACTCTAAGGAAGATAAGCATTTGGAAATGCAAACTTGAAAATATTAAAATTAGAGGAAGAGTAAAGTTGGCTTTACAGAAGAATTTATGTTACAATTATAATTTGAGGTCTCTAAATATATTTTACAATGATTTAATTATAAAATTCTCACAAAATTTCAGAAACTATAGCACACAGCTTCTTATATAGGTGCTATAAAACATTTGATCATTTACAGTAACAATTATGGATGGCTTTAAAAATTATCCAGTTCTATATAATACATAACTAATCAAATACTTAAAACATGCAGAATACTATTCTACAGAAGGAGATATGAAGCTGTGTAAGATACAGATTTTCATCTCCTTGAACTCACATCCTGATAAGAATAGAAATGTACATAGGGAGATCTAATACGTGGGAGCCTCAGGTACAAGGTTACAGAAGACTTAGAACAATTTCAAACTGAAGCTTCTAAGAGCCCTTTTCCAAGTAACTTACATTTGGCTTTTGTGAAAGTGAAGAGTGAAGAGTGAAGTCTTGGACTTATAAACTGTAGAAAATTACATTCTATGCACAAAGTTCAACCTTAGTAAATGCAAAATAGCAGGCAAATAACAGGAATGCTCATTACATACACAAAGACAGGATGAGAAATAAAGTTGGAAAGAAAAGTGCGACAGAAAATATATAGGCTTATGAATGCTAAAGCAGGGGAAAAAATCAATGAAGAAGAAAGATTTTTTAAAAATGGGAGAACAAAAGGTAACTTTGGGGAACTTAAGGATAATAAAGATAGTTTGAAAGAGTTGCTGCCTGTGACAAGGATTTCAGATTATCCTTCAATATCTATGGTCTCTTTCTCCCCTAGAAATAAAACTACATTTCCCAGCCTCTCATGCAGCCCACTGTGGCCATAGGACTGATGTTCTGGCCCATAGAATGTAAGCTTTCAAGAACCTTGCTTAAGAGACTGCTGCAACTTTTCTTCTGCCAGTGCTACACTTACTTCGTTCTGCCACATGAAACAAGGATGCAAAGACCACTATTTTGGACCGTGAAGACAATGGCCACATACTAAGGATGGCAAAAATTGACATGGAAGATGTATGTGGGCTTTTTAAAGCAGAACTGCCATACCAAACCTTGTCTATCCTGATCCTGATTTTTGTGAAAGAGAAACTTATATTTAAGCTTCCTTTATTTGGGTTTTTTTTTAAATTATTATTACAGCCACACCTGATCCTAAATATTGTTTTTTGTGGCCAGTATTATAATATCTCTACTAGGAATCAAATAAAGAATACTAATAAAATTTAACATTCAAGTGTTGTTGCACTATGTGTAGGTTTTACTATTTGAGTTACATTTTCTGTTCTATCTGTCAACAATCCTTTGATATATTATCATCTTCATTTTACAAATGAGGAAATAGGAATGCAGATAGGTTTTTTAAATTGCCATAGAAAGTGTTAAAGCTGGTATTGGATCCTTTGTCAGTCTGACCAAATTTCATGCATACTCTTAATTACTGTGATGTCACTGCAGAGCAGTTGGATGGCATAAATTTCTCCTGTATCCCAGTGAACATGACTCTACAGTTATTTATAAAGTTCCTTAACTGTGCCTAAACCTTTATAAATAATCTGTTCATTAAATTTCCTTCAAGGGTCACCTGGGTGGCTCAGCCGGTCAAGCAACTGCCTTCAACTAGGCTCATGATCTCAGGGTCCTGGGATCGAGCACCATGTCAGGCTCCCCCTCAGCAGGGAGCCTTCTTCTCTCCCTCTCTCTCTGTCTGCCTCTCTGCCTACTTGTGATCTCTCTCTTTGTCAAATAAATAAATAAATAAATCTTTTTAAAAAGTAAATAAAATAAAATCACTTACGTGAGCCAGCCTCACTACTTAAAGCAAGAAGAGAGAAAAATTGACAAAAGACATCTTTTTGAGTTCTTGGGATAAAGGCTTTTGATTAGGATGTTTCTTGTCAAAGATAATGTTCCACTTGTTTTTAAAGACGGTTGCAACCTTTGCCCCCCGTTGGATTTCAGAAATAGATTTCTCACAACCTGAAAATGGTGCAGCAGATTATATATTGGTTTTTCTGTCCTCCATCCCTTCCTTTGGGAAACAGCTACATTCGCACAGAATTGAATGCAGAAAGAGAAAATGAGTCAAGCAATGGGAAGGGCCAGGCACATATAAAACAGAAATTAATAGGGACGCCTGGGTGGCTCAGTTGGTTAAGTGTTTGCCTTCAGGTTGGGTCATGACCCCAGGGTTCTGGGACCAAGTCCCACATTGGGCTCCTGGCTCAGTGGGGATCCTGCCTTTCCCTCTGCTTATGTTTTCCCTCTCTGTCAAATAAATAAATAAAATCTTTTTTTAAAAAAAAAAAAAGAAAAGAAAAGAAATTAATGGAGTTTTGCAAAGAATTATCATTTTTAAAAATTGTTTCAAAGACTACATGTAACTGGACAATAATGCAAACAAAGGAGCCAACTATGAATAAAGAAGTGTGGAGAAGGACGATAGAAGATTTCACTGTTGTTTAACAATGGTCATAGAAAGGAGAGACAATAATATATATGCTAAATCAATACTTCAAGTTCTGTTCCCCTACATCCAAAAACAACCAGGTACGAAAATTTACTCTACTAGAAAATAATTAGGAAAGAGAATAGGAAAAAGATGGAGCAACAGTATCCCAGTATCTGTAGTAAATGAAGTAGGGAGTTAAGACTTAGCCAGAGATTGCAACTTGGTATTGCAAAGGTGTAACAAAGACAGGCCTAAATGAAACATAAGATGTCTCCAGTAATCAGCAGAAGAGATGCCAGAAATAAAACCGATCCAGTAAGTTCAAAGAGAAAACAATGAAAAATTAGTTACAGTCTTAATCTTGACCAATCACATCCAATTAGTTTCATCTTTTGGCTTGACAGATCTTTGATAATGCACTTCACACATGTATATTTGCTTCTGTTCTGCAAAAATAATGATATAATGTCTTTCCAAACAACTTCAGTTTTCCCTGTAGAAAAATCCTAATGTAATGAATATTTTTATTTGATGATTGATTTTAATTTTTCTTGGTTATTTTCACAGTACAAAGGATTTGTGAAGTTTTTGGTCTTGTTTTAGATATGTGTTATGCTTTGACTTACACTCTAATAATGGATGATGAAATACAAATCAGTGTATACAAATATCAGTGTATACAAATATCAGAATCTTTTTAGTTTAATCTTAAGTCTTCTTTAAATATGAGAATGCATAGAAAATTGGCAAAGTCAATGGTAGAACAAAACTTGAATTAGAATACAGGATAAGACGATTACGATACTCAAGTTCCAATTGAATATATAAGACCCAAAATATTTACATTTAGTCAATCCCAAAAGTAAACAGTCTTTCAAAAATTTGGAAGGATATTGAATATTCTGAACTGGACATCCAAAGAATGGCCTAGACTGTAGATACAAATTTGGGATCATCAGAATATGGATGTTATTTGAAACCATGGGAATAGACGAGATCATTTTTGGAGCAAATAATTTAAAAAGGAAAATAAAACCTAGTCTAAAACCCTTAGGAACTCTAACTTTTAAGAATCAAGAGCTAGCAAACTGAGACTGAATAAAATTGTGAAAGGGACCAGAGACCGGGGTAATACCTTGAGGAGTTAAGGGAGGACTTTTTGTTTATTTTCAGTAGGTAGTTGCCAAATTATCCTGTAGAAAGAGATATTTATAACTCAGTGCAAAGAGATAGGATAATCAAAAGAGCAGAAACTTTGGGGCGCCTGGGTGGCTCACTTGATTTAGCATCCAACTCTTGGTTTCTCCTTAGGTCTTGATCTCAGGGTCCAGAGATCAGGCCCTGCTGTGCCCCCTGCCCTTGCCCCCGACCTCCCACTCAGCATGGAGTCTGCTTGAGTTCTCTCTCCCTCTACCCCTACCTCCTCCTGCCCTGGTCTGGCACATGCATGTGCGCTTGCTCTCTCTCTCTCTTTCTCTCTCTCTCAGATAAATAAATAAGTAAATAGAATCTTAAAAAAAAAAAACAGAAGCTTTGCTAGAACAGGAAGGAAAGAGATGATGGGGAAACAGATGATACAAAGCCAGACTGATATTTGATTGGGTGTTATAGGGAGAGACAAGATAATGATATTAGCTAACACTTACCGGGTACTTGCAATGTGTCGCGTTCTATTCCAAGTGCTTTTCGGGCATTAATGTGATTCATATTCATAACAAATAGTTCATTAGCCTAAATGGAAGGTCATGTGTCAGAAAATGTGAAGTGTTCCTTTGAGTTTGGTGTTATGTATTTTTTTTAATTTTTTTTTTAAGATTTTATTTAATTTTTTGACAAAGAGAGATCACAAGTAGGCAGAGGCAGGCGGAGAGAAAGAGAGGGAAGCAGGCTTTCTGCTGAGCAGAGAGCCCAATGCGGGACTCGATTCCAGGACCCCGGGATCATGACCTGAGCCGAAGGCAGTGGCTTAACCCACTGAGCCACCCAGGTGCCCCGGTGTTATGTATTTAAATGGTTCACAGAACAGAACCTTAGCTTTAAGGTCAGACTGATCGAGTTGGATCCCACCTTTGCCACCTACAGCAATGTGATGTTGAACATCTAACCAAAGCTCTCTAAATCTGTTTTTCACCTTAAATTGGTATATTTGTACCAACCTCACTAGATTGTTGTGATGACTACATGAAATAATTTTTAGCACTGCACCTTATACAATCCAGTGAGAATAAATGTTACTGGTCATTACTACTACTATGGCTATTGTCATTGCCCCAGTCTGCTCAGTTGTGTAATTTCCTATGTTGGTCATGGCACAAAAAAGACGGAATGTCGTGGATTTCTCTTTTTTTAGGTGAGTACAAAAGAGAGAGAAAGTAGCAAAGTTGTTGAGACAAGTGGTTAGGGAATAATATAGCTAACTCATTGTGCTTTAGCACTTGACAAAAAAATGAAAAGTCTACTTAATTGTATTAACATTGCTTTGCTTGACAAATTCCTACTTCAAAGTAATAATTTCTGAAAATGATGTTTTCACTATTTCATGTTAGACACACACCATAATCATTAAGCTTCTAAGTGTTGATTATGTGCAAATGTTAAGGACTTTAAATTTGTTCTTATTATAAAATATACATTATGCTAAAATATTATAAACTCATTATAAGATGACTTTTTTGCCATTAAAACATCATTGAAGTCTAAATGTTTACAATGAATCAGGTGTTCGCTGATGCTTAAATTCAAGTTTGTATTCCCACTTAAATTCAAATCCAGTGTGACTTAACGCTGTCACAAAAACTAAGTTGTTATTGTCAAATCCTTTTTTTTTTTCTGCTTTAAAAGTATGAATATACAGCTGCTCCACCTGGATTGTTTGCATGTCAAACAATTTCTTCTATTATTCTTACCATTTCTTCTATTATTTGTAATTATTTCAACTGATTACTATTTTCACGACAAAACTTTACAATCAGAGTTTACTCAAAAATTTTTCATACTTCTTATATTTCTCCCATTCTTAATCGTTATTTGTGCCATATTTGAAATGATAGGAAAAGCAATTAACTTTCAGTTTATAAAGAAAGGAAAATAATTTCTTCTAACTAGTTTTATATTATCACTTATTTTACATAGTAGTTTCTGTATTTAAAATATCAGGAGCACATTAAAGCAAACTTTTGCAATACAAGTATATGTATAAATCCTCTCTCATGTTAGATTTTAATTATAGAATAGTTTGATGCAACAGTAAACATCAGTAAATTGATATAAATAGAAAATAGTTATGGTAGTTCTGCTATCTAATATATCAACTAAAAAGGCAACCACTCAGATATAAACTATAGAGCCTCTAAACATCAGAAGAGAACCTTGACTGTGTAATCAGTTCTGGAAATAATGGAATTAGTCCAGCTCACTCACTTGTTTTAAGAGAGGATGAGATAGATTTAAAGGAATTAAATCAGAAGAAAGGAAAGAAGTAAGCAACTCATTTTTCTCATGTACTCCAAAGAGTTGAAGCAAAAACAAAACAAAGATACAATCAGCTTTTCTTTTTATTTTGGTGTTTATAGACCAGATTAATGCTTTTTTTTATTTTTTATTTCTTTTCAGTGTAATAGTATTCATTGTTTTTGCACCACACCCAGTGCTCCATGCAATCCGTGCCCTCTCCAATACCCACCACCTGGTTCCCCCAACCTCCCACCCCCCTGCCCCTTCAAAACCCTCAGATTGTTTTTCAGAGTCCATAGTCTCTCATGGTTCACCTCCCCTTCCAATTTTTCTCAACTCCCTTCTCTCCATCTCCCCTTGTCCTCCATGTTATTCCTTATGCTCCACAAGTAAGTGAAATCATATAGTAATTGACTCTCTCTCTGCTTGACTTATTTCACTCAGCATAATCTCTTCCAGTCCCATCCATGTTGCTATAAAAGTTGGGTATTCATCCTTTCTGATGGAGGCATAATACTCCATAGTGTATATGGACCACATCTTTCTTATCCATTCGTCCATTGAAGGGCATCTTGGTTCTTTCTACAGTTTGGCGACCATGGCCATTGCTGCTATAAACATTGGGGTACAGATGGCCCTTCTTTCACTACATCTGCATCTTTGGGGTAAATACACGGTAGTGCAATTGCAGGGTCATAGAGAAGCTCTATTTTTAATTTCTTGAGGAATCTCCACACTGTTCTCCAAATTGGCTGCACCAACTTGCATTCCCACTAACAGTGTAAGAGGGTTGCCCTTTCTCCACATCCTCTCCAACACATGTTGTTTCCTGTCTTGCTAATTTTGGCCATTCTAACTGGACCAGATTAATTCTTGTTTCTAACTTAAGTTCCTAATTAACTTTGGATCTTAGATCCCTTTGTAAATCTAATGAAGCTATGCATCCTATCCAGAAAAATATACAAATTTTTAGCACAATTTTAAAGAGTGCATGGTCTCATTAAAGGCTCTATACAGCTTCATAGACCCAAGAGTCAGAAACATTCTGGATTATGAGTCCACCTGAAGAGGCACAACAGGAACAACTGTATATCCAAATAATCATGTGGCTAAGTGTCTAGGTTTAACTTGGCATAAGTGTTTTTTAGACCATCATCCAAAGGAATAAAAAGTATTTTTCCTTTTCCTTTTTTTTTTTTAAACTAGTCTCCATGCTCATTGGGGAGCCCAATGCAGAGCCCAACGCAGGGCTCAAACTCACCACCCAGAGATCAAGACCTGAGCAGAGATCAAGAGTCAGACACCCAACCTCCTGAGCCACCCAAGCACCCCTAAAAAGTATTTTTCCTTATCAATTCAATGCATCTTGACCAACTCCATGATAATCTTTCCATAGGCCTCATAGTGTAGCCTTCGTAATCTTATGGGCTAATATCAGGACTAAATATCCCACTGCAGATGGTTGACTCAGGTTCTCTCTTTATCTGCCTCCTCTGGTGGCCGGAATGTTGGCATCTCCAACAGCAGGAGGGAAGGAGAACTGAAACCAGGAGACTCAAGTTATTTTGTTTTTCTTTCAGTTGAATACCTTGACTAAACAGTTTAGTGCAAGAAAAAGATGGAAACTGGTGTTTAGCAGTAAGTCTTTGAATTGTATGCAAGTTATCATTTGCCTACATATCCCTTTCTCCTATTGTTATATGTAGTACAGGGTTGGCTGCCTCCTTAATGAAATGTGCAGTGCTTTAAAGAGATCCTGTGGCTTCTGCACATTACATAAACCATAGTTAGTCGGCCTCGGAATGATTGCAGAAAAATCGTAAATTTAGTCTCAGAAACCCGCTGCTTAAAGCGGACTCAGCCAGCTTTTCAGTTTTCAAAGCTGCTCTGTATAAAGTGGCACATTTGGAAATCTGTTGCTGATACACCCTATTCATACTCTATTCATAAGAATAAGACTTCACAAACCTCACTTGAGAAAGAAAGGGACATAGGATACATGAAAGGCTCACAAAAATGGAAGAAACAATGAATTCCAAGAAAATCCAGTATTGGTTGGTTTTCAAATACCTAGACATTAACATGACTTTGCATGAAATAATCCCTCTCTTGAATTCTATGCCAGGTGGCAAATTCCCAATCTACCAGCTTATAATTGGCCCTATGTTTCATGCTGCTAATGCTTTTCCAAGTAAGCAAAATGTAAATATAAGTAAATGCAACCACCACTACTACCAGCATCATTTAACATTAAATAACAGTTTGACATAAAGCAATTAACTTGACTACAATTATCGGAGTTAGATAAGGTGCCTCAAACTCTTTGATGTCATGTAAATATATAACCAAATATTAGAATTAAGGGACTTTTTTCCCTTTCCCTCCATGAGGAACAGATTAATTTAATTCGATTTATTTTTCTTTTATGTCTCTTTTAATTCAGGAGATATTTCAAGAGGCACTTATTCAAAGGGAAGGTTTTTAAAATTTTAACTTATTAAAAATGGTTGCAAACATAAAAAGAGTAGAGAAGGTATAATAACCTCCCATGTATCCATTATCCAGGTTTGACACAATATTTTCCAAAACTTAAATGTAAAGAGTTTTAATTTGTCTATAATCTAAACCAGAATTTTTTGATTTATGATAAATAATAAGTGATTATAATATAAATAATAAGTAACTAGGAACTCTTCGGAGATCACTTTGAATTATTTCTTTTCTTTTTTTAAAAATTTTAATTCAATTTAATTAACATATAGTGCATTTTTAGTTTCAGAGGTAGAATTTAATGATTCGTAAATTGCATACAACACCCAGCGCTCGTTCCATCAAATGCCCTCTTTAATGCCCATCACCCAGTGACCTGATCGCCACACTTTTTTATTTTTTATTTTTTATAGATATAGATACAGATATAGATATATATCTATGTAGATATAGATATAGAATAATTATAATTATTTTAAAAAACTAACTATTTAGGGGCATCTGGCTGGCTCAGGTGGTGGAGTATATGATGCTGATCTTGGGGTTGTGAGTTTAAGGCCAGGTTGGGTGTAGAGATTACTTAATAATAAAATCTTTAAGCAGAGTGGTGCAGCGGAAGCATGCTGGGCCCATAAAATCTTTAAAAAAAAAAAAGACAAATAATTATTTTTCCTCAGGAAGTACCTGGATATAAACAGTATTCTCAAAATGGGGTTAATTTGATTTTCATGTTTTTTAGTGGTAAGGTTTAGACAGATTTTTAAAAGAGAAGAGTGTGAAGGTGAGTATCAAAGTGGCATGACTAGCAATAACCGAACCAAGGGGCAAACTTAGCTAAGATCAGTTAAACTCGTATCTCTTTATCAAACTGAAGCTAAGCTAACAGCATGTGCTATCACAGCTCTCTGAGTAGTGCTCCCTAAATCTTGGTTTGATCAGAAAAGCAAATAATAAATGCACCGAATACATTCGTTGTGCTGAGTCACTGGGATGGAAGAAAGATAAACCACCTACGGAACAATGACATATTTTTCTTCTAAGTGATTTACAAGTCTCTGAGGACCAGCAGAGAGGCTGGAGTCTCTAAAGCCTCCAGGTCTTGTGTTAATCTGTCCTGTCTACAACAATACTCACCCAGGACTTGTTCTCAAATTTTGATCTCAGGCAACTTTGATTATGAGAATTTGGTTATGTAAAAAGCTCTCTGGCTGGTACGTAGGTGAAAGTAAAAGAAAAAATTTTTTTAATCAGATAATATTCAGAATCATAGCAAAGTTTTTTGTTAATCAAAACCTTTTCAGGTTAGTATTAAACATTTGCTGGGTATTTACACTAATTGACATGAAGATTACAAAATCATTTTGACTGATTCAGTCTAAGAACAGTTTCTCCTTTTTTCGTCTCCAAAAAAATGATGGAATACCAATTTTGCTGGCAATATTGGCTGTAGCTTTAGGAAGTTTAACTTATTACATTGACAAGCTTGATAAATATACTCCTCATTTATTTTTTTGTTCAGTAAATTTTAAGTTAAGCCTAAGATTCATTGTAAGAAAAAGACCTATAACAAAATAGAGAAATATTAATCTTTATAATTTCATGTTATTGATGATATCAAATGCCTTTTCCTCTCTATAACACAAAAAATCCAAACTGCATTTTCTTTAAGAATTTACAATATGGGAAAAAAGGAAATCTCCAAAATTTAGTGCAGCAAGACTTCATACTTTGGAAAAAAAGAAAAATTAAGTTTAAAAGTAAGTTGGTTTTGAGGTAAAAAGACCACTTTTATACAGTGCTATAACCCTTTTGGAGATCAGTTTGGACATATGTGTGAGAATCGTTTAAAATATCCAAGACTTTTAAATACAGATATATATATAGACATATCTATATCTATATGTATCTATATCTATGTCTACATCTATGTCTATATATATAGACATATATATTCACAAATTGAATATTTGACTCTTGGAAATATTCCCTAAGAAAAAAAATCCAAAATAAAAAAAAAATTTTTGTGTGTGAGGATACTATTTATAACTACATAGATTAGATACAGCCTAAATCCTTACAGTTACAGGAATTATAGCATATTCATACCAAGAAATTTCTTTTTTTTTTTTTTTAAGATTTTATTTATTTATTTGTCAGAGAGGAAGAGAGAGAACAAGCAGGGAGAGTGGGAGACAGAGGGAGAAACAGGTCCCCACAGAGCAAGGAGTCTGCCCTGGTAAGAGAAGGAGGAAGTTTTCTCTCACTGAAGTATGGTGTTAAAATTCTGCCCCAGGGTGCTCTGAGAGAAAGTTTAGGGAAATTCCTCTTCCATATCCGTACACATCTTAGAAGACAGAGAATGTATGGGCCCTGGGGGTTGTTGGGGTAAGGGAGGAGGAGTGGTAGAGAAACTAAAACCCGAGGAATTAGCCCTCTATTTCCCAAGAACTGAAAGTGTGTTGGAATCAGCCCTGCTTTTCACCATTCTCTCCATTGACTTATATTCTGACCCAGCCCATCTGAGAGGGTCACAGAGACTTTCCCAGTCCCTCAGAGGACTCAGATATTGAAATGCCAACAGAGAAAATGGGAAGGCGTATGTGTGAAATAAGCATCTTTAAAACTATAGAAAGGATTTTCCCCAATGTAAGAACTTCATCAGCTTGACTACATTTTAGAAAATTAAGATATTCTAATAATGGTTAAGAAAATGTAGACAACTTACATAGGAAAAAAAGACTAAAATTTTGGAATTTATAGGAGGAGCAATCCAGTCATTATGGTGACTAGTTTTTTTCTTTTAAAGATTTTATTTATTTGAGAGAGAGAGAGAGAGATCACAAGTAGGCAGAAAGGCAGGCAGAGAGAGAGGGGGAAGCGGGCTCCCCACTGAGCAGAGAGACTAATGCAGGGCTCAATCCCAGGACCCTGAGATCATGACCTGAGCTGAAGGCAGAGTCTTAATCCACTGAGTCACCCAGGCACCATTATAGTAAATAGTTTTAAAACTCTCCTTTAGAGGGGTTCCTGGCTGGCTCAGTCAGTAGAGCATACAGCTCTTGATCTCAGGGTCATGAGTTCAAGCCCCATGTTGGGCGTGGAACCTACTTAAAAAAAAAAGTATGAAAAGGTGCATTGCTAATAAAGAACACTCTTAAAAAACAAAACAAAACAAAAAACACTCTTCTTTATCTAACCTAGGAAGGAGGAAAAAATTGCCTGACTTGGGTTTCAATTGTTTTTATTTTCCAAGCTGATGTTCTCATAATGTCTCAAGTTGAGTAGAGAAATCATAAAATCTTAGAGCTGAGAGAGACCTGCAAGATTGATCATTTCTTCCTCTTCATTTTATAGCCAAGACAGTATATCCATATACCCAAAAAGGATATCCATATATCAAAAAGAATATATGACTAAAATATAAGAAGTCAAAAAGTTGCAGGAGAAGCAGTAAGTATAGATAGTTCATAAAATGAAAATGAGACTGAACAAAATCTTGAATTTATTATAGAAATTGTCATTGCACTTAACCACAGTTTCTCCAAAGATTTGAATATATATATGTTTTCTCTATTTTTGTTGGTTAAGGAATGGATCAAAATTTTTCAAAATTATTTTTTTGCTGTTACAATGGAAATCTACAAAAATGGGTAATAGACTATTTTGGGATCATTGTTCAGAAGTGCATTTATCTTAGAAATGGTTACCATGGAGATGAGCACACGTTGTATGACTCTACAGCTTGTGAGTTACAAGTCATCTATGCTACTAAGACATAAATAGCCATACACACACATACATGCACACCAGCCAATGCACACATGCACCATGAAGTCATACTGTTCCTCTCTTTTTGTAAAATAATAATAAAACTCTATGCAGTGCTGATCTCTGATAGTGAAAGGACCTGCAAACTCTAGACATTTTTAAATGTTGCGCTGTATAAAGACATAAAATCACTTTTTAAAAACACTGTAACAATAACCTGAATCAAGCATAAAGATTAATAACATACTTAACATATAAAACAAATAGTGAGGCCATACATCCTAGATACCACTCCTCTTTAAAGTAGAAATGCAAAAATAAGGAAGTACAATGGGGTGACTAGCTGCCTCAAAAAGTAGAGCACATGACTCTTGGGGTCATGAATTCAAGCTCCACATTGGACGTAGAGCTTACTTAAAATATATATATATATATTTTTTAAATAAGAAAGTAAAAGAAACCCAGAGTATCTTATTAAAAATTTATTAAAGCTATTGTCCCAAAGCATTTGATATTAATAATTTATTAATATATTGTTAATATTAATGACAGTTATTAATAATAGTGATAATACTAGGGCAGAGTTTTCTGGCTAGTCTTTCTCTGCCTCTCTTTCCTTTTTTTTCATTTGTTTCCTTCTCTTTTTTTGGTTTTGCTTTTCCTTCAATAAATACAATTTTTAAGATACTTAAATTCCCAAGACACAGGCCAATTTTGGAGATCACAAAGGTATATATATATATAAAACATATATAATTATAAATAAATATTTATTTATTATTTATTAAATAATATATTTATTTATATTAAATAATAAATATTAAAATAATAATTATTATGCTATAATACAATGTTATAATATAATATATAATACTTTATTGTTGTATATGATAATATAACATTATATTATATAAATAAATATTAAGTAATAAATTTATTATTTATTATTTAGATATTAGATATAATTATTAGAGATATATAATGTCTAAATAATAAATAATAATTATATGATCATATGGTATATAATAATTATGTAATCATATATCTATTCATATATAATTATATAACCATATATAGATTACATAATAGTTAATATTATATGTATAGTATATTTTATATATAATAAAGATATTCTGTATTATATATAAAATATAAATACATTTTATATGGTAAATATATTACATATTATATATTATATATAATTATGTAGTATATGATTATATAATTTTATTATAATAATATATTATATAAACTATAAAGTATATATGTTATTATATATGATATTTATTATATATTATATAGATTTATTTATTTTTAAAGGAGAAAGTGGGGGAGGGGCAAAGGGAGAGGGAGGGACAAAATCTAAAGCAGTCTCCATGCCCACTGTGGAGTCTGACATGGGGCTCAATCTCACAACCCCAAGATCATGACCTCAGTCAAAATCAAGACTCAGAAACTTAACTGATTAAGCCACACAAGCTTCCCACAAAGGTATATATTTTGATTGAAGTTAACTTGTTTTTATTTATTTTATTTATTTGTTTACTTTTCAATAATGGATATTTTCTAATTTTCAAATAACAGGAGAAAGGATAGTGAAATTAACCTCTCTCCCACATAACCAACACCTAGCTTCGGTACTTACTGACCACAGATAATTCTGTTTTATTTATAACCTACCTTCCTCCATCATTTCTAATCAGTTCCATTAGCCAACAAGAAAACATCATCCTCCATAATTTGATTTTTCAGCTTTTCTTGGAAACTTCAAAGGTCTCTTTGTGAATAGGGTACAATATGAGACCCTAAATTTGGTAGTGTAAGTAAGAATGATTAGAACTAGAATAATAAGTCTTCCTTGAACATTCAAACATTGAATACACTGATGATTTAGCCACATTTAGCTTTGAAGCACTGCTGGACTCTTTTTTTTTTTTTGTAAAGATTTTATTTATTTATTGAACAGGAAAAGAAAGAAAGCATGGGAGAGAGCACAAGCAAGGAAGAGGGGGCAGAGGAGAGGGAGAAGCAGTCTAATTAGTGCATATGTACTTAAAGGAAGAAATGAACCTTGATTTGTTTTATAGAAACATAAGAAATACACATTAAATAAACAAAACAAAATGTATTTTTGCTTTTTTTCCCAAGACAGCAATTTTGACATATTCGATTAGTAGATAAATACTCTATACTTGCTAAAAGAGCACGCAAAAGTTGTATGGTACAACTACGGAAGAGTACATCATCTTTTACAGTCTTTCCATAAAAAATGGTCATGTAGAGTGTCTTACTATTTGCTATTCTTTTCAAACTGAGGAATCATGTAGTTTTAGAGCTGGGGTATATTCTTCATTTGAAAAATTAACAAAATCCAAAACTGAGATCAGCAAAAGATCTAATATAACCTTTATTCCCTTTCTTATTCTTATTCTTATTTTATTATTTTTATTTACTTATATGTTTTTACTTTTACAGCCCTAATACAGTAATATTAGACTCATTGCAGATATGCCATAAATACTTGTTGGTTGATTTGTTTCCTAGTAATATGGTTTTGAACCACAAAAGTGGTACAATAATGAGAATCCACATCCTGCCATGTTACTGATTTCAAAAATTACAACAAAACCATATTTTTTGAGGGGAGAAAAGAAATTGATGAATCACAGACCTGTCCTACTGAAACAAAGAATACACTATATGTTAATTAATTGAATTTAAGTTAAAAAAGAAGTTATTAAATTAGTGACAGATTATTTCTGCATAATGTAGGAAGAGTTCAAGTACTGAAAAGACATTTATAAAAGTGTACAGAAAATGTGATATTCTTTCTATCTGCGTCATTACCAATTACAAATGTGCAAAAATAAATTTAAGATGATAGAAAAAATGTGTATTACAAAGAATTGAACTCTAAATTTCTAAATTATATCCTAAACTCTCTTTCTCCAGGCTTTGAAAAGATCTCACTTGTTTTGGACCCTGTGAAATCCTTAACTATTATATTAGCTCTATAGCTATGCATATATAAACAAAACATCTTATGTAATCAAATGCTCCAGTAACAAATTCATACAATAGGCATTGTATCCGTAAAGAAAATTTGCATTCAAACTTGTTTCAGTTGAACTGATTTTTTAAAAATATCTTTAAAAGCTTGCACAGGGAACAGTGCCATAATCACGAGAGAAGTTTGGATTTTCTCTGTATTTATTTCAGCTTATGTCTGCACATTCTCAGCAAAGTGCAGAATTGAGACAATTAACTCAAGCCCCACACTGTAATGCAAAGTAGCTTTTTTATTATTTATCGATGTTTTTGCTCATGTAAGTCATATCTGAATTACTTAAGATTGCATATTTCATGATGATTTTATTATATAAAATGCCTGAATGTGTTATGTAGTGGGATGAACGTGGGCATTGGGATCCAACAGATCTGAGATTGAATACTAGATCCATTGCTGACCAGTTCTTTGCATTTCAATTACTTTATCTAAAAATGGGATTTTTGTGAAGACAGGAGATAATACTTGGAAAATGCCTAGTACAGCGCTTGGTATAAATACTCTAAATCTGTTAATCTGTTAGAAGGAGAAATTATACAGGGGGCACAGGAACATATTCCACGGTGTATTCACATCACATCTTCCCTTTTTGCCCAGCCCAGGGCTCCTTAGTCCCTGTAAGGATGTGCCCCCTCTTTCAGGATAATTCTTTATCAGTCATGTCCCAGCAAAGACAATGCTTTCTCCATGGAGGAAATGCTGCTGAGTTCTCCCTCTGGCCTCAGTCTCATAACTTTTTGCCTCTTCTGTGTCTTCTACCAACAGTCTAGTCCTGAAAAACTGGTGTTTCTCTCAATTCCTCTGCATCCAGGCTAACTATGTGAGCCCTTAAGTATGAGATTTGCCTTTAAAGGACTTTTTGAAAAACCACGTAGTGAAGTGGAACAAGCATTAACTATTAAATCAAGAGACCTGGGATCACAAGCACTGTGCCATTAGAAAGATCAGTTTACTTCTCTGGACCTTGGTTGTTGTTCTGTAGAAAGAAGGGCTGAGTTGGGTAGAGTCAGTGAATAGAATCAATGCTTAAGTGTCCAATGCTACTGCAGGCATGTTAGTATTATAGTATAATCAGCAGGGACTGGAGCTATCAATGAGTAACCAAGAATTCTGCCTATCCTCTGTAGAATGATGTGGTGCAAGAGCATGGGCTTTAGTGTAAAGGTGGAGTTGTATTTAGCCTTGCTATTAGAATCTTACAAACAAACCCTAACTCTGTGACCGAAGGCTAGGTCCTGAAGTTCCAAATTAATTGTAACTTTCTTTAAAAATGTACTAGATATTATCTACCTCATTGGGTTGTCATGAGGATTGAATCAGGTATTATTCATACAGTGCTGGGACATAGCATCTGTTCCTGCTAAGGAGGTCTTTAAAGCCAGTAACATTGCTCAGTCTTCATCTTAATCAACACTACCAGCAGCATGTGACAGTTGATCACACTGTCCTCCTTGAAACACATTTTTCATTTGTACTCTCTGACTTCTCCCTCCTTTTCCCCTCCTATCTTCTGGACCGCTCCTTCTTGGTCTCCTTTGCTGGATCTTCCTCATCTTCCTCACCCCTGAATGAGGGCATACATCAGGCTTCTTTAGCAGTTTTCACTACTAGATCATCACATTTAGTCTCATAGCTTAAAAGGCATCTTTAGACTGATTACTCCAAAATTGACACCTCTGGCAGAGATTCTTTCTATGAAGTCCAGATTCATATTTGCAGCTGTGCACTTGACATACCTATTTAGTTGATTAATAGACATATTAACATGTCCCAGACTGAACTTTTCATCTCCACATCACCCCATATGTGCTAAATGGCAAATCTCATTAGTTGTTCAGGCCAAAAATCCTTGTAATTATCCTAAGCTCCTCCACATTAACCTGCTAATAAAACCTCTTGGCTTGTTTCTCATATATATATCTAGGATATGACTACTGATACTTCTCCTTCTGCTGCCACTCTAGCCCAAGCAACTGTTTACTCCCACGTAGCCCCCTAACAAATCTCCCTGCCTCCATTTTATCCCCTCTCCTCACAAGCAGCCAGAAAGATCCTTCTGCAGCCTAAGCATAATTTCGTGTCATTTGTCACCAATTGCGTTTCCTTGGAAGCGGACTGAGGTAGAGTTCTGGCATGCAGGACTTATTTAAGGATTGTCTTCGGTATCGACGTTTGTGGTAATGAAGGGAAGGATCAGGATTGGGCAGACAAAGAAGTCAAGAGGTTATGCATGACCAGTGACGGGCTTGGCCAACTGTATGTTGGACTTTAGAGCTACAGTGCCCTTCAGAGTTGTTTCAAATTGGGCAAAGATGGCCAGACCTTGATGCTTCTTCATCAGTCACAGATATGGTCTATCCTGCGAAAGGCACAACCGAAGGCAAGGCAGCCCTCTGCGGTGGACTATCAAAAGTGCTCCCAGACAACAGGCATTCACTGAAGGGGCATCCAGGCAGCACAACACAGGGTCCACCTCTTCTCTATCCGTTTCCCCAGGGGCTTCCCATGTTACTTGGGATAAAACCAAAGTCTTTATCATTTTTCTCTTTACTTCATCTTTTCCCTCTCTTCCCTTTACTCACCCCTAGAAGTCACATTAGCCACCTGTTAAGCTTCTTGTGTATCTCCATCTCTTTCCTCCCACCAGTACAATTCTGTTTCAGCACTTGCCATTTCTTCCATCTGCAAGGTTCTTCTCCCAGATGGCTGAGGGTCTGGCGCTTGAACTTTATTCAAATCTCTGCTCAAATTTCACTTTATCAGAGGGGCCTTCTCTTACTGGCCCATAGCAAATAGCATACTGTCCTTTCACTTTGTTCCCTTATTTCAGTTTTTCTTTTTAGCACTTAAATCATGACCTAACATGGTTATATATTTATTTATTGTCTGTCCATCTGCTCCCTCCACTTGGATACAAGCTCTATAAAAGAGGAGACTTTTATTTTTTTACTCGGTGCTATATCCCCAGTGACTATGACAGTGACTGGTACAAAGCAGATACTTAACAAATATTCATTAGCTCTAAGTTTTGGGGAGTTGGGGCACTATTTCAAAGAAAGTAAGAGCTAAGGCATTGGAGTAAAACCAATCTAGGTTTTATTTGTAGTTACAAACTTAGGAGCTGTAAAGTATCAGATATATTATTTGCTTTCTCTGCATCTGAATTTGCTCAGTTGTAAAATGTAGATGATTATAATACTGTATTTGTAATAGACTTGTTGTGAGATCAAACTGGATAATGTGTAAAGCATCATTAAGCACCTGATGGATAGCAATGAGAATCTAAAAACTGCCTGCAAGCACAGTTCCTGGCAAGTAGGAAGAGCTCAATAGTTGATAGTTTTTATTGTTGTATGATAAACATATGGAGTACTGTGTGGTTAGAATTGATTTTGATGAACCTGTGATTGTTTAAATGGTGCAAATAATTTCTTCCGTTCTTCTTTTTAGAGCACCTTGTAAATAGCTTGGGCTTATATTTCACTGTTCAACAGGGAGAAATATGGTTTATTATTTTTTTTTAAAGATTTTATTTATTTATTTGAGCAAGAGAGAGCGCGAGCGAGCCTGACAGAGGATAGGTAAAAGGGAGAAGCAGACTCCCTGCTGTGCAGCGACCCGGATGTGGGACTTGAACCTGGAACTCCAGGCTCATGACCTGAGTCAGAGGCAGTTGATTGACCAACTGAGTCACCCAGGCGCCTGAAATTTGGTTTAATCCTACATCAGAAAACTTCAAAACAACAAAAATTTTGAAATGTAGTGCAACTTCTTCACTTTATACATGTGTAAACATACATTATGTGTAAGACCATTTAAATTGCATTTCAAGTGAGGTAAGGAAAATTCGCATTTAATCTTGTGATTTCTTTTGCAAAACAAACCGTTCTTTTCTAAGCAGAATTATCATTCCCTAACTGATCTGTTTTATAAATGTTTATGTCTGCGTACCCGTTTCTCTGAAACTATATATGGAAGACTTGAAGAGACGCCTTACAATGGTCGTATGTTCACTTCACAAAGGACTCCACCGGCTGCAAAAACAGGCCAAAAGAAAAAATTAAAATGCACTTTCGTGAGTTTATCTCACAAACTCATATAACAAGCATTTACACAACAAACGCTCTTCCTAGAAATGGTAGCAAGAAAACGCATAAGACTACTTTCGAAATCTACAGCACCCCCGCAGAAATTCTATAAGCAACAAACCGAAAAGAGCCCCGCGAAACAACCCGATTTACGCTAACACTTGTCCTTCCACTAAAAGCAGCTGGTGTACTTCCTTCAACCCGTTTGGTTATGGTCACAAGTGACGCCAATCCAACATAGCCAGAAAATGACTGCATTTGAGAGCGAGGAAATACCCGTCGTCTCTCCAATTACGTCTTCTATTTTCCCCTGCATGAATAATAAAGCTAGATTTAAGCAGCAGCAATAACAAACTCCAAGCAGATTGTTGGAGTCGGTGGAAAGAATGCAGATTTTCGGCTGACCGGAAGAAGAAACAGCAACCAATCGGGGCTCGTTTCTCAATGGCCAATTAAACTTCGCCTTACTCGGTCGTGCTGAAGGGAAACGGACCTGGAAGTCTTTGTCTCCGGTGTGCGGCCGCGATCCCTTGGAGGGGATTGAACACCTGAGGCTCTATTTTTTTTTTTTAATCTGACGGTGAAGGGACAAGAGGTTCCGGCCTTTTCCAGTCTTGGCTGGATTTGCTTGTATTTTGTTGTTAGCCTCTGCTCATGTAATGCACTCCCTTAACCAGGAAATTAAAGCGTTCTCCCGGGATAATCTCAGGAAGCAATGTACCAGGGTGACAACGCTAACTGGAAAGAAAATTATAGAAACATGGAAAGATGCCAGAATTCATGTTGTGGAAGAAGTAGAGCCGAGCAGTGGGGGTAGTTGTGGTTTTGTGCAGGATCTTAGCTTGGACCTGCATATTGGTGTTATTAAGCCATGGTTGCTCCTGGGTGAGTATATCGATTTGGCATGAACTCATTGATTCCTTTTAGCGACATTACTTTATCGGTTTTTGTTTTTTTGTTTTTCCCCCAAATGTGTAATATTCTGTTCTATCAGCTATTCTGCAGAAAAGCTGAAATGTTTCCTTTTTTAGATTTGGAACTTCCATTAGCTGGCTGGTGATGTTTCTGCCCCACAATATATCCATAAGAAGCATGGATTCTAGTACCACATGGCACCTGACATATGGATTTTACAACTTCTTATCCTTTTTTTTTTTCGTCTCTGGAGGGTGGCATGTTAATGTTGTGTGTTCTTGGATTATAAGTGGATATAGCCTTTAAAATCATCAAATTAGAAAGAATGCTTTTATTAGGCAAAACTGTAAATAGTAAGGGTTAAGGGTATAGAAAAGTTAGTACTTGAAATTGCCGAATGTTTGTTTGCTGCCTCTGCTGTTACAAATCATGGAATGCATGCCTCCTATAGCCACCTCTATCGAAGTACCTGTTTTTGGAGTGTTAAGGAGAAATTGTGTTTTCATTTCATAGCTATGAATTTGATAGTTTGATAGTGAATTTCTTGTATTAGGAAGAATATTGCTTCCCTACATAAAGCACGGTTGGCAAATAGTAAATGAAACAGTTATGAAAAGCTCAAACTTGTTAGCTTGGCAAGAATGTGGCATGGCATTCTTTAAAAAAAAAATTAGTGTGTTCAAGAGGATTTGAATTATTTTTCATTTGTGAATAGAGAAATTAAGACTTGGAAAGATTAATGATTTGCCAGTATTTATGCAGTCAAGCCATTCTTGAGTAGAAAGAACACTGAACTGGGAGTCAGCAATAGCCAGGTCCTGTTGTGAAGTGCACAGTAGCATCTTTTAAAAAAACTCTCGGAAGTAGAGATTATCAGCTCCATTTCACAGATGGGACCTGAATTCAACAATAGTCAAATAATTTGCACAAGGTAACACACATAGTAAATAACAGAGCTGGATGGACATCAAGCTCAAGTCTGATCCACTCCTGCTCTGCATTCTCGTTTAGACTTCCTCAGGGAGTCCAGGTTTTCAGTCCTGCTCTACCTCTTGGTAAATAAACTAGCACAAGTCATTTGTTCTTTCTGGTCCTCCAAGAAACCACCTGTAAAACTAAAGTAAAGGTGTCTGTTTCTCTCTTAGGTTTATCCTGAGGTTGTGAAAAGTTTCTGAAACAAATTAATTGCAAGTATACATATGAGTTTTTATTGTATTATGTATTACATGAATTGCTACATGAGATATCTTTCATTTTAAATAAATATTTCCAACAAGTTTCTGAAGCCCCATGAAAATCAAGGGATCATTTAATTAGTCTAAACTTTCACCCAGGACTTGCACACCATTTCTAGGAAAGAAAATACGCCCAGGCACATTTTTCAGTTATATGGCTTCCATTGTAGTAATAATGATTTAAAATTCTATTGTAGAATTTTAAAATACCGTTTCACTCTCATGAACTTTGTTTATGATTTTTTTTTAATCTAGACTTAATCCAAAGTGAGCTGATCAAGGTAGTATTCTCATATTGGTATTGGAACCCTTCCCAGAATCCTGGGAGAGTTCTGGGAGAGATTTCTGAAACTAGACCTTATATGGTCTCCTCTCTGGACCAGGAAATGGGGTATTTATTAGGTACACCCTCCTTTCCTGTGAGAGGTGGATGGACCCTTTTCTGCCTAGTTACAAGTGCCTTATTCTTGAGGGACGCATGAATGATTACATCTTAAGTTCTTCCACATGAATGATGCAGGGGTTTTTTCTGACCAGACTGAGTTTCTCTCTGGAGATGGGGGGATTGTTTCTAGGTTACTTCAAAGAGCTTCCTTTATCTCTTCAAAGCAGCACAACTTCCACCTAGGACTATATAAAATTAATTTTTGTTTTCTGCAGGGAATAAAGAAAGTGAAGCTGTAAAACTAACCTTTTTCAGTTATCTCATAAATTCAGACCAGCTTCTGCATTTCAAAAATCTTATCTAGGCCCTTGAACTATCCAACAAGCTGACAAAAAGATCGTAGCATTTTTGTCCTAGGCTTTTAAGATTATATTTCTACAACAAAATAACTAGGACTTGTCTTAAAACCAACTTACTTTGTAAAAGTAGAAAATTTCATTTCTCTTGGGTAGTTGAAAGGTACATGTATTATTTGTCATATATATATTCTATTAAGAAGTCCCAACTGGTGATATTTGAGGTCCTCTCTTCAATTCTAAGTGAAAATCTTAGAATCTTTTATAAGGGTATGGAGAATTTTTGATATCTAGGAAGCCCCGTATTCTTGGGAGGTGATAATAAATTAAATTTGTTTAGCTCTTTTATTTTGTGCAGTTCTTCCGCAAATATTCTTTTACTTTATCCTTATAGTAATTTATGCTCCTGTGTTTATTCATTTATGAATGCTCACTCCTACGAATTTTCTCAAATAAAACATTTCTCTTTTGGATATCATTTCTTTTCCATTGCAATAATGGTTTGTTTTTGTGATGATGGCAATAGTGATTTATTAAAAAAAAAAAAAGAAAAGAAAGAAAATAGTGATTTATAAATTAAGACTTACTACATCAGAATTTATACAATAATTAGTACTTTCATAAAAAGAATCTCTTTTTTAAAAAACTATTTTATTTATTTATTTGACAGAGAGATAGCACAAGTAGACAGAGCTGGCAGGCAGAGGGAGAAGGAGAAGCAGGCTCCCCACTGAGCAGGGAGTCTGATGTGGGGCTCAATCCCAGGACTCTGGGATCATGACCTGAGCTGAAGGCAGAGGCTTAACCGACTGAGCCACCCAGGTGCCCCCATAAAAAGAATCTCTTAAACAGAAACAGATGATATGTATATTATGACGGCAAAATACTATAAATACCTCTTTATATTTCCATAAGAATCCTTGGCCAAATAATGAATATTAGTGGCTTGTAAGTATCAATGTAAAAAAAAAAAAAACCCTGTAAATTGTTATTATTAGCCCTCTTTGTTTAATTATTTCCTTATACATCAACTTTTTAATTATTTTCAAAACTATTCATACAGTAAAGTACTTGGTATTTAGTTTTATGAGTTTTAACACAATTATAATTAATGTAGCACTGTTAAAACAGTAAAATTCTTAAAATTGATACTTATTTTTCAATCTCAAGGTAGTTTATAAAAGAATAACATTTTACTTTTTCAGAAAAAAAAGGAACACACACAAAAATAACACATTTTCAGGACACCTGAGTGGCTTAGTTGTTTAAGCATCTGCCTTTGGCACAGGTCATGATCCCTGGGTCCTGGGATTGAGCCCCACATCAGGCTCCCTGCTGTGTGGGGAGCCTGCTTCTCCCTCTCCCTCTGCTGCTCCCCCTGCTTGTGCTTGTGTTCCCTCTGTTAAATAAATAAATAAAATCTTTTAAAAAACAAAAAACAAAAAAAACAAAAAACCATTGTCATGATATATGATTTATAGTATTTATTTTTTAATGTGTCTTTCCAATAAAAGTTTAACACAGGACTCTAACACAAAGCAGTAACTTAAAATTGGAGAAAAGCTGATGTTTATATCTAGAATTTAGAGAGAATTAACTTGAACTGTAATACTACCAAGTAATAAATGTAACATACAAACCAATGACCTGAAATCCATTTATGCTGACTAAAATTGTTTCCCCACCTATTAACACTCATAATTTTCTTATTGTTTGAAAAGGCAGAGCATACAAGTTGCATTTATTTGGCCTCAAGGATACTAATTCTGTTTCAATAGAGTTCATATTCTGGAAGTGAGTTTCAAAATGTAGCAGCCAATTCTGAAATGTAATCAACCTGTTGTGTTTGGGGTGTGTGTTTAATGGAAATGATCGAAGTATCCAGCTGTGATAAATATAATAATGGCAATCTAGTGTTAAAGAATTTCATTCATGCATGCTTCCTTTTTTTTTTTCCTCTTTAAAGAGACAGGCAGAGTAGAATTAATTGTTATTTAAGAGATTATTTACATTTAATTTATTTGAAGCCATTTTCCCCCTGGAGATGGTTAGAACTTCCTGCATAAAATTGAAAAATTATTTTTTAAAATTTTTTATTTAAAAGATTTTTATTTATTTATTTGACAGACAGAGATCACAATTAGGCAGAGAGGCAGAGACAGAGAGAGGGGGAAGCAGTACCCCCCCACCACCCCTGTGCAGAGAGCCTGACGGGGCTCGATCCCAGGACCCTGAGATCATGACCTGAGCCGAAGGCAGAGGCTTAACCCACTCAGCCACCCAGGCGCCCCCAAAAATTATTTTTTAATTATGAAGTATTTCAAAGGTATAGACAGTTAAAGACAATAATATGACAAACAACTATGTATTCAGCATCCAGCTTTTAACAGATGTTAATATTTTCATAGGCTAACATTTAGGAATAAAGTTAAATGTAGGCTCAGTAAGGAAACTGAGTTTCAGATTATGAGGAGATTACTGGCTTTTCAGCTACCTAAAATCACTTAATAGAAGCTGGCAGATTCCTTCGGTAAGGTAAGAAAAATATTGTGCGTGGAAATGGATCCTAACTTAGGAAAGAAATTCTTAAAATCTTTAAATAGTAAATGTCCTATTTTTTCAGTTTCAAATTGTTTAACTCACTTTAACTGGTTATCTTTTTTTTTTTTTTTTTAACTGGTTATCTTTTATTTAGACTTGCTTATTAGCTAGAGTCCTTTTCCAGGTTTGGTGGATCTGGAGAGCCAACTTTGACAGGAAGAAATGGTAAAAGGGGGTAGCCCTATTGGTACACGGAATGTGGCTAGAATTCATAGACCAATAGTGTTTGCTCTAAGCTATTGGGTATTCCCAAACCAAAGGGCATTAAGTTTTTTTGTGGATGGCTTTTTAAATATCCTTTTTTAAGTTACAAAAGAAAGAAATATTTATTGTAAAAAAATATAAATTAACATACAGAAAAAAAATCACCTGTAATTCCACTGTAAACATTTGTTCTATGTTGTTCTATACTTCCTGTCCATTTTTAGGCATTTACATATTGTTTGTTTTTATAAAAATAGATTTTGTAACCTAATGTTATCACCACCTAATATATTGAGAATGTATTTCCATGCCATAGATACTCTCCTGCATTTTCCTTGTTTTTTTTTTTTGTTTTTATTTTTGTTTTTTAAGTAAACTCTACCCCCAGTGTGGGGCTTAAACCCATGACTCAGATCAAGAGTAACGTGCTCTACCCACTGAGCCAGCCAGGTGCCTGTGCATTCTCATTTTTTATTTCTTCTTTTTTTTTTTAAGATTTTATTTATTTCACAGAGAGAGAGATCAGTCACAAGCAGGAGGAGTGGCAGAGGGAGAGGGAGAAGCAGGCTCCCCGCTGAACAAGAAGCTAGATGATGTGGGGCTCTATCCCAGGACCCCAGGATCATTACCTGAGATGAAGGCAGACACTTAACCAACTGAGCCATCCAGGTGCCCCACAAGATGAACATTTTTGAGTGAATATTTCTAAATTGCCTTCTAGAAGGTTGGATTGAGGTCCTTCCAAGTTGCATTTTTAAAATAAATAACTAATAGAATTGCTGCAAAAATTAGTTTAAAAAGTTAGAATGATTATTTTATGTTCAAGATGATATGATTTATTTCTTATAGGGTCACAAGATGCTGCTCATGATCTGGATACCCTGAAAAAGTACAAGGTAAAAAAAAAAATGCTTCAGATCTGGCACAATGGATAGGAAGTATTTTAATTTTTACATTTATTTAGGAAACTATTAGTCCATATCAGACTTGGGGTTTTTTTAGATTTATTTATTTAGTTTTAGAGAGAGAGAGCACAGGGAGGGGCAGAGGGAGAGGGAGAGAAACTTCGGTAGACTACTCACTGAGTTTGACGTGGGGCTTGATCTCACGACCCTGAGATTGTGACCTGAGCTAAAACTCAGGAGTTGGATGCTTCATCGACTGCACCACCCAGGGGCCCCCACTTCAGAGTTTAATTGATAACATTTTTGGCTGTCATTTTAATAAAGTTGCAACAATTATTGTACCTAATTAAAATGTGTGGATTTATAATCTGTCTTTCCAATTTTATATTCTCTCTGTCTCCCTTCATGTATTTATGAACTGGATTTTGAAGCATGTTTTCTTAACTCTGTTTGTGTAGTTCTTTGTGTAGGATAGACTTTCCTCTTCTTTTCTTGTCCAAGACCTACCCATGCCCGAGTCCCAACTCACATAATCACTTCTTCCCCAATGCTATCTTTTCCTACCCTCAACTATGTGATTTATTACTTATTTCAGAATTTACTAAAAAAATTTCAGCCATCTATTTTGTCACACAGTATTTCAGCATCATGGAGTTGCTGTGATTTGTAGAATGCAAGAGGTTTTTAGTCTACATGAAGCTTATGATTTGAGAGGCATAGAGGGAAGAAAGACAAATAAGCAGCTTTAGTCCAGTGTATTTTGTGCTTTGATGGGGAAATGCAGGTGCTGTTGCAGAGCATATGAGATGATGCCCTTTGTCCATGTTTGTTTGGGTTGGGTTGGGGATTGTAAGATCAGGGAAATCTTCCTGGAGGGAATGATAACTGAAGTTTGCTCAGAACGGCATGGGGAGGGAGCAGACAGAAAAGTGTTCAGTTAGGAGAAATGCTTTGTTTGGAGGCCCAGAAGAGAAAGGTCAGTGCTTTCAGAGACGGAAAAAAAAAAGTTCAGGGGGACCTGGGTGGCTCAGTCGTTAAGCGTCTGCCTTTGGCTCAGGTCATGATCCTAGGGTCCTGGGATCGAGCCCCATATCAGGCTCCCTGCTCATCGGGAAGCCTTCCTCTCTCTCTCACCCCCCTGCTTGTGTTGCCTCTCTCCCTATCTCGCTCTCTTTCTGTCAAATAAATAAAATCTTAAAAAAAAAAAAATTACAAAAAAAAAAAGAAAATTTCAGTAACCCAGGAATTAGAGAGTGAGAAAGAAGGAGACCAAGAAACAAGGCCAGACATGTAAGCAAGAGTAAGATCATTAAAGTCCATGTAAACCAGAGTAAACGCTTTGGACTTTTCCAGAAGTCTTTGAAATTCTTTACCCAGGGGAGTAATAGGATCAAATTTGCAATTTGAAAGGTTCTTGTCAGAGGCATTGTGGAAAATAAATTGGAGTGTTGCACAAACTAGTGTGGAGAAACTAAGTTAGGGGGCAGTTGCAGTAACCGTTATAACTGCCTGACAATAGAGATAATGGCCTGGAATTGCATACGGTTACGAGAATTACTGTGTCTCCTAATAGAATCCATCTTAGATGGATTAACATAAGTAGAATAAGTTTCAAAGTCTTGTTTAGTAAGTTAATATTTCTCAAGGAAAAAATGAAAAATTAAAAAACTGATAAATTCATTCATTGGCAAGTGTTTCATGATCTATCCCCTCTTAGGGTACACCAATTCAAATTTGCTTTCACCCTGGTGATGTGAATCAAGCAGCTGTTTAAAAGATCCCTCTGAGGGCGCCTGTTGGTTGATTCCCTCTGTTGGCTCACTTGGTTAAGTGGCTGCCTTCAGCTCAGGCTGTGATCCTGAAGTCCTGGAATTGAGCCCCATGTTGGGCTCCCTGTTCAGCAGAGAGCCTGGTTCTCCATTTCCCTCTGTTTGCTGCTCTGTCTGCTTGTGCTTTCTATCTCTCTGTCAAACAAATAAATAAATAATGATTTTAAAAATTAAATAAAAGACCCCTCTGTCTCTGTACATGTGGCCCTGTTAGAGGCCTAAAAGAAGCAAAGGTAAACTAAGCAGCTAAGTAGAGGGTTTATTGAAAAATTTAGTGATTTGGCAAAACTAGATTATTCACTTAAATGGATGGCACATTTCGAAGGGATATTCTAGAACTTAAGTAAAGTGCTATAATTAATAGAAATTCTTTTGCGGAGGATCATTTCAGAAATTTCAATAGGAATTTCATTTTAATGTTTGGGTATAGTAATAGTAGTTGTTTTATTGGTAAGGTATCCAGTGCCTGGTGTGTGCCCTATAAAGCGCTGTGAAAGATGGAAGGTTGAGTATAACATAAAATGTTCCAAGTTACTTATTGCTGCATTGTTCATAATAGCAAATCACTGGAAACAACCTACGTGTTCATTGATAGTGAACTGTTTAAATAAACAATAGTGTACTTAGTGTACTTAGAATACAGTATAGTTATATAAAAGAACATCAGGAGAAGGGTCTGTAAATACTGATATGAAAAAATCTCCAGGATAAATTTAAGAGAGAGGGGAACCCAAGGTGTTGCCTTTGTGTCAGAAAGGGAATAAATTATTTGTCTAAAGATGCTCTAAAAGATATACAAAAAACCAAAAAGGTGGTTACCATTAAGGTGGGAGATAATGGAGTAGATAGGGACATGGTGAGAGCAAGATTTCTTTATGTTTCTTTTTTATAATGTTCTGATTTTTTAACCATTTTCAAAATACAAGATTTATTAAAATTGGAAATAAGAATGCCTAAATGTGAGGATTAAGTGTGATAACTTATATCCTGCACATACTAGGTTCTCGGTAAGGGGCTACTACTATCCCTGTTGCCGAAGGCTTCCCAAGAGCAATCATTGTTAGGACCTCCATAACTACATTTTGGAAGTATGCTTAGAAAGTGTTTTAGACTGGATGCCTATTACCACCACCACCTGTGACCTAGTACCATTCTTTTTAATCAGAACTAATCAATACACATGTAAACTGCATTTCCCAGCAGTTTCCCAAACTCCCCAGGCATTGGTAATCCACAATATTTGTAAAGCACTTTTACTTTTCAGCAGGTTTTCTCAAGATTGTCATTTGTTTTTCTCCATAATCCTGTGAAGATCTATAGATAGAGGTGTATGTGTTTGCGCTTATGCATATATATATGCACATGAATACATCCATATATAAAATTCCTCATTCCTGGTTTTTTGGGAATGTACAATACAGTTGTAAAGACAAGGCCAACACATCGATAATGTAAAACATTGGAAGCTGTTACATAATAAGGGCAGAATCATAATATAATGCTGGTCAGAAGTATACTGGCTGTGAGTGACTTGACATAGATAGGACTTCAGTGGGGGAAAACAGAAGGACATTTCAGATTTTATTTTCTAAAAATATTTTTACCTTTCTTTCTAGTTTCTCCTGTCTCCTTATTTAAGAGTCTTTCTTGAGTAGACATATGAGATGTTTTCTGTTTTTCTTCCACAAGGCAGTTAGGTCAGTAAATGGCCTATGGCCTGTTTTCATAAGGCCTAAATCCTGGGTTGGGAAGCACAGAAACCCGAGTAAGGAAAGAGAACGTGTATAATGCTTTAGGGGGATCTCTGGAATCTGAGGGCGGAAAGTAGCTATACTGGAGAATAGAACGCTATGCAAGATGGTGCTTCTCTCCCACAGGCATCATGTGGCCCCTCTCTGCAAATCTACTCTATTATTATTTGGGAGCAGAAAATTTTCAGCTTCTTTGAGCACTTAAAAGAAAGTGGCTATCTTATAGCTATCAAGTTTGGGGATCAAATAATTTGGTTAGTCTTGTTTAAGTTGGGTGTCTGCCTGAATGCAGTCAGCTGTACTAGGGGGAGGAGTATGGCACTGTCAGAACCATATCTATGAGAATAGTAGGGGCAAGAGAGGTAGAGCTGGACACATAGTCTAAAATATGTGTGAAGTACATGAAAATCGGAGATTAGGCAAAACCTAACACCCATGTTGAGAGAGAGAATAAGAACAGTGAAGCGTGTCATAACAAGAAACAGTGCCTTATTTTCCTGATCCATTTTACTTTTGGAATCTTTTAACTGACTTTCCACATGGCTCCTTCCATATGCTTGGTAGGCTGTAGGAAAGGAAATCAAATGCACAGATGGAGTAGAAGTTTGCTTTTGTGTACCATTGGAAAGAAAATCTTTCATGACCATCCTTTCAACCAGACTCATTCACTGGAAGCTCTGGGTTTGAGGCCCTATGGCATTGACATCTTTTAAAACCTCACTGAGTGATTCAAATGTGTAGCCACTTTTTTTTTTTTTAATTAACATATAATGTATTATTTTTCTCAGGGGTGCAGGTATGTGAATCATCAGGTTTCACAGCAATCACCATAGCACAGATCCTCTCCAATGTCCAAAACCCAGTCACCCTATCCCTACCCTCCCACCCCTCAGCAACCCTCAGTTTATTTCTTGAGATTAAGAGTCTCTTATGGTTTGTCTCCCTCCCGATCCCATCTTATTTCATTTTTTCCTTCCCTACCCCCACTACTCCCCACCCTGCCTCTCAAATTCCTCATATCCGAGAGATCACATGACAATTATCTTTCTCTGATTAACTTATTTCGCTTAGCATAATACCCTCTAGTTCCATCCACATCATTGCAAATGGCAAGATTCATTTCTTTTGATGGCTGCATAGTATTCCATTGTCTGTATATACCATATCTTCTTTATCTAGTCATCTGTTGATGGACATCTAGGTTCTTTCCATGGTTTGGCTATTGTGGACATTGCTACTATAAACATTCAGGTGCACACGCCCCTTCAGATAAATACCCAGTAGTGCAATTGCTGGGTCTTAGGGTAGCTCTATTTTCAACTTTTTGAGGAAACTCCATACTATTTTCCGGTGTGGCCACTCTTGAGGACCATCGTATTTATAATGAATGTGAAGGGAAATTGGGAGATAGTTACTGAAAGGGAATTGTGTTATTGATATACTTCCCTTATTCAAGTTTTTTATATGGCTATTCATTGATTTTCCCAACAAATATTTTAGGTGCTTTCTGTGCTCAGGTCACTGCTCACTCACAGTACTTACTTTTTTTTTTTTTTTTTTTTTTTTTGACTCAAAGACAGAGAGATCACAAGTAGGCAGAAGAGTCAGGCAGAGAGAGAGAGGGAAGCAGGCTCCCTGCCGAGCAGGGAGCCCAATGCGGGGCTCCATCCCAGGACCCCGGAATCATGACTTGAGCCAGAGGCAGAGGCTAAACCCACTGAGCCACCCAGGTGCCCCTCACAGTGCTTACCTCTATAACAGTGAATAAACCAAACATGGTCCCTATCCTCTTGGAGTTTCTAGTGCCATCAGGGAGACAAATAATCTCAAAGCGGGGAGAGCTATAATTAGGGTGGGTAGAGGGTGCTATGGGAATACAGAGAATTAGCACTTCTGGTGAGGGAGGTATCAGAGGTGGCTTCCTGCACATATTATTCAAGTGACTTATGCTTAAATTGTTTATCCTTGTTACAAATCTCAACATCCCATTCTCTTGCCTAATATTAATTCATAGCTAAGTTTTTAAAAATCATCTTTTTTTTTCTCTTTAAGGTGACTCATATTCTCAATGTTGCATATGGAGTTGAAAATGCTTTCCTTGGTGACTTTATATATAAGAACATTTCTATATTGGATCTGCCTGAAACCAATATCCTGTCTTATTTTCCAGAATGTTTTGAATTTATTGAACAAGTGAAAATGAAGGTAAGTTTTGTTTTGGTCCACAGTTCTTCAAAGGCAAAAATTTTTAAAATACAAGTCCATTATTCAATCTTTATAATGAATACATAGAGAATCACTATGAAATTTCCCCCAACCATCTTTTTTTTTTTTTTTTTAAGATTTTATTTATTTATTTGACAGAGAGAGATCACAAGTAGGCAGAGAGGCAGGCAGAGAGGCAGGCAGAGAGAGAGGAAGGGAAGCAGCCTCCCTGCCGAGCAGAGAGCCAGGTGCAGGATCCTGGGATCATGACCTGAGCCGAAAGCAGATGCTTTTACCCACTGAGCCACCCAGGCACTCAGAGATACTTACTTTTAACATTAATTTCTCATCTTCCTCTAGCTTCCTGAGAAATGGTAGGAGATGAAATTCTCCACTTACTGAATTTTCCTGTGTTTATATGTACTTAGATTTCCTTCGATGGTTTATAACTACCTGCTCTCTGACCACTTTGCAAGATAATCAGATGGAGTATGGGATGGACGCTGCTGTAGTCCTTTCAATGTATTTATAAAGATTAATTTGCATTTTTATGGGTGTGGTAGGGATATTGAATTTATGCATTTTTAACAATAGAAAATTATAGGGTGCTCTAAAGACTAAATGTGTATTGCTCTATTGAGATTGTATGAAAATGCTGATCAGAAGCTGTCCATTGGTTCTCTGATTTTAAAAGACCAACAGATAATCTCCTACTTCAGCTTTGGTAATAGATCCAAGTTAACACTGGGCTTCTAGGTTGGCTGTTACCAGTAATTATACCTTGAAATGAGGTCACTTTTAGTTAGTATATAATTCTTACAAAGTTTATGTGACATAAGTAGATGGGAATGTAGAAGCATTTACAGAGAAAAGTTAACTGTCCTGGGGTACCTAATGATTAATGACACTTAACATCAGAATCCAGCTTAGTTGAATCTGGGTAATGATTTCCCTTCTACCTTTTCTCCTTTCCTTTTTTTCTTCCCTCGCCCCTCCTTCTTTATATTTAGTAAAATTTACTGAATGCTTTACATGTCCAGCACTGTTCTAGGTGCTTTCCTTTAGATTATCTGGAAAATATAAATCTATTCAACTCTGTCATTCAGCTTTATTTAATAGCGGATATTTAGATAAAAGAAGAGGAGGAAGGTTTCTAATTCAAGGCCTAATATTGGCCAGTGTTTTCTCTTATGAAAACCTTTATGAGGTCTAGATTATAACATTCCAGTGTGTCAGTTGTGATAGTGTTAAAAATAAACATGATCATGTTTCTCTATTAGCTGCTTCTCTAAGGAGATGTGGAATATGCCTTAAATGGTAAAAGAAAAATGTAGGCATCATCCATATGCATATTCATATTTGAAGACATGTACATGTTGCAAGTAAAATGTGGAAGGGGTAATAATTAATTAAAAGTTTCCTTTTCTTGGGTTTCCTAAAAAAACAGAACCCGAGAAAAAGATTAAGAGCTGGTGCTTCATTTGAAAGAGGGAATCCATGGGCAGTGAGAGTGGGAAGAAAGGGAGGTGACTCAGGAAAGGATGGGAAGCTGCGAAAGGATGATGCATTTTCCTTGCTCAGCACGACTGCACAGGGAGCTGCCGGTGAAATAGTTGGGTGCTCAGCAGGTGTACCTCCTTTGCTCCTGAAGTCATTCCTGCAGGGAGGACAAAGAAACTGCACCACTTTATAGACTTTGGGAGGGAGAGAAGAGAGAATTCATCTGGCTCTCTGTCAGCTCCTGTTCTACACGATCAAACTTTGCCCACAGGGAGGTAACTAATACCACAATTCCAAGTTACAACAATCCACTCCTTTAGCAGCTGCCTTGAAGCCAGACTCAGTAGTCTGTGGTCTGACTTTTCATCCACATTCAGAAGCAGCAGGAGAGTCCAGAACTCAGGGCCTACTTGTTTATGCAGAGACCACCACAGGGGAAGAGCCAGGCCTTCTTAGGCAAGCAAAACTCATCAGGCCTAAGGGGAGCAGTTGGCCAAGAAGTGGAGGCAGAGGTGGAGAAGCTTAGGGTCCATGACGTGATGGCACCAAGAGAATCTGAGGAGGTACCTAAAATGTTTCTGCTATAAAATGTATTAGAATTCCATAATCTGTTCTAATTTTCTCAAGCATTATGTTTTATACTGCAGTCCTAAACTCAGCCTGTATTTCCTTGCCCTGAAAACTCTTTGCTGTTCAGAGTAATACATACTTAGTTTTAGCAATAGAATTCTTGAATTTTTTCATTTTTTTCTAGAAGAGAACCTTTCACAACTTTCTCTGTTGTATGTACAGGTTTTATTAAATGTGATTACTCAGTGAATTGAGTGTCTTAAAACTACCTTTCTAGGCCCTATATTTACTTGTTTTATCTTTTCACATTCAGCTGCCAAAAGGATTCTCTTCTCTTTTCCCATGTCTTTTCTCATTGTTTTCTGTACTTGTAAAACCCTATTGTTTAGTTTCTCTGCCTTTCCTCTATCTCTGCCTCATGCATTATTTGTTAGGTTTTTGCATTAAGAGACAGAAATACACATGAGAGGAAAGTAGTAGAGTAACCTTTGTAGCCTTAAGAGTTCTTTTATGAAAATTTACTTGACTCCCTATATTTTTATGTGCAGAAGGTTTTGTTAATATGAAAAGGTGTATTTGATATTCCATGTTTACTCTATTATTCATTTTATGTGATGTGATTTTAAAAACATGATGTAAGTAAACAATGTCATTGTAGAAAAATTTAAAAATACAGATAATTAAAAATTTACTGTCCTTACACCGTGTAGACATAACTACTGGTAATATATATATATATATATATATATATATATTTTAACATTTGATATCAAAAGACTCATTTAAAAAAGACCTAAACTTGGCTTGGTTTATCTGTCAATAAATATTAAGTACTTATTCTGAGAAGATATGAGGGAAACATACATACTACTGCCCTCACAGAGCTTGCAGTCTAGTTGAAAAGTTATTTACAACAGCATGAGAATAAAGTATGCTTGATAAACTAGAAATACTTTTACATGATTTCTGTCTGCCCAGAGCAAAATGATGATTCAAATTTTTAAGAGAACACTTTCTTTTTGGAAATGAAAAACAAAATTAATTTATTTGCTTGGCAAACATTTATGGAATATCTACTATGTGCCTAAAACTGCACTAAGGACACAGCATACAAAGATGGCTAAGGTATTCCCCTGACCCCATCTCACTCAGAAAGAGACAGACTACTTAGAACAGAACCCACTATTAGCTAGACCAAGAAGTAGAGCAGAGGCCTTCTAGGCAGAGGACAATAACTGGTGTAAAAGAAAAAGTTTCTTTATAAATTTTTAAATTATTACTATTTTGAGTTATAGAAAGGGGATCAAAAGCCAGTAACTTTCCTGAGAATACTTAGGTCAGATACTTAACCCACTGAGCCACCCAGGAATACTTAACATTATTAAACATGAGCCTACCATGGATACATAGTATGTAAGGCTGAAAATAAAGCTTGTTTCATTTGCAAAGACATATTGTGACTCAAAACTGATGACTAGTATGTAGTCAGGAAATATTAAAAATGACATTGAATGATATCTCTTATTTAGCTTACAATTTTAGGTTTCTTTTGAACATCTGATTTGTTTTGAGATAAAAGAAGTTCCTTACTAGTTTTCATAATTTACTGTAATATGATTTTTAAATGCCTTTAATCTCATAAAAATGAGCTATTATACAAAGTAAGAAAGTTGCATGTATGTATAGCGAGTATTGGTGTTAGCCCATCCTGTACAGAAACAGTTAAAATTTGGAAATAATCATATATATAAGAAAACAATTGAAATTGTCTTTTTGATATGAGGATTTTCAAAAGACTAACTAATTTCATTGTGAATCATTTGGTTTTCTTGAAATCAGAAGCATTTGTAAATTTATTGCAATAGATTAGGAAAGGAATTTTCAACAGATGTTTAATTGTGAGAAAACTACCTTGCAAAAGTGAAATGATCCTATGAGTCATAAATACGGTACTGTTAATATATGCTTTGGGTAGAGACTTAGTTTAGGTTTTATTTTTTCCCCCTTACCCTGTTCCAATCTTTCTTTTGTGTTGTACCAAAAGAAGAATCAGGAAATGAAGTAACTAAAATGTCTAATTCTGTAAGGTGTGCTTCCAGTTCACTTCATTTTGCTTAGATAATTAACTTTTTAAAAGCCTGAGACAAAGCAGCCTGATGAGTGCTTTTCCATCGGCTCCATCATTTCATTATTAATGTTATTAATGCAGTATTACCCCCATCAGCATTGGTCTTGCACCGTGTCCCTTTTCACATGTAAAGTATCATTTGCAAGTTATCTGAGACATTTTTCATTTATTGACCCGATGCTAAAGTATCTAATTGCCTTTTCTACCTCACATTGTCATGAGCTGTTTGTGTCATCATTTTACTACCTCATAAATTTAACTTTTTTTTAAGTTACTCCCTTCCAGAATAAAGTATATCCGAGGGTAGAAATGTTTTTCCTTTCTGGTCATTTTACACATAGATTGCCAAGCCAGTGAAACTGGTTTCTTTGTAGGAACATTGTGTGCCTATGATGTTTGGGTCTTTTCTGTTTAATGTTATGACTATGGTTTTATTTATTTCTATACGTATATTACCTGTGACTTTTATTTGTGGATGTGTATCTCCTAACACAGGCTTTTACATATACTTTACTAGATTACTTCAGTTTGATAAAAGATACTTTTTCAAAATTCCAAATACATTATCAAAGCATTTCAATCCCTGGGGGGGTAGGAAGAAAAGTTTTTTGATGGATTAATTGATTTTTTCCATTCATTGCTTATAAGGAATTGTGTTTTGGTAATTGAATACATTGAATCCAACAAATTGATAAAATGAGTATTTTTATAATTTCAAGTAGCATAAGAATGTACAAGTGATTTAATAACCTTTCTAAGTGAATAATGGGGATTTTTGATTGGTTTTATTGCAGGATGGAGTGCTTCTTGTTCATTGTAATGCAGGAGTTTCCAGGGCTGCTGCAATTGTAATAGGTTTCCTGATGAATTCTGAAGAAATTTCATTTACAAGTGCTTTCTCTTTGGTGAAAAATGCAAGGCCTTCCATATGTCCAAATGCTGGCTTCATGGAGCAGCTTCGTACATACCAAGAGGGCAAAGAAAGCAATAAGTGTGACAACATACAGGAATTAGAAAGGGGTGACAGTTCATAAGTTACACTCCGGCAGATAAAGGACAATTGTAATTTCTGAATTAGCCTCTATAGCCACCTGTCCCCTTTTTTGAAGAGTATAGACAGAAAAACTTCCTTTTGTCTTGTGTTTTTCAAGTGGAAATGGACGTTAATTGAGTGTCTTGAGCTGGTGTATAAACACATTTTTAAATTATATCATGTTTTCTTTGGTATTAAATATGTGATTCAACAGTTCTTTAATTTGCTAAGAGAAGAAGATATATTACCAATAATTGATTTCTGTAGAAAAAAAAGATTTACATTCAAAATCTTTATTAGAGCATGAAAAGATTTTTCTATTCCAGTAACTGTTTCCATGAAGGAAGAAATTTGAAGTACTACCTGACTTAATATTTCAGAGGGAGGTAAATTTCTTTGTAAAGAATTTGAGATTAAAAATTAATACCTTAAGCCTCCCAAAAGAGATAACCCAAACCTGCAGGTTAATACAGTATAGGTATACTATACAGATATAGTATGCCTTGTTTTATTGAACTTTACTTCATTGTGCTTCGCAGATGTGTGTTTTACAAATCAAAAGTGGTACTTCTGCATCAAAGAAGTCTATTGGCACCATTTTTAATGAGAGCATTTGCTCACTTAGTGTCTCTGTGTCACATTTTGATAATTTTCAGTCTTTTAAACTTGTTCATTATAGTTGTATTTGTTATGGTGATCTGTGATCAGTGATCTTTGATGTTACTATTGTAATTATTTTGGGGTGCCACGAACCAGACCCAGTAACAGTGAACTTAATTGATAAATACTACATGTGTTGTGACTGTTCTACCAGTTGGCCCTTCCTCCATCCCTCCCTCTCCTCGGGCCTCTCTACTCCCTGAGACACAACAATATTGAAATTAGGCCAATTAATAATCCTACAATGGCCTCTAAGTGTGCAAGTGAAAGGAAGAGTCGCATGTCTCTCACTTTAAATCAAAAGCTAGAAATGATTAAGCTTAGTGAGGAAGGCATGTCAAAAGCAGAGATAGGTCGGAAGCTAGGCCTCTTGCGTCAAACAGTCAGCCAAGTTGTAAATGCAAAGGATAAGTTCTTGAAGGAAATTAAAAGTGGTACTCCAGTGAACACACGAATGATAAGAAAGCGAAACAGCCTTATTGCTGATATGGAGAAAGTTTTAGTGGTTTGGATAGAAGATCAAACCAGCCACAACATTCCCTTGAGCCAAAGCCTAATCCAGAGCAAGGCCCTAACTCTCTTCAATTCTATGAAGGCTGAGAGAGGTGAGGAGGCTGCAGAAGAAAAGTTTGAAGCTAGCAGAGGTTGGTTCATGAGGTTTAAGGAAAGAAGCCGTCTCTATAACATGAAAGTGCAGGGTGAAGTAGCAAGTGCTAATATAGAAGCTGCAGCAAGTTATCCAGAAGATCTAGCTAGGATAATTAATGAAGGTGGCTACACGAAGCAACAGATTTTCAATGTAGATGAAACAGCCTTATATTGGAAAAAGATGCCATCTAGGACTTTCATAGCTAGAGAGGAGAGGTCAATGCCTGGCTTCAAAGCTTCAAAGGACAGGCTGACTCTCTTGTTAGGAGCTAATGCAGCTGGTGACTTTAAGTTGAAGCCAATGCTCATTTACCATTCTGAAAATCCTAGGGCTCTTAAGAATTATGCTAAATCTACTCTGCCTGTACTCTATAAATGGAATAACAGAGCCTGCATGACAGCACATCTGTTTACAACATGGTTTACTGAATATTTTAAGCCCACAGTTGAGACCTACTGCTCAGAAAAAAAAATTGCTTTCAAAATATTACTGCTCATTGACAATGCCCCTGGTCACCCAAGAGCTCTGATGGAGATGTACAGTGAGATTAATGTTGTTTTCATACCTGCAAACTCAACGTCTGTTCTGCAACCCATGGACCAAGGAGTCATTTCAACCTTCAAGTCTTATTATTTAAGAAATACATTTCGTAAGGCTATAGCTGCCGTAGATAGTGATTCCTCTGATGGATCTGGGCAAAGTAAACTGAAAGCCTTCTGGAAAAGATTCACTATTCTGGATGCCATTAAGAACATTCGTGATTCATGGGAAGAGGTCAAAATGTCAACATTAACTGGAGTTTGGAAGAATTTGATTCCAGCCCTCATGGTTGACTTTGAGGGGTTCAAGACTTCAGTGGAGGAAGTAACTGCAGATGTGGTAAACATAGCAAAAGAATTAGAATTGGATGTGGAGCCTGAAGATGTGACTGAATTGCTGCAATCTCATGATAAAACTATAATGGATGAGGAATTGCTTCCCATGGGTGAGCAGAGAAAGTGGTTTCTTGAAATGGAATCTACTCCTGGTGAAGATGATGTAAGGATTGTTGAAATGACAACAAAGGATTTAGAATACTACATAAACTTAGTTGATAAAGCAGCAGCAGGCTTTGAGAGGATTGACGCTAATTTTGAAAGAAGTTCTTCTGTGTGTAAAATGCTGTCAAACAGTATCTCATGTTACAGAGACATTGTTCGTGAAAGGAGGAGTCCATCAGTGAGGCAAATTTCATTATTGTCTTATTTTAAGAAATGGCCACAACCACCGCAACCTTCAGCAACCACCACCTTGATCAGTCAGCAACCATCAACATCAAGGCAAGACCCTCCACCAGCAAAAAAATTAAGGCTTTCTGAAAGCTCGGATGATGGTTAGCATTTTTTAGCAATAAAAAAATTTTTAATTAATTTAAATTAATTTAAATATTTTTAAGTTGAGATATAGACATTGTTTCTTTAAAATATAATGCTATTGCACACTTAATAGACTACTGTGTAGTATAAATGTAATTTTTACATGTATTGGGAAGCCACAAAATTCATTTGACTTACTGTTGCAATATTTGCTTTATTGTAGTGGTCTGGAACTGAACCCACAATATCTCTGGTATAGGCCTGTATTTATATAGTGGTTACAGTAGTCACAAAGTTTTTTGTTGTTTTTTTTTTTTAAAGATTTTATTTATTTTGTCAGAGAGAGAGAGAGAGAGAGTGAGCACAGGCAGACAGAGTGGCAGGCAGAGTCAGAGGGAGAAGCAGGCTCCCCACAGAGCAAGGAACCCGATGTGGGACTCGATCCCCGGACGCCGAGATCATGACCTGAGCCGAAGGCAGCTGCTTAACCAACTGAGCCACCCAGGCGTCCCAGTCACAAAGTTTTTATGTCCTTTCATGAAAATGTACTGACTTTTCACTTTTCACTTAATTCTATGGCCTGTATTTATTTTTTATTTTTAAAACTTTTGTATAGATGTTCTGTCTTATGTGATGTGAGCTTATGCTTCTTTTGGTGATCTGGTCTCTTATGTTTTTTTTTTTTTAAAGATTTTATTTATTTATTCGACAGAGAGATCACAGGTAGATAGAGAGGCAGGCAGAGAGAGAGAGAGGGAAGCAGGCTCCCTGCTGAGCAGAGAGCCCGATGCAGGACTCGATCCCAGGACCCCGAGATCATTACCTGAGCCGAAGGCAGCGGCTCAACCCACTGAGCAACCCAGGCGCCCCTCTTATGTTTTTCATATCCTGGGTCCCTAGGCTTCTTTTTTGGGGGTTATATGTCATAGTTTTTGGTCTCCTTGGATCTGTGGGAAAATATTTTACACTGAAAGATCATGCTTTAGGTATGATTTATTCATCTCTCTTTTCTAGTTTGGTATTCTAGAGAATATATTTTTAAGGAAAGAAGAGTTATGGTTTTGTATGAAAATTTAAATACTTTGTTAGAAAGCCTAAAATGATTTACAATTTTATCTCTGGTTAGAGGCTTTGAATAGTTTTCTTTTCTTTCTCTTTTTTTTAAATTAAGTTTCCATATTGGCAAGGCTAAACTCTGTACATTATAAATTTGCTTAAAGATATTATTTGAATTCTTCAGAATAAGGTGTACTTAAAATTACAGTAATTAAGATAGAATTTATTTAATAGCTTCCAGATAGTCTTTCATGACTTAGAAAATTTCATTGCCATCTAGATTTTATTAAGAAAGTCTTGAGCTCTTCTTAAATATACATTATAGAAAGCAAGCATATTCCTATGTGTAATTTGGAAAGTGCACATTGAGTACCTCTATGTATTTGAGACATCCTGTCATCCTGTCAAGGATGCCATCACATGCAAAGCTATGAACTTTGCTTCTCTTGAGAAGTAGCATAAATGTATGTAATCAACCTATAGTGAGCTCTTTGAAGCAGACCAAGGAGATAGAATCTTAAGAATCTTAAGAGGCTGATGTGTAATGTTGTCTTTATGGTCAGTATTGCTGAGGGTTTGCTAAGTGAACCTTTTTTATTCACATGAAAGCATTTATTTCTACTTCTAGGTGCTTTTTAGTTTTTAGCCATTAAATATGATATGAAGCCTGATTAGAGCTTGTTCATAATGAATAGTATATTATTTATGTTTCTGGTTTGTGTGCTTAGTTGTTGCCTGTAGTTATCTGGTTATGGGGCAAACACTTATCTTCCGTATCATCTACAGAAGTACTTTGAACATCAGTAATGTTTTATCTTAAATGACAGTAATTGCTGTATCTAAAATAGATAAATAGATAAGTGAATTTAATGCAGTCTTTTAAATTAGGGGTACTATATAAGGCAATGGTGTGTCATATATATATATATATACACACACATACATATATATATACATATAAAAATTACACACACAGTATTTTTCTTGTGTGTCCCATGGATATGTCACTCTATCAGACCTAGTTATAAAAAGAAAATTGTTTAATTTTGATCCTCTTTCATTTTAAAAATGTAAAAAAAGGGCGCCTGGGTGGCTCAGTTGGTTGGGCAACTGCCTTTGGTTCAGGTCATCGTCCCAGAGCCCTGGGATTGAGTCCCACATTGGGCTTGCAGCTCCATCGGGAGTCTGCTTCTCCCTCTGACCTCCCCTCTCAGGCTCTCTCTCACTCTGTCTCTTTCTCTCTCTCAAAATAAACAAATAAAAAATACTTTTTAAAAAATGTAAAAAAAATATATATACCAAATATAGGTCTGTTTTGAGGCGAGGAAAAATGTTTCAAGGAGCTTTTGCCTCTATTTTAAAATAGATTTTTCTACCATTTTTAAAGGGAAGAGGAAATGAAAATATCAGTTGCTTTTAAACATTGAAAAGAAATCTAGAGTCTTCTTAGCAAGCTGAAAAAAGTGAGTAGAATAAAGGTACTATAACATAAGATAAAATTATATTTATTTGAGGTTAATATTTTTTTTAATGTTTTGCTAACCTTGTGCTTTATTATAGGTTTGTGATTACATATAATTTGAGTTGAAAATCCAAGAAGTATTTAAATTTTTGGAAGACCGAAGAAATATTTTTCTTAGTTTTTTTTTTTTTTTTTGGGCAAAATTTAGACCATTATACTAACTCAAAGACAAAAATTTCAGGGAAAATGGAGTATGGTATTTAAAATTGTTATTACAGTTTTACTTTTGCATCCCTTCTTCCCTTTTGAACCTGATTGAAATATATGGATATAGAACTTGGAAGGTATTTTTGCATGTGACATAGGGAACTTACTGTGATTCTGATGGATAATTTCAGGGGTGGTGGGGAAATTTTCTGAATTTGTCAGTGTGATTATTAGTAACTCAAATGGTTCAAATTTATAAAGTCCCCCCTCAAAAGTAACTTCTCCAAATATTCAAAATGTAGCACATACAAGTCAGAGTATTGTTTTACAGTATTACTCTGAATTAATGAATTAACACCTTTATAAGCAAAATTGTAAAAGAACAGAAATAACAGCATAATGAATTACAGGTTAGGGGCATCAAATCTCCACCTAGTCAAAACTCCATGTATAACTTTTGACTCCTCCAGACTTCCCCCAAAAATCCATGTATAACTTTTTTTTTTTATGTATAACTTTTGACTCCCCCAAACTCTCCCCAAAATCGATGTATAACTTTTGACTCCCCCAAAACTTAACTACTAATAGCCTACAGTCGACCGGAAGCTGTATTACCAATAAGGTAAACAGGTGATACATTATGTACTGTATTCTAATAAAGTAATCTAGAGAAAAAATATTAAAATTATAGTGAAGAGAAAATAAATTTATGGTACTGGACTGCAAAAAAGTCTGCATGTAAAAGGGCCCATGTAGTTGAAACTCATTTTTTTCAAAGGTCAACTGTATTTGGTTTGCTAGGTGAGTCTAAATAATTTTTGTGCCCAAAGGATCCTGAACATATTTAGTCACTCTAGTTATTTAAGAATTTAAACAAGAAGATTTTAAAGTTATATATTCTTACAATACATATAGAGGCATTTAAAGTTAACAAATTTATGTTTTTTTCCATTGATATACTTTTAAGAATAACTTAAAAAGTTTTCTATTTCAAGTGACTCTTTGACCTACTTATTTTGTATCTGTATTTATAATGTACCCTTTATTGTTTCTAGGTATTGATATACTTTAATAAAAAATAATATATTTACTATTTTCTGCTATTAATATATGTATTTCTTTGAGGTTATTTTAAAAGATTTACTGCCTATTTGTTGTCAAATTCTGGGTTAAACCTGTTGGCAAGACACAAAATCATACATTTTGGAATATAAGTTAGTTAAAGGCCTGTGGAGATTTGTTGTGGCAGCTGCTTCAAGAATTGAAAAAGTAAAGTAAGATTTTATAATTGACATTACTGTGGATGAAATGACAGAATTCAATAAAACATTCTAGTATTTTAAATCAAGAGAATATGCTAAATTACTCTTAAACTACTGAATATTCTAGACAGCATTGAGATTATTTGGACACAGTCTGGCTCCTACTTCCCATGTTCACCCATTATTCTCTGACCCCATTGCTGCTGCTTTCTCAGCCTCTGCTCTTGCTTGAAAATGCATAATCAAGACTCCACAACATTACCAGCATTTGCCTCTACCTATAATACTTTTCCGCCCAGAAACATCAGATCTGTGCTTGTGTTAACTCTTACTAAGCCTTCTTTGACCATCTTACTCAAAATTAACCCCCTTTCTTTTTTTTTTTTTTTAATTTCTTTTCAGCGTAACAGTATTCGTTGTTTTTGCAGCACACCCAGTGCTCCATGCAATCCGTGCCCTCCCTAATACCCACCACCTGGTCCCCCCAACCTTCTCCACCCCTGCCCCTTCAAAACCCTCGGGTTGTTTTTCAGAGTCCATAGTCTCTCATGGTTCACCTCCCCTTCCAATTTCCCTCAACTCCCTTCTCCTCTCTAACTCCCCTTGTCCTCCATGCTATTTGTTATGCTCCACAAATAAGTGAAACCATATGATAATTGACTCTCTCTGCTTGACTTATTTCACTCAGCATAATCTCTTGCAGTCCCGTCCATGTTGCTACAAAAGTTGGGTATTCATCCTTTCTGATGGAGGCATAATACTCCATAGTGCATATGGACCACATCTTATCCATTCGTCGGTTGAAGGGCATCTTGGTTCTTTCCACAGTTTGGTGACCGTGGCCATTGCTGCTATAAACATTGGGGTACAGATGAAATTGCCCCATTCTTAATATTTTTATCTCCCTTTCCTGTTTTATTTACTGCATGCCCTAATTATTACCAACATTCTATATATTTTACTTTGTTGTTTTTCCCATCAAAACTTGGGCTCCTGAACAGGGCAGAGATTTTTACTATGTTGTTTATACCAGTGTGTATTCCACTGTAGTCTTTCAAAAATTGCTTGTTAGAAGAAAGGGCGGGAGGAAGGAAGGGGGGAATGTGATGCATGTTGTTGTGGTAGTAATACTAGCCACTGCAGGTTTCGAGTCAAGGTCTGGCAAATGGGCCACACCGTGCATCAGTAGCCACATCTGATAGTGCTTGAGGGTGACAGTTTGGAATGATAGGTCTGAAACATGATCCACATGGGACTCTGAGCAGCAGCAAATGTGAATGCCTTTTACCTAGGGTAAAGTCTTCTCCCAAAATGATTTAGAAATCAAGTCATTAGCAAGCATATTCAATATATGGTATTTTGCATTCACTCATGATACGGAAACAATGGTTTAAGTGCCAGTTACCAATCTACTGTCTCTCAGCTCTAAACCCACCCTTCATTGCTTCTGCAAAAAGGAGGATGGACCACTGAAGGATTTTTTTTTTCCTTTGACCACTGGTATGATGCTGAATTTTGTCAGTGGAAGGCACTGTGTTAGAGATACCTTTCAGGAGGAAGGTCTGGTCTGCTCCCAGGGTAGCCTCTTGCATTCCGGACCATTCTCTGGGAGTACAGGGAGGCTCCTACGGTGCTCGAAGTTTCTCCATCTGGTATTGTGCGGTTGGCTCCTGTAACACCCGGTGGCCAGGAGCCTTCCCATATAACTCCCCATGGTGGTTTTGTAGTAGTGCATGTGGTGAGACATCTCCCTGTCAACAGCTTTACCTGGCATCCTAGAGGGTGACCTCCCAGCAAGTTTTACCAGTCAATATCACAGCACTATCTCCACCATCCAGTGAGCCATGGCTTCACTCTGCAACCAGATTCAGACTGCAACCCTGAGAGTGTTCTTCCTTGAACTCTCAGCCCCAGGGGTGGTTACTGCTCTTTATATCTGCTATTCCTATGTTGTGTAGACTTTCTAAACAATCCGTCATTACTCCAATCCTGTTTTAGTTAATAAACCTTTATTAAACTTTCCCTGTTGAAATTAGTGTGTGGTTTATCTCTACTGATTGGATCCAGGCTGATTCAGCCTATAGTGTGCAGTCAATTATTTTAGTAATGGTTTTTGTGGAGTATTTTAACAGCAGTTCAGTTATGTTACAATCATACAGATTATCATAATAACAGCTCAGATTGTAATTGATGTTGGAATATTTTTGAGGGTTTAATTCTATCAATATAAATGGTGTCCAATGTAAGAATATATAGCCTGATTTTGTTAATGCTTATTATCTACAGAATGATGAATTCTTTGGTTAAAAAGTACATAAGGGCACCTGGGTGGCTCAGTGGGTAAAAGCCTCTGCCTTCGGCTCAGGGCATGATCCCAGGGTCCTGGCATTGAGCCCCGCATTGGGCTCTCTGCTCAGCGGGGAGCCTGCTTCCTCCTCTCTCTCTCTCTCTCTCTCTTTCTCTCTCTGCCTACTTGTGATCTCTGTCAAATAGATAAATAAAATATTTAAAAACCCATAAATAATACAATCTGCTTTTATTCCTGTTTTTTTTAACCCACTCTTCCACTTGCATGTCAGCAGGGCAGGAAATGTGTCCCATTGCTTGCACTCTCCAAGCTCCCATTCTCTTTCAGTAGTTCAATTCTCATAAATTTGTGAATTACTTAATAATCATTGTAATTACTACTGTGCAACTTCATGAACTCTGAGGGGTAAATGAAAACAGATAATGTCTTGCCACTAGAGATTTGTGTATATATACTTTCTAGAAAAGCAAATGTATTTTTTTCTGAAATAAGAGCCTGAGCTCTGAAGTCAGATTGTCTTAATTTGAATTTCTACTCCATTGCTTACATGGGTAAGTTAACATCTCCAGTCCTCTTCATTAAGTTGTTTCAAAGATGGAGATAATATAAGCTAATCTTTTAGCACAGTACCTGGCACATTGTTCTCAATAAGTATTAGTTACTATTATTAAAGTAGTAAAAGTGTAATAGTTACTGGGGTTGGATCCAGGTGGCAGCTTCATCTGATAAACCTACTTCCTTAGAATTGACTAGAAAGAGAGATAAATACATAGGTTTTCAAGAGCACAGGAAAACAAGAAACACTATCACCAGTGAAGTAGAAATTTTGAGTAATTTCTGAGTAAGGATAAAAGGAGCCACAAATCATGTATACTTAGGTCTTCTATGGAGATGGAATCATTCCAGAACTGCTCCAAGCTGAGACTATGAGTGGTATTTTCTGGGGAGAGTGTGTTGGTATGGGCTGGGAGGTGAGTTGGGCATTTGGCATTTGGCCATCCCTACTTTTTTCTTCTTCTTCTTCTTCTTTTTTAATGTATTTATTTGACAGAGAGAGATCACAAGCAGGCAGGCAGAAAGAGAGAGAGAGAGAGAGAGAGGAGGAAGCAGACTCCCCGTTGAGCAGGGAGCCCGATGTGGGACTTGATCCCAGGACCCTGAGATCATAACCTAAGCTGAAGGCAGAGGCTTTAACCCACTGAGCCACCCAGGCGCCCCGGCCATCCCTACTTTTGCTGAAGAATAGCAGTGGAGGCCTTTAGCCACTAGTTAAAACAGGGATGTGCTTTGCCTGGTGAAGCAGATAGCTACTGAGAATACAGGAGCATTTCCTCTACCCCTATCATTAAAAACAAACTCTCCAAATGCCCCGTAGTAATTAACATCATTCAATAGTGTGATTTTCACACAAAAAAAGACAAATAGATCAGTGGCACAGAGTAGAGTACAGAACAGCAGAACCAGGTATATGTGAGTATGACTTTTCTTGTTTTGGTCACCGATAGATGCACTAGGATAACTCTAAGTTAAATGCTTTTCAGGAGCCACATCACATTACTTGGAGTCTCATATTGCACCTGTAATTATAATTTTTTTGATCCTGCTTTTTTTTCACATCTCCATCTTGCATGTTTTTGCCCCCGCCCACCCCAAGTAGAATTGAAAACTTGCGGGGTTGGGGGGAGATGGCTTACTCAAAAAGGAATTAAAGATAATTTAATAAAGGGTCAGTTTACAAAGGTGTAGACAGAGGGAACATTCAGGAGATGGAAAAGCACCTTGAATCTAGCAATAGTAGACAGCCATTGCAACCTCTTGGACAGAAAGTGGAGTGGTTAAGAGAAGTTACCAGAACATTGGAAAACTTGTAGCCATGGAGAGTTACTGCTGAATAGAAGGGAGCAGTGGCCTTAGGTGGAGGTGCACAGCCATTGTCAAACTGGCCTGATGGGGAAGGAGCCCTGGAAATGCATACTGTACTTCTCTTTCCTCCCCTCCTCCGATCCCTTCCCTGTGACTTCAATTGGCCAGCCTCAGCTGGAAGCAGGAAGTCCCTGGAACCCAAGATGGCACAGTCTTTATATATAAATCTTCTGAGGTACAGAACAGAAAAACATAAAAAATCTATAGGATCCAAGAGAGAATATCTAGCATACTAAACACTGCAAATCATTTGGGATCCTGATTCTGCCACCCACCACATTGTTATTTTTGGTTTCATAAAATCTGTGAACTTGGGAAGAATGCCATGTCTGTCTTTATTCAGGTTATTTACAAAAAGGGTTGATTGCCTAGGATAGAGCAATTATTCATATTACCACCTATCATTAGACATAGCTCTCTCAGTTGAATTTTCTTTTTAAGTTAATCAATCATTTAAACAACTGTAATCCATCCCCTAAGTAAATTCTTTTGTATGGTGTACAAGGCTAGTATGTTTATTTGGTTTTTTCTCTGATGCCTAATGTTTCTCCATCCAACAACCTGATAATTCCATCACTGAAAGAAGTAGCTCTTTATCAGCCATGATTTTGTAAACGAAAGCTTTCTCTGGTGTATCCTTATAATAAGTGCTCAGAGCAAAAAGATTTATAAATTTTTCCCGGGATTCAAAAATGTATGATTTCACATAATAATAGCTTTTTATGTATAATTTACAACATTCTCCTTTAACTTTTAAAAAAACCCTGGTATGATAGAGGTGCCTGGCTGGTGCAGTTAAGCCTCCAAGTCTTGGTTTCAGCTCACGATGTGATCTCAGGGTCTTGAGATAGAGTCCTGAGTCAGGCTCCAGACTCAGCGGGTGTCTGCTTGGTATTCTCCCTCTTCTTCCTTTGCCCTCCTCCATTCCCCTCATCTAAACTAACCAATTAACTAACTAAATAAATAAATAAGTAAACTGAGATAATAATTGACTATCTTCAGCTGTATGGCACTCTCACAGCATGCCTCAAATAAGACTGATCTGACTTTGGGGACATCATTACCAGTTTTTTCTCAGTACTTTTTCAACATGTAAAAAGAACTCATTTCATATTAGGGGCTCCCCTGTAGACTCTGTTTTCTCATGGAACAAATTTTATTGGTCATCTGTCACACACCAGACACTGTTCAAGGCACTGGGGATACAATAGTGAGCAAAACACAAAAATTCCTGCCACTGTGGAGCTTGCAATCAAAGTAATATCATTAAGTAATAATCAGATATTATCCACATTGATCTCTTAGCCTTCTGCTGGTGAGCTTGTTTACTATTTTAAAATGCCTGAACCATGGAGCCCTTTTTCTTAGAAGTAGACAAATTGTCAAAAGTCTTGGCCTGAAAGGGCAGGATTTTCTAAGGATCTGAGAACACAATTACTCCTGGTCCTATTAAAGTAAACAGCAGCCTTAAAAAACTCCTCCTTACCAGCATCTTCTTACAATGGTAATACCAATTAATAATGAAAAAGTTTAAAGAAAGCAATTTCCTGGTAATCATCACCAGGAAAAATTTTGTCTACAGGCACCAATTGTGTATTCTTTTCATTGTAAGAAAAAGGTCCCTAAAAGTCATAGTTTTGTTTGTTTCAAGTTTTAATTTAAATTCTAATTAGTTAACATTGAGTGTAATATTAGTTTCAGGAGTAGAATTTAGTGATTCATCACTTACATATAACACCCGGTGCTCATCACGACAAGTGCCCTCCTTAATCCCCATTGCCCATCTAGCCCATCCCACGCTCACCTCCCCTCCAGCAACCCTCATATAGAGTTTGTTCTCTATAGTCAAGAGTCTGTTTTATAGTTTGCCTCTCTTTTTTCCCCTGTGTTCATCTGTTTTATTTCTTAAATTCCACATATGGGTGAAATCATATAGTATTTGTCTTTCTCTGACTTACCTTGCTTAGTGTAATAGACTCTAACCCCATCCATGTCACTGCAAATGGCAAGATTTCATTTCTTTTTATGGCTGAGTAATATTCCATTGTGTGTGTGGGGTGTGTGTGTGTGTGTGTGTGTGTGTGTGTACCACATCTTCAACTATTCATCAGTCAATGGACATTTGTCTTTCCATAATTTGACCATTGATAATGCTGCTATAAACATCAGGGTGCATATGTCCCTTTGAGTCAGTACTTTTTTATCCTTTGGGTAAATACCTAGTAGTGCAATTGCTGGATTGTAGGGTAGTTCTATTTTTAACTTTCTGCAGAACCTCCATACCCAGAGGGGCTGCACCACTTTGCATTCCCACCAACAGTGCAAGAGGGTTCCCCTTTCTCCACATCCTTGACAACACCTATTGTTTCCTGTTTCATTAATTTTAGCCATTCTGCCAGGGGCGAGATGATATCTCATTGTGGTTTTGATTTGTATTTTCCTGGTGATGAGTGATGCTGAGCAACTTTTCATGTATCTGTTAGTGCTGTTAGTGATCTCTGTGTCTTCTCTGGAAAAAAATGCCTGTTCATGTCTTCTGCCCATTTCTTAACTGGATTGTTTTTTGGGTCTTGAGTTTGATAAGTTCTTTACAGATCTTGGATACTAACTCTTTAACAGATATGTCATTTGTAAATATCTTCTCCCATTCTGAAGGTTGCCTTTTAGTTTTGTTGATAGCTTCCTTCACTGTACAGAAGCTTTTTATTTTGAAAAAGTCCCAAAAACTCATTTTTGCTTTTGTTTCCCTTGCCTTTGGAGATGTGTCTAGTAAGAAGTTGCTATGTCTGATGTCAAAGAGGTTGCTGCAAAAATCATAGCTTTCTAAACTTCCTTCCCCAATGTGCAGCTTATTTTATTATGGTTTTCAAAAAGAACCTTATTCCTTTAAAATATTAATTAAAAATATTAATGAAACCCAATATTTAAAGAAAAACAGTTCTGATATTTTCTATTCCATGAAGGAATGGATCCCTTGGATGACTGTTTATTAACTGTCCTTGCAAGAAAGTTGAGAGAATTAACAACTGAATGTTAACCTTTTGTTTCTTGGTTGAAAGATGTTGCAATTATTATTACAATAGGATTCAGCTTAACAGTAGGCACTCAAATAAAAAAAATTAGATTTTCATATGATTAGTAGCCTAGGAGTGAAAATTCTCACTATACAGTCCATCTCCTTAGAATAGGCTAAGCACTTACTTAGATGTCAAGAAGACTCTTTTTTTTTTAAGTACTAATATACCCTACAATTCTTATCTCTTATAGACAAAAGAATCATTCATAAAACTTTTACTTAAGAAGTAAATTGCCATTTCAGCAGAGTTAAGAAAATGGGAAATTACTAGAATTCAAGTTTTTAGTCTTTTCCTATTTAGCAAGGATGGACAGCTATGGACCTTGTTCATAAATAATACCCCAAACTGACCACATGCCACAAGTGTATAGCTTCTTGACATTGCAGACTCTTGGTTCAGTTGAGGCTCAACTCCACTCATACCAGCCGAGGACTGTCTACCTTTTGCAATACTTTGGTCAGAACAAATTAGGCATCAAGTCATTCTCTTTTGTTATATGTTAATTAGATAATCATCTCTCCTAATCAATGGCTCTATACTTAAATTGTATGAAAAACTATATTTAAGTTATAAAGTACTATACTAATATTATTATTTTCTTACTCTGAATTGGTCAGGAGAAACCTTTTAGTCATTTTGGACTTTTTAAAGAAACTTCACTTGTTTTCTGCTTTTGTGAAATATATGTTCACATCACAGGATAACACAATCTGATGTGCTTCTAACACAGAGTGTACTAGCTTTCCCTTATTCTGTAACAGAGTAAACTAGTCCTTCCCTAGTCCATAGCACAGAATATACCAGTCCTCTCCCAGTCAATAGCATGAGGTATGCCAGTCTTCCCCCATCTATACGATAGTCGCTTGAATTATTTTTACTATAAATGAGAAAATGTTAATTGCACAACATAATTCATTAGTTAAATGAACACACAGATATTCAAACAAAAAAAGTTTCTTGTTATTAATGTTAGAACTTGATTTTCTCTTTACAGAACCTCATTGGGGCACCTGATGGGCTCAGTTGGTTAAGCATCTGACTCTTGATTTTGGCTCAGGTTATGATCTGTGCCATGAGATCAAGCCCCCCATAGCGTTCTGCATTCAGTGCAGATTCTGCTTAAGATTCTCTCTGTCCCTCTCTCTCTGCCTCTCCTCTGCACTTGCCCTCTCCCTCTCTCTCTCTAAATAAATGAAACCTTAAAAAAAATAAGAACCTTATATATTGTAACCTAATGTAAGCATAGAAATAATGCTCTCAACAAATGCTCTTAATAAGTATTGGTTTCTTAGTACTCCTGGGGTATGCTTAGTACTACATATATAAATACTGTTCAAAGCTCAGAACATGTCTAAAGACACTTCTCATGTTTGTAAGTGCATTTTGTGGGGTAAGAGTTCAGTATAACTGTAGGCAATATATGAAAATAATGAAAAGACCTAGAAGCTGCTGGATAAGAGACAGGTTTAGGAATTAAGTCAGAATGACAGGTGACAGACAATAGAAGCCACTCAAGAAGAGCAAAGTTACCGTATGTTCCAGTGAAGGTGCAGGGTGCAAGAAGCTGAAAAGCTGTAATTAGGAAAATCTATATAATGGGAGAAATTTTGAGGTTCTCTTCTAAAATTTATCAATAATTAAGTTATGATCAGGAAGATAATATTAACTACTATTTATAGAACATTTGACATAGATTTTAAAGCAGTCATGATAATAGTGTTTCAGAGAGAAGTTATAAACATAACTGAAACAAATGAAAAAACTTAGAATGCCTCCGCAAAGAAATAGAAAGTGTCATCAGAAAAATAGAAGGTGTAAATAATAACTAAATGGAAATTTTAGAACTGAGAGATATGCACAATAAAAATCTCAGGAGATGGGCTCAACCGTATAATGGAGGAAATAGAAGAATCAGTGTGCTGGAAGACAGAATGATAAAAATCACTTACTCTGAGCACAGAGAAAATAAGTTAAAAAAAAAAGAACAGAGTTCATACAATGACAACAAAAATTTAATACTATAGAAAAACGTGTGAGACATAACTAAAACAGTGCTGAAAGGGAAATTTATAGGAGAAATGAAGTACATACGTTAGAGAAAAGGAAAAGCCTCAAATCAATAATCTAAGCCCTTACTTCAAGAACCTAGAAAAAGAAAAGCAGAATAAGTGCAAGTAACAGAAGGATGAAAGAAAAGAAATCAATGAAATTGAAAACGGAAAAATAATAGAGAAAATCAATGATTTAAAAGACCGATAAAATTAACAAACCACTTATAAAGACTGACAAAGAAAAAAGAGAGAAGATACAAATTACCAATATCAGGAGTTAAATGGAATATCGAACTGCAGACACCAAAAGGACAGGAGATACTATGAACAACTCTACACATATAAACTTGGCAACTTAGACAAAATCAACCGCCTCCTTGAAAAGCACAAACTACCACAACTCTCCCAACATGACTAGATCATTTGAGTAAGTCTATAAACCATTTGGGAAATTGAATTAGCAATTTAAAAGTTGCTGAAAAGAGAAGTCTCTCAGACCAGATTTTCTTTCTTTTCTTTTCTTCTTTTTTTTTTTTTTAAGATTTTAAAATTTATTTTTGTGAGAGAGAAAGAGAGAGAGTGTGTGAGAGAAAAAGTGCAAGACGGGGGAAGGGCTGAGGGAGAAGCAGACTCCCTGGGCTGAGGAAGAAGCATTGAGCCTGATGCAAGACTCTTCCAGACTTGATCCCAGGACTCTGGGATCACGACCTGAGCCAAAGGCGGATGCTTAACCAATTGAGCCACCCAGATGCCACCCCCCCCCATCAGATTTTCTTATAAAACTTCACTGGAGAATTCTACTGAGTGTTTAAAAAGGAATAACAATAACTCTACACAATTTCCTCCAGAAAATAGAAGAGGAGAGAAAACTTCCCAATTCATCTTATGGAGCTAGTATTAGTCCCATACCAAAACCAGATAAGGACAGTGGACAAAAAAGAAAGAAAACTACAGCCAATATCACTCCTGAAATATAAATCCAAAAATCCTTGACAAAATATTAGCAAATAGAATTCAGCTATATAAAAAATGAATTATATACCATGATGGAGTGGGGTTTATTTCAGGTATGCAAACCTGGTTGAACATTTGAGAGTCAATCAGTATATTCCACCAGATTACCAGGCAAAGAAGAAAAATCACATGATCATGTCAGTCAGTTCAGAAAAAGTATTTGACAAACTTCAACACCGACTCAGCATCCTCCCAGAAAAATAAAAAAAAAAGGAGGATCTTCTCCGCTTGATAAAGAGGAACTACAAAAAATCTATAGCTAAAATACTTAATGGTGAAAGTCCGCATGCTGCTGCTTCTTCTTTTTTAAAAAATTGGCAACAAGGCAAGGATGTGCATTCTCACCACTCTTCTTCAATATATTGCTTCAATTTCTACCCAGTGCAATAAATCAAGAAAAGGAAATAAAATGTTTACAGATCAGAGAATAGAGAAGAAATAAGTCTTCATTTAGCAGATAGTACTGCTGTCTACATAAAAAATTCCAAAGAATCTACAAAAATAGTAGAATAAGTTAAAGTTCAGCAAGGTTGAAGCATACCAGATAAATATATAAAATTAACTGTATTTCTACATACTAGCAATGAACTAGTTACCAAATTTTGGTTACCAAATTTTGGTTACCAAAATTTAAAAGGCAATACCATTTATAATCACTCAAAAAAAAAAAAAAAAAGAGAGAGACAGACAGACAGACAGACAGAGACAGAGACAGAGAGACTTAGACATAAATGTAAAAAATATGTATAGGACTTCTATGCTCAAAATCTCAGAATGCAGATGAAAGAAACTGAATATCTAAATAAATGGAGAAATGTACTATGTTCATTGATTGGAAGATTCACCATAGTAAAGATGTCAAATTTCTCCAGGTTGGTATACAGGTTTTGTGTAATTCTTATCAAAATCTTAGCAAGCATATTTATAGATATAAATAAGATTACTCTAAAATGTATATGGAAAGGCAAAGAACAAGAATAGCTACAACAATTCTGAAAAAGAATAATGTATGCTTATTTTATAGTGATAGCAGTACTTATCATATAGCCATAAGACTTACCTTACAACTATAGAACAGTAATCAAGATTGTGTGGTACTGGCAGAGAGATAGACACATTGATCAATGGAACAAAAAAGAACAGAGAACCCTGGAAATAGACCTACATAAACACACTTAATTGACTTTTTTTTTAAGATTTTATTTATTTATTTGACAGAGAGAAATCACAAGTAGATGGAGAGGCAGGCAGAGAGAGAGAGAGAGGGAAGCAGGCTCCCTGCTGAGCAGAGAGCCCGATGCGGGACTCGATCCCAGGACCCTGAGTTCATGACCTGAGCCAAAGGCAGCGGCTTAACCCACTGAGCCACCCAGGCGCCCCACTTAATTGACTTTTAACAAAGTACTTTAAACAAAGAAAGATAGCCTATTTCAACAAATTGTGCTGGAGCAATTAGATATCTGGATTTCCATAGTTTAAAAAATGATCTTTGATGTAGTGTAATACCTTCAACAAAATCAATTCAAAATGGAGCACAAACTTAAATGTTAACTATAAAAATTCTAGAATAGAAGAGAATCTTTGTGACCTAGAGCTAGGCGAAATGTTCTTAGACTTGACACCAAACTCAAGATTCATAAAAGGAAAAATTTATAAACTGGATGTAATCAAGATTCAAAATTTTCTCTGTGAAAGACCTTAATAAAAAGTTGAAAAGGAAAAAAAAACGTTGAAAAGGTAAGCTATAGAGTAGAAGTAAATATTTGCAAACCATATACCCAACAAAAGACTAGTATACAGAATATATAAAGAACTCTTAAAAGTCAGTAGAAAAAAATCCATGAAATTAGAAAATGGGCAAAAGATATAAAGAGACATTTTACTGAAGAGGATATACATATGGTAAATAAGCACACAATAAGATGATCAACATCATTAACCATCAGGGAAGTACAAGTTAGAACCACAGTGAAATATCATTACAACCCTATTGGAATGGTTAAAATAAAAAAGTGACCACATAAATTCTGGCAGGGATGTGAAGAAACTGGATCACTTACATGTTGTTGGTGGAACTGTAAAATGGTCCAGCCACTCTGGAAAACACTTTGGCAGTTTCTCAAAAAGCTAAACATGCAACTACTGCAAGATCTCGAAACTATAATCCTGGTCATTTTCCTCGAGAAAGACAATGTTGGTTAGCACAAAAACCTGTACATGAATGTTTAGTGCAGCTTTATTTGTAATAGCCCAAACTGGAAACAACCTAGATGTTCTTCAGTGAACAAATGGTGAACTATCATACCATGGGGGTAGTGCTTCCATACCATGGAACACTATGAAGCAATAAAACGAAATGAACGGCTGACACCAAAGACAACCTGGGGGAACTTCCTAAGGGTTATGCTGAGTGAAAAGCCAATCCTCACATGTTGCTCACTGCATTCATTGATATAACATTCTCAAAATGACAAAATGATAGAAACAGAGAACAGATTAGTGGTTGGCAGAGATAAAGAAGTTGGCAGCAGAGGGAAGTGGCTGTGGTTATAAAAGGGCAACATAATAGTTCCTCCTGGAACTGGAAATATCTTGTGTCTTGATGTATAAATGTTCAATATCCTGGTTGTGACATTGTACTATAGTTTGGCAAATGTTACCATTGGGGTAAACTGGGTACAGCATATATGGGAACTCTCTGCATTACTTTTTACAACTTCCTGTAAATCTGCAAGTATTTCAAAATTAAAAATTTCATTTAAAGAACATTAACAAAAAGCCAGAGTACCTGATCTCATGGAGTGTACAATCTAGCTGGGGAATAAATATTATTTCAAACATGAAGTGTGATCTTGTCTAGTTTTACAGGAAAGCTCTCCTAACTTTTTTGAGATCAGTTGTAAAAGCTAAGTAGGTGTTAACTTACTGAGGGGGAGTGAGTTGTTGGAGATTTTCCAAAACCAAAGGAAGAACACATGTAAAGACCCAGGAAGGGGAAGAAGCATGGTACATTAATGGAAAGGAGGCTGAGTGGCCAGAGCAGTGCACAAGATGAGATGAGATAGTGTCTGACGAAGCTGAGCCATTACGCCAGTCAAGTAGAAGCTTGTAAGCAAGCATCTTTCAGATTTTGGTCTTTTGGGGGGTATAGCTCAGGGGTAGAGCATTTGACTGCAGATTTTGGTCTTTTGGAGCAGTGGAAACACCTGAAAGACTTTAAGCAGGAGAGCAACTTGCTCAGAATGTTGTTTTAAAAAGGCATGGACGGGACTGGAAGAGATTATGCTGAGTGAAATAAGTCAAGCAGAGAGAGAGTCAATTATCATATGGTTTCACTTTTCTGTGGAGCATAACAAATTGCATGGAGAACAAGGGGAGATGGAGAGGAGAAGGGAGTTGAGGGAAATTGGAAGGGGAGGTGAACCATGAGAGACTATGGACCCTGAAAAACCACCTGAAGGTTTTGAAGGGGTGGGGGGTGGGAGGTTGGGGGAACCAGGTGGTGGGTATTAGAGAGGGCACGAATTGCATGGAGCACTGGGTGTGGTGCAAAAACAATGAATAGTGTTATGCTGAAAAGAAATAAAAAATTAAAAAAAAAGGCTACTCTCAATGCATTGTGGAGAATGGATTAGGGAAGAAAAGCAAGAGCAGTCGGGAAGCTAAGTCCAGTATCAGATGATAAAGCTGGGATTTGGTTACAGCAGTAAAAACTGAAAAAAGTGGGGGCACCTGGGTGGCTCAGTGGGTTAAGCCTCTGCCTTCTGCTCAGGTCATGATCCCAGAGTCCTGGGATCAAGCCCCACATCAGGCTCTCTGCTCAGCGGGGAGCCTGCTTCCCCTTCTCTCTCTGCCTGCCTCTCTGCTTACTTGTGATCTCTCTGTCAATAAATAAATAAAATCTTAAAAAAAAAAAAAAAAAGAAGTGGATATATTTGAAAGGCAAAATTCATAGGCCCTGACACTGGATTGGTGTTGGAAAGAGGTTGTCAAGACCATTCCAAGGTTTCAGGCTTTTCCAGCAAGATAGCTGGTGGTGTCTTTCTCTGAGATAAATATTCATGTTTTACAGAAAAGATCTTGAGTTCGGGTTTTTATATTTGATTTTGGGGTGCCTTTGAAATACCTAGGTGCAGATGTCATAGAGGCAATTGGATATATAAATTTGGACCTCAGAGAATGATCTGGGTTGATGGTATGAATTGAAAGTTGCTGAGGGAATGGACACAGACAGGTGACATCACACAGGGAAGGAGTTTTGAGTAAGGCCAGACCACAAGGGGACACTGGGTGGCTCAGTTGGTTAAGTGTCTGCCTTCAGCTCAGGTCATGATCCTGGGTTCTGGGATCAAGCCCCCTGGGATCAGGCTCCCTGCTCTTCGAGGAATCTGCCTCTCCTTCTGCTCCTTCCCCTATTCCTGCTTTCTCTCTTCTCAAACAAATAAATAAAATATTAAAAAAAAATCAGACTACAAGATTGAAACTTGGGAACAAAAACATTTAAAGGCTGGATCGAGAAAAATGAGTCAAGAAAAGCAACTTAGCCACATGCTCTGAGAGGTAGGAGGAAAGCCAAGAGAGTATAATATGAAAGAAACTAAGGAGAATTTCAAAGAGTATTTAACGTGAAGTAATGTTGTTGAGATTTATTTAAGATGAGGACTGAAAATGTCTTGGGTTCAGTTTCATGGAGTTCTTTGGTGACCCTAGCAAGAGCTGTTTAGTGGGCTAATGGGGAAAGAAGCCTAATTAGTTTATTAAAATCTGTGTAATAAGAACATTAGGATAAATTTCAGTTATTGAATATATATCTTATATATATATCATTAGGTATTACATATGAGGTAGTTACTATTATTTCCACTATTCAGATAAGAGAGCTAACTTTTAGAGATTTTAATATCACATACTATTATTTAAAATCAAGATATGCTCCTGTCCTTAACGAAATGCTGGTTCTCTAATTGAAGACACTGTCAAGTAAGAAAAGATTTATTTTTCCATTGATATTTTTTGCTCACAGTTTTTTTTTTTTTTTTTACATAAACTGGGGCAAAATGTATGACCTTCAAACATCTTACAATTTAGGCTTATTGAATTAAAAAAAGAATTTAATTAGGGAAAATGTCAAACACACAACATTGTAAAGAATAGCATAATCAATTACCCATCAGTAATTATCATCCCACGGCTTTTCTTGTTTAAAGGATACCGTTAGCCATTATGGTCCTTCCCTGCTCTTGCCCTCACTGCCAGACAAAGTTGCCTGCTATAAACTTACACAGGGCTTTCAAATATCTGATTAAATCTACATGATAGTTCAAACATAAAAGCAGGGAATAAAACTGCAACTGAAAGTTTACATGAGTTTTTGAAAAATACACCTTATTTTTCACAGCAAATTTCCCACATGCCCTCTGCCCGTTTTGCCCTCCCCACCTCTCCCACCAGAACGGTATATTTGTTATGACTGGTGAACCTTCAGTGGTACATCATTATCACCTAAAATCCATCATTTATATTAGGGTTCACTCTTCCTGTTGTATATTCTATAGCTTGAAATAAATTTGTAATGACATGTATCCACTATTATGTATTATACAGGGTAGCTTCACTGCCCTCAAAGTCCTCTGTGTTGCACCTATTCATCCCTCTATCTCAACGTTATGTAAATTTTGATATTACTCTTGCACTTCCAACAGATGCAAGGAACCATTTAATTGATTTAAAAACAACAGATGAACCAGCTAAACTAATGTTTTCTGGCATTTGACTACTTCCTTTCTGCCAGTTGTTTACTGTAATGAAATGATAAGACAAAACCCATACATTCCTAAATTTAATAGTTTATTTCTAATTTATAAAGACATGACTTTAGTGGTTATTTATAGAAATCAGATAATGCAAATAGTAACTAATAGATTTGTATCTTTCTAGACATGTTCCCTACATCTTAAACATCACAAAAGTCTCTTGGAGATCACTTGTCCTTGGGCCCTATGAAGTCATGGTTCCTCTGTGTGCTTCATGTGACATCACAATCTAAGTGATCGGCAGACCATGCTACACCAGCCACCAAAGGCTGAGATGAAAACATGAGTGATAAGATGCTTCCTCTTCTTGCTTTCTTTCTAAAGGTGATAAACTGTCCTATTCTTAAAGTTTTCCTAAGGGTGGATATCTTTTTTTCTTCATTTTAATTTAAAACAGTTGTTTGTCTTTATTTTTAGAATAGACCGAGTGTGGAGCTCCATTGGCGCAATAGGTTAGTGCGTGGTACTTATACAGAATAGACCGAGTGTGGGGCTTTTAGGAGAATGACCTTATGCTTACATATAAATTCTGCATATTGATAAACATGAGTAGGTACTGAGGATTGAGTATATATGATGTATACAAAAGCAGTTTGGCTGTGAAAGTATCAAATATATTGAACATAAACTTTGAGATTTCCCATATTTACTTCTAAAAAATTTGTTTTGACTTTAGAAGAAAGTTGAAATACACATAATGCCCCAGTTCCCCACCCTAGGGTTTCAGGGGTCACCGGGAGGTGTGGCAGTCCGTAGACTGTTTAGGGTACAAGAGTCTGAGTTAGTGGATCTCATATTCTTACCATTTTTTTCCCCACCAGAGCAGTTCTGTTGTATGTAGTAAGTATCTGCACAATACTTCGTTTAAAGAGAGGGTTCTTCATACCAATTTGAATATCAGTAGTCTACAAAAATAGTACTTTGATGAAGTCTTATGTCATCAGAGGGCAGACCTCAGGGAACCATGAATCCAGAATAGAAGTAGGGAATAGGTGTTCCACGTTCTGTGAAATTTTATTTAGTATGTTTAGAAAGGAAAGCAAGAAAACAAGTATTGGAATTAAGATAGCAATATTCATGTATAGAAGAATATAGTGACACATGCAATATTGTTAATGATTATAGTTTAATAAGAAATATAAAAAAGTAAAATCATGCCACACCAGTCATTTAAGATAATCCAAGTTATGATAATTTCAATTTATCAAAAAAGGTTAAATCAAACTATAAACTTCATTTTATAATATAAATAATAAGCATATTTAATAGACTTAAGGTGCAAAATTATGATTTAAAAATCTGAAATCTTACAAAATTGTATCAAAATGTCAGATGATTAACCTTTATTTAATGTTTATTTATTTAGAACTCATTCATCATTTACTCTTTTAATATATTCCTCATTTAACTTTTCTAATATGTATTTACTGAAAATTGATGGAAATACAGAAAAGAAAAAGTTGTGATCCCTATCTTCGAAAAAATCCATCTATTGGGTGGGGCTGAAAAGAAAACTTACGAAACAAGTATCTTATAGAAAATGAGTTGGAGAAATAATGTATTGGACATTCTGAAAAGGAATGATGACTGAGGGCTGGCACGGCTGGGGCAAGCTTCATGGTGGAAGAGAGGCTTGGGCTGCTACTTGCATAAAGAACAGGATTTCGTAAATTGGGATGGAAAGTAAAGAGAGACTTCTGTGATCAAGGAATAAAGTGCAATTGTCTTTCACAAGAGTTTGAAGTTTTGCCAAGGGAGAATTGACTTAAGAAGTTTAGAGTAAAAGGACCTGATTTTTGAAGCCAGAGTTCTCAATCACCTTGAGGTGAAATTAGGATTACAATATGTATTCCCTTTAAGGGTGCCTATTGCAACCTCTAAAAGAGATGCTCCTACCCTCCTGTCTCAGGCTGCTTTGTCTGTTATGAGAGAATACCATAGACTGGGTGACTTATAGAACAGACATTTATTTCTCATAGTTGTGGAGGCTGGGAAGTCTGCAATCAAGGCACTAGCAGATTTGGTGTCTGGTGAGGAGCTGCTTCATGGTTCATAGATCACAGTTTGTTCACTATATCCTCACAAGGCAGAGGTGGGGGGCATGGGGAGCTCTATGGGGTTCTTCTTATAAGACAAGGAGTCTTATCTATGAGGGCTCCATCCCATGACCTGATCACTTCTCAATGGTTCACTTCCAAAAACCCATCAGGTTGAGGGTTAGGATTTCAACATTTGAATTTGGCGGGGAGAAAAACTTTCAGTCTATAGTATCTTACACTCTGAGATTCTGGTTTTTCCTTTTCTTTTTTGCCCAGGTGAGAATGTATGTATTGGTTGGTATGTGTTGCACATGTGAAGCTTATGGATTTGAGGATAAGGAGGCTACTGTAGGGAATAAGAAGTCAGAGCTTTTGAAGATCTGGGTGAAATGTACAAAGAAGAGAGTATTGGGTAGTGGTATGTTAGATTTGGTGGGAGAGAACTGAAGGTAAGGAAATGTTAAGTGTTGACTACAATTGCCTAAGAATTGAGGAGGCAGAAAAAATAAGAGTGAATATTTGATGGCAGGGAAAGTGGAAACCAGAAAAAAGCCAAGTGGACCAGGCACCTTATTAAGCATAACCACCTTTTTAAGTATTGTTTCTATTTTACAGAAAATAAAATCCGGAGATATTCAATACAAATCCAAGTAATAATATAGGATTTAAGTGAGCAAGTTGGGCTCTGAATTCAAGTCTGTTTGACCTTAAATTCTGCTTTAACATGTTACAATTTTAATTTTGGGTTTTTAAGAAACTAAAAAAAAAAAAGGGGCAGGTGGAATGGGGCTGGTTTTAGGGGTAAGATGAGTTTGTTTTTGAGGTTTGATATGCTGGTAGATTTTTCAGAAGCATCTAGAAAAGGGGCACCTGGGTGGCTCAGTCGTTAAGTGTCTGCCTTCGGCTCAGGTCATGATTCCAGGGTCTAGCGGCTTCCCCTCCTTGTGCTCTCTCTGTCAAATAAATAAATAAACTCTTTAAAAAAAAAGCAAAGAAAAGTAGCATTTGGCCTTAGAGAGTGGTGGGGCATTACATGCCAGATGAGAAGAGAGGCAGGACCAAGTTTTGACTAGCAATAATAATTCCAGGTTAGAATGAAATGGAATCAGGTACAGAAAAGTTAGGGAAAGAGGAGAAAGTTTTAAGGAGAAATAGGAAGTGTAGCATCACTAAAATAGGAAAAAACTCTTGTGTTGAGGGAAATTTTGTCAAAGCTTTTAAATACTGCAGATGTCAAAGAAATGGAGAAAGAGTTGGGGTCAGTGGTTTCAAAAGACGATTTACACAGGGGCCAGTGTGTAATGAATTAACAACCAAGATGGAGACATTAGGGAAAGAGATCATCTACTAAAGTCTGTAGACCTTTCTTTTGAAATCTTAAAAAAAAAAAATAAGAATGTGAGTGAAATTAGTGCATGGAGTCTAGAAGGAGGAACAAAGTCTAGAGAAGGTTTTTTGATAGGGCAAACTGGGTATCTTTATAACTTGATAAGGAAAGAGCCAGATGAAAGGGTAGAAGATTGAAATGCAAGTGAAGAAGGGAAAATGAATTTTTCTTAAAAAACAAAATACAAAAAAACCCAAGTTTTTAATTGGAATAATAAATAACACCTATAATCAACCACTAAAAAGTTATATAGAATAAGTTAAAGGCCATTCTTAAGCACTCCAATCTACAAACCCCTCTCCTACTGCATCTTCCCTGTTAACAGGTTAGTACAAATGTTTTCCAACCTTTTCCTTTATTTAAGTGAGCATTCTCCCACCCCTTTGCATATGTACCCAGATAATCTTTTAAAGAAATAAGGTAAAACGATTTCATATCCCTTCTTTCAGAATATCAATTATGTAGATTTTTCTCGGTCAATACACATACTCATCAAATACATTTTATGCTTTTTAACATAATGTTCTTTGGTTTGGCTAGATCACAATTTATATAGAAATTCCTTCATTTATGAACCCTTCTTGGTACCTTCATTCTAAAAAGGGAACTGGTGGGTGTGTTGGGCTGAATGATAGCCCCTGAAGGTAATCTTCACTCTAATCTCTGGAACCTATGAATGTTACCTTACATGGCAAAAGTGCTTTGCAGATATGACTATCGACTTACTCCAGTATAAATGGATATTGAAGTTAGGAGATTATCCTGGATTATCTCAGTGGAACCTAAATATAATCACAAATGTCCTTACAAGAGGAAGGGACAGGGATAGTTTACTATGGAAGAAGTGCATGTGACACCTGAAGCAGAGAGAAGCAGTGTCAGGGAGACAGAAGATGTTATGCCACTGGCTTTGAAGGGGGAAGAAGGAGCTACCAGCCCAAGGAAAAAGATTTTCCCCTGGAGCCTCCAGAAGAAACCAATCTTGCTGACACCTTGATTATGCCCCCATAAGACTCATTTCAAATTTGTGGCCTCAGAACTATAAAAAGTACATTTTTATTGGTTTAAGCCGCCAAATTTGTCCTAATGTGGTATGGCCTCATCTGAACTTAGTAACATCTACAAAGACCTTATTTACAAATAAGGCCACATAAATAAGTACTGAAGGTTAGACATTGAACATACCTTTTTGAGGGACACAATTCAACCCACACACCTGTTTAAAAAAAAAAAAGGTAAATTGGTTTTAAGTTTGGTTTCTGGGAACTTGCCAGAAATTAAGTGAAGCTGGAATTTTTATTGCCTCACTCAATTACAATATTCTTGCTGGATTTGGGATTTCAGGAAATCCCAGAGGAAAACAGGGAGGGAGGATGGGTGGATATTTAGAGGACAATGAGTTTGTTATGGAGCACAGAGCATCTTAAAATACATACATATAGCATATCATTTTCATAAAGTTAACAAAACTAAATATATTTTTGCACACACAGATCTAGAATGTGAGTGTGTTTGACCTATATTTGAAGACCCTCTAAAGAAAAGCAGCAAAGTGGTGGGAAGACAGAAGGAGCACATAGTGTGGTAGGTTCACGTGTGTTCATTATTAGCCTACATTGTTTAAAATCTTTTCTATGTATTAAAATGTAATAAAACAGCATATGCATTATGCTTAAATTGTGCCTCTATAACAACGTTTTTTAAAATAGCATGGAGACGGTAGGAAATATAGTTTGAGAACGGTACTCATATACTAAGCCAGAAATCAATACTGAAGAGCGGCACCACCTGCTTCATTAAGGTAATTCTTCCAGGTGTAACTTGGAAAAGCTGACAGATGACACGGCACTGGGTAAATTCACGCTGATTATAAAACCATGAGTAAAAGAACTTGTGCTTCCATGAAAGCCAAGCACCAACACTTCAGGAGGCGCACAGCGCCCGCAAAAGCATTCCCAGAACCATCGTTACCACCGTGCTACACCACGCTCCCGGCTAAAATCTTGTTGGAAACGCACTGTGCGCGCAGACACTCGCCCCATTCCAAAATGACGGCTGCGGCGTCCACAATACACGGACTGCGCAAGTCCGGAAGTCACGCAACCTCATAAGGCAGCGCGCCCTTACCCGTGGGGAGTTTCCGCCATTTTTGAAAATCGAGAAGGTCTGGGGCCAAGTGTAGTTACTGCTGCGATGGCAGCCTTTGCTGTGGAACCCCAGGCGCCCACGTTGGGTGAGTGAAAAACTGTTTTTCTCGCTGGTGGCTGAGATCCACGCTGTAGATCTGGGAGCAAGCAAGACTAAAAGCCAGTAGTCATCAGCCTCTTTGCCAGTTTCAGTCGCGGTGACGAGCGCCTAGTTCACCCCCAAGTTTCTAGTTGTCCCTTTGCTCAGGGCGTCGCCACGCTGCAGGCAGCGAGGCGGCTCCGGGAAGCTGCGGGCTCTGCGTAGGGTGTGGAAATGACTGTCGAGTGGTTACTACGCCGTTTTGTTACCCCCACACGCGGGTCGCGCTCGACCTGCCCATACCTGAGTCCCTCCGGGTGCTGGGGACGCGATGCTGGCTTCCCAGATCCGGGGAGGCTTCGGTCGGAAGGAACTGACCGGCGTACACGTGGGTGGGCGGTGCCCTGGAATGTGGTTACAGTTTACCGTTCTTTGGTCACCTGGGCTTTTAGTTCCTGTTTGATTCCTTCCTTGTCCTGGGCCTTGTAAAAGCAATCTGTTATTAATAGAAACTTGAATCGTGCGACATTTAACCCGTTGATGATAGCTGTGGAGATACTGGCTAGTATCTCCACAGTTCGTACCATTTTCCCGCCTTTATCTTGGGGAAGTGACTTTGTAGGAGGTCTTTTCCTCTAATCGGTCACGGAATGAAATTTTAAAAAACTTCGCATTGTTAACGGAGAGCCTTGCTGAAAGTGTTGGGGTGAAAAAAAAAAAAAACCGGGATGTTTTGATGAGCGGGATGTCGATTTCCTTTTTCTTTGCTGACTCTTGGCACTTGTGGGAACCGTCAACATTTTTAGAGAAGAATATTGTCTGCTATCGTAGAGACGCATTTGAAAATTAGGCTACAACATTCTGAGCTTGGAAAAGAGAACAAGCGCGGTATATATGTTTGTAGAATGAGTGTTTTGTTTTTGTTTTTTAAGGTTTGAAGGATATTTAGTGCTTGTCATGCATTGTGCAAAATGTCTCTTGAGACTGGAATAACTTGAACTGTTGTAGTATTAGTCATAAAAAACTAAATGCATAATGTCGGCGCAGACGCCCTGCTAACTTTAAAGTTATGTACAGATGTTGGTCTAGGTATTTATGTTTTGTGTTATTTTTAGAGAACGGGAGATCATTCATTTCCAGTTACGAAGTTTTCTACTCAACAAAACATTTTGGAGTGCATAGTTCTTGGGGCTGCAAATGTGAATAAACTTGTCCATGTTTATTGCCTGGTTAGAAATCTGACATTTGCTGGTTTTAATTGTTCAAGTCCACATACTGCAGGTATTGCAGGTGAAGAATAATTTTTCCAGCTCCTAATGTTATAATTAAGGGTTACTTCAGCAAACAGTGCTACCTTAGTTAGACCTAGGGCTTATCATTTTAGATGTACAGACCATGAAATGGAATTTAAGACTTGCAGGATCCATTGTTCTAATTCTCCAAGTGAAATTTAGACTGAGGGGTGGTTATTAACAGGGGATTATGACCTTCTCCTCACTCGGGTGTTTTCTAAGTGTATCACAGTATATATATCAGAACTTCTCTTGACTTAATTCTTCTTAAAATTGCCCTATATTTTTTTTTCTTTCGGGCGATGGGAGAATGAGGTAGTTGGTGGTACCTAGAACTTTGTATTTACTACTATAGATTTCTAAAGATCTGTTCAGAATATGCTTTTGTTTAGACTTTTGGTGTTTATGTTCTTTGGAAATATGTAATAGTAACATAGTAACATAGCACTTTAAAATAATTACAATGTAGTTACAGTTCTTCACAACTTATTTCATAATTTGCTTTATTTTTTCATGAACTACTTTGCCTTTTTCCTCTTTTATATACTTGCATTGGCATTGTTAACATCTAGGGCTACATCATGAGGAAGGATAAATAATTGCATTTGGATAGCAAGAAACAAATTTTTGAGGCTGCTTAGAAATCAAGGAATAGTTAACCATTGTAATAAATAATACACCAAATGTTTGACCTTTCTGAGTGACATGAATCACATTCAGGCTTGTCACACAGTTGAAAACTTAAGTTTTCATAGGCAAAAATTGCAAACTCTGCATTTACATTTTAGTCACTTAGTTTTTGCTATTCTAAGATACTCTTAGAATAATAATGATGACTAATGTTGAGCACTTACTGAATATTAGGTACTGGGTCAAGTGCTGTATTTGCTCTAATTCTAAACAAAGCTCTGTGACTGAGTGCTAAACTGCCATTTTTGCCAAGAGACTTGAATCCAGGTCTCTGACTCCAGGACCCATGTTTTCCTTACTGTGCTATTTTACTCTATTAGAGTAGGTTATAGCCTCCTTATCTTCATGGTGAGAATAATAATACCTACCCTCTAAATTGTGAAATTAATTTTGAATTGATGATTGTGAAATATCAGCTCTCTTTAAATTGGTTTTATGTTGGGGAGACTTTTGTTGATTATTCTTAACTTTAAAATTATTTTAAAGAATGATCCAAAAAGTAAACTTTCCAAAGTTTTCAATGTTTCTTGGTTGGGATGCTAGTCATTACTATTATTTCATATGTGCTATAATGTGTGCATGCTTTTACTTTTATTACAAAAATGATTTACAGTTTTTGTTTGTTGGAAGAAAAAAATGGGACATATAGCAAACTAAACCCATTGTGTTTGATTTGCTAAGAGTCTGTGTAAGTAACTAGTGCACCCTGCTCTTGTTTTTGGTGGTTGCATGGAAGAAGCTGTCCCAGAAGTGGAAAGAAGTTATTCTGTATGTAGTAAGAATTTTTTTAAGATAATCCAAAATTTTTCCATTTAAAAATAACTTGATTCTTAAACCTGTGAAATAATGTAAACAAGAAAAACTGACAAATATTGTTAATAAAAATACTTTTACATTTTTATAGGAATAATTTTTATTAGTTTTTAAAATAATAAATCCAACTATGGTTCTGTAATATGTAAGGTTTGATTAAATTCTCAAAATTATTTATGCCGGATTCTTGCATCTTTTTGTTAGATAATGTAACTTTAAGGTCCTTTATTTTATTTTTTTCTTCATTTAGGATCTGAACCAATGATGCTAGGTTCACCAACATCTCCAAAGCCAGGGGTTAATGCCCAGTTCTTACCTGGATTTTTAATGGGGGATTTGCCAGCTCCAGTAACTCCACAACCTCGATCAATCAGTGGCCCTTCAGTAGGAGTAATGGAAATGAGATCACCTTTACTTGCAGGTAGGTAAATTGCTTAAAATGATTTTATAGTACTATTAATACATGTATTAGAATTTTAAAAAGAGTAATGATACAACATTCAATCTTATTAACACATTTATTAATTAAAAAGATTAAACAATGTCTCTATTTTAAATTTTTAGATTGTTGGATTAGAGGTATAAGTAGTATAAGCTACTGTAATTCCAGGAACCACTCATTAAAACTATGTGTATTACATTTCATCCAATTTAAGATGCCCTTGAATGTAAAACTCACTATTATTTAAAGTACCACTAAGAAAAGCACCAAATAGGATACAATGCCAAGATACCATTTTTTGTAAATTATCCATATCAAAGATGTTAAAGTATAGAGGGCTGGGGAAGAAATATGGTCATTTAACTTTAACTGAATAATTTAATGCATTTAAATGATTTATCTTAAATACGATAATAGCAAATATTTTGTCAAAAGAACTGTAATTTGTTTTTTGTATTGCAGGATAATCAGCATATTAGTTTGCTGTATTAGTTTCATGGTACAATATATTGAATTGACAGTTCTACGTATTAGTGCGCACAGCTAGGGTAGTCACCATCTGTCCACCATACAACGTTATTACAATATTATTGACTATATTCCTTATGCTGTATTTTTCATCTCTGTGGCTTGCTTATTTTATAACTGGAAGTTTGTTCCTCTTAATCCCTTTTATTTTGCCCATCCTCTCACTCACCTTCCCTCCGGCAACCACCAGTTGTTTGTATTCAAGAGTCTGGTTTGTTTTATTTGTTTGGTTGTTTTATTTTAGCTTCCATGTATATGTGAAAGCATGGTATTTCTCTTTCTCTAACTTATTTCACTTAGCACAGTACCCTCTAGGACCTTGAGAGATAAATGGATAAAGAAGATGTGGTATATGTACACAATGGAATATTACTCAGCTATAAAAAAAGAATGAGACGTTGCCATTTGTGACAATAAGAAGTGTAATTTGTAATTTGTAGATATGAATTCTATGTCTAGTCATAAGATTCTTACCTTATTTAGTTAAAGGATTTATTCTACAAGCTATGGGGAAGTTCTTTACACAGAATTTGCAATTATTAGCACAAAATATTATTACCAAAATGCAGCATGTATCTTACATAACTCCTTTTAGCAAAGAAAGAATTTAAAAGATAACTGAAGTTTTGACTATGAGTAGTGAGAATTAGCTACAGAAATGGTTGAATTCCAAATGTGAGCCAAGATCCTTTTAATGGATGTTTAAATGGATGTCTTACTTTGATTGTCCTTCAGATATTGTGTGGTTTAAAGTGGCTTATTATTATTTTAAGATTGATTAGGTAAATTATATTTGAAGTAATTGACTTAACCTTTTTCTGGGTAGGTTTTTGTTTTTTACACTGTTGGCCCTCAAACAATGCAGGGGTTAGGAAAACTGACCCCCTGAACACTTGAAAAATCTCGGATAATTTTGACTCCTCCAAAACTTAACTACTAATAGCCTACTATTGGCTGGAAGCCTTTCCAATAACATAAATAGCCGATTAACACATATTTTGTGTGTTATATGTATTATAAACTATCCATCCAATCAAGTAAGCTAAAGAAAAGAAAAGCATATTAGGAAAATCATAAGGAAGATGGGGTGCCTGTGTGGCTCAGTCAGTTGGCTGTCTGACTCTTGATTTTCGCTCAGGTCATGATCTCACAATTCTGGAATTAAACCCCTTGTTGGGGTGTATGCTGAGTGGGGAGTCTGCTTGAGGATTCTCTCTCCCTCTCCGTTTGCCCCTCCCCCGTGCTTACACACTTTTTCCCTTTCTATCTCTAAAATAAATAAGTCTTTTAAAAAAAACCATAAGGGAAAAAAAAAAAAACCATAAGGAAGAGAAAATACATTCGCAGTATTATACTATAAAAAAATCTGTGTATAGGTGGACCTGTACAGTTCAAACTTATGTTATTCAAGGGCCAAATGTATATTTTAAATGTATTTTGGGGGCACCTGGGTGGCTTAGTCGGCTAAGCGTCTGCCTTCTGCTTAAGTCATGATCTCAGTGTTCTGGAATCAAGCCCTGCATCGGGCTTCTTGCTCAGCAGGAAACCTGCTTCTCCCTCTCCCATTCTCCTGCTTGTGTTCCCTTTCTCACTGTGTTTCTTTCTGTCAAATAAAATAAATAATATCTTAAAAAAATGTATTTTTATTGTAGCTACTATATATTGAGTACTTATGAGCCAGGCAGTATGCCAAGCATTTTATGTTACTTTCATTCTTTTTGTCAATCTTAAAGGATAGGTAGTAGTATCCCTGATTTTCAAAATAGGAAACTGAGGCAAATGCAATAAAGAACTTGCTTAAGCCTATTTGTTAGTAAGTGACAGAGCAGGATGTTAAAACCTAGGTCAGACTTGTTTTATAGCCTCTACTCTAAATAACTTATACTATACTATTTAAGCTCAGACATTAAGTCATGACAGAATCTGGATTGTTTCACTGTTTTGCCTTGCTGATTCTCTGACTTACAAAGACATCTTTATGTCTCCCAAAGTTGATCCTTTTCCTACATATTTATTATGTACTTAAATATACTTCTATTGTGAGAAACATGAATGGGATCTATTTAATTTTGGCAGTCAAATTCCACATTAGGGCATTATAAATATTCAAGTGTATACGAGCTGGAACTGTTTACCTGCTTTCAAGTGAGAAATAAGATCAAGTTTTATGTTGAAATGTTAAGGATTTTGTAGAGTAAGCGAAAGCTGTATATATTAAGATTTTTTTTTTCTGAAACCTTTTATTCATGTGCAGTTTTTCAGTCACTAGCATTGGCATAATTGGGACCTTGTTAGAAATTCATAATCTCAGGCTGCACTTCACGTGTTTTGAATCAGAATCTGAATTTTAATAGGATTCCCAGGTGATTCTAAGTGTATTAAAGTTTGAGAAGCCCTATGAAACCAGAGTTCAAGTCAATATTTTTAAAATATAAATGAAAAAGAATCTTACCAGAAAGGTGGAAGGTTTTTTCTCACTTGAGGTTTGTGTTGTTTTTTTTTTTTGTACATTGTAGGTGGGTCACCACCACAACCAGTTGTACCAGCTCATAAAGATAAAAGTGGAGCTCCACCAGTTAGAAGTATCTATGATGATATTTCCAGCCCAGGACTTGGATCAACACCTTTAACTTCAAGAAGACAGGTGACAAACATACCCCTGTTTATGATCCATAATAATTTGATGTTTTTGTGTGGATGCACGGTGAGGATCAGTAATTTAAAATGTTTTTCTGAGGTCTGCTTTAGTGTAACTGTGTGGCAGAGAATAAGCATTAAGGACATTTATCAGGGAATCTACTTAAATTGTGTTTACTGTGAAATATACTTAAAAATATAATGGAACACCAGATTATTTTCTCATATCAGTAATTCTGTAGTTCTGATCTTACAGGTTCTGATCTTACTATTTTAGTTGATCCTTAAGGTGAATTTGTGAAGTAGCTATTAATGAGGTTCATTTAATCATTGAGGAAACTAGGACATAGAAAGCTTAAGTAATTTGTCAGCTACTCTAGTGGAGCCAGGCTTTAAACCCAGGCAGTCTTCAGTCTAGAGCCAGTGTTGGAACAGCCATGCTGTGCTAACATACTGTGATTAACTCTTGATTGTTAGTTGAAAGGTAGTATGGATTTTTCTTTTAAGTATGAATTTTAGTGGCGTGTGTAGTCTCAAGTGTTCTTTCACTATTGTGCTTAGCAGGACTTAAAACAGTGTGTCAGTTAAACTGATAAATTATTTGAATAAAGACATTTCTGCTGTTTGGTTTGAAGAAATGTTTTGTCTTTTCCTAAACCAAATATAGCATAGTTACTGGAAGGTTTAAGAACGGTAGGAAACATCTTTCAGTACATTTTGACTATTTATAGGCTTGCTATGCCTAGCATACTAGGCCTACTTGTTAAGCAAAGCAAAATTAATTCATTGTGTTAAACACATTACCTTCTCTTTACAACACTTTTAAAACTGCTCTGCTGTCCCAACACAGTAGCCACTGGCCAAGTGTGGCTGTTAACACTTAAAATGTGGCCAGTCCTGTACTTAATTGAGATATACTTAAGTGTAAAATACACACCATTTTGAAGACTTAGAAAGAATGAACTACTTCACTTACTTTTTAATGTTAATTACATATTGAAAGTGATAATAATTTGGACGTACTAGATTAAATAAATTGTATTGTTTTTACTTAGTGTGTACTATAATATTTAAAATTACTTATATTGCTTGTGTTATATTTGGGCAGTGGTATTCTAACTAAATCAGAATATTCTGGCCTGGGATAGTTTTCTAAAGGTTGTCAAGTAAATCTGATGTTTAGTTTGATAAGAGAACCACTGGCTTATAAATTCATGCTGGTTTTCATTACTTCTTTGATGACCAATGAAAACAAAGGTAGTTTACAGTTATTGCTATGTTCAAAATATTTAAAAGCTTGTGCCATAATTTGTAGAGAATGTGTTTGACTTAAAGGTTGGTAGGAATATCATTATTAAAGCCCAAATTAGTTTTGCCCCCCCCCCCCCCCCCCCCCCCCCGCCGCGGCTTTGCTCAGCCTCTTTCTAATCATGAAATAAACTGGCATTAAGAATTGAACAATAATATAGTTTGTATCTCTTAACATTATTTCAACATTTGGTTCTGGTTGTTAGATAATAGCCAGATTTTAGATTTCCTTCGTTTAGTCAGTTTTCTACAAAAGAGTCTATATTTGTATATTTACTTCTAGAGAAAGAGCCTCTTCTTAGTCTTGATTAGATATTATTGTCTTTGTTTATAGAAGGACTTTTAATTGTTTAATTTTTAATTTTCTCACCTTCAGAGGAATTAGTATTGATAGTTTTCCTGCTTTGTTACTTTCTACTAGTATAGACAGAGATATGTTGTCTTTATTATATGGACTGATTTGAATCTATATTACCTCATGGTTTTTAAATGTCTGTTTAAAAATAAGATTCTGCCCTCTTTCTGTTTTTCTGTATGAGCTTGGTGATTTGAAGATTCACCATGCTCTCAGTTATTTCAAATACTATACCTTAGGAACTAAAAACAAATAGCAAAGTTACTTTCTACTAAAAGTAGTGTCTTTATCTGATGTAGCTTATTTTAAGCAAAGAATGTGCTAAAGGATCTAGCATATTTTAGATTAATACTGGTCAACTTAAAAAGGAAAAAAGTTGGAATACTCTTAGATTGTGAACTAATTAGAGGCATCTATAGTACTTGATAGATTTGCCGTTGTTTGTTGAATGAGACCTTTCAGCAATTACTGTGTTATGGTTATGTTTAGAACTTTGTGCTTTTACTTTAACACTTCATTCTGTTTTCATGTAGCCAAATATTTCAGTAATGCAGAGTCCTCTTGTTGGAGTTATGACAACTACTTCTACTCCTGGAACAGGTAAATAATGCTGTTTAACATCAAAGACTCTTCTCTTTGAGATAATAGAAGACTTTGTTGATAATTGCCAAAATTTTTTCTTTTATATTTCAAGTTAGGAGACTTTCTCAAATGTTAGTAACTTCATTCAGAGGGAAATACTTTGTATATTGGGTTTTTTAAAATTCTTTTTCTGAATTTATAGGTAGGATATGATATTCTCAAAATATTAAGAGAGTTTTTAGAAAAGTACATTTTTTTTTTAAGATTTTTATTTATTTAGAGAGAGTGCACACAAGAGTAGGGGAAGAAACAGTGGGAGAGGGAGAGAGAGAATCTCAAGTAGACTGCATGCATGGAACTTATTGTGGAGCTTGATTCCATGACCCTGAGATCATGACCTGAGCTGAAATCAAGAGTCAGCCACCCAGGTGCCCCCCCACCCCAAATACATACTTAATAGTGTCTCCTGTATTACTAAAAGCTGTAATTTAGGAAAGAGATGTTGCAATTGGGAAGAAAAGGAATACAGAGACTGAGGAATAAAGGTGTTTTGAAAGCTGTTAATGCATACCTCTAAATCTAAATGTCATTAACTGCAAACAGCTACTGATTATATGTAGCTTTTCTTTAAGATTAATGCTATTTTTATCACCATCAACATCATTAGCACACCCTTCTTACATATTCATAGAATCTGTCAGATGTTCACTCAGCAAGTATATGAATATATACATTCATGGGACCAGGAAAACTGAACAAAATAGATAACCCTTGCCTTTGGAGCTTGCATTTATTTAGATAATTTACATGTATAGATAAAATGGATTGTAAAGTTTGTTAGAAGGTGATGCATTTTATGGGGGAAAATTAAGCAGAAAAAGGGGTGTCAGAGCTTATAGACTTAAATAAGGTAGTATATTAGTTTTGCTGCCATAACAAATTATTACAAACTTAAAAGTGACTTAAACAATAGTTCTAGAGGTGAGAAGTCTGAAATGGGTCTCAGTGGGCTGAAATCAAGGCATCGGCAGGGCTGTATTTAGTTTATGGAGACTCTGGGGGACAATCTGTTCTTTTTTACCTTTTCCATCTTCTAGAGGTTACCCATATTATTTCTTTGCTTATGATTCCCTTCTACTTCTTCAAAGCTAGCAAAACTTTGCATGTCTCTGGTCATTCCTCTGCTCTCACCCTTCTTTTAAATACCTTTATGAGTACATTGGACCCTTCTGGATAATCCAGATAATCTCCTTATTTTAATAAGGTCAGCTAATTAGCGGCCTTAATTCCATCTGCAATCTTAATTCCCCTTTGCCCGTGTAACATTGCTTATTCCCAGGTTCCAGGGATAAGAACAGGGACATCTTTGGAGGCTATTACTCTGCTTCCTGTTGAAAGGTAGAGGAAAAGTAACATTTGCTCAGAAACCTGAACTAAGTAAGGGAGGTAGGGACAATGTTCTAGAAAGAGGAGATAGCAGGTATAGAGGCACTGAGGTGGGTGTGTGTCTGGAGTGTTCAAGGAGGCTAGTGTGAAATGGAGTGAAGGGTCGAGTAGTAAGAAATGAGATCAGGAAGATAATGGGGGACCCATAGTACAGGGCCTTGTATGTCATGTATCAACTCACCTTTACCCAGGAAAGGTGGAAAACAAATAGGATGAAACTGCTGCCGTAGTGATTACAGACTTTGGAGTGAGAGGCAGGGTAGAAGCAAGGAGACCGGGTAAGAAGCTATTATTGCATTACTCCAAATGAGGGACAAAGCAAGGTGGGAGAGGAGAAGAAAAGGAACAACAGTAAAGATGGAACAGAAGAAACAATAGCATGATGGTAGATCTAAAATAAACCAAATCTACAGTTGCTAAAAAGCAAAATGTACTGAACACTCCAGCAAAAGGGAAATGTCATCAGAATGGATAACAAAAGCAATATCCAGTGACAAGTTAGATCTTTTTATCTTCTAAGTTCAGGTTTTTTCCAGCAGTCTAAATCTTCATTGGTGGCAGTGTCCTTATAGTTACTTGTCGGTAGATTTCTACTATCAGTTTGATTAAAGCTGTGTAGGCTTTTTCTGTTAAGTACCTCAGATTTCTTCTAGGATCCACCCACTGACTGGTTTCAAAGCCACTTCCATGTTTTTAGGCATTTGTTATAGCAGCACCCCCCCTTGTATCAGACTCTCTGTTAGTTTTATTTTGCTGCTTTATCATGGATTTAGTAGCTTAAATCAATACAAACTTACTATTTTTTTAAGATTTATTTTTAAGTAATCTCTGTACCCCATGTGGGTCTCAAACCTAAAACTGTGACATCAAGAGTCTCATGCTCTCCCAACTGAGCCACCCAGGTGCTCCCCTTCCCCTCCTTTTTTGAGATTTTAAAACAATACAAATTTATTATCTTACAGTTTCTGTAAGTCAGATGTCTGAGCACAGATTGTTTCTTTGCTTTAGAACTCGGGTGTAAGTAGAGCTGTGTTCTCTTCTTGATGTTCTGGGAATGAATGCTCTTCCACACTCATTCAGGTTGGCTAAATTTACTTCCATGTGAAAGTAGGACTGAGGTCCCTGTTTTTTCTCCTAGCTGTTGCTGTTGCTTGGAGGTATTTCTCAGCTTCTAGAGGCTGCCATTATTCTTTGGCCTGTGGCTCCCTTTCCATCTTCAAAGACAGCTGTGGCAGATCAAGATCTTTTTTATATTTCAGTCTCTCTGACCTCACTCTTAGGTTGTATCTCTAACTTTTCTGTCATTGGCTGCTATTAAGGGTTCTTTTGATTACCCTGGGCCCACTGGGATAGTCCAAGGTAATTCCTTACTTTAAGATATAACTAATTAATAACCTTCATTCTATCTACAAGGACCCTTCTTGGTAGTACCTGAATTAGTGTTTGAATTACCAGTGGAACCAGGGGACAGAAACTTTGAGGGGATATCTTTAGATTTCTCTCTGCCACCTATATCATAGTGAAAATCTTCAGTTACATACGTGAGGTGGAATGTTCTGGGGAATTAGTCCAGGTTTTAGCAGTTGTAATCTGGTCATACAAATAGGTAGATGACAGTGCTGTTACCTGACTACTTGCTACAGTAGTGACTATTCAGCTATTTAACTGAGTCAACAAATGATCCCAGGGACATTGAAAATGCAAAAACATAAATGTTAAGTAATGTATGTTATGTTTTAAAGGATCTCTTCGTTGTTTGAAGAGCATACATTATAATATTGTTGTCAAGTGGAAGAGGACATGATTAAAGTTAATTAAACATCCTTTGGTTATCTTATTTTTTCTAATAGTGTAACTTCTATGAGATTCTTATACTTTTAGAAATTATATGTGAAAATAAAAGAACCACAGTAGGAAAATATATGTATCATAAATTGGCCACTGGGAGCCACTGCTGCTTCTACTTTGAGGTTGAAGAGTTTATAGAAAGTCTTAAGGGGCGTAAGTGAAAAAGAATATTTTTTGAAAAGATATGATGGGCATGAGGATCTATCATATATTGTCAGTAGTTAGCAAGAATTGGGAAAAGGAGTTAAGAAAATTGAAGGGAAAACAGACTTTTTAGAGATTTTTTTTTTTTTTTTTTTTTTTTTACAAGCTCCTACAGTGTTAACCAAATGAAAATTTCTTATGTAATTTGTAAATTTTAACTTTCTGAGATTGGCAGCTTTTATAAAGAGATGTCATGGGATTTAATGACGTGACTTATTTTATGCTTAGGTGTTTGTCCAGTAAAGAGTTTGTTTTAATTTTGTAGCTGATGTTAAAATCTTTTTAAAAATCTTATTTCTGTTGCAGGGAAGCCTTGGTCATATGACAGAGTGGTAACTCTAGATTAGAGAATCAGAAACTCTTTTCAACCATGGCCTGTTTGCCCTATTTCCCCTTCCTCTCCCCTCAGTTTTCTTCTGCTACTATTTAAGTATTCCTTTGCTTTTTACACTCTTTTAAATTTTTCTTAATTTTTTTGAGAAATTCTTTCCTGTATTTATCAGTTGTCTTCTCAGATGGTATACCAATTTTATCTACTGAATTAGAGTCCTTATTTTAGCACATTGTTAACAGATTAAGTGTGATATTCAGATGATAGCTCTTTCTGACTGGTTTTGTTGATGCTAGGAGCTCAGAGTTCTGCTAGTGTTCTCAGAAAGGAAGGAAGAGAACTAATTTATCTGTGAGGGACCTTTTCACGACAATTCTTTTTCTGATCTAGGTTGGAGACTCATTGTATGTACTCTTGTACAGCTCCTTCTGCTTAGCTCCTGTCTTTCTGCATTACTAGTTTATGAACTCCTTCAGGACAGATATTCCTTCTGTTTTTTTCATTATGTACACATCACAGAGCTGGTTATAAAGGGACCTCAGTAAGTATTTGTTAACTGAATAGATTGATGAATGTAAGTTGTAGTCAGTTGAGTAGTGGCTGCGAAATGAAATGTCCATGTCCTAATCCCCAGAACCTCTGTGGTTAAAACAAATGGTTAAAGTCTTGAGAGGAGGAACTCCCAAGGAAAGCTGGGGAGTTAAGGAGAGAGAAGAGTGGGGAGAATGTAATCCTAGTAATTTCCTAGGTAGTCCCTAAGTCCAGTTACTAGTGTCCTGAACGGGACAGAGATTTGATACAGACCTGAGAGACAGAGAATAAGGTAATGTGAAAATGGCAAAGATAAGAGTGTTGTCAGAACAAGCCAGTGAACAACAAAACATGCCAGCAGTAGTAACCAGAAGCTAGGAGAGGCAAGCAATGGGTTTTCTCTAAATTTCTTTGGCATACATTTGACCCTGCTGCAAATTTGTTCTGTCTTGGACTTCTGGCTTTCAGAACTGTGAGAGAATAAATTTCTGTTGTCTTAAGTCACGCAGTATGTGGTAATTTGTTATAGGAGACACAGGAAACCAATATATATGTATATAATGTTTGGAGGCAGTGACATCCCAATACCAAAAGGAGGATTGGAATATCTCTGTGCAACTTGGCTTGACATAGTTTTTAAAAATATAATTAGGGGTGCCTGGGTGGTTCAGTCAGTTAAGCGTCTGCCTTCAGCTCAGGTCATGATCCCACAAACCTGGGGTCAAGCCCCATGTCAGGCTCCCTGCTTAGCGGGGAGCCTATTTCTCCCTCTCCCTCTGTTGTTCTCTCTGCTGTTCTCACTCTCTCTGTCAAATAAATAAAAAAATAAAAATTGTAAAAAAAAATATATATATATGTAAGATTACTGTTTATTCTAATTTTTTATATATATATACATATATATATAAAAAATTAGAATAAACAGTAATCTTATTCCAGAGTACATTAATTTCAGATGCTACTGAAACAAATTATCGCAGATTTTTGGCTTAAAACAACTCAGATTTATTATACTAAAATTCTGGAGGTCAGAAGTTCAAAAATGTTTTTTCGGTATGCTAACATCAGGGCATTGGTTTTTTTTTTTTTTTTTTTTTTTTTTAAGATTTCATTTATTTATTTGCAAGAGAGAGAGAGAGAATGAGAAGGGGGAGGGTCAGAGGGAGAAGCAGAGCAGAGCAGGGAGTGGGATATGGGACTTGATCCTGGGACTCCCGGATCATGACTCGATCCAAAGGCAGTGGCTTAACCAACTGAGCCTCCCAGGCGCCCTGGTAGGTTCTTTTTCTTTCCTGTATTTTTTTCTGGAGGTTCTTGGGGTGAATCTCTTTTCTCTTTTCCAGCTCCTAGAGTTGTCCATATTACTTGGGGCAGAGTTCCCTACCATCTTTGAAGCCTATACTAGCCAGTTGGACCTTTTTTATATCACTCTTGGATATCACTATGGACCTACTAGGTTAATCTAGGATAATCTTCTCATTTAAGATCAGGTGATAAGCAGTCTTTTTTTATAATTTTTAAATTTTAATTAACATACAATGTATTATTAGCCCCAGGGGTACAGGTCTGTGAATTGCCAGAGCAGTCTTAATGCTACATCCCTTATTTCTTTTTACCATGTAATGTAATATACTCACAGTTACTGGATATTAGGGTGTGAGCATCTCTGGGAGACTGTTTTCTGCCTACCATATTGACTTTCAAAAAATTACTCACCAAAATTTATTTACTTTCATGCCAGACTAAATAGTACCATTGGGTGGCGTTTAGTTGTGGTGCAGATGATATTTTATATTTTAGTCAAAACAATTTAAAAGCAAATAGTTTTTAAAAATCAAACAGTACTTAAATACTTACAATAAGGTGCAGCATTCTTTATTCCTCCAGAACCATCCAGTCCAGATCTTTGAGCTATTCTTTAGGAATTTACCTCCATTTATCTAAATGAGAGGTATTAGTTTCCTGTTGGTGCTTAAAACAAATTACCACTAATTTAGTGTCTTAAAATAACTCAGATTTATTCTCTTTTAGTTCTAGAAGTTAGAAATCCAGAATCACTGGCTCAAGTCAAAGTGTTGATAGGACCAGTTTCTTCCAGAGGTTCTGGGGAGAATTCATTTTTTTTTTTCTTCCTTCCAGCTTCTAGCAGTTACCTGTATTCTTTGGTTTGTGGCACCTTTTATCTTCAAGTGTATCTCTCCAGTCTGTTTCTATCATCACCTCTCTATAGTTAAAATCTCTCTCTCTTTCCTTTAGTAAGGGCACTAATGAATATATTGGGGACCCAAGTCATCTAAATGATCTTGGATAATCTTCCCATTTCAAGATTGTTAATCACATCTTCACAGTTCCTTTTGCCATATAAGGTCAATATTCACAGGTTCCAAGTATTAGGATGTAGTCATGTTGGAGGTCCATTACTCAATCAACCATGTATGATTATGTTGCTAATTGATTTTCAGTTTCCAGTATTGGTGTATTTATTTTAAGGTAATTGGAGATAATCTGTCTTCTTTCTCACACATTACTGAATATAGTTATATCAGACTTTATTCCTTTGTCAGTGTTTGTGATTATATAGACACTTTAATGCTGAACCAAATAGTATAATTTATTCTTTCTCTAAAATTTTTATTTCTCTTTAAGTTAATAATTTTTTTCCCGTTCATCTGATTTTTTTCTGTGCCATCTGCTCCCTTTATTTTAAGCACATGTTGTTGCTAAGATACATGTCTGTCTTTTTAAAAATGCTCAAAGATAGTTTCAAATACTTTTTTGTTTTGCTTTAAACTGAGAACTTCTCTCTCTTAACCTCTCTTTTGGATGTTTCCTGTTTCAGCATGGTATACAACTATCATCCTAGGACTTGTCTTAGCAAATTTCTAGAGTGGAGATTTTTCCCTAGGTGATATGCTTTCTTCTTTCTCAGTTTATTTCCTCATGTTGGTGAGGAATATATTTGAGTAGCTTTCTAAGAAAGCTTGTGAGAGAAATGAAATTTAAGACTTTGTATCCGAAATGCTTTTTTTTTTTCTTCCTGTCTTCACACTGGATTGCTAGTTTGGCTGAGTATAGTATTTTAGTTTAGAATTTTAGAGGCATCATTCCATGTTTTTTTAAGCTTCTGGTGTTTTGTGGAAGTCACATGTGGTGATGATTTCTTAGACTTTGTATGTGGCCTGGTTTCGAAAAATGTAAGATCTTTCTATGGTTAGTGTTCTCAGTTTCATAGCTGTGCCTTGGTGTGGGGCTTTTTCATATGTTTTCCTGGGAAATTAATTGATAGAGCCTTTAAATCATGACACTTACCTGTAGTTCTGGGAAATTTCCCTGTGTTTGGTAATTACTCTTCTGTTTTTGTTGTTGTTTTCTGTTTCTTGAATTCCTTTTGCTTGTGAGCTCTGCAGAGATTTCTAATTTTACTTTTTCTCCCTTGCATTGTCTTTTATATATATATTCTAGTTTCTGGGACATGTCTTTAATACCAGTTTCTTTCCAACTTCTGTAATAATTTTTTATTTTGCCATTTTAAATTTCAAAGAACATATTTGTTGTTTCAGTTCTCTGAATGTACTTAGAAACATAGTATCCTTTTCTTGTTTTATGGGTAAAATATCTTAGCAGTGAGATTTATATTGGTTTTTTAAAATTCCTGCTCATTTTGCCTTTTTCCTTCTAGTTCATATTTTTTTCTTTTTTTTTTTTTTTCAGTATTCTTTCTTTCTTGAGGGGGGTGTATTTAATTTAATGAGACACTAAAAAGGTACTTGGAATCTGTGCGTGTATGTGTATCAACATTGCCTGGAAAATGGAATTGGTGGCTCTATTTTGTCTCTTACTGGGTTTTACTGTAAGAGGAATGAACAGTCAACTAGATTTTTTGTTGGGAAAGTCTCTGATTTCAGCATATGTAGGTCTTTTTTTTCCTTCGAATTTAAATTTTCCCAAAGAAGAGTTCCTTACATTCAGTCTTTATGTCTAAGCAGGTATTCTGAATATAGAAAGGGAAGACGTCCCCTTTTTAATATGCAGACTTCACTTACTTAATTTCCATACAGTTGTTCTCTACGTGATTGGACTCACTGGGTCCTGAGCCAGTTAGGTTTCCTTTCTTCAGATACTAAATTCTTGGTCTCTTGGGAGTGAAGTGGTTGAAAGGTAGTCATCTGGCTGCCTAAGATGAGGAGGGGCCTGCCATATCATTCCTTTTATATACACTTGAAACAGGTTTTCCTTGATTTCAGCCAGCATTCTCTTTCACACCTTCCACGTTCCTGTGTTCTCAAAACCTGAGACTTTCTAGAAGGACTGTCATTGGGTGTCTGACAGGGCTTAGGGATGATGCAAGCGTTCATTTCACGGTGTTTGATTGGTGTTGTTTTATCCATTGTTTAATACACTCTTGGGTACAATGAGCTTGTTATCTAAAAAGTCTGAGGAAACATTCTCCCCCAGATTGCCTGTACTTCACATGCCAGTTGCAAATTCAGAGGTCCCCAAGACTGCCCTCAGTTCAGACCAGTTGGCTATAAATGCAGGGATTTCTCAAACCTCTTAAGGTTTGATAATTCACTAGAAAGACTCAGATCCCACTGAAAGTGCTATGCTTAAGGTTACAGTTTTATAGAAAAACAGTATAAATTAGAGCCAAAGAAAGATGCATAGGGTGAAGTCTAGGAGAGTTCCAAACATGAAGCTTCCATGATGTGTTACTCTCCTAACATTATTATGTGGTGCTTATACATGCAATATTGCTAGCTAGGCAAGATCACTGAAGCCTTCATGTCCAGGGCTTTTATTGGAGTTTCATAAACATGATTATAAACAAACATGATTGAGTCATTGATCAAGTAGCTAAAATCAGTGTCCATTCCCCTCCTCTGCCTACAGGTGGGATGATAGCATGTGGCTCAAAGCTCCAACCAGAATCACATGGTTGGTCTTTATGGTGTGATCTGTCCCCAGCCTGAGCCACCTTGTTAGCATAAATTATCAAGTGCTCTTGAGAGGTGTGGGTGAATAACAGAAACACTCCTGTCTCTGGGAAAATTCCCAGGGTTTAGAGGTTACCTCCAGAAACTGAACAAAGGCCAGAACTCTCTTTGGTCTGAGGCCAAATTCTTTAGTATACATTGTGCTACTTTGTTTCATGGTAAAAAGGAATCTTTTTTTACAAGGAATCTTTTTTCCAAGTTTTATATGCCATGTATCTGTTTAAGATTTACCACTCTTTTTATCCCTTGTTTTCATTTATGTTAGTGACCTATTTTGAAATAATTCAATGTATTCTTTAATTGAAGACATTTCATAAAGGCTAATAAGGTCTTTTGCCCTCTTCTTCAATTTGATCTTTATGGAGGGTGTTTGAATAGTGATTTACCAAGGGAGACACATTATAGTCCCAATTTGATGTGGTTTGATAGGTGCACTTTATTTTCATCTTATAAAGCTTAGCATGTGGGTACCAGAAGTCTGATTGAAAGGAAGTAAAATCAGTGGAGCAATTAAACATTAACAAGGTGGGGGGCAATTATGCTAAAGTTATGTAAATAGTTTTAGATTATGTATAAGTAATTACATTTTTCAGAGTAGTTGACAGGGCAAAAATTAGATTGCTTATTCGTTTGAGACTTAATTTTGATTTGTTTTATTTTTAAAGGTCATAATGGTTGTCTCATTTTGAGCTTTCATTTAATTTCTTGCTTGAAGGTTATTACATGATGTAGCATTACTAAATTTAACATTTTTAATGGTAATACACAACATAAAAAATTGGAATTGGCTTTAGATTTTATATTAAAATGCCTTTTATTATCTTTTATATGTTAGAGGCATGTCTTTGTAGTAGGAACTAAATTTATTTAAGAGTATCTTTCGTGTGCTTTTGCTTATTTTCTAAAGGGATAGTTGTTAAGTTAGTTGATAGGCAGACAATTGTCAAAGTAGTGTGTTCCATTTTAAATTGGCCTCATTTTATTTTATTTTATTTTTTTAAAGATTTTACTTATTTATTTGACAGAGAGAGAGATCACAAGTAGGTAGAGAGGCAGGCAGAGAGAGAGAGAGGGAAGCAGGCTCCCTGCTGAGCAGAGAGTCCAATGTGGGACTCGATTCCAGGACCCTGAGATCATGACCTGAGCCGAAGGCAGCGGCTTAACCCACTGAGCCACCCAGGCACCCCTAAATTGTCCTCATTTTAAAAATACGTTGTGCAGGGGCACCTGGGTGGCTCAGTGGGTTAGGCCGCTGCCTTCGGCTCAGGTCATGATCTCAGGGTCCTGGGATCGAGTCCCACATCGGGCTCTCTGCTCGGCGGGGAGCCTGCTTCCTCCTCTCTCTCTCTCTCTGCTTGCCTCTCTGCCTACTTGTGATCTCTCTCTGTCAAATAAATAAAATCTTTAAAAAAAAAAAATAACGTTGTGCGTCTGAGCTGATGAGGAAAAAGAATAATTGTTAAATGTATCATATCATGTATGTAGTTTGATTTTTTTCAATAAATTGCAGTTTGTTTCTTAAACATGAATTTGGTTAGATAAATCTGTAAGACTGACCAGTGTAATATGCTGAGATTCCATTTCCTTCTTGTATACCTTTTTGTTTTCTCTAGAGTTAATAATGATTACATATCTTCACTTGCTGATTGCTTTTATAAAAAATATTTGAGTATTCATTTTTCAAGCTTTCTGGCTACTGAGCTGTTTTTTGTTAACCTGGTTACTTGATGACTGAACGTAAGCAGTTAGTCTTGAGCATCTTTCCTTGTTTTCTAGTGGTGCCTAAAACAGTGTTCTGAATTAAGTAGATGCTTTAATAATGCCTTTAGATCTAAGGTGATTGAAATCTATTTTTTTATGAAAGGCTACATTACTAGGTTAAATTAGATTAATTATGGTTTTCTAAATTTGAGTCCAAATGAAGTATATGGATTCAAGTTGTATGACCTAATAAAGAGTGAAGAATTTTCAAATCTTTAGGTGACTGTATTTTTTTTCTTTTTAGTTAGAATCACGTGATCCCATTATAGTTTTTACTTAATTGATATCTTTAACTGTTGATCCTGTTGAGGGTATAGTTTTGATTTGGTACCATCTGGAGTAGAGAGTTGGACATCATTCCTGGAAGTCTTTAAGATTTGACTCTGAATATAGTTGTGCCTTTAATGTAGAAGAATGGTTGTGCCAAGTACATCTTTTATATTGAAGTTCTTTATTGTTAAAACAGTTAACTTTTGTGAGTTCTTATCTACCACTGTTCTGTTTGGTATTGGAGTAACAGTTAAGTCTTACGGATATAATAGCTAAGGGAAATCTTTATTACAAGTTTGAGATACAGTTGACATAAAACGTGTAAGTTTAAGATATACAGTGTGTTTATCTGACCTACATATATTACAGAATGACTACGGTGTAAGCTTTCAAGTATATAATATGATATTATTAACAATAATCACCATGGTGTTCTTTACCTCCTCAGAACTTATTCATACTGTGACTGGAAGTTTGTACCCTTTGACTAACATCTGCTCATGTTGTGCAGCCCCCGGGCCACAGTAACCACTACTCTCTTACTCTGAGCTTTTTTTTACATTCCACATGAAGTGAGGACTTTTTTACATTCCACATAAAAGTGAGATCATACAGTATTTGTCTTTTCTTTGTCTGACTTTCTTCACTTAACATCATGCACATCATCCTCGGGGTCTATCCTTGTTTTGCAGATGGCAGGATTTTCCTCTTCTCATGGCCGAAAAACATCCATGGCATATATGTACCACCCCTTCTTTATCCATTCATCCACTGAAGGACACTTTGATTGTTGCTGTATCTTGGCTATTGTGAGTAATGCTGCAAGAAACATGGGAGTGCAGAAACCATTTTGGGATCTTATTTCCATTTACTTTGGAGACGTACCCAGAAGTGGGATTGCTGGATCATATGGTAGTGCTATTTTTAATTTTTGAGGCACCTCCATACAGTTTTCCATAGTGGCAGTACCAATTTATATTCCCACCAGCAGTGTATAAGGATTTCCTTTTCTTCAAATCCTTGACAGCATTTAGTGCCTGCTTTCTCATGCTAGCCTTTCTAAAAGGTATGAGGTGACATCTCAGTGTGGTTTTGATTTCCATTTCCCTGATGATTAATGATTTTGAGCACTATTTTTGGTACCTGTTGGCTATATGTCTCTTCTTTGGAAAAATGTTACTCAGTTCCTCTGCTGATTTTTTTTTCTTTTTAACAAATTAGTATTATTTTTTTTGTGTGCTGTTTGAGTTGTATGAGTTCCTTATATGTTTTGGAGAGTAACCCCTATCAGATACATGGTTTACAAATATTTTCTTCCATTCTGTATGTTGCCTTTTCATCTTGTTGATGATTTTGTAGATGGCTTTGATAAGTATGGACTTTAACAATATTAGTTCTTCCTATCTGTGAACATGGGATATCTTTCCATTTGTTTGTCTTTAGTTTCTTTTATCAAAGTCTTGTGGTTTTCAGTATATAAATCTTACACCTCCTTGGTTGATTTTATTCCTGTGTTTTGTATTGTTCTTGATGGTTTTTTTAAAGGGGATTGTCTTATTTATTTCTTTTTTAGTTATTTTGTTGTTAGGCTATAGAAATGCAGCTGATTTCTGAATGATTTTGTATCCTGCAACTTTATCGAATCCATTAATTAGTTATAAAAGTTTTTTGGTGGAGTCTTTTAGATTTTCCCATGTTTGAGATCATTTTATGTGCAAAAACAGTTTTGCAGCTTTCTTTCCAATTTGGATGCCTTTTATTTTATTTTTTTCTTGCTTGGTTGCTCTGGATAGCACTTCAGTAATATGTCAAAAGGAGTGGCAGGTGGGCACCCTTCTTCCTGATTTTAGAGGAAAAACTTTCCACCTTTCACCATTGAGTATGATGTCAAATGTGGGCTAGGCATAATATGGCCTTTTAAAATTATCCTCCTATACCCAGGTGTTCAGCATTTTTATCATGAGAGGATGTATTTTTGTCAGTAGTTTTTTTTGCATCTGCTGATGATCATCTGATCTTAATCTGGCTTTTGTGTGAGAAAAATGCCTGGCCTTATAAAATGGAAATTAACATTTATTGAACCTCTTAAACATGCTCTTTCAGTTATTTAAATTATGTTGGATAGGTGTTTTTTATATATATATATATATGTTTGTGTTCCTCATATATAGAATGCAGAAGGTAGGTTATATCTCATAGAATTGCTTTTAGTATTAAATAATACATGTAAAGAACATGTACGAGCACCTTGAATGTAGTATAAGTGCTCAGTACTTGTTAGCAATTATCATTGATATTGTTATTGTTTTTATTTTTTGTTGTAATATTTGGGAAGTGAGGTTCAATTACTTGTTCTAGTTGTGACAGTAAGTAATAGAACTACATGTGAACTAACTACAAACCCATTTGCTATCTTCCCTCTCATTTTCCCATAATGCTATCAAGGTGAATGATTAGTTCAGGGCTAGCAACACTAGCCTTCTGCCATCCAGTCCTGTCCTCTTCTGGGCTCCTAACGCAATCTCCTGTTGCTTTTCAAAAAAGCAAGATGTTATACTCTTCCTCCCCCATACATTAAAAGATACTTTTATGTATTTCTGTAATTCACTAGCAGTTGGAACATGAGGATCTAAAATAAAATAATAACACGGAGGACATTGAGAAATGGAGAGGAGAAGTGAGTTGGGGGAAATTGGAAGGGGAGACAAACCATGAGAGACTGTGGGCTCTGAGAAACAAACTGAGGGTTTGGGAGGGGATGAAGGTGGGGGTTGGGAGAGCATGTATTGCGTGGAGCACTGGGTAAGGTGCGTAAGCAATGAATTTTGGAACACACACACATAAAAATAAAATTAAATTTTAAAAAATAAAAATAATAATATACCAAAATAAAATTTGAGGGGTTGCTTAGGTTTTTTTTTCTTTTAAAAATTTAGTTTGAACTTTTGAGTGTTGTATCTGGAGAGTAACTTGACTCTCCAATACTACTTTGTTGTGGATTAACAGTGTGTCACTGTGACTTGTCATTGAATATGTTTGTTTGATAAGAGAAATTCTTTTTGTATGCTTCTGAGAAAATCATTCTGTATTCATAAATAGGAAATCAATGAATAGGAAAACTCAGTTGCCCTTTTTAAATCTCAGCTTTGGATGTGAATAACTTTATTATGCATTTCCTAATAGCAGTTCCCGTTACCTCTCATTAATCAAGCATTTTTAAGGTATATAGGATATACTCAACCCAGGATCAGCATTTACCAAAATATGAAGGTAAAATGTGGTCATTATAGGAGATTTGGGATTGAATAAAGTTAAAAATATTTCTTTATTCAGTAATCTTTCAGAGTTTTTTACGTGAATTGTAAATATCCCATCAGGATAATATAGTATATGGCCTTTTATAAAACTTAACACAGTAGCTTTATATCTCCCCTTTTTTGTTTTTTTAAGAGCGTGCTTTCAGAGCTCCATTCGACTACAAACACTTTGAAATGATTTAGGTTGATTTTTCAACTCAATTGGGAATTCAGGACAAATGACTAGGCAGCAGATACTAGAATGTATTGAGCAGAGAGCCTCTAAAAATCACTAAACGTGGATTGTGAATCATGCACAACGCCCTGTAGTTGTTCTTAGATTTTTTAGTTTCAGGGTCCTTAATACTCTTAAAAAAAAAAAAAAGAAAAAGATTTATTTATTTGTTACTTTAGAGAGCGAGCGTGTGGGGAGAGGGGCAGAGGGAGAGAAAGAATCCTCAAGCAGATTCCTTGTTGAGCCCAGCTCCTGACTTAGGGCTTCATTTCACCACCCTGAGATCTTGACCTGAGCTGAAATCAAGAGTCAGATTCTCAACTGACTGAGCCACTCAGGTGCCCCTCGGGTCCTTAATACATTTTTAAAAATTGAAGCCCAGAGCTTTTGGATTATAGCTATTGATATTTACCATATCAGAAATTAAAACTATTTTATAGTATTATTCATTTAAAAATAATTTGTTTCCAATAAACATAAATAACCTTTTTTTAAAGTAAAAATAACTTTCTATAAGAAAAGATTCTCTTGAGAATAGTGACATTGCTTTGTGCTTTTTAAATTTTAATGTCTGGCTTAAGATACAGCTGAATTCAAAATTTCACTTAATTGTGGAATTACTTAATAATTGTGGAATTACTTAATTGTGGAATTACCTAATAATAACATGGAGGACATTAGGAGAAGGAAAGGAAAAAAGTGAATTGGGGGAAATTGGAGGGGGAGACAAAGCATGGGAGACTGTGGACTCTGAGAAATAAATTGAGGGTTTTAGAAGGGAGGGGGGTGGGGGGATGGGTCAGTCTGGTGGTGGGTATTAAGGAGAGCACATATTGCATGGAGCACTGGGTGTGGTACATAAGCAATGAATCTTAGAACACTGAAAAAACAAAATAAATTTTTTTTTTTTTTAAGATTTCTTATTTTATTTATTTATTTGCCAGTGATAGAGGGAGAGCACAGGCAGACAGAGAGGCAGGCAGAGGCAGAGGGAGAAGCAGGCTCCCTGCCGAGCAAGGAGCCCGATGTGGGACTCGATCCCAGGATGCCGGGATCATGACCTGAGCCGAAGGCAGCTGCTTAACCAACTGAGCCACCCAGGCGTCCCACAAAATAAAATTTTTAAAAATTCCTTAAATTGAAAAAAAATGAGATAAAGCTGAATTCTCCTGTCTGCTTCTGTATATTTAGTCTCCATTGATTGAATCGCATTAAGTATCCTCTGAAAGGGTCCACTAGTCCACTATATACTCGTGAGAGAGTGAGGATATAAAGGCAAATGAAACCTTAAATGGCTATGAAAAACATTTTGACTTGGCTGGTTTTATGAGAGGGGTCATCGGGAGCTCTGGGTCTCCAGTGCACACTGTAGAACTGCTCCTATAGTAAATAAGTGTTAACTAGATTGTTTCCTAAGAGCTCATACTTCAAATTTGGATGGCTTAGATTGGAATTCCAGCTGCCATCCTGGACATTATTTAACATCCCCTGTTTCCTAAAATTGTTAAGTGGATTTATAATAGGACCCATCTTATTGTTAGAATCAAATAAAATTGTACATGTGAAAAATGATATAAATACTCTTAATAAAGTGCTGTTTATTTATTTCAAGATTTTTGTCCTGTTACATCACTTCTGCTCACAATTTTCCATTGACTTCCCAACTCATTTGAGGTGAAATCCAGAAGTTTTATTTATAGTGGGTTACAAAGTTTTTTTTTTTCAATCATCTGACTTCTTGTTAGCTCTCTGTGTTCATACACTTGTTTTGACCTCAGATGCCCCTCCTCACTGTGCAAGTACTGGTTTTCTTACTGTTCATCAAACACCAGTCATATCCTTTCTCAGGGCTTTTATACATGATATTATCTCCAGTAACATTTAGTTCTTCAGGTACTGGCATGTTTCTCATCCTCCATTTCTATCGGGGTTTGGTTTAATGGCATCTCAGTGAAATCTTTTCTTCATTTAATTCTTCCATGCATGATAATATATATACTTCCTGTCTCCCTTCTCTGCTCTATTTATTTTTCTGTAGGAGTTTCTGTTTTCTAACACACTTTATTTGTTTTTCTCTCTTCCACTAGAATTTAAGTTCTGTTAGAGATAGGTGGGGTTTTTTTGGGCTGGGGGAGCATTGACTAACATGTTCACTTCTTTTTTTTGTTGTTGTTAAGAGAGCATGAGCTAGGATGGGGAGGGACTGAGGAATAGGGAAAAAGAATTCCAAGCAGGCTCTGTGTCCACCATGGAGCCCATCATGGGGCTTGATCTCACCACCCTGAAATCATGACCTGAGCTGAAAACAAAAGTCAGATGCTTAACCGATTGAGCCACTCGGTTTTTCTGAAAAAAAAAAAAAAAAAAAAAAAAAAAAAAAAAAAAAAAAAAAAAAATTTTTTTTTTGTTTGAGTGAATCATTACTACTCCAAAGATGAAAGAATAATCTCTGCTTCTCAGAAATGTGTGGTCTCAGTGGGACAATGCCTTTGAAATAAAATGAACATGTAAAGCATTTGGCTTGACATTTTGGACATGTAGCAGTAATCATTAATTGGTAGCTATTATTGAAGGATAAGCAAAGAAAGAACAGAACTAGACATTTCAGATAGAAATGACCTGAATATAAAAGAAAACTGCATTTATATCTCAGGAGCTAGGGTAGATACTTTTTAGGGGAACATTGAAAAAATAGGTTGAAATTATATTTTGGAGGCCAAGGCATTTGGATTTTTCTGTAAGTAACAAGTTATTGCATATTTTTAAGGAACTGGTGCTGTGATGAAAGTGGTAGGTTTGGAAGATGAATGCAAGTAGAAGTCCTTGAGGTTGATTTGAGATCCTTCTTGTGTGGGCTTAACTGGAAATTAAAACATTAGCAAATTTATAATAAAACTTCTGTAAAATCATAAATTAGGCTCAATTATTAGTGAGCTTTGACATTGTATGGTAATATAAAATTATCATATGGTTATAGTTGTATATTTTGAACTATATATGCAGTTGCCAGTTTTAATGTACTTTTTTCATTTAAAACAGAGCTTTGATTTAAAATAAGTCAAGAAGTTTATATTGGTAACTAACTTACTAAATATACTAATATAGGACAAAGTGTGTTTAGTCCAGCAAACATTGGTCAACCACGAAAGACAACATTATCTCCTGCACAGTTGGATCCTTTTTATACTCAAGGAGATTCTCTGACTTCTGAAGATCACCTCGATGACACTTGGGTGACTGTGTTTGGGTAAGGTTTCAGTATCATTTACCTTTCCAAAACAAAAAAGGAACCAAAAAAAACCCCTGTCTCCAGCATTTATAATAAACATACAAAAAAAAAAAAAAAAGGGCGGGGGGATTGCACAACAAATGCTCATATACCTACCACCTGACTTCTACAGTTGTTAATATTTTACTTAAATTCATTTTATCTTTCATTAATCATCTCTTTTTGTTGGTACATTTCAGAATCAGTTGCACACTTCACTAGAAATTAATCACCCTGACACTTCAGAGTGTGTATTATTAACTATTATTTTTTAAATTTTAATTTTTATTTATTTTTTTTAGAGAGGAAGGGGGAGGGACAGAGGGAGAGAGGGAGAGAGAGTATCTTAAGTGAGCTCCATTCTCACTGCCGAGCCTGATGCAGGGCTCCATCTCACAACCCTGAGATCATGACCTGAGCTGAAATCAGGAGTGAGACACTTAACTGACTGAGTCTCGCAGGTGCCCCCAGCATGCACATTATTAACTAGTGTTCAGTATTTGTGTATAGTTCTTTTTAATTATTTGTTTGTCACTTCTCTTACTCTTTTCGTTTAAGCATATTTGCTGGGTAATGGAACAAGATTGCCTCTTTAGACTTAGGAAGCTCCTTTCTTTGTAGTGGTTATTACTCTGCTTATATTGGACTTAACCAGTTTGGAATTATCAAATTGAATTTCATTTGTATATGTACATACTATGTCACAAGGTTGGTACTTTATAGTTACAGGATACTGAGTATTAATAGAAGTTGTACATGACAGCCCTGGATGCATTCAGAATTTGTATTATTACTATTATTTTAATTTTAATTTAATTTTATTTTTTTTAGAGAGGAAAGGTATAGGATCTTAGATTAAGAAAGAGTACTTTTAGGCATTTGGAGATCATACTGCATCATCTATAGATGAGAAAACTGATTAAGTGATTTATTCAGAGGTTTACATCTAGTTATTAGTAAAGTGTCAGCAAAAAACCTTAGGTCCTTTGATTTTTAAGCTGTTATTGTTCATAACATACTATGTAAGGTTTGATTCTGAAAGTGTGAAATGTCATACTGATATTGAGTTTTACTGTATTTAGTTTTGGGGTTAAAAAGTAGAAAAATAACACATGAGCTTCTTGAAGAACAGTGCTTAGTAAATGTTAGTGTTATATATTCAGTTTTTTTAAAATTTAAAAATTCAAAGGAATGTGTAAGAATCTACAATGAAAACTTTTCCTTCCCACTTTTTTACCCAGCTACAGTTTTTCTCCCCTTTAAGGCAATATCTACCATCTGTTTGTTGTGTAACCTTCCAGAGAGATTCTATGTGTTATTGATCCTGTTATGTAAAAAATTGGGATCGTCTCATTCTCCAGAAAGCCCATGCTTAGCTCATATTCTCTCATGATGTGGCTATGTTTTTGAGCCTGAATATCCACTCCCAAGTTTTTGAGACTCAGTAGTAATGGTGTTACTTTTAAGATTCTTCAGTATTTGGATAAATTACTTGAAGCTCTTCTGCTAGTCTTTTTTTTTTTTTTTTTTTTTTAATTTTTAAGATAAACACTTTCCTGCCTATGAATCTTCTGTTTGTTTTGTGTTTTAGTAAACCTCTATATGAGTTGGATTGCAATAACTAAAACGTTTCCTTCTAAGGGATAAAATATTTTGATCATTTATAGGGTAGTACATCTAAAATATGTATGTTCTTTCTTTGATAATTTAACTTTTTTCCTGTTGACTCAGAGTTATCATGAAATATCATTCATTGTTTTAGGTGGTGTTTTTGTAGGTTATTGGAATATTTCCATTCAAAGTGGTCCTAGAGTCTTAGAATTACATTTTATTTTTCAAGTACCTCCCTCACTTGCAACCATTATTTTTCTTTCATTTTTATTTTCTTAGCTCTGCTTTGTAGGCACTTAGCCTTATTTGTTGCTTTTCTTTGAGGAAAGAAATCTTATATCCAAGCATATATAACATAAAATAAAATTTCAGTCCTGAATGCAGTATTTTACTCACATACATTGTAATATGTAGAATTTCTCATCTATTTTTGTGACTCAGATTTGTTTTCCTTGGGTTCTTATCCAAGGTCTCAATAACTAAAGCAACTGGTTAAGGAAACTCCAGGTTTTCAATTTAAAATAGCTTTATTGCTTGGACTATAAAAGTAATGTCTGATAAAATATTTAAACCATATAAAACTTTATAAAGAAGAAAATAAAAATCACAGTTTTCTCAGATTTTTGGCTATTAAAACCTTGGCAACCATCCTTTTAAATGTTTCTGTACCATTGATACTGGTACTGACTTTCATTTTTGTTTCAGAACTAAGTTTCTGAATTCTCAGTTGGTGCTCAGTATATAATATAACTATATAATTTAAAATTCTTTTCCTTTTAACAACTGTAGTATACCTCAGTATTTCACACACATATACCCATGCTCACACACCCTTGTAAAATATATACAGAGCTGCAACATTATAGTTCTTTCCTGTGTGGGGTGGTAATGGCAGTGGGAATGGAATTTTAGAGATTTCATAGATGGACTCTGAGGATGGAGAATGGCTGAGTCAAAGCTAATTTTAACATACTTGCTTTTGGGTGATAAGCAATAACAGATTTAACTGTAGGGGGGAAACAATGATCAGGGATTTCCTATTAATATTCTAGTCTGTTGGGGGAACTTACCTTGAAACAACTTATAAGTATGGTAATTTCCATTTGTATTTATTATGGAAGTTGACTCTTTGGACAACTCTTTTTCAGGTTTCCTCAAGCATCTGCTTCCTATATATTATTACAGTTTGCACAGTATGGGAATATCTTAAAACATGTGGTAAGGCTTACTTCTTTTCAGTTCAAGATTTAGTCTGAAGAAAAATAAGCTGTGAATTGAGGGAAACTGCTGCTGAATATTGTCTGCTTTTTCCAAACTTTCTCTTTTTTTTCTTTTTTTTTAAGCTTTCATTGAATACATGTGTGGAAGTCTAGAAGGCTGGAAGTTGCATAGTAGTTGATAAAAAGGGATAAAGAGAGAAGATAAGCAGGAGAGTGAGAATTTCAGGCTCCACCCTCCACACAACACCCCCTCCCCCCGCTTTTTTTTTTTTTTAATAGTTCACAGTTTCTTAACAAAAATTATGCCAAATATTACATTACTTTCTTCCAGTATGAGCTTGTTTTATTGGAGATAAAAGAAAAGAGAGAAGTTCCTGATTTACAGAGTTCTTAGGGCTTTTTTTTAGCTTCTAGAGAACTTTTTTGAAAAAGAATCTAGCTTGCTTTACCTTGTGTATAACAAGTTATAAATAACAAATCTTTATTCTGTTACCAGGGATTGACTTACTTCAATTCCTACAGAAAATAAGATTGATGAATACAGTTTTTAAAAACTTGATAGTGAGTGTTAATAAGCCCTATTTGTAAGCAACAGTTATCTTTTGAGAATTACTTTACCTTTGGAGATATTTGCAACATACCCCTTTTATTTTTTTTTAAGATTCTATTTATATATTTATTTTAGAGAGTGAGAGAGCACAAGTTGGGGAAGGAGCAGAGGTAGAGGGACAAGCGGACTCCCTCTGAGTGTCGAGCCCCACATGGGACTTCATCCTAGGACCCTAAGGTCATGACCGGGGCAAAAACCAAGAGTTGGATGCTTAACTAACTGAGCCACCGGGGTGCCCCAATATTTGCCACATATTCTTTATAGTAGAGAATTGGGAGCTAGGTAGAAATTAGTGAAATTGTTTAATTGGGGGGGGTGCCTGGGTGGCTTATTTTGTTAAGCGTTTGCCCTAGGCTTGGGTCATGATTCTGGGGTCTTGGGATCAAGCTCTGTGTCAGGCTCCCTGCTCAGCAGGGAGTCTGCTTCTCTCTCTACCCCTGCTCCTCCATCCCGCTCATGCTCTCTCTTTTTCACTCACTCTCAAATAAATAAAATCTTAAAAAAAATTAATAGGGTTTTTGTTGAATCTTAGCATACAGCTTATTATGGGACATCTTTTTTTTAAAAAGATTTTATTTATTCATTGAGAGAGAGAGGGAGATTACAGAGGGAGAGTGAGAGGGAGAAGCAGACTCCCTGCTGAGCAGGGAGCCCAAAGTGGGGCTAGATCCCAGGAGCCTGGGATCATCACCCAACCGAAGGCAGATGCTTAACTGATGAGCTACCCAGGTGCCCCTATCTTTTCATATATTTGTATCTTTTAATAGGATTCATTTTTTAGATTTTATATATTTTTTGTTTTAAGAGGCAACTTCATTCTTTGCAGATGTCTAACACAGGAAATTGGATGCATATTCGTTATCAATCTAAACTGCAGGCCCGGAAAGCCTTAAGCAAAGATGGGAGGATTTTTGGAGAGTCCATCATGATTGGTGTAAAGCCATGTATAGATAAAGTAAGTTATTACTGATGTAAGGAATATAAACTTAATCTATATGAGGAGCACGAGTCTAAGCACTGACATTGACAGTTATGCCACTTTGCTTCACTGTGCCCCTTTTTCTTGCGAAATGTGATGATGTTATAGTACTGTTTTCATGTGAAGCCAAAGATGTAGTCTCAAGATTTTAGGATTTAGAGATAATCCTCACCAACCCCCTCATTTTACAGATAAAGAGGCCAAGGTTTCCTGAGTAACTTACAGAGTGGTTAAAGGTGAGACCTAGATTTTAGGTCTCTTCTCATTCTCCTGTGCAAAGCAACATCAGATTCTTTAAATTCTTTAAGGGCTGCTGTTTCATAACAAAAGATTTCACAGGAATGGTTAACAAAATTAATTACTAAATGGCTGAAGCTTTTTATTAGTCATTTTTATTTTAAAATATTTTAAAACATATATTTATATACCTATAAAATAATATTTAGCACAATTTATGCTTTCCTTTGTGGCTTATAAAATCATGATCATTCTTAAATAATTATACATGAACTTCTCTACTATGTACCCGGCATTGTGCTTGGTGTTTGTATACACACATTAATGCACAAAAGCGGGCATGGCTCATGTTCTTACAATCTGTGGTGGCCGTGTAGTTATGTAATTACTATATTATGCTGTAACAGGTGTTTGTAGAGGCTAGAGGAGAATCTGGGATTCCTGGCTACTAAGTAACACTGGACTTTAGTCCTCTACCCACCCTAGGATTTCCTCAAGATTTTCTTCCTTGTGTGTTTTTTTTTTTCTCATAGTATTTGTTAGAAGATTTTTATTCTTGTGAGTGTCTAGTTGTCCTGATCATGTTTGAGGTCATTGAAGTGAACTTTGGCTGAGTATTGTATCTCAAATACTAGCTAAGAAGCACGAACTGTTTTATCAAGGCTAAAATTGAAAGATAAATTAGATCAAAGAATTTATGCTCTTTTTAATAAAGTTTTTTTTTTAAAATTAGGATGTAATAGTGATAACATACTACATTTATAAACAGAGAAGTTCTTTATCTTTATTTCTCCAGAGTGTTATGGAAAACAATGACAGGTGTGCTTTATCATCTCCATCTCTAGCCTTTACACCACCAATCAAAACCTTAGGTACACCAACCCAACCTGGAAGTACTCCTAGGATTTCTACCATGAGACCTCTTGCTACAGCATACAAAGCTTCTACTAGTGACTATCAGGTATTTTAAGAATTGAATAAAAAAGATATACTTCATTTATATATTTATTTATTAAACGATATACCTTAAAGGGTGAAGTGCCTAGCATGTTTAACCTTCTCATTGGATTGATTTGTATGCCATTTAATATTTCTTACTGAAGTGATTTCCTTGAAGAAATACCTATAAACTTTGCATTCTTAAATTTCCTATTTTAAAAATTAGAATTTTGGCCACTTGGAAACTTACATTAAATTTTGTAAAAAATTATTTTGCCATTATTTAAAGCATTTTGAGAGTTTTAGTTTTCTCTAAGTTGTATTTGCATACGTTAAGTTTCTCTTGTGAACATCTCTGGCATGAGGAAATCTTTTTTTAAGACCCATTTAAACTGAAAACTAAATCTAATGGTATCACAAAAGAAGAACCTCAGGTTGGAGTAGCTGTGGTTATCAGAGAAACCACTGACCAGCTCCCGTTTCAAAGTTTCTCATTTCAAAAAGTTTAAAGGAAAAGTTCATTGCATTCATTGAAGAATGATGAAAGTATGACTCTCATTCAGTATGTTGTTATTGTCCCCTACTAAATTAACCGGGTTCTGAACTTGCCTAACCACAGACATTGGTCCTGAAACAGCAAGTAAAACACTTCATGCTTAAAATGACAAGCAGTGGCAAATTTAGTCTTTTGATTTTCCTTGAAATTTAGAGACTTAGAACTGTTTTTTTTCCTTAAGTTTTTTCTTTTCAACAGCATTTTTTTAAAAAAGATTATTTATTTATTTATTTGACAGAGAGAGAGAGAGAGAGAGAGAGAGAGGCACAGAGTGGGAATACAAGCAGGTGGAGCAGGGGAGGGAGAAGCCACTTCCTGCCGAGCAGGGAGTCCAATGCAAGGCTCGATCCCAGGTCCCTGGGATCATGACGTGAGCCGAAGGCAGCCACTTAATGACTGAGCCACCCAGGCGCCCTCAACAGTATTTTATTTTTATTTTTTATTTTTTATTTTTTTTAAAGTAGACTCCATACCCATTGTTGGGCTTAAAACTTAAAACCCTGAGATCAAGAGTCACATGTCTGCCCACTGAGCCAGCCCAAGCACGCCTAAACCAGTATTTTAAAATCCTTATTTCCTGGGGGTGTCTGGATGGCTCAGTCAGTTAAGCATCCGACTTTCGATCTCAGCTCAGGTCTTGATCTCAGGGTCATGAGTTCAAGCCTTTTGTTGGGCTCCATGCTGGGAGTGTAGCCTACTTAAAAAAAAAAATCTCTTGTAGCTTTAATGTTGTTTATTCAGTTTTCTGATATAAGGAGTAGATATAATTTATCTTGCCAAAGGAATAAGATTTAGTCCTTTAAAGCATAAGGATGTTCTAACTAAATCCATATATTAGTCTTTAAATATACATTTCAGTACTACAAATGGATTTAACTGTTTGGCTCTTTTAAATTAGCTATTAATCTAGAATTGACTATGATCCTGAGGAAAATTTAACAATTATGTGTGTTTTTTTGATAGGTTATTTCTGACAGACAAACGCCAAAAAAAGATGAAAGTCTGGTATCCAAAGCAATGGAGTACATGTTCGGCTGGTAGCATAGTACAAGCTAAGAGCTCACCTACCGTGGAGGAGGCTGCTGCACTAAAACAGCAGAGTACTGCTGGCTTCCCTTTTGGTTAGTTGTATAACCACTCAAGGCAGTACTGGGTAGCTATCTCATACTTTCTTTAGAAACCTTTTTCTTTAAGGACACAGCATATTTGTAGCTCGCACTTTAAAAGATGCTTGAGATATATTTTAAAGAAACAAAAAAATCCCTGTAAACAGGATTTTGTGCTTTCTGTGACAGTGCATGCTTCAGCACAAAAACTCAGCATTGATTACCGTAAATTATCTAATTGAATTTGTGGTGAAGCCTTGTAGTCTTCATGAGTTGGTGGGGTGAATTTCATGAAGGGTAACTGGTACAGCTCCTTCGGACAAGACACAAAGATTATAATAAATAATTTGAATTATGGTCTTTTAATTTAGATAGTATTTAATATTTTAATTATCCTTGTTTATGTATGTCCTGTCGTAGATTGTCATCCTTCAGTATTCTAAAACCAAAACAGTCTTTTTAAAAACTTAACTAAAGTTTCTTGATAATAAACTTTGTCAATTATACATATTGAACCTTTTTTGTAAGTGATTTATTTAAAAAAATTTGAAGTGTTTGCTGAAATAGAGGAAATATGTTAGGAGTCTCCACATACTTGTAATCTAGCTTTAATAGTGATGTAACCATTAATATTTTGGCATTTGTTTCTTCTCTCCCCCTTTTGTTTAAAGCCTGTCTCAGATACAATGTCATTTTAATCTAAATACTTGAGGAGATATCAAAAAAGAACGATCCCACTTAAAACTATAGTATCAGTATCATACCTAACAGAATTAGTAATAGTTTCTTAGTATCTAATGTCTAGTCCATTTAAAAATTTCCCAGTTATCAGGGCACCTAGGTGGTTCAGTCGGTTAACTTTTGACTTTAGGTCAGGTCATTATCTCAGGGCCCGGGATTGAGCCCTGCATTGGGCCACCCAGCAGGGAGTCCACTTGTCCCTTTGCCCCTTTACCAGTTTGTGTCCCATGCTCTCTCTCTCAAATAAATAAAATCTTAAAAAAAAAAAAAAATCACAGTTATCTCCAAAATGTATTTATGGTTGGTTGTTTCAAATCAATGTCAAGAGTAGACGTACATGGTATATTTGGTTTGTGTGTGTGTGTGTGTGTGTTTAAGGTTTGTTTATTTGAGAGAGACAGAGCAGAGGGAGAAGCTGAAGGAGAGGGAGACAAGCAAACTCCCTGCTGAGTGGGGATCCTGATGGGGGGCTCAGTCCCAGGACCCTGAGATCATGACCTGAGCTGAAATCAAGTCAGATGCTCAACCAACTGAGTTATCCAGGCATTCCTGGTTGTTTTGTTTTTAAAGTATCTTGAAATCTAAATTAGTTCTTGCTCTTTTCACACCATGACTTCATCTTCTTTTTTTTTTTTTTTATTAAAGATTTTATTTACTTATTTGACAGAAATCACAAGTAGGCAGAGAGGCAGGCAGAGAGAGAGGAGGAAGCAGGCTCTCTACGGACCAGAGAGCCCGATGCGGGGCTTGATCCCAGGACCCTGGGATCATGACCCAAGCCGAATGCAGAGGCTTTAACCTACTGAGCCACCCAGGCTCCCCCACACCATGACTTCTTGAAGGAACTGTGGAAATTGCCTATAGAGTCTCATAGACTCAATTTGGTCGATTGCTATTGTGTTACCTTGTTCTGTCATTTATCCCATATCCTAAAAGTTGGATTTAGAGAGGATTAATTAGATTCTGATTTCTCTTCTTTGTCTTTTCTTTTTTCTTTCTTTTGAGTAATAATACTTGATAGTATGATAGTAATGGAATGGTGCTCCTTATATTTAATCAGAGGTATTTAATTCTGGTTGTCTCACTTTTTACTAAGGCTCAAATTGGCCATTGGGTACATAGGCAAAAGCCTGACACCTTTGTTGGAAAAGTCCCCATAACTTTTTTGCATTATGTTTTTGAAAATATGCATTAGTGGTATTTGCCTGAGTCATTTATTTCATTAAGGTTTGCAAAAGCAAGATTTTCCAAATCTATTACTTCTGTTGTATTATTAGATGGAATTCTTTTATATTTAAAAACCTTGCTCCAACCATTAGGGCTTTTTGGTTACATGGAATGTATTCATACCAGAATGGCAGGATAAATATTTCATCTTTTCCTCTTACCATTTTTCAGAGTAATTTTTGGTACTGGTAACTCTAGTTGGTGTCCAGTGAGTTAAATGTTTTTCCCTTTAGTGTCACTAGACACAGCCTTTTTTTTTTTTTTTTTTTTTAAATTCACTCTTTTTATCACTTGTAGTCATTATTCTTTTATTCAAATTATCACGCTTGGCCAGTAAGACCTCATCAAGCTGGCTCTTGAGTGAAAAGGAGGTTTTTAGTTGAAATAATATTTGCTCATAGTACAGGTATCTAAGAGTAATATGCATCTTTCTTTAACTTTAATACATCTTTACAAAGAATAAAATAGCACATTGTATGGGAAGGTATTGATGTGCTTTTTAATAAAATCACAGGAAACTACCATTGAAGATTTGTATAGTTCTGTGAGGTGAAGTGTGATACTAAGAGATATACTGGCACGGTAAAAATCCATTTACTGTTATATTTATAAAGTATTTTTCTTCTGATATGTAACATTGAAGTCTTTCTTTTCCAACTTAAAATAGGATTATATTTTATATCTTACATACAGAATCCAGTTTTTCAAGGTGGAACTGGGTGCTAAAGCCCATTAAACTCTTGCATTTGTATTTGTGTTTTACGCATTTTTGTAAAAAGATTATAGTTTGTTGTTTTGTTTTGAGAGGGCATTTTATTTCTGTAGACCTTCATGGAGCATGAAGTTTGCTTTCTGATTCAAAAGTACTTGTTTGCTATATTGATTTTGTGTAAGCCCAATATTGTATTACTTGTCTTTGTGTCCATTTCATCGTTTACTTAAAAAGAGCTAGAGAAGATATAAATGTATCAAGTTATATGTCCATTAGATCTCAATTTTAAAAAATGATAAAAACAACAAAACCAAAACAAACAGAAAAGGACCAAGAAAATATCAGAAAGCAAACTGCCATATTTTTCAGTACTACAAAACACAACAGAAGTGGATACTGAGAAAGCTAGAAAAGTTATCCTGAATCAGGCCTCTTCCTCAACATTGAGAAAAGCTGATTTCATACGAAAATAGGTAACATGGGGGCGCTTGGGTGGCTCAGTCGTTGAGCATCTGCCTTTGGCTTAGGTCATGATCCGAGGGTCCTGGAATCGAGCCCCGCATTGGGCTCCCTGCTCAGCGGGAAGCCTGCGTCTCCCTCTCCCACTCCCCCTGCTTGTGTTCCCTCTCTCGCTGTGTCTTTCTCTGTCAAATAAGTAACTAAAAAAATCTTAAAAAAAAGATTTTCTGTTAAAAAAAGTAACATGAAACTATAGTGATGTAAAGTTGCTATAAAAAGTGGTTTGTAAGGAACAAAGCATCCTAAAGACACTGAATACCAGAACAGCATGCTCATAATAGGTCAGAACTGTGACTTATTATTTAAAATATTTAAAATTAATTTGAATATTAAAATATTTAAAAATGGCTTCTAAGATGTTTTGAAAGTAATACAAAGTATGAAAGAATACCAAAAATTAGAATTTCAAAACTTGGGAAAGTACTAGAAATAAAAGGAAAAATAATTTGGAGGTGAAGACTAAACTAGGATAAACACAAAAGCAGGCAAACAGCAGATAATATGAGAAATAGAATGTCAAAAAGTAGAATGGCTTTATAAAAAAGATTCATGGGAAAGTGACAAATTTTAGAGATTAAAAAATGAACATATATACAGAATAAATTACATGAGGAATACTTTACTCAAAAAAAAAAATACTCGGGGCTACATATTTATTAAAAGAACACCCTACCTACCTGCCAGTGTTCTCTTACGTAAAACTTTGGAATTGCTATCTAGATAAAAACAGCAAGTGGCTTAGAAGCACCACTACACCAGGAGAAAATAATACATTTAAGATACTTGTTGGAAAAAACCGTGAACAAAATATTTTATTTCTAACAAAACTGATTTTGAAGTGTAAAGATTACTTCTCAGACATCAATTTGCAGGAATTCAGGAGACGTGTTTTCCTTGAGCACTTCCAGAGAATGTCCTCAGATGAACTAAATAACTAAATAACTAGGAGGATGTTGACGCAAAGTCAACATTAAATTTGACATGACATCGCCACCAGTCTGCTGACTAGGTTCATTGCTTGAAGTTCAACCCACTGGGTGGACTTTCCATTATTGTCTTTCGCGTCTACTCTGTGTCTAACATCGCAGCAGTCAGTGTTTGGCATATAGGTGTCTGATCCATCTGTGAATAAAACCTGTATTTTTCCTTTCCAATTAACTGATGGTAGTGAACTCTAAGTTGTAGATTGTGAATTGAGGAGAGGTGTTAGTATCTTGGAGTAAGTGATGTGGGTTTCTGGGCCACCTTTTCATGACACTTGGCTGCCTGTGGTCCTGCTTGGCCCCCTTCCTGAGTGTCCCATGAACTGCTGTCATGTTGGCTAGGCTGGTGGCTGGTGAATCTGATACTGATCTTACGATGGGCTGCTCTGGTCACCTGGTTGGTTCACTATGTAATTGATGCTTAGTTACAAAGTCACTTGTGGTGCCTAATCTCACTGGGCCCCACTAAAATATTCAAGTCACCTAAGGAATAGTTTGAAGCATTTTCCCCATCTATTTTGTGTTGTCTCAGTCCAGAAGGCTACCAGGTACTCTTTTTTGTCTTTTAGTGGTGGGAGAAGGAAGGTACAGTAATTCATCCTTTAGAGAGAGCTGTCTTGGCATGTCTCAGTGTTAGAACTTCATACCTGCACCAATGTGGTAAAACTGAATTTTTGTGCTTTACCTCCCACCCTCTGGCATATATTTATGTGCCTTTCCAGGATGTCTGAGTATTTGCACTTACTTCTTGCAGGTTTAATGAACAAGATGCCGTCAATGCACAATATTTGAATGATTGAGTTCTCTGACTATATATTGTTATTTGCCCACTGCACTGATACGGGCCAGGGTTCCATTTATTTGTGGGTTCATCAGTGTCACTTTATGGCCCCATTCTAACAGAAACCCTGAGAGCATTTGGGCTCATCAGCATTATCTATAACCTTGTATCTACTAGTCCTTAAAATATCTGGGTATTTCCCATCGGTGCACTTTGAAAAATGCGGAAGACTTGGGAGAATTGCTAGTGTATATACTTGCTATGGCATTGACAATTCCTTCCTCAGTTGCAACTTGTCTCCCATTTCATATGGGCCTAAGAATTGACTCACATCTAGAAACTGGGATGTAGGGCTGCTGACATCAGTTCTGCTTATCTTCTTTTGATCTTTTTAAATTGTATGTAAAAAAGATCAATTTAAATTGATCTTTTTAAATTGTGTGAAACCTTTGGTTTCCTTTCCTTTTTTAAAAAGCATTGTAGGGGGGGAGGAGTCAAGATGGCGGAGAAGTAGCAGGCTGAGACTGCTTCAGCTAGATAGCTTATCTAAAGATTGCAAACACCTGAAAATCCATCGGCAGATCGAAGAGAAGAAGAACAGCAATTCTGGAAACAGAAAAACAACCACTTTCTGAAAGGTAGGACCGGCGGAGAAGTGAATCCAAAGCGACGGGAAGATAGACCCCGGGGGGAGGGGCCGGCTCCCGGCAAGCGGCGGAGCAACGGCGCACAAAATCAGGACTTTTAAAAGTCTGTTCCGCTGAGGGACATCGCTCCAGAGGCTAAACCGGGGCGAAGCCCACGCGGGTTCAGCGTGGCCTCAGGTCCCGCAGGGTCACAGAAGGATCAGGGGTGTCTGAGTGTCGCAGAGCTTGCGGGTATTGGAACGGGAAAGCCGGCTACAGAGAGCCGACAGTAAGCTCACAGCTCGGTGTTACCTTGAACTGGTCGCAGGCTCGGAGAGCTCGGAGCGCGGCCGGAGGTCAGGCAGACGGGAGTAACTGGGCGCTGTTCTCTGAGGGCGCTCTGAGGAGTGCGGCCCTGGGCTCTCGGCTCCTCCGGGCCAGAGACCAGGAGGCCGCCATTTGTATTCCCGTCCTCCGGAACTCTACGGAAAGCGCTCAGGGAACAAAAGCTCCTGAAAGCAAACCCGAGCGGATTACTCACCCCGGCCCCGGGTAAGGGCGGTGTAATTCCGCCTGGGGCAAAGACACTTGAGAATCACTACAACAGGCCCCTCCCCCAGAAGATCAACAAGAAATCCAGCCGAGACCAACTTCACCTACCAAGGAGTGCGGTTTCAATACCAAGGAGAGCAGCAGAATTCCAGAGGAGGAGAAAGCCAAGCACGGAACTCATGGCTTTTTCCATGTGATTTTTTTTAGTCTTGCAGTAAATTTAATTTTTTTCTTTTTCTTTTTTTTTTTTCTCGCCTTCGGGTAAAATTTTTTTTTTTTTTTAACTGTTACCTTTTTCTTTTTTAACGATTTTTTACTAGTTTATCTAATATATATATTTTTTCTTTTTTACATTTTTCTTAGGTGTTTTCCTTTTTTTTTAAATTCTTTTCTTTTCTTTTTTCTTTTTTTTTTCCTTTTTTCTTTTTTTTTCTTTCTTCCTTTTTGAACCTCTTTTTATCCCCTTTCTCCCCCCTCACGATTTTGGATCTCTTCTAATTTGGTTAAAGCATTTTTTCCTGGGGTTGTTGCCACCCTTTTAGTATTTTACTTGCCCCTTCATATACTCTTATCTGGACAAAATGACAAGACGGAAAAATTCAACACAAAAAAAAGAACAAGAGGCAGTACCGAAGGCTAGGGACCTAATCAATACAGACATTGGTAATATGTCAGATCTAGAGTTCAGAATGACAATTCTCAAGGTTCTAGCCGGGCTCGAAAAAGGCATGGAAGATATTAGAGAAACCCTCTCGAGAGATATAAAAGCCCTTTCTGGAGAAATAAAAGAACTAAAATCTAACCAAGTTGAAATAAAAAAAGCTATTAATGAAGTGCAATAAAAAATGGAGGCTCTCACTGCTAGGATAAATGAGGCAGAAGAAAGAATTAGTGATATAGAAGACCAAATGACAGAGAATAAAGAAGCTGAGCAAAAGAGGGACAAACAGCTACTGGACCACGAGGGGAGAATTCGAGAGATAAGTGACACCATAAGACGAAACAACATTAGAATAATTGGGATTCCAGAAGAAGAAGAAAGAGAGAGGGGAGCAGAAGGTATACTGGAGAGAATTATTGGGGAGAATTTCCCCAATATGGCAAAGGGAACGAGCATCAAAATTCAGGAGGTTCAGAGAACGCCCCTCAAAATCAATAGGAATAGGCCCACACCCCGTCACCTAATAGTAAAATTTACAAGTCTCAGTGACAAAGAGAAAATCCTGAAAGCAGCCCGGGAAAAGAAGTCTGTAACATACAATGGTAAAAATATTAGATTGGCAGCTGACTTATCCACAGAGACCTGGCAGGCCAGAAAGAGCTGGCACGATATTTTCAGAGCACTAAACGAGAAAAACATGCAGCCAAGAATACTATATCCAGCTAGGCTATCATTGAAAATAGAAGGAGAGATTAAAAGCTTCCAGGACAAACAAAAACTGAAAGAATTTGCAAATACCAAACCAGCTCTACAGGAAATATTGAAAGGGGTCCTCTAAGCAAAGAGAGAGCCTACAAGTGGTAGATCAGAAAGGAACAGAGACCATATACAGTAACAGTCACCTTACAGGCAATACAATGGCACTAAATTCATATCTCTCAATAGTTACCCTGAATGTTAATGGGCTAAATGCCCCTGTCAAAAGACACAGGCTATCAGAATGGATAAAAAAACAAAACCCATCTATATGTTGCCTCCAAGAAACTCATTTTAAGCCCGAAGACACCTCCAGATTTAAAGTGAGGGGGTGGAAAAGAATTTACCATGCTAATGGACATCAGAAGAAAGCAGGAGTGGCAATCCTTATATCAGATCAATTAGATTTTAAGCCAAAGACTATAATAAGAGATGAGGAAGGACACTATATCATACTCAAAGGGTCTGTCCAACAAGAAGATTTAACAATTTTAAATATCTATGCCCCCAACGTGGGAGCAGCCAACTATATAAACCAATTAATAACAAAATCAAAGAAACACATCAACAATAATACAATAATAGTAGGGGACTTTAACACTCCCCTCACTGAAATGGACAGATCATCCAAGCAAAAGATCAGCAAGGAAATAAAGGCCTTAAACGACACACTGGACCAGATGGACATCACAGATATATTCAGAATATTTCATCCCAAAGCAACAGAATACACATTCTTCTCTAGTGCACATGGAACATTCTCCAGAATAGATCACATCCTCGGTCCTAAATCAGGACTCAACCGGTATCAAAAGATTGGGATCATTCCCTGCATATTTTCAGACCACAATGCTCTAAAGCTAGAACTCAACCACAAAAGGAAGTTTGGAAAGAACCCAAATACATGGAGACTAAACAGCATCCTTCTAAAGAATGAATGGGTCAACTGGGAAATTAAAGAAGAATTGAAAAAAATCATGGAAACAAATGATAATGAAAATACAACGATTCAAAATCTGTGGGACACAACAAAGGCAGTCCTGAGAGGAAAATATATAGCGGTACAAGCCTTTCTCAAGAAACAAGAAAGGTCTCAGGTACACAACCTAATCCTACACCTAAAGGAGCTGGAGAAAGAACAAGAAAGAAACCCTAAGCCCAGCAGGAGAAGAGAAATCATAAAGATCAGAGCAGAAATCAATGAAATAGAAACCAAGAAAACAATAGAACAAATCAACGAAACTAGGAGCTGGTTCTTTGAAAGAATTAATAAAATTGATAAACCCCTGGCCCGACTTATCAAAAAGAAAAGAGAAAGGACCCAAATAAATAAAATCATGAATGAAAGAGGAGAGATCACAACTAACACCAAAGAAATACAAACTATTATAAGAACATACTATGAGCAACTCTACGCCAATAAATTTGACAATCTGGAAGAAATGGATGCATTCCTAGAAACATCTAAACTACCACAACTGAACCAGGAAGAAATAGAAAGCCTGAACAGACCCATAACCAGTAAGGAGATTGAAACAGTCATTAAAAATCTCCAAACAAACAAAAGCCCAGGGCCAGATGGCTTCCCGGGGGAATTCTACCAAACATTTAAAGAAGAACTAATTCCTATTCTCCTGAAACTGTTCCAAAAAATAGAAATGGAAGGAAAACTTCCAAACTCATTTTATGAGGCCAGCATCACCTTGATCCTAAAACCAGACAAGGATCCCACCAAAAAAGAGAGCTATAGACCGATATCCTTGATGAACACAGATGCGAAAATACTCAACAAAATACTAGCCAATAGGATTCAACAGTACATTAAAAAGATTATTCACCACGACCAAGTGGGATTTATTCCAGGGCTGCAAGGTTGGTTCAACATCCGCAAATCAGTCAATGTGATACAACACATCAATAAAAGAAAGAACAAGAACCATATGATACTCTCAATAGATGCTGAAAAAGCATTTGACAAAGTACAGCATCCCTTCCTGATCAAAACTCTTCAAAGTGTAGGGATAGAGGGCACATACCTCAATATCATCAAAGCCATCTATGAAAAACCCACCGCAAATATCATTCTCAATGGAGAAAAACTGAAAGCTTTTCCGCTAAGGTCAGGAACACGGCAGGGATGTCCATTATCACCACTGCTATTCAACATAGTACTAGAGGTCCTAGCCTCAGCAATCAGACAACAAAAGGAAATTAAAGGCATCCAAATCGGCAAAGAAGAAGTCAAATTATCACTCTTCGCAGATGATATGATACTATATGTGGAAAACCCAAAAGACTCCACTCCAAAACTGCTAGAACTTATACAGGAATTCAGTAAAGTGTCAGGATATAAAATCAATGCACAGAAATCAGTTGCATTTCTCTACACCAACAGCAAGACAGAAGAAAGAGAAATTAAGGAGTCAATCCCATTTACAATTGCACCCAAAACCATAAGATACCTAGGAATAAACCTAACCAAAGAGGCACAGAATCTATACTCAGAAAACTATAAAGTACTCATGAAAGAAATTGAGGAAGACACAAAGAAATGGAAAAATGTTCCATGCTCCTGGATTGGAAGAATAAATATTGTGAAAATGTCTATGCTACCTAAAGCAATCTACACATTTAATGCAATTCCTATCAAAGTACCATCCATCTTTTTCAAAGAAATGGAACAAATAATTCTAAAATTTATATGGAACCAGAAAAGACCTCGAATAGCCAAAGGGATATTGAAAAAGAAAGCCAACGTTGGTGGCATCACAATTCCGGACTTCAAGCTCTATTACAAAGCTGTCGTCATCAAGACAGCATGGTACTGGCACAAAAACAGACACATAGATCAATGGAATGGAATAGAGAGCCCAGAAATAGACCCTCAACTCTATGGTCAACTAATCTTCGACAAAGCAGGAAAGAATGTCCAATGGCAAAAAGACAGCCTCTTCAATAAATGGTGCTGGGAAAATTGGACAGCCACATGTAGAAAAATGAAATTGGACCATTTCCTTACACCACACACAAAAATAGACTCAAAATGGATGAAGGACCTCAATGTGCGAAAGGAATCCATCAAAATCCTTGAGGAGAACACAGGCAGCAACCTCTTTGACCTCAACCGCAGCAACATCTTCCTAGGAACAACGCAAAAGGCAAGGGAAGCAAGGGCAAAAATGAACTATTGGGATTTCATCAAGATCAAAAGCTTTTGCACAGCAAAGGAAACAGTTAACAAAATCAAAAGACAACTGACAGAATGGGAGAAGATATTTGCAAATGACATATCAGATAAAGGACTAGTGTCCAGAATCTATAAAGAACTTAGCAAACTCAACACCCAAAGAACAAATAATCCAATCAAGAAATGGGCAGAGGACATGAACAGACATTTCTGCAAAGAAGACATCCAGATGGCCAACAGACACATGAAAAAGTGCTCCATATCACTCGGCATCAGGGAAATACAAATCAAAACCACAATGAGATATCACCTCACACCAGTCAGAATGGCTAAAATCAACAAGTCAGGAAATGACAGATGCTGGCGAGGATGCGGAGAAAGGGGAACCCTCCTACACTGTTGGTGGGAATGCAAGCTGGTGCAGCCACTCTGGAAAACAGCATGGAGGTTCCTCAAAATGTTGAAAATAGAACTGCCCTATGACCCAGCAATTGCACTATTGGGTATTTACCCTAAGGATACAAACGTAGTGATCCAAAGGGGCACATGCACCCGAATGTTTATAGCAGCAATGTCCACAATAGCCAAACTATGGAAAGAACCTAGATGTCCATCAACAGATGAATGGATCAAGAAGATGTGGTATATATACACAATGGAATACTATGCAGCCATCAAAAGAAATGAAATCTTGCCATTTGCGACAACATGGATGGAACTAGAGCGTATCATGCTTAGCGAAATAAGTCAAGCAGAGAAAGACAACTATCATATGATCTCCTTGATATGAGGAAGTGGTGATGCAACATGGGGGCTTAAGTGGGTAGGAGAAGAATAAAGGAAACAAGATGGGATTGGGAGGGAGACAAACCATAAGTGACTTTTAATCTCACAAAACAAACTGAGGGTTGCTGGGGGGAGGGGGTTTGGGAGAAGGGGGTGGGATTATGGACATTGGGGAGGGTATGTGCTTTGGTGAGTGCTGTGAAGTGTGTAAACCTGGTGATTCACAGACCTGTACCCCTGGGGATAGAGTATTATGCCTCCATCAGAAAGGATGAATACCCAACTTTTGTAGCAACATGGACGGGACTGGAAGAGATTATGCTGAGTGAAATAAGTCAAGCAGAGAGAGTCAATTATCATATGGTTTCACTTATTTGTGGAGCATAACAAATAGCATGGAGGAAATGGGGACTTAGAGTGGAGAAGGGAGTTGGGGGAAATTGGAAGGGGAGGTGAACCATGAGAGACTATGGACTCTGAAAAACAATCTGAGGGTTTTGAAGGGACGGGGGGTGGGAGGTTGGGGTACCAGGTGGTGGGTATTATAGAGGGCACGGATTGCATGGAGCACGGGGTGTGGTGCAAAAATAATGAATACTGTTATGCTGGAAATAAAAAAAAAAAAAGCATTGTAATTGCCAAATAAGATATAAATACAGAAAATTAAAATACAGCTTAATAAATTTTAAGGTGGTAAACATGTAACTACCATGCATGAAGAAATACAATTTTACCTGCAGTTTCCATATGCCCCATTTCAACTTCTCTCCTTACCCACAAAATTAAATACTGCTGTAATTATATTTTTTGGAGATCCAGGGTAGGCTTTAAAAGAGTTGGGATTTCTACATGATGTAGGAAGCTGATAGAAGTTAAAATTCTTCAGAGATTGTAAGCGTGGGTGCTGTAACTCAGAGATTCAGTTTCTGAAATTACCTCAGGTTAGTAAATAACTTGAATCAATATTATTTTAACTTAGAAGTCGGTCATGCTTTAAAGTAAAAATAATCTATTTGACATAATTTTCAATTTAATACTTATTTTCTTGACTCAAGGTCCTTGCATTAATTTTAGTAAGCGTTCTGATAATATGTACAGTTCAGATTACTTAGTACTAATTGGTTAATTAAAAACTAGTGGTTAAAGTTACTGGAATTTTAGAATTTGCATCCTACAATGATTAGGAGCATGGATTTTGGAGTAAAACTTAATTGTGTCTACTAGCTACATGATCTTGGACAAGTAACATTTTTGTGCCTCAGCTTCATCATCAGTAAAATGGTAATAATGATAGTGTCTTCTTCATAGGGTTGTTAGGATTAAATGAATAAATACAAGTAAGTCGTTTAGAACAGTGCCTGGCGTGTACTAAGAACCCATTAAACATTAACCATCATGAAGTAGTTAGCAAGATCAGTTACTATGCTTGCTAATTAGCCTCATTTTTTAAAAAAAGTTATGTGGTGGGGGTGCCTGGATGGCTCAGTGGGTTAAAGCCTCTGCCTTCGGCTCAGGTCATGATCCCAGAGTCTTGGGATCTAGCCCCACATCGGGCTCTCTGTCCAGCAGGGAGCCTGCTTCCCCCTCTCTCTCTTCCTGCCTCTCTGCCTACTTGTGATCTTTGTCAAATAAATAAAATCTTAAAATTATGTGTTGGATTAAAGATGCCTTCAAATTTTTGACATTCCTCCCCGCTGAGAGGCAGGATCTATTTCTCCTCTCCTGTGTACGTTTTGTGTTTTGTTTTTAATATAAAGAAAACCAATATTGTACAGGGAAAGTGATGTTATGCCAGTTTCACAGCTAGTCTATAGTTCCACAACTATAGCCAACTAGCCTATAAGACGACCAGCAGCTTCTACCTTGGTCTCTTGAAGTCCTCATTTACCGCCATAAGAAGACACCTTACCCTGCAGGACAGAGATGGAGAAGACCAGTGGAGTGGAGAGGGACCCAGATAAGTCCAACCTTCCAGTTGCCCAAGGCATCAAGTATGCCCAACTGCCCAACTGCCAGGTCATGTCACTGAGAGCCCATTCACATCCCATGGAGCAGAAGATTTATCTAGCCAAGCCTTGCTTGAATTCCTGATTCACGAGATTGTGAGATATCATGAAATGGTTGTTTAAATTTTAGGGAGATAGGTCTTACAGCAACTGAAACAGAAGGTGAGAACACAGAACACATAAATATCTCACCTAAGGGGCACCCGGGTGGCTCACCAAACTCTTGGTTTCAGCCCAGGTCCTGATCTTATGGTAAAGGGAATAGTCCCAAGTGGTTGTGGTAGGGCTCGGCACTCAGCAGGGAGTCTGCTGGAGATTGTCTCTCCCTTTCTGCCGCTCCCTCTCTAGTGTGTGTGCACTGGCACTCTCTCAAATAAATCTTTAAAAATGTCTCACCTAAGATTGCATAAATATTTACTGATAGGAATAGGACAGAAACCCAGATTCTATAGAATGCAATGTTGAATTACAGTTTAGTTTCTTTTATATTTAGGTTATTTGTTTTTAAGTCATTTAAATTTAAGATGCACTGGAGAAGTTTTTAATCAATCTCCTGGGTTACAACCGCAGCTCTAGAATCAACTACCATGTAAAAGAATATTTGAAAAGAAAGTATTAAAAATATAAAACCAAATGAGTGAATTATTTTTGGACATACAAAGTTATTAAAAATTTACAATGAACAAAGTATCTCAAATCACTGCACACAATTGTTAATGTGAATATTTAAACATCAACGTTTTCTGAGTTCTTCATATATTATGTTTGTGCTGGCTAGCCCTTATCTAGGCATTACCATAGGGGAATTCTTGGCAAAAAAAAGTCTCCACGTTTCTGCAAACTGGGAGAAATCTCGGTATTGTGTGCTGGAGTCAGACATGGACACTGGAGAAGGACTTGGGACTTTTTTCCTAAGATGGGTCAGTGAAATAGGTTTCTTTAGAGCCTCCCGGTCACAAATTACCACGTTATTTCTTGATGAATTTGTGGAACAACTTTCTGGTTGTTTCTTATAAGTAACTGCTAATTCTTACCCAAACAGTTTTTGAAGTGGAATTTAAATAGATTTTCTCTTGTTGAAAATAATGTTTGTATTCCAAGTACTTCAGAAACATTTAACTCAAACTACAGATGTACCTCCATCTTGTGGTGACTGTCAGAAGTGTCCAAGGTGAAGAAATTTTAGAGAAAAAGCTGGAAGATTCAATGAAAAGCAATTGCTAAATTTAAGTTTTTGGGAATATTGACAACTTCTTTACATCTTCGTTCCTTTATGACTTTTTTTTTGAGCCTTGGTGTTAGTCTTACTGCACATATTTACTTTTATCATGAAGATCAAAAATATTTTTGGAGGGAATGAACATGTATAAATAGATCATTAAAGATTATTTATTTGACAGAGAGAGATCACAAGCAGGCAGAGAGGCAGGCAGAGAGAGTGAGGAGGAAGCAGGCTTCCTGCTGAGCAGAGAACCTGATACGGGGCTCGATCCCAACACTCTTGAGATCATGACCTGAGCTGAAGGCAGCAGCTTAACCCACTGAGCCACCTAGGCACCCCAATAGATCATTTTTCAAAGTTTCTTTTGAGCCAAAATAAAAGGAATATTGATGAACTGAAATAGATGCCAAGTTATTTCATTGATTTAAAAAGGAAAAATTAGGGGGCACCTGGGTGGCTCAGTGGGTTAAAGCCTCTGCCTTCGGCTCAGGTCATGGTCTCAGAGTATCGAGCCCCATATCGGGCTCTCTGCTTAGCGGGGAGCCTGCTTCCTCCTCTCTCTCTGCCTGCCTCTCTGCCTACCTATGATCTCTGTCTGTCAAATAAATAAATAAGTAAAATCTTAAAAAAAAAAAGAAAAATTAGTATCAAGGAAATGTAACTCAGTGTTTCTAGCAGCTGTACTACAGTTTATATGACCTGCCAAAAGTATGTAGTACCTGTAATCCTACCAATCAATATTTGGAAAACGTTTTTCAACAACCAAGTCAAATAATAGTTGAGCTCTTAATATGTTCTAGAGCCTTGGCTTATACTGGAGGAATAAAAGCAGCAGAACTAACATCCCAGCAGAAAGAAAGAACAAAATAATCATAGTAAATAAGTCATAGAGTAAGTAAAAGGGTAATAGGTGCTATGGGGAAAAAAAGGTCAGAAATACTGGAGTGTTACACAGAACTCATGGGAGAGGAGACCTCGTTGATAAGGTGAGATTGGAGCAGACTTGAAGGGGATGAGGTTGTTAGCGTGGAATTTAGGGAAGAACATTCCAGGCAGAGGGAAGAGCAAGAAGGCAGGAGGTTTGCCTAGTGTGTTAAAAGCATAGAGGAAGCTAGAGTTGAGTGACCAAGGGGAGAGAGTAGTAGGGAAATAGATGAAAGGTAATGAGGGCTCAGATTGCACTGGATCTACTAGACCTTAAAAAATATTTTGACTTATTTTTTGTAGTAGTCAGAATAATGACCCCAAAAGGTGTCGGTGTCCCAATCCCCAGAACATGTGAATATGTTATGTGGTAAGAGTAAGTATGCAGGTAATGATTAAAGGTATGGCACTTGACAACAGGTACATGAAAGGATGCTTACTATCACTAATCATCAGAAAAATGCAAATCAAAACCACAAGATATCACCTCACACCTGTTAGAATAATAACTATTATCAAAAACACAAGAAATAACAAGTGTTGGCGAGGACATGGAGAAAAGGGAACTCTAATGTACTATTGATGGGAACATGAATGGATGCAGCCACCATGGAAAACAGAATGAATTCCCTTAAAAAAATTAAAAATAGAACTATCTCACATGATCCAGTAATTCCACTTCTGGGTATTTACCCAAAGGAAACACAAACACTAACTCAAAGAGATATATGCACTCCCATGTTCATTGCAGCATAATTTACAAAAACAAGATTCGGAAACGACGTAAATGTCCACCAGTGGATGAATGGATCAAGAAAATGTAGTATATATACATGATAGAATATCACTCTGCCATCGTAGAATGAAATCTTGTCATTTGCAACAACATGGATGGCCTTGAGGGCATTATGCTGAGTGAAAGATGTCACACAGAGAAAGACAAATACCATATATCATTTTATACATAGAATCTAAGCAAACAAATACCAACAGGAGAAGAACAACAACAAAACCACGCTCATAGATAACAGAGAAGACATTGGTGGTTGTCATAGGGGAGAGGTGTGCGTGGGGTGGCAAAATGGGTGAGGGGGGTCAAAAGGTACAAACTTCCAGTTGTAAGTCATGGGATATAATGTACAACATGGTGCCTATAGTTAATAATATATATTTTAAAGTTGCTGAGAGTAGGTCTTAAAAGTTCTCATCAGAAGAAAAAAATTCAGGGGTGTCTCGGTGGCTAAATTGGTTGAACATCAGACTCTTGATTTCAGCTCAGGTCAAGATCTCACCATCATGAGATGGAGCCCCACGAGGGGCTCTGCACTCAGTGCGGAGTCTGCTTAGAGTCTCTCCCTCTCTCTCTGCCCCTCCTCTTGCTCGAATCTGCTCTTTCTCTCTCTAAACAAGTATTTAAAAAGAAAAAAAATTGGGGGTGTGTGTGTCTGGGTGGCATAGTTGGTTAACTGGCTGCCTTCAGCTCAGGTCATGATCCCCAGGGTCCTGGGATCGAGTCTCACATCAGGCTCCTTGCTTGGTGGGGATCCTGCTTCTCCCTCTCCCTCTGCCTGCCGTTTTGCCTGCTTGTGCACACTTGAGAGTGTGCTCTCTCTCTCTCCATTAAATGAGTAAATAGAATTAAAAGAAAATTTGTGACTGTGGTGATCATTTCATAATACATTCAAATATTGAATCATGTTGTATACGTGAAACCTGTATATTAATTGTACCTCAATTTAAAACAAAAAAAAACAAGCAAACATCAAAAGGGTATGAGTTAAAGGTGGGAAGATTATCTCTGATTATTCAGGTGGGCCCTATCTAATCGTATTAGCTCTTAAACTCAGAGGAGGCCTGCCTCCACCTAAACCAGAGTCCCTTGAATTGATAGAGTCCTCAGCTGACAGCCAGCTGGGAAATGGAGACATCAGTCCTCCAGCCTTGCAAGAAACTCAATTCTGGCAGCAACCTCAATGAGCAAGGAAATTCTCTCCAAGAGCCTCCAAAAGGAAGCACATCCTTGTTGACTTCTTGATTTTGCCTCATGAGATTCTAAGCAGAGACTCCTCCCAGCCTCCAGACTTCAGACCTGTGGGAACTGTAAGATAATACATTTTGCCTTGTTTAAGCCACTAAATTTGTGATAATTTGATTTAGCAGTAATAAAAAACTAAACACTCTGAGTGAAACAGGGATTGGATACTTTTTAGTACAGAAGTATCATGATACAGTTTGTGCCCTTTTTACTAATTATGTAGATTTCTGTGGTTTCTTCACAACATAAGTGGTTTTTACAACCAGTCTCTCACTAAGGGTAATTACCTTTCACTTTTGGTTGTTGAAAGCCCAGTAATTTATATCGTGACATAACTTTGGTAGTTTGAAAAGGCTTTTATACTTTCCTACTTTCAGCATTAATATATATCCCCCCGCCCCAGGAAATCCAGTACTAAAGGGGCGCCTGGGTGGCTCAGTGGGTTAAAGCCTCTGCCTTCAGCTCAGGTCATGATCCCAGGGTTCTGGGATTGAGCCCCGGATCGAGCCCCGGATCGAGCCCCGGATCGGGCTCTCTGCTCAGCGGGGAGCCTGCTTCCCCCTCTCTCTGTCTCTGCCTGCCTCTCTGCCCACTTGTGATCTGTCTGTCAAATAAATAAATTAAAAAAAAAGAAAAAGAAACAAAGTACTAAAGGTTAAGTGAAGGATAAAAGATACTAAGATTGTCTTTAAGCTTCTGTTTTCAATGTTTCTTAACATTTGGATATATTTTCTACAGCATTCCATTTTGTTGTCTCAAGCAGAAACAGCCCAGAAGTTTAATGAATCAATCCTCAGTAAATAACTATTTGTGTTCTAGGTTAGTACTGAACAGTAGCTCAGTACAACTTATTTCCATTCGAGGGAACACACTATAGTGTGGGACCAAAGAGCTTCTCCAATCAGCTATGGATAAGAAGTTGTAGCTCTAGGAGGACCTCTGGGCCTACACACAGGAAGGCCAAAAATGGGACTTAGCAGTTACTAATAGAACGTTCCTAAAAGAGGTTTCCTCAAAATTATCTGTATTTAGTATAGTATCGATGTTGATGGAAACTAATCCTCTGTTGTGCTTCTGTGTTTCAAGGTAAATTTACCAACTGTGCACTGGAAGCCACTAGCTTTAAAAAATAACTTAAGTGATAGATGAGTATTCTTAGGGAGAAATTCCCATGTCCCCAGAGATACAAGAGTGTAATTCTCTCTCTCTCTCTTTTTTCTTTTTTCTTTTTCTCTTTCTTTTTAAAGTAAAATGCTGGGCATGATGTATATGCTGCTTTGACACTTCTTTCTAAACAAAAAGATGAAGTTACTTTACCTAAGATTAAATTCACTTATGCATTGTAAATTGTACCACACACTAAGGCAATTGGTTCTGCAAGTATCCATAAAGCCTGTTCACTTTAGCATAATGCAGATTCTCAAAGCAACAAGTTCCTATTTCCACTGAAATCCCCACCCAATGTAACTTTGTCAGATTTAAGTTAAAACTTTTAAAATATTAATGATGAATATTATGATCAATTTAGGAAAGAAAATTAGTACCATAAGTTTTGAAATATTAATGATGAATATTATGATTAATTTAGGAAAGAAAAGTTGGTACTATGAAATGCTGAAAACTAGGCAGACAGGGGGCTTATAACATATAATGTAAACTTAGTCATCATGAGTTTAGAAGCTTCACCCTGGAAATTTATTTGTTGGGCGACCCACTCTTTTTTCTTGTGATTCAAGTCAGTCCTATTCTACTTCTTCAAATTAAACTTCATACACTTGAATCTAATATAATACTGTATGTTCACTAAATGGAATTAAAAAAAAAAAGACTTCAGTAGGGTGCCCATCTGATTCACTGTTAGGGGCACCATGATTTACCTGTGTCAAAGATAATCTATGTCAAACTATTCTGATTACTGCTTTGGCTTTACTATGCATATGATGACCATCTCCCCTTTGTTTTTCTCAATAAACTTGGCCCTATCACTGTGCTTTATTGCATTCAAGGGCCCGGTTCCATGGCTGGAGCTTCCCCTGTCTTTCCTGATTTACAGAAAACAGCCACCATGGAGCTTCGAGGATGCTGGGACTCCCCTTATGAATGTATATTGCACAGCCTTCGTGAAAAGAGTGTCTTCTAGACCCTCGGAAATGATATGGTTAGGGGGCAGATGGACTAGTTTTATGTGATAAATTCACTCTGGCATTCCAGTCTACCTCCGCCTTGGATATCTTCCTCTTTCAATTCATAAAAGTATTGTCTGGGACCAATGGGAGTTGCTGAGAGACTTTCTGGTTGTTCATGAGTTCAAAGATTTTTTTTCCTAATGCTAAGACATCGTCTTTTCCATTCTTTTTTTTTTTTTTTTTAAGATTTTATTTATTTATTTGACAGACAGAGATCACAAGTAGGCAGAGGGGGAGAGAGAGAGAGAGAGAGAGAGAGAGAGAGAGAGAAGCTGGCTTTCCGCTGAGCAGAGAGCCCGATGCGGGGCTGGATCCCAGAACCCTGAGATCATGACCCGAGCCGAAGGCAGAGGCTTTAACCCACTGAGCCACCCAGGCACCCTGTCTTTTCCATTCTTAAATGAATGTGCAGAGGAGTTTTTCAGAGGCTACACGACATGTGATGATAATATCTCTATGATGGCTTTGGAATATATGATTGTGTATTCTTGTGTTTAAATTGGTTTAGGGAGGGACGCCTGGGTGGCTCAGTTGGTTGGACGACTGCCTTCGGCTCAGGTCATGATCCCGGAGTCCTGGGATCGAGTCCCGCATCAGGCTCCCAGCTCCATGGGGAGTCTGCTTCGCTCTCTGACCTTCTCCTCGCTCATGCTCTCTCTCACTGTTTCTCTCTCAAATAAATAAATAAAATCTTTAAAAAAAATAAATTGGTTTAGGGAGATGTTCCCAGTAATTTCTAAGAGTATAAGGGGGTCTTGAGACTAAAAAGTGTGAGAACCAATGCCTTATAATATCTCAAGGAAGTTCTCATTTCAAATTCATTTAGTGTGAGCAATCTCTGGTTTTATAGGTTTTTCTCAATTGTTTCTGTATTTTTAATTTCACGGATTTCTGTCATATTTATTATATTTTTGTTTGCTTTAGTTTTAATTTGTTCTTTTTGTGGTTTCCTTTTTAAAATATTTTATTTTTAAGTAATCTCTACTTAAAATCCAGTGTGGGGTTCAAACTCACAACCCTGAGATCAAGAGTCACATGCACCACCGACAAAACCAGCCAGGCACCCCTCTTTTTCTAGTTTCTTAAGGTAGAACTTAAGTTATTGATTTTTAAATCTTTCTTCTTTTTTAAATATAATTGGCACTTAATGCCATACATTTTTCTGTAAGCACTGCTTTAATTGTATTACATAAATTTTGAAATATTGTATTTTAATTTTTATTTAGTTTAAAATATCTTAAAATTTCTCTTGGGACTTTCTCTTTGGCCTATGGGTTAGACATGTGTTGTTTACTTTTCATGTATTTGAGGATTTTTCAGATAACTTTCTATTATGATTTCTAGTTAGTTCTGCTATGGCCTGAAAATGTACTTTTGTGATTTCTATTCTTTTAAATTTGATGAGGTTTGTTTTATTGCCTTGAATATGGTCTATCTTATTGCAAGTGCTATATATGCTATATACAGAAGTATACAGTAATTGGGAATTGGCCTTAGAAATGGCATGTAAAATGGTAGATAGATCACAAAAATGCCCAATTCTTTTTTAAATTATTTTTTATTATGTTGTGTTAGTCACCATACTGTATGTTATTAGTTTTTGATGTAGTGTTCCAAGAGTCATTGTTTACTTATAACACCCAGTGCTCTATGCAATATGTGCCCTCCTTAATACCCATCACCAGGCTCAACCACTTGCCCCAACCCCTCCTTCTAAAACCCTCAATTTGTTTCTCTAAGTCCACAGTCTCTCATGGTTTGTCTCCCCCTCCAATAGCCACCCCTTCATTTTTTCCTTACTTCTTCTAATGTCTTCCATGCTAATCCTTATGTTCCACAAGTAAGTGAAACCATATGATAACTGACTTTCTCTGTTTGACTTATTTTACGTAGCATAATCTCCTCCAGACCCATCTATGTTGATGGAAAGTTGGGTATTCATCATTTCTGATGGTTGAGTAATATTCCATTGCATATATGGACCATATCTTCTTTATCCACTTGTCTTTTGAAGGATATCCTGGCTCTTTCCACAGTTTGGCTATTGCAGACATTGCTGCTATGAACTTTGGGATGCATATGGCCCCTCTTTTCACTACATCTGTATTTTGGGGGTAAATACCCAGTAGTGCAATTGCAGGATCATAGGGTAGCTCTATTTTTAATTTTTTTGAGGAACCTCCACACTGTTTTCCAAAGTGGCTGCACCAGCTTGCATTCCCACTAACAGTGTAAGAGGGTTCCCCTTTCCTTTCCTCCAACATTTGTTGTTTCTTCCCTTGCTAATTTTTGCCATTCTTACTGGTGTAAGGTGGTATCTCAATGTGGTTTTGATTTCAATTTCCCTGATAGCTAAAGATGATGAACATTTTTTCATGTGTCTCTTAGCCATTTGTATGTTTTCATTGGAGAAGTATCTGTTCATGCCTTCTGCCCATTTTCTGACTTATCTGTTTTTTTGGGTGTTGAGTTTGAGGAGTTCTTTATAGATCTTGGATATCAGCCCTTTGTCTGTAGTGCCATTTGCAAATATCTTCTCCCATTCCATGGGTTGCCTCTTTGTTTTGTTGACTGTTTTCTTTGCTGTGCAGAAGCTTTTGATCTTGATGAGTCCCAAAAGTTCATTTTTGCTTTTGTTTCCCTTGCCTTTGGAGACATGTCTTGAAAGAAGTTCCTGTGAAAAATGCCCAATTCTTTACTTTATGTTCATATTCCTTGCAATGTGACTTGACAGTTCCTTGCATTATACAGTGGGGTCTCTTTCTCTATGCCCTTAATCTGGGGTGGCTTAGCGAGTTGCTTTGGACAATGAAATAAATGGAAATGAGAGTGTAAAAGTCCCAAGTTTAGTCCTTAAAATGCTTGCACTCTTCTCACTCTCTTGCAACCCTGCCATCACCGTAAAAGCAAGTCTGAGTGAGCCTAATGGAGGAAGACAGAGAAGGTAGAACAAAGCCAAGTTATCCCAGGTATTTAGAATCAACTCAAGCCTGGCCCAGATCAGCAGGACCTCCTGCCTGACCCACAGCTGACTGCAGAGTTATGAGGCTAGCTGAGACCAGAACTGCCTAGCTGACTGATAGACTTAGGAGAAACAATAAATAGTTGTTATTTTAAGATTTTATGTTTTTGGATAGCTTATTAAGCACCATTATTGTGACAATTGATCACTGATAGTACACCAACCCTCAATTTGGTTACTCAAAGTATGTTTACATGGAAACATATGTAGACACTAAAAAGAAGACTTACAAGGACTTTCCCCCCCGTTTTTCAAAGATTTTATTTATTTATTTGACATAGAGAGACAGATAGTGAGAGGAGGAAAGCACAAGCAGGGGGAGCTGTAGGCCCGCAGGAGGAGAGGGAGAAGCAAGCTCTCCGCTGAGCACGGTGTCCAATGTGGGCCTCAATCCCAGGACCCTGGGATCATGACCTGAGCTGAAGGCAGAGGACTAACCAACTAAGCCACCCAGGAATCTTAACAAAGACTTTGGTAATTTAATTCAAGGTATCACAAATTTTGTGGTAACAAAACATCATTTTCCCCTCAAAGGCACATCTCTCCCTCATCACCTTTGATCACCTACCTCAATAAAAAAGATATCCTATTCAGTAATGCTTCTAAAAATAATATATGTCTCCCCAACAGAGACAAAGACTGCTTAATAATTAAGAGTCTGGGCTTTGGGGGTAGATTCTTCCACTCACCAGCTATACCATCTTGGGAGATGATATTAATGTCTATCATATGTGACTGTTGAAAGAATTTAATGAATTAATGTATATAAAGTACTTAAGATAATACCTGATAAGTACTAAATATTATAGAAGTCAATCTTCAGCAAGCTCTTAGTATTAAGTGCAGATTTCCTGTTGGTGGGAAATTACAACGCTTATGTCCTTTAAAAAAATTATAAAGAGGTAGTCTTCAAGAAATAATTTCAGGGCACCTGGGTGGCTCAGTGGGTTAAAGCCTCTGCCTTCAGCTCAGGTCATGATCTCAGGGTCCTGGGATCGAGCCCCGCATCGGGCTCTCTGCTTGGTAGGGAGTCTGCTTCCTCCTCTCTCTCTCTGCCTACTTGTGATCTCTTTCTGTCAAATAAATAAATAAAATCTTTAAAAAAAAGGAAATAATTTCATTAGTGAGTTGGAGAAATCTTAATTTCTTGAAATATTTTATTCCTTTTCTAATCTCTGCACTCAAAATGCTGCTTAGACTTGCTGGTAGAGAGTGGCGAGCAGGCAGGAGATAAGGAATAGCTCTCATAGATCTGTTCAAGGAGCAAATGTACGTTCTGTTAAATGACCTAAAACAACTTCCTTTAGTGGTTTTAGAACTAGAGAAGTCTGAAGTTGGCAATTCTGTGACTGTACACAAGAAATATGAACCCATACAGCTTTAAAAACATTCTTGTACCCTTATCATGATGAAATAAAATAGAATGAAATTAAATGATCAAAAAATAAAAACAATCCTTAAAATTTTACCTTTGGCTCTTTGCTGGGCATAATGCTAATTATCTTACCAATCAGCTGTAAGGTCCTTTATATCTTGCTAAAGATAGTGATTTTTGAGGCTCTTAAAATAGTTATATTTATGTTAAGCTTGACAGATACTGTGGTAACCTTTAAGAAAAAAAAAAATCTGTGTAATAGAGATATTTTTCCAGAATGGGGAAAAATATTCTAACAGGGATTAGAATGGGAAGCGTCAGAAGAAAATAGAACTATATTATGTAAGTGTGTGTCTATATTTGTACTCTGCGTTTTCAAAAAGCATTTGAAGTAGCTTCTAAAAATATATGCAGTATAATAGGATGAAAATCATTTAAAGGGAACATCAGTTGAGGAACATAGGCAGGAAATCATTTCTTCCTTTATGTGTCCCCCTTTTTTGTTTTTTTCTGCCTGAGAATTAGTTGCATAGAGTAGAAAGTCAGGTGTTATGTGAAAGCTAGTATCATCCGTTTCATAATAAGGACACTAGATACTAATGGTGGTAAGTGGCAGCTGACCCATTTGGAGGTTGAACTATTTAAGAAAGCAGAATTTTCAGGACTAAAAAGTCATATGGATCTATAGATATCAATATAGATATTATATTATCTATGTATCCATCTATTTACTTATGTATTTCCAGTTAGCTTCAATCCACTTATTAGTCTTTGGGAGCGAATTAAATCAGGGCAAAGGGTTGGGGGAATTCTGTGATCTCTTACAGAAGGATGCATATTGCTAGTTACAGTGCTCGGTCATGTCTTCCAAATACAAAGCTTCCTTGGGGCAATGCTGGACAGAAACTATGATTAATCTCATACTGCTTAGTAACAGAGGCAAAAAAGGCATTTACTTAATGAAAGTTGAGTCTCAAAAAGATTTTATTTTTTTCTTTCAATAAAAAGTATAAAATTTTCCACAGTAAACACTATCTTAGAAAATTTAAAAATGAGTATCTAAATGGGCTCACAGCTAAGACATCAAAAGCAAATGACAAATTCATAGGAAAGGAGATTTTGAAGTGGTTGCTTCCTAATCTGTTTAATGTTAGTTTCTGAAGAAGTGAAAGTCCATCTTGGAAGGAAGGATTTTGTAGATGGTGAAATTCGGTCTAGGGTTCATAGGAGTACACTTGAAGAAATCAAGCCTAGGAAAACATACACAAACAGACTCCAGCAGTAACTGTAATGGCTCAGATATCATACAGTATCTCTGATTTAGGAACATCTACTCTAACTCATGATTTGCAAGGATGTAAGTGTTACAGACTAATGAGGTGCAGAAGGGCCCAGGGTACCTGAGTGAGTCCGTCTTGAGGACAGAGCCAAAGCACAGAGCTGAAGCCTTATAAACCAACTGGGATGTTGGATTAATAAACCTTCATTTGGAGATAGGCAAAGAATTTTATTTGGCAGAAATCTTGGTGGATGGGTCTCTCACGAAAAGTGATCATCTTTGAGCATAAACCCTTATCCTAAGGGGTTGGAAAGAAGGTTTGTAATTTGAAAATGTACAGGCGCTGTGGAGTAAGTTTACTAATGGCCATGTACTGGGAGGAGAGAGAACTGTCAAGAGGAATTTTAGGCAACTTTCTGTGTGATACGCTACTTAACACTCATCTGTACTACCCCTTTCAGGAAAGCAGTGGTAAATATGCGGTTTTTCAAGGCATCTGGCAATGCTTTTTTTCTTTTTATTTATTTATTTATTTATTTATTTATTTATTATTATTATTTTTTTCTTTTTTTGGTTGATAAGCTGAAATAAGATTTCTGGAAGGCCACCTGTATTTAGGTTAAAGCTTCTTAACAGCATTCAAATTAGCATTTTTTGGGTCAGGGACTGTTTTATTTAACTCAGTATCTTCAGTTCCACATAGAGTAAATAGCATAGAGTAGGTGTTGAATGAATGAATGAATGAATGAATGAATGAATTGAGTTATTTCTGATTTCAGAGAGATCATCAGATAATCACTTGCCTCTTAGTATTTCAACACATAACAAAATTTGTTCTCTGAAATTATTTAATACTCTTCTTAGGGTTTTAGAGAGACTAAATATAAAGCTAGTCAATTTGAACAGTACATTTCATTTATAGTCTTTAAATTGCTTTATTGTCTTCTTACCTGATTTTTCTGTTCCTTGACCCTCTGCTTTTCCTCACTTTGAACTTTTCTCCATGAAGAAATGACCCATTCTTAGGGATTCAAACACTTCCTCCCCACGGTTGATTTTAATTCCTGTATTTTTGGTTTAGTACTCACTCAAATTCCAGTCCTCCTGCTGAACATTTATTTCTACCAGGAGTCCCCACCATTACCCTAAACTACACATTGGAAATGCAGCTGTATCATCTTTATTTGCAAATCAGTGAGTCTTACCAATTTCTTTCCTTCCATTCCCCCATTCTTCTAGGTCTGACACTTTGATGTTATTTTTGGTATTATTCCATTGCCTTTATTTTCAAAATTCAGTTAATCAGGGTCCTTTTGACTCTTGTCTAGAAATTCCCTTAGTATCCGCCAATTATAGTCTGGTCTCACTTCGACTGCTCTTAGCTAGTCCTTGATAATTTCATTAATAGATTAATATGTTTTAATTTTTTTTAATTTTTTTTAATTTTTTTTTAAAGATTTTATTTATTTATTTGACAGAGAGAGATCACAAGCAGGCAGAGAGGCAGGCAGAGAGAGAGGAAGGGAAGCAGGCTCCCTGCTGAGCAGAGAGCCCGATGCAGGACTCGATCCCAGGACCCTGAGATCATGACCTGAGCCGAAGGCAGCAGCTTAACCCACTGAGCCACCCAGGCGCCCATGTTTTAATTTTTTATATGTATTTTCCATTCATTCTAGACTGAATGCTGGAACACTGATCTTAAATTGGGACTTCTTTTTTTTTCCCTTATGCTACTTACCCAAGAAATAAAACCTTGCATAGCTCTTTGCTTTTCAAAGGGTAGTTGCATGATGCCTGACCTTCAGCTCCAGAGTCCCCTGCAGTGTTTGCTAAAGGTACAGTTTGCTGTGCACATCCTACCTCCATGGAATCAACTCTCTGGACGTGGGTCCTGGGAATCGGCATTTTTAGAAAGCAATGCAGATCATTCTGCCGTGCGCTAACATTTGAGAACTATCGGAAAGGATAATATTCAGCCTTTCAGATATTCAAAACCCTTTCAGGTAAAGGGGCACCTGACGGTGCAGTTGGTTGAAAGTCCGCCTTTTGGTTTCCGCTCAGATCCTGATCTCAGGGTCATGAGACCAAACCCAGCTGAGGGCTCTCCATTCAGCTCGGAATCTGCTTGAGATTCTTTCTCTCATTCTCCCTCTCCTCCTCCGGCTTATGCTCTCTCTCACTCTCTGAAATAAAGAAATAAATCTTTTAAACCCCTTTTGAATATGGCCCAACCTTGCGTGCTGTAGCTTATTTCCCACGAGTCCTAATAAAGCTTTCTGTTTACAACACTCTGGATGCACCATGCTCAGTTCGCCTCTGAGACTTCGGTCTCAGAATGCCTCATTCCTTCGGAACGCCTTGTGTTTCCTCTGCATCCAGATTTTATTTATTTATTTATTTAACAGACAGCGAGATCACAAATAGGCAGAGAGGCAGGCAGAGAGAAAGGGGGAAGCAGCTCTCTGCTGAGCAGAGAGCCCAATGTGGGACTCATCCCAACACACTGATATCATGGCCGAAGGGGAGGGCAGAGCTTAACTCACTAAGTCACCCAGGCCTCCCTCAAGCCCTCCTTTTAATTTTTTTATTGTTTTTAAATTTTATTTATTTACTTGAGAGAGAGAGAATGAGAGAGAGAGCATGAGAAGTGGGAGGGTCAGATGGAGAAGCAGACTCCCCACCGAGCAGGGAGCCCAATGGGGGACTCCATCCCAGGACTCCAGGATCATGACCTGAGCCCAAGGCAGTCGCTTAACTAACTGAGCCACTCAGGTGTCCCAAGCCCTCCTTTTAATGGAATCTTTTAAAACTACGTTTTACTGAGCACCTGCCATCTGTCTGGCACTTCATAAAATTCTGTCACTATTCAAAAAGTAACATAGCTATAATTGTTCCCATTTTCCAGGCAAGGGCATTGAGACTGAGTACAGTGAAACAGCTTGCCTAGGCCACAGGAGTAGTAGGAGTGGTTTGATTCACACGCAAGACTGACTCTAAAGCCCATACTTCTCCCAGCAGTGGTTTTTGAGTTGACTGGGCAGGATGCTCTGATGTAGCAGCTGAAATGCAACATATCTGTTTTTATGTGTTTATACACTCACATTTGCCTGCAGGGACATGCAGGGGCTTAGCTTACATATTTTGGAAGTCCACTGTACAATCTCCATAAGGACAGTTAGGGTCCTCAAATGGAGCACGTGAGGTCATTATTTAATTGTTAAACATGTGTTGGCTTCTTAGAAGCTAGATTATAAGCTCCTAGAGAACTGAAAGCAATATTTATTTTTTTATTTATTTGAGAGAGAACATGAGAGGGATAGGGTCAGAGGGAGAAGCAGACGCCCTGCTGAACAGGGAGCCCAATGTGAGGTTCAATCCTGGGACTCTAGGACCATGACCTGAGCTGAAGGCAGTTCCTTAACTGACTGAACCACCCAGATGCCCTGAAAACAATTTTTAAAAAACGTTTCCCATTCATTAACTAATATAAAAACATTTGCATTTATTTAGTAGGTGTTCACTAAATGTCTGCTCAGTTAAATAGAACACAGGATATTGAAAAGTGTGCTTTCATTGAGTAGGAGCCCCTCATCCCAGAAAGTTAGAAATGGAGATTATCTTAGGGCAAGAACCATCGGTTATTTTTATTTTATTTATTTATTTTATTATTTTTTTTAAAAGATTTTATTTATTTATTTGACAGAGGGCGATCACAAATAGGCAGAGAAGCAGGCAGAGAGAGAGAGGAGGAAGCAGGCTCCCTGCTGTGCAGAGAGCCAGATGCTGGGCTCGATCCCAGGACCCTGGGATTATGACCCGAGCTGAAGGCAGAGGCTTTAACCCACTGAGCCACCCAGATGCCCCCCATCGGTTATTTTTAAAGTTCATTAGGGCATTTGTAAGAAGATGTAAACTTCATAAATATAAATAGTTTTGTCATTAGATTAGAAAATATTTTCTAAAATCTTTCTTTGCTCAACGTGAAATAAAAAAGCCACTGGGTGGCTCAGTGGATTAAGCATCTGCCTTCAGCTCTGGTCTCATGGTCCTGGGATTGAACCCCATATCAGGCTTCCTGCTCAACCTAAGTCTACTTCTCTCTCTCCTTCTGCCTCTCCCCCCTGCTCATGCTCTCACTCTCACTCTCTCTCTCAAAAATAAATCAATAAAAATATTTTTTAAAAAGCACAAAATCTTAATAGAAACATTCTTCTAATAAAATATAACATAAAAACTATAATAAAATATAAGATTTTGGGATGTTATAGACACAACATCATTAAATTTCTCCTACTATAAAATTTAAAACTTAAAATTTATATTTGCTTTTCTGTTATAAGACTTCTACACAACCACCTTACCATTCTACCTAACCTCCAATATATTTGTAGAGAGCCCAAAAGAGCCCATATTCTCACATCACAAAAATACATTCAGCGCAAATAAATTGATTTCCTTCTTCACAAAACAACTCTATATGATTAATGAATTCGCCTATTAAATTTTGAACTGAAGAGGAACAATCAATGGATTAAATATTATTGATCCCTTAGGTACAGTGTTAACTTTCAAGAAAGCCTCTTTGGTGAAGAGATGCTTCCATGTTTTCAGTGTGTTTGGAAAAAGATAAGTTCTCAGTGAGGTTGTGGTACATAAGTATTAATAAGCACTAAATTCCTAGCAGCACTGGCTGTCAAACCTGTGTATTAATGTGAATTAATGAGGTTTTCTTCTCCCAAGAGGAAAAATAGGTTGTTACAGGTTAAACAATGATGAGCAAAACACAGGCAATGTCAGTTTGATAGAAAGCCTTCAATTTAGAGGAGTGACCTTTAAAAGGGAATGCATAAATAATCTCAACATAATCACTTGCTATAATATTTTGGGTTTACAGTTTAGATGGCAATAAAGCATATTTATTTATTGATTTGGTTTTTAAAAATTGTGCCTTTTGAGAAATCACCTCAGTGTAGAAATAAGGCAAAATTTACAGTGATGACAACAAACATGAACAACTAAAACAATCATGGAATGAAAAATGCTTTGAAAAAGTCACCCTTTTAATGACAACTATTGAGGAGAGTCAGGGATTTTTAATGGTTCCAAATTACACAGAGCAAGTAGAAAGTAGTTGTTGGGATGACAGGGTAATACTGCAAGGCTACTCAACCAATACATTTTCCATCTTAGTAATCCCCAGGTCTAAGTTCACCTGGAGCTTCCATTATTTAGAACCATGCCAAGAGGACTCTGATCACATATTTTCTCCTATAACAGTTCTTCTACCATTCAGACTGAGAAGTAAAGTTCTGACTGAAAGTTCAGACTGAAAGCAAAAGGAGGAATTTGTGCTCTGGAAGACTCTGCCTGAAGGAAGGGAGAAAGTCTGTTTTTAATGGTCTCAGAATATGAAGGAAAGAGGTAGTCAGACACAAGTGTCCTTCTTCTGGCTGATAAATTCACAAGACAGCCAAAAATAGACTAGCTTTTTTTCCCTTTCTCTTTTGGAATATTGGTATGAGGCTGCCATTTAGGGTGGCTTGTGTGTCCCCATGGGAGGTAGTAGTGTGGGAATGGGTGATGGAGGTGGCTAGAGAGAGGAGTCTGAGGCAGCATTCTTGGCTGCCCACAGTCCAGCTGTTGTCTGGAAGGGATCTTGCTGGGAACTTGCTGCAGTGGTGGATGAGGTTAGGCACTTATGGGACCTATCCCCAGACCCTATGAGGACATGTGCTCAGCAAGCAAGGCCGGATTGTGGGTTCAGTCACTGCCAGTTGAGTGAGGTGGAGGGTGGAGTCTCATCAGGCTATGACTGAGCAAAGAAAACAGACCTTGTATTCCTCAGTCACACAATTTGGTATCCTCGAGGGTCACACCAACCATCCTGCAGTAGAGATCAGCACAAGGATGGCAGGCTACTTGTACAGGATAATCCCCTGAATTCGGTAAGCTTCCCTATACTCCAGTGCCAGCTTGGGAAGAGGAGGATGAGAAGAACAGCTTTGATAGGGAGTTAAACTTTGAGTTGATGGATTTTTTTTTTTTTTTATATATCATAGAGTCTCTTTAAATTGAAACTGTTTATTGGCAGTTTTGAGATAAATCTCTGTCCTCTCAATTTCCTCCAAATGGGAGGAAATAGTAAATAAGTTATAAAAAAACATTAAATGAGTTATAGAAAATTAAGGAGATATTCTTTTCTTTGCTCATTTCGGGAGTAGTAGACGTTTGAGAATTTACTGGTGAATCTGCTGTAACCCTCCCTACTGCCTGCCCCCTAACCCCACTCTTCAACTGGTATCCTGGCTTTCTTTCCCACTAAGAAAACGTAAGGACTCTGAAGGAAACTTTCACATGTTTCCATCACCACGTTTTCTCACCTACAAACTTCTGTGACTATCTGCTCTATTTTCACTTCTGTACCCATAGAGGAATTGTCTGATCTTCCATCCAAAGGCAAACACTACTGCTAGGGCACTAGATCCTGTCTCTTCAGGCCTACTACAGCATTTCTCACTTCTCTTTTGAGTCATCGGTTCTGCCCCTGCTGTGAATTATTCCATCATAAAATAACAAGGTGTTCTTTCTGTCCTGCCTTAGATTATAGCAAATTACCACAGACTGGATGGCTTATAAAACAAACATTTCTTTCTCACAATTCTGGAGGCTGGGAAGTCCAAGTTTCAGGTGCTGGCAGATCTGGTGTCTGATGAGAGCCCACTTCCTGGCTTGCAGATGGCCATCTTCTTGCTTGGTCTTCACATGACAGAGACCAGCGGGAGACAGAGCGAGCTTTCAGAGTAGTTTCTAGCAAAACTTCTCAAATGCCTCCAGTTTCTTTCTTCCCATTCTTCTTAAACCCACTGCCATGTGTTTTCACCCAGAATCTTTTGCTGAAACTGTTCTTCTGAAGGTAACCAACAACCTCCATGTTGCTAAATGCAGTAGGTAATTCTCCATCTTCGTCCTCTTTGACTCATCAACAGCATTCAGCACCACTGATCGCCTCTCCTCTTTTTCTTACTTCACTGGCTGCCCTTTCTTGGTCTCTTCTGTTGGCACCTCCTCATCTTTCCAACTTCCCAACGTGGTGTGTGGTAAGGGCTCAGCCTTGCATTCTCTTTTGTAGCTACACTTACTCTTCTTGTGATCATGGCCAGACTCATGATTTTTAATATCATTCCTATGCTGACATTTCCTGATCCTTTCATCTAGTATAAAGATTTCTTCTGAAGTCCTAACTCCTATACTAAATTGCCTATTCATCAACTCCACTGGAATGTCTAATTTACACGTAGACTTAACATGTTCAAATGAAGCCTCCTCCTCAGTTGATGATAGCTCCATCCTGTGGTTGTTCAGGCTGAAGAGCCATAGAGTCGTCCTTGACTTCTCCTTTTCTCTCACAATCTAGACCAACCCCACCAGCAAATCTGAGAATCCTGCTCTTTCTCACTACTACCACCACTGCTGTCACTAGTTCCACCATTGTGTCCCTAGAGTCTATTTTTTAAAATTATTTATGTATTTCTTCATTTTAGAGAGAGAAAGAGAGAGCATCTCCAGCAGACTCTTTGCTGAGCATGGAGCTCAACACAGAGCTCAATCTCATGACTCAGATTATGACCGGAACTGAAATCAAGAGTCAGATGCTTAACCTACTGAGCTTCCCAGGTGCCCCTAGAGTCTATTCTTCTTTTTTTTTTTAATATTTCATTTATTTATTTGTTAGACAGAAGGAGAGAGAGAGAGAGAGAGAGAGAGAGAGTACACAAGCAGTCAGAGAGGCAGGCAGAGGCAAAGAGAGAAGCAGGCTCCCTGCCGAGCAAGGAGCCCATGCGGGACTCTATCCCAGGACCCTGGGATCATGACCTGAGCTGAAGGCAGCGGCTTAACCCACTGAGCCACCCAGGCGTCCTCCTAGAATCTATTCTCAACCCGAGTGATGCTTTTGAATGTGAGGTCATGATGCTCTTCTGCTCAAAACAGTCGGTGGTTCCCTGTGTCCCTCAGAGTAAAAGTTAAAGTTCTAACTCTGGTTCACAAGCTCCTATCTTGTTTTCCTGTCTTTTCCTCCTGACCTCTTTACCTCACCTACTATTGTCTTCCTTGCTTACCCTGTTTAGCTACACTGGTCTCCTCTTTCTCCAAAATACTAGGTACATTCTGAACTCAGGGATTTTGCATCTTCTTTTCCTCCTGTATGGAAAGCTCTACCTTTAATATCTGCATGCCCCAGTCTCTTACCATATTTGTTTTCATTTTTCAAATGTTACATTCTCACTGGGGCCTTCTCTAACTACCTTATTTAAAATTATAGTCTCTACTCCCTAATCTGGCATTCTTTAGCCTTTCTCTGGCTTTGTTACTCTCCATAGGTTTTGTGACTTTCTAGTATCTTAAGAAAGTTATTTATCTTATTTTTATTTTTAAAATTTTATTTTTATTTTTAAAATTTATTTATTTGAGAGAGAGAAAGAGAGCATGGGTGGGGGGAGAAGCAGGGTGAGAGGAACAAAACAAGCTGACTCTATGTTGAGTGTGGAGCCCCACTTAGGGCTCAATCTCATGACCTTAAGATCATGACCTAGATGCTCAACCCACCGAGCCACCCAGGCATCCCTATTTATTTTATTTTTAATGCAGTGTACTTTAATGTTGTGTGAATGTATCTAAGAAGTAGAGGTTGACTGTAATTTGCTAAAGATAGAATATTCAGTTCACAGCTAAACAAGGGCAGGATTGAGTACATTTAACCCACTGAGCCACCCAGGCGCCCCTAGGATTGAGTACATTTAAAAGGAACTCTGTTATCTGGGACAGTATGAAAACATATAAAATTTGTTTTGTGGGCAGTTTTTAGAGGAGAATCTCCAGGGCATCTAAGGAATACCGTTGGTTTTTATAGAGGTAAGACAAAAAGTGAGAGACCTTATGCAGAAACTTATGTTGTCTTCATTCTTTCTAGGTTAATTAAATTTGTATTTACTACAAATTTTAGTTTATTGTGCTCTTCTAGGAGAGAGAGGAGAGTCCCAAAGAAGCCTATGTTCCATTTTATTAGTGATACTATACTCTATCTAGACCAGGTTTTGTGAGACAGTGAGGACTGATGCTAAGACTTACCAAATGGTTCTTGAAAATTATTGTGGATAAGAATCACCTGAAACCAGCCTTGGGGTTGGAGAAGCTTGTTAAAAATTTCCAAAAAAATCCCTATTTATTTAAAAAAAAATGCACATTTCCTGGCTCTACCATCAAGCACTCTGAATCAAAAAGTTTGAGGGTGAGGTTTGTGATCTGCAGTTTTAACCAGCTGCTGAGGTGATTCTGACATAGGTGGTCCATCTGGCTTCCTTTGTGAAGCATCACCCCATTGATTATTAGTGTAATAGTACCTTACATTGACAGAAGAAATCAGAAAGGAATATGTAGAGAATTTTATGTTTTTGTAGAACACAGGAGGATTTAGGGATCCAGATGACATTCTTATTTCTTCTTTATGTTGGTGATTATTTTTTTTTTAATTTTTAATTTTTTATAAACATATAATATATTTTTTATCCCCAGGGGTACAGGTCTGTGAATCACCAGGTTTACACACTTCACAGCACTCACCAAAGCACATACCCTCCCCAATGTCCATAACCCCACCCCCCTTCTCCCAACCCCCCTCCCCCCAGCAACCCTCAGTTTGTTTTGTGAGATTAAGAGTCACTTATGGTTTGTCTCCCTCCCAATCCCATCTTGTTTCATTTATTCTTCTCCTACCCACTTAAGCCCCCATGTTGCATGGTGATTATTTAAAAAAAATTTTTTTTTTTTTAAGGAGTTGAGGAAACTTAATAGCTGAGGACATTAGCAATGTCAGGTACCTGGACTTCACTTCCTGTATTAGTGTTTATAAAATCACTGTGATTAAATCCTAGCAAGAGACGAAGTTTTTCACAAACACCAAGAGAATGTGTTTGACTGAAGATTGGCCCTTGATCAGAATCAATATTTGTGATGGAGGGAGAAATTTCTGAAGAAGACCATGAAGTTGGACATGATGTAGTTTAAGAGAATTATGCCATTTAATAGCCGTATAATGGAGAGTATTTGTGAAACAAAGCATTAGGCCTTTTCTTTGGTCTGAATTATTTATAACAAACATGCATTACTTTCATAAGTAAAACATTTAAACAAATAAATGGATAACTCAGAAAATGGGCACTGGCTACATATCTGGTCAAGCTGATCATTTTTGGATACCTGAAAATTATCTAAGTTTTGGCGATTATCTAAGTCCTGTGCCTGGACATTTATTTTAACACACCGTTCCTCAGATTTCTTCAGCTTAAAATATTTAACATGCCAAGTTTCTGTACATGGGGTAGCATGTCCTGAGCCCTGTCAGAGACATTTTTAATATGGAGGCTTCCTATCCCATCTAACCAGCCAAGAAAGCACACTTCTTACCCTAACTAACTAACTGATTGACCCTAACAAGTCACTCAGTGTCCTCTCTGGACCTCTGTTTGTCCATCCAAGAAAGCACAGAAGTAGATTATATAATCTGTTTAAATCTCATACCTTTAAAACAAATCTATGAAATTGAAATATTCATCTTTAAAATTAATTTTCAGTTCAGAGACAGAGCATTTCCATTGACAATCAACTTCTAAAATATATAAATTTCATTAAAATGAGGCTATTGGATATAAAAATTCTATTGTTTTTTAAAAATAGGATCTATATATTTTGCTGAGGCTTTTTTTTTTTTTTGCTATAGGTTGTTAGCTTGTTGGTTTTGAATTTTCTATTATGTTTGTGAACACTACTCAATTCTACATATATCCTTTGTATTCCCATAAAACTAAACTAAATGTATGTCACTTCTCATGTAGGAATGCACAAACAATAAACAGTATATAGCCACATATTTCAGTAGATTAAACTGAACTGAAATTATCCTTCATGCTGGCACTGTAATAGGCTATTGATCTCAGATCGTATTTTTCTGTTTCTTTATAATTGAATTTTGTTCCCAAATGAAAGAGCATGTTCATTTTCAGATTGCATTTAGTGAAATAAAAACTGCATCTGGGATCAGTTTTATCATGTGCTCAATGGAGGACTAAACCTTTCATAAAATTAAGTATGGAACACAGTGGCTATTAAAAAAAAAAAGTATACCACCTTCTCAGAAGAGATTTTTTTTTCCCCAGAAAAGCTAAATTTTGGATCTCAACTGTTTAAAAAATTCTGTATGATTTAATCCAAAAATTAGAATATATGCAAAACTATAGAATTTCTCCCTATGAACAGCTACTTATGGAAGATATGTTGTAATTATATAACTTAACCTCTCTATAGGAACTGAAAGAAATTAAGGCTAAAGGAGATAGGACAGACAGTTTGAAAATAAAATGAAGAGATCTTATTTAAGTATGGGTGCCTGAGTGGCTCAGTGGATTAAGCATCTGGCTCTTGATTTCAGCTCAGGTCATGATCTCAGGGTCATGAGGTTGAGCCCCAAGTCAGGTTATACACTGGGTATGGAGCCTGCCTGGGATTCTCTCTCTGCCACATCTTCCTCTTTATTTTTATTTTTTTAAAGACCTTTAACTAGAAAACAGTTGTCTGTCAAAAGTAGAGATGACTTTCCATTTTAGGCTAGACTTTACTTTGATTTTTGAAATAGCAATAAAATGGAAATTTTAGGAGGCTAAGAAAGATCATTCAAAGACTTCTTCCTGCCCCTTGTTCTCTACTGAATGCAAGTGTCCCAATAATATTCAGATTTTAATCACACTGCTCTCAGTCCTCTACCTGAATGAAGGTGAGAGTCTTCAACTATCCAAAAAGTTGTGCATGCCCAACCTCTTAGTTCATTCAGTATTGACTGTGTCATTTTCATCTAACAGTTTGTAGAGGGTACGGGGTTACTACTGAAACAAAATGGGGCATTTATGACCCTTTCTCTTCTCTCGGGTCTGGGGGTGAGTAAGAGGGAAAGAGAGAGAGAGAGAGAGAATACCTGTGGTCAAGATGCAGTTACAAAGCATTTATGCTCAGGACTCCCACTGTTCAGGCACAGGGAAAACTTCCCTACTTCTCTTGTCCCAAAGTCTTTAACGCTAGATGCTGTGACAGTGGTGTGTTGTGGTGTTCACACTGGAAAGACCACAGCTTCAGGGAATGGGGAGAATGTGACCAGAGGAAACGGTGAGTGAGAGGAAAGACAAGTGAACTTACCAAAGCCTTCCTGTCCACGTGAATGCTGGGTCCCATAGTGCCTGGTGTCATTTTCTTGTCTCCCTTCATGTGTGGTTTGGAGGCATGCATGAGCTAGTGAAGTATTCTTAATGGTTACACATGGTTGCTGAGGAATGTCTAGAGTGATAAACAATTTGTTTTATTCGTAAACATAATTACTGGGTATTTACATTTAGATATACTATACATTAATTATGACACCACACTGACAACTAGATGGCTATTTAGGGTTAGAACTGGGAATGGTTTTACTTTTCCAAAGTACTGAATAATATTGATTAATATCAATAACTGTAATTAATTATGGTTATTAATTAAATTTAAAAATAAACTACTGACTTTAAATAGTTCTGATTTAAAAATTGACTCTATTAGTAGTTTTCACTTAATTTTAAGAGACAGTTTTGAGTATTTTAAGAGAAAAACTATTTGAAAATATGTCAGTAATAATATTTCGGTTTTTAACATTCACTTTAACTCATGTTTTTGATACAAATATATATACATTTGAACACTTTGAAAAATATTACAATTACTTCTTAATTTTTAAAAAAATTTACTTGTTTATTTGAGAGAAAGAGTGCACAAGCAGGGGGAGCAGCTGGCAGAGGGAGAGGGAGAAGCAGGCTCCCTACTGAGCAGAGAGCCAAATGCCGGCTTCATCCCAGGACCCTGAAGTCATGACCTGAGCTGAAGATAGACACTTAACTTACTGAGGCACCTAGGCACCCCTATTTACTTTTTAATTCTTTAAGTTATTGGGGATGAATATGTCAACATGGTGATAAAAATAGAATAAAAATAGGAAAAAATTGAGTCTTACTTTTTAAAGCACTTCCCTCAAAAGTGAGGCCCAAGAAAGAAGAAAATTAGAGGGGGAAAAAAAGAAAAAGAAAAGGAATAGAAAACTTACAAAGAGGCAGTCTGCTTACATTTTTAAAAGCTAGAAACAAAGGAAACATTCTTTTGAGTATGACTCACATAAAAATCATGAATAGGACATGATGAATTAATAAATTTAATAAACTAATGATGACTTAACTATTGATCAAAATAAGGAAAACGAGCAAAAAAATTTTTCTCATCAAACCCTCAGCTTGGATAGGTCACATGAAATTCCTGAAACATCATATTCTTCACTAAATAAAGATGTAATTACTGGTTATAAGAGGAGAATGTATGTTAGCCTCCATTTGCACCTGTGCCTAGGCTCTTTAACTGTTAATGGTAGATTGTTCTTCCTTTTCCATTTTCTCTGAGCTCACTCCTTTCAGCTTCTCTCTCCACACCCCACTGAAATGGCATCAGATGAGGTTCCTTGTCCTGCACTTTCCTAATTCCCTGGTCAGTTCTAGTCCTGTCTTCCTTGACCCTCAATCGCTGCCTTCCCCTTGATACACATATGTGTTTCTACTAGGACAGCAGACTTTGTTTTCTTCCAGTCTTATCAGTTACTCCCTCTTGGTCTCACTTCAAATGTCCAAAATGGAATGCTGTTACTAACCCCAGAAGTTGCTACTTCGTTGGTTTTATCTCACTTTGTGATAACTCTATCCTTTTGGTTGTTCAGGCCAAGCAACTTGTAGCCGCTTCTTGACTTCTCTCATTCTCTTATACTCCTCATCTTGCTTATCCCTCAGTAAATCCTGCTAGCTCTATTTTCAGAATGTATCAAGAATCCAATAAGTTGTTGTTGTTTTTCTTCTTCTTTTTGAGTACAGTCGATGCAAAATGTTACATTAGTTTCAGTGGTACCACTTAGTGATTTGACAAGGTTATACATTATGTTCACCACAAGTATAGCTACCATCTGTTCCATGATATCGCTATTACAATGTCATTGACTGTATTCCTCATGCTGTGCCTTTTATTCCCAGACTTACTCATTCCATAACTGGAGGTCTGTATCTCCCTCTCCCCTTCACCCATTTTGCCCAGCTTCTCACCCCTTGCCTCTGGCAACCATCCAGTCAGTTCTTAATATCTCTGTTGCTACAACTCTGTTCTACCTCATATCACCTTTCCCTGTTCTAGCCTCCTGCCTTGTCCCCTGTTTCTACCCTTGCCCTCTGTGGAGGTTTAAAGTATATTCTCCAACTCTGAGTCTTCAAAAGGTAGAGCCTAATTCCCTTCTCCTTCAGTATGGGCTGGATTTAAAGTCTTGCTTCTAATGAATAGAATAAGGCATGAGGGACAGTGTGCATCTTCTGAGGGCGGGGTCATTGAAGACATTGTGGTGTTATCCTCTTTCTCCTGGATCACTTACTCTCGGAAAATCAGTGGGCATGCCATGAGTACACTTAAGCAACCCTACAAAGAATCCCCATGGCAGGGAACTGAAAAAAATCTCTTACCAACAGCCAACAGGGAACTGACACCTTTTGGCAGCAACTATATGGGTCAGCCATCTTGGAAATGAATCATCTGACCTCATTTGAGCTTGGAGCTATAGCCTCTACTGACATCTCATGACGATAACTTCATGAAAGACCCTGAGCTGGGATGACTTAGCTTAGCTGCTTCTAAATTATTGACCTATAGAGACTGAGAAACTGTAAATGCTTGTTGTTTTAAGTTGCTATGTGTTTTGGAAATTCATGTAGAAATAGATAATATACCCTCCTTTATTTATTTATTTATTTATTTATTTATTTTTTAAAAGATTTTATTTATTTATTTGAGAGAGAGAGAGAGACAGTGAGAGAGAGCATGAGCAAGGAGAAGGTCAGAGAGAGAAGCAGACTCCCCATGCAGCTGGGAGCCCGATGCGGGACTCGATCCCAGGACTCCGGGATCATGACCTGAGCCGAAGGCAGTCGTCCAACCAACTGAGCCACCCAGGCGTCCCAACCCTCCTTTAAATTGCTCTTAAAATAGCAAGCCACAGCAATTCAATGGCTCCCCATTTCCCTCAGGGTAAAATCCAAATTCTTTAATAGCAACTGTGGACTGAATGTTTGTGTCCTCCCAGAGCTCATGTGTTGCTCTGTCCTGGGTATGCAAGCATAACTAAAACACAGTTTAAAGGAAATCATAGTTTAATAGGAGGGAAAGTCAGCAAATGGTTAATAGGAGACAGGCTAGGGTAGTGAGAGCAGTGATTAATTTACAATTACACGTTAAATTAAAGGTACTTTTGGGATATCCACGGAGAGATAAATGGGTCTTGAGTTTATAAGAGATTTCTGGGCAATATATGTAAATTTGGTGTTACTCTCATAAGGAAGTGAATGAGGTCACTCAGGAAGGATGTACACAGTGGAAAAAGGAAGTTAATCTAATTTTGTGCACTATTTACAGAGGGAGGGAGAGGGTGTAGCTATAGGGACTGTTGACAAATACTCCCATTCTTTTCTTTCTGGGCATAGAGAAGTATTTCACGTCTCTGGCCTTTGTGAGATTATGGCCATGCGACTAGCTCAGGTTACTGGAATATGAGCAGAGGTGATGCATGTCACTGGCCTGCGGAAGCTTTAGGAGGCAACGTATGAGTCAGCTGGCTCCCTTCTTCTTGCCGTGATGATTATGAAATGTGTTGAGATGCAGCCTCTGTCCCCCTGTCTCCCTGAATGATATCAATAGCCAAGGCTCTCACGACCTGCCTGAGACTTGCCACGTAAGTAAGGAATACACTCTTTTGGGGATACGCCACCCAACTCCTTGTACCGCACAATAACCTCCTGGGATCCTCCTGATACCTCGAGGGCTTTAAGGGAAGGAGACTTTCAGGGAGATGAAAAGAGAATGGCGGGAGGTTTCAAGAGGACAAAGACAGCAAGTATTCATTGCAAGACAGAGACTGAAAAGTGTTCATTTGGCAGTTAGGAGGTCAGTTGTAATTTTAGTAAGTTACACGATATGAAGAAAACACTCCCTTTGACACGGTTAGCAGTTGAAGAAAAATGACAGGTCTGGGCTGTAGTAGAAGTGAGGGAGGCTTTTGCTCTCACATTTCCTTGCTTCTCGTTTAATTCACAAACATCAGCAACTGGCATTGATCCCATCAGTTTTTGTCCCTTCCCCTTTCCCTGCTCGTTTTGAACTTCTGTACCTCCGTACTCTTTCCTTCGTCCCCTCCTTGCGGCCTCCGTAAGGCTTCCTTGAGATTTGATCACAGCTTCCTCCATCCTTTCTCAGTGGAACTTCTTCTTCTTCTTCTCTTTTTTTGAAGATTTTATTTATTTATTTGACAGACAGAGATCACAAGTAGGCAGAGAGGCAGGCAGAGAGAGAGAGAGGAGGAAGCAGGCTCCCTGCTGAGCAGAGAGCCCAATGTGGGGCTCGATCCCAGGACCCTGAGATCATGACCTGAGCTGAAGGCAGAGGCTTAACCCACTGAGCCACCCAGGCACCCCTCTCAGTGGGACTTCTTAAAACAGAGGCAGGTAATTTCAGTTTGTACTTCTTTACCTTTTCAGCCCACAGCAAACTGATGTTTGACCTCGTAAGTCTACTGAAATGGCTCATGCCAAGGAGATTTTTCATGAAAACCACATATAATTAGTTTTTTCTGTTTTACTTCCTGCATGAATCTCTTTAATTTTATATTTTGACACAATGCACGATTATTTGCTGAGTAGTTCATTTTGTATTAGCCGAAGAGAAAATTGAACCTGTCAGTCAAACTGCACTGAATAAGAAATAATATATTTTTGTTAGCAGTAAACAGAAAGTTGTACAATAAAAATGGTTTGTGTCACTTGAAGTATTACCATTGGTTGCAAGTTAGGAAGGTGGGCAAAGTGTTTTCCTGTCCTTGTTTATTTTGGTGGGGACTTTGATGGCAGGCAACGTACCTTTTATTTATTTTTTTTTCCCTTTTGACTTACACAGTACTTGAACACAAATATAATGAAGGCTTGTTCAATTTGAGACTTCCCTATATTGATGCAATAATATGACAGAGATTTTTCACAGACATCTCCTCATTTAATCCTCAAACAACTTTTTGAAAGGTATTTAATCCCCCCCCCATTTACAAATGAAGAAACTGAAACTCAGAGAAAAAGATAAATGGCCACATTCACATTGCCACAGGTTGTGAGTATGTGTTTGCTCAACTCTAGCCTTTCCGATCATGATTTAGAGGTGTTTCTACAATGAGTGCAGCACATGTACACATGGAACAACAGAGGTACAGTGACTCTTCAAAGTAAATCTATTTCTTAAACTGACATTTTTGTTAAAACATTACAGGACCACGCATTTTTCATAACTTAGAGTTATGTGGATGCCTTATCAAACTGTTATTGAATGCGTTTAGATACTAAATGGGCATAGGCTGGCAATTAGGAACCATCCTACACGCTAATAGATACACTTTCACCTCTCTGTTCCGAACAGATACGTTTACGTTATCCCTAACATAGAGATGACTGTTTAATTGTCTTTGGCAATGAGAGGAGGTTAAAGAAGTTTGCGTAGAAATGGTGAGAAGAGCAATTGGATATGATTGTTATCTTAAGTCCCAGGCTGTTGATTTAAGTTTCAGTGCATCCTGAAATATTCATAACAAAATTTGGGGGCACCCTGGCTCATTTATCTGTGTCTGTGAGTCTACGGGACACCATCTGTAAGGCTGATATATAGCCGATAAATGAAAATGTAGGCTTTCTGGATACTTGTAAACGTTAAAGTACTAGATCCGTGAACAGTTGGATTCAGAAGTCTGGCTTTGCCTTTCCCAGTTCAAATTTATATTAGTAAAATCCTTCTCAAAGTCAGTCTCCTTGAGAATAGGCACAGACTCCTGGAAATGGTCGAGACAATAAGATTAAGATTAATTGGTAGAATAGGAAGAATAGGAATTCAGAGAATTTGGTTCTAGAAGGGAACTAGAACAGGTAACCAGGATGAGCAACCCCTTATAGAAATAAAAAGAATTTTTTAGTTTCAGGCATATCCAAACTGGGGAAAGAATGAGGTGGTTTGTTTTGTTCTGTTTGTTTTCCCAGAAATTAAGCGCATAATCAAATCTGGAGCTGGGAAGCTAGTGTGTGTGTGAGACGGTGAGGCTGCCTGGCTCACTAGTGTGTGGGTAGGTACAGTAAGGCCAGTTGCAGAGGCTGTTGTGGGTGTGGAAATGCATGTTGAATGCAGCAAATTGCTGTTGAAGTTTCTTTCCCTCCCCAATTTTATTTAGGTGTAACTGACATACAACATTGTGTAAGTGTAAGGTCATCCTACCACATAATGGTATTATGGTATGATGGATATACTGATATTTGATATATGTTGATGCATTTATATATGTAAATATAAAATGATCACTACAATAAGATAAGTTAATATCCATCACCTCACATAGTTACATACTTTTTCCTTGCAAGGAGAACTTTTAAGATCTACTCTCTTAACAACTTTCAAATTAACTATCATCATCACGCTATTCATTACATCTGTTTGGCCTGATCCTGGGGTGTAGATGTTGAAGGAGGTAACCTGACTCAGGGTGATCAGCTACTACTGTTTTACAGAATTTTGAATTTCATCCTTTAGTAAAGTTCCTAAAAAAATTCTTTTTTTTTCCAAAAATTATTCTTGAGAACTAATGTGTAGTTGTCAAATATTTGTTTTGCTAAGGAGCGATGTTAAGGAAAAAAAACAAAAAAACAAAAACAAAACTAAAAGAATAAAAAGTAAATGGCCACATGCTATCTCCAAAATTTCATAAAGGAATCAAATTTTAACATTAAATTAGTAGAAAGGACACTTGCCCAGAGCCAAGGACAGAACTTTAAAATGAATCCACTTGGTATTATTAAAGACTTACTGCATTGTTCTTATTTTCTCATTTTCTCTTGTACCTCTAAAACTTTGTCCCTGGCCTGCCTGTCTCCTCAGACTGATGTCTGAGATTCACTGAGCTAAGAGAATATTATCATTATTCAGGAGTAAGATGATGAGAATCTGGGGAAGGAGAAGAAAGAACAGTGAAGGCAGGTAGATGATGAAGAAGAATGGTGGTGCCTGGTGACAGATCGAATGTAGAAGATAAAGGGAGAGAGTGAAAGATACCTTCAAAAATTATACTGCGACTGGGTATCATTTTTAATAGTTGGTATTACACATAGCATTGCCTTAATTCATCTCATAAATATGACACTTAAATATGACATCCTTTGGGATGTCCTATCAACAGATTGATATCTTGCTGTCTTCTTTATCTGCACCAGAAACCAGAAATGCAACGCACCAAACATATAAAGATCGTGTTTTTATTAGTGATCAATGGGTTAAAATATTTTTCCATCTAAAACCAAACTGATCTTGGGTAGGATTTTAAAGGAGCAAGGAAGTTGATTTTAAAGGAGATGCAAAAGTTCACTGTAATGAATGACCATCATGTCGTCCTATTAAGCTTTCAAAAAATTCTTGAATGATTACCAGGACTCGTAGAGCTCATTAGTGATGTTCAGTTCCTGACTCTGAAAATCACCATTTAGCTGCCAGATTTTACCATTGTAGAGCTTCTGTTTGTTTGTTTTTAAGATTTTATTCATTTATTTGAGAAAGAGAGAGAGAGTCAGAGAGAGCACCAGCAGAGGATGGGGAGAGGGAAGAGAAGCAGGCTCCCCTAGCAGGAAGCCTGATTTGGGGCTCAATCTCAGGACCACTACCTGAGCTGAAGGCAGATGCTTAATGGACTGAACCATGCAGGTGCCCCATCTTTTCCTTTTTCAATAGAATGATGGGTCATGATATAAGTAGAGGTATCAGAGTTGTTGTATTTGTAGAAAAAGAGCAAATGTGCTTTGTGGTTTTGGAAATTACATTTCCAGCTTACTCACAAGAGGGTACCTTGTTTGGGAAAGAAGGTAAATTCTTTCAAGCAGGAGAGTTTTTCAAAAATAGTTAATGGCAAATGTGTTCTTGGCCCAGTCTTAATCTACAGCATTAATTTAAGATGTTCTTAATTTATGTTTCTGGACTTCTTTTAAATGTCAAACTTTAGAAAGGCTAAACTGGCTCACCCCTCTGCTAGGAAATAGCTAGTATTGTCTTTGCTGCAGGGCATTCCAAATGAAATTTTGAGGTTTATTGAAAAATGTTACCAGTTCACTTATTATACAAGAGCTTGGAATGTGAATGTCTGAAAGAAGAAAAAATTCAATAAATGGCTGTGGAGTTACTTGCTGGAATTCACAACATAATAACAAGAAAAGGTTTGCTGCCTTGATCGTAAAGGAAATGAGTCATTTAATTTTACCCTTAGTGCTGGTACCTACTTTCAGCACTCAGTAAGAAGTCTGCATGCATTTAAATAACTTAAACAATTATTAAAAGAAAGTTGCAAGAAATAAGTGACATTTATTTTAAAAGGAGACTGGGTTCAAACTTCTAGGGCTTTAAAATTTCCATAAGAGCACATTCAAATTCGGAAGAGGATTTAGTCACAATTAAAGGGATTTCAATTCCTTAATCCCTTTGTGAAGGAAAAGAATAAAATGTTAATGTTGATTCATATTAGCACTTGTAACTGAAAAATTTATTATACATTGTAAATACTTATGACCCCAACAGCTATTTGATTTACAAGTTAGGTATTGAAATGTAATGAAACACTTTCTACTGATCTGTAATCACTGAAAGAGCAATATGAATCATCCTTCAAATAAAAATACTTGCTTTTTTAACCTTTCCCAAAAATGTTTCGAAGTAAAAGCATGCCTCTCTGTTTTGTCTAATGTCTTAAGACCTTTACTCATCATCTTGAAGGTGATTATTTTCTAGGTTGATCCTAGCCTTGTAAGATAGAGCCTTGATCTATCTAGAGACTTAAATATTTTATTGAGTCAGAAAATAAATTTCAAACCATGCAATACTGTTTTACCTAGAATTATTACATTATTAAGAGTAAATATCTTATTAAACTCAAGAGGGAGACACATAATGGATAAGCAAGATTTCTAAAGGAGGTACCGGGTGTATGTAAAATAACTAAGAAAAAAATAAAAGTTAATAAAATGGGGCAGTTAAATCATGTAAGTCAATAAAATTTATATTAAAATGACCTTGCAAATCTTAAATTTTCCCAGATGGCCATATGGAATTGCTATTATTTGAAGTCAGAACAAAACATGGGGGATATCTGAGACTTTATTTAAATGTACTTAAAATTTGTATGGGTTATGAACCAGTTACGGTTTTTGAGACACTGTTCCAAGTACTCATATTTGCTAGCTGTTGAATCCTCACCTCTCCACCATGATCAGGAAACCCTAGTTTATGCCCATTTTTTTTTTTAAAGATTTTATTTATTTATTTGACAGAGATCACAAGTAGGCAGGGGCAGGGGGGATGGAAAGCAGGCTTCCTGCTGAGCAGAGAGCCGGATGTGAGCTCCGTCCCAGGATCCTGAGATCATGACCTGAGTTGAAGGCAGAGGCTTTAACCCACTGAGCTACCGAGGTGTCCCAAGTCTATCTTTTAGACGAGGAAAGTATGATACAGAACTCCAAATGGACACATGCTGTTGAGCAGCTGTGTGCTCTTGGGTCTGAGTCACATCCCCCTTTGAGAATTGGATTTCATGGGGGCAGCTGGGTGGCTCAGTCTTTAGGTGTCTGCCTCGACTCAGGTCATGATCCCAGGGTCCTGGGATTGAGCCCCACATTGGGCTCCCTGCTCAATGCTCCCTGCTCCGGGGTCCCTTCTCAGTGGGAAGCCTGCTTATCCCTCTTCTACTCCCTTTGCCTGGGTTCCCTCTATTGCTGTGTGTCTCTCTCTGTCAAATAAAATCTTTAAAAAAAATTAGATTTCATAATAACTTCTTGTCTCCTGTCACGAGAAAGTGCTGTAATTTCATCTGTCTCTGGATTGTTCTTTCTTCTCATTTTCAGAGTTCTCATCACTTATGCCTGACCACGCTATTGTAGTCTCTCAGTTTTGTGAATCCCGGGCATCAGTCTCAGGATTTAAGCTGATTTGTGAGGAAATTTCAGCACCCACTCTCTTAACCTACTGATACAGTTCTGGGTTTCAAAAAATGGTTCATGTGGGACAGCAATTATTTATATAATGCTGTGGGAATAGTTACAGTCATTCAAATAGCACTTACAAGGGCACTTTGTAATCTCCAGAATGTTCTCCCTGCATCTGTTCTTGTTCCCTCTATTATATAGCGGCCAGAACTACTCTTTCAGAGTGTAAATTAGATCATGTCATTTTCTTTCCAAAATGCTTCCAAGCTTTCTACTGCACTTAGCATAAAATCGCAACACCTAACTCAGGACTACAAGACTTGGAAAAACGCATTCCTATCTATTTCTTTCATCTTCTCTTGGGTACCTCTGTCCTTTTGTTCCCTCAGGTGCGCCTTCCCACAGTCCTTCCTTTGCATTCTTTCTAATGTTGACCGCCTTAGCTCCTTTGTGTACTTCCTGTCTCACCTTTCCAGGGAGGCATTCCTTAACTCACCCCACATCACCCCACTCAAGTAGCCCTCCCTGCTATTCTCTCTGCATTCAGTTCTTTTCCTGAAGAGCCTCACTCCAGTTCAAAAAAAATTCTTTACTTTTGTTTGTCTTATGCATCAAACTGTAAGCTCACCCGGGACAAGCATGGAGTCAGTGTGCTTTGTTTGCCAGTGCGTTTTCAGTACTTAGTGCAAACTCATGAACATAGTGGGTGTGGAATAAATATGTGTGGGAGATCATTATAATCTTATGTATTTCAATGTATTACTATGATGTCAGCAGAAATATAAGCCTTAATAAAGATTTCTAGAGTCCAAATTTGAGGTGAGTTAGAGACAGGGAAGGCAAAAGTCTCAAAAATGGTAGGAGGTGGGAGCTTATCTTTGCGAGGGCTGAACTTTGTATGGCTGTCCCATGATATTTCCACACACATGCTTTAAACAGGGAAGAAATGGGAAAGAAAATGATCTTAGAAAACAAATGACTTATGCCTAGGCAAAAATCAGTCATGATAGGGAAGGGGATCAGAATGTGGCACATCAAAATATGCCTCTTTTGCAGGAGAATTGTTTTGAGTTGAAGGTGATTACGAAGCAATAAAGGCAGGAGATCTCTGCCTTCCTTCTGCCTCATAGCAGGATGTACATTTCCCTTTGTGAAGATATTCCCTGTCTCTTCCTTTATACCAGGATGAGGGAAAACAAACATTATTACTGGAGACAGAAAGTCAGCACTGAGTTGGGTCCACACAAATAACGCTTACTACAATTACCTTATCTTCCATTAGTTTCCCCCATGTATTTACCTCCACACAATTTACCAACCCTAGGAATCCCTTTTCTTTTGCCAATTCTCTATAAGTGTATGACTCT